>NC_141007.1:65353908-65953908 GCF_052327205.1 Somniosus microcephalus
GGCGAGTTAGACCCGCCGCGCGCACCTGCTCCGCGGAGCTCCGTGCCGCCACCGCCGCACCAGCCTTTACTAAGATGGCGACGGTTGCGGCGCTCGGCTGAGGCCCGCCCCTCCAGCCTTCACAAAGATGGCGGCGATCTGGGGCCGGGAGGTGCCTAGCTCGGGCGTGGGTGCGGAGGAGAGGCCGAGGCTTCGAGGCCTACCTGGAAAAATGGGGAAAGATAGGAAAATTAATGAGATTAGGTAAAAGATTTAGAAAGTAATTAACTTTTTTAAAAAACAATATGTGTTTTAAAAGCAACGTTTTTTTGAAAGACGCAGAAAGCGGGAAAAAGAAAGGAAAAGTTTGGAATCAAGATGGCGGCGACTCACCTCGGTTCAGAACGACAAGGCCCGCCCACACACCCGCACCGATTGGTTGACTGTCAGGTCACCAAAGCGTAGGATTGGTCAATCGTCCCGCCACTCGACCGTAGCAGGGCCCGGCCACACGCGCCAGGAACCCGGCGTACGATTGGTCGACATCGAGGTCACTCTATCGCTAATGAGCGGATAATGAGATGCTAATGAGCGGAATGTTGAACGTTTTTCGGATACCGCGGGCGCGATTTTTGTCCGGCCGAAATGTAAATATGCTTACGACCGTTTCAGAACGGTAAGCTTTCTTTCGACGTAACGCACGCGTAGGTACGCTCTATAACTTTCGAGCGCATAGCCGGACAGACGCACACGTGAGGACAGACAGACAGACAGATAGACAGCTAGATAGACAGACAGCCAGACAGATAGATAGACAGACAGACAGACAGAACGATCCGTTTATATATATAGATTAACTTGTAATTAAGTAGCCAGTAATGTAGGTTCGATACTATCACATTGAAGTGCTACCTTCAATGTTACAGTACTAAACTAAATTGTGCTCATCATTGTGAGGGGAGTTAGTGCTAGGCAATGGAGTACTCTACTCTGCCCAAGAAATGTGCCTCAGCCCCAAACTCAGAAGGGAACCCGTACTGGTCCAGAGTTTCTTTTTACCAGCTGCTTCATCAATGACCTTCCCTCCAACATAAGGTCAGAAATGGGGATGTTTGCTGATGACTTCACAGTGTTCAGTGCCATTCACAACTCCTCAGATAATGAAGCTGTCCATGCCCGCATGTAACAAGACCTGGACGACATTCAGGCTTGGGCTGATAAGTGGCAGGTAACATTCGCGCCACACGAGTACCAGGCAATGACTATCTCCAACAAGCGAGAGTCTAACCACCTCCCCATGACATTTAATAGCATTACCATCGCCAAATCCCCCACCATCAACATCCTGGGGGTCACCATTGACCAGAAACTTAACTAGACCAGCCACATAAATACTGTGGCAACAAGAACAGGTCAGAGGCTGGGTATTCTGCGGCGAGTGTCTCACCTCCTGACTCCCCAAAGCCTTTTCACCATCTACAAGGCACAAGTAAGGAGTGTGACGGAATACTTTCCACTTGCCTGGATGAGTGCAGCTCCAACAACACTCAAGAAGTTCGACACCATCCAGGACAAAGCAGCCCGCTTGATTGGCACCCCATTCATCACCTTAAACATTCACTCCCTCCACCACTGGCATACCGTGGCTGCAGTGTGTACCATCTACAAGATGCACTGCAGCAACTCGCCAAGGCTTCTTCAGTAGCACCTCCCAAACCCGCGATCTCTTCCACCTAGAAGGACAAAGGCAGCAGGCACATGGGAACACCACCACCTCCAAATTCCCCTCCAAGTCACACACCATCCTGACTTAGAAATATATTGCCATTCCTTCATCGTCACTGGGTCAAAATCCTGGAACTCCCTACCTAACAGCACTGCGGGAGTACCTTCACCACACGGACTGCAGTGGTTCAAGAAGGCGGCTCACCACCACCTTCTCAAGGGCAACTAGGGATGGGCAATAAATGCTGGCCTTGCCAGCGACGCCCACATCCCATAAATGAATTTTTAAAAACTCATTTTACACAGTACCTTTACATTTCTGTTACATGATGATCATTTCATAAGTGCAAGTTATTGGACTGGAGGTAGCAGAATACATTGTGCTGGCTGAATTGCTTTTTTTTTACCAGTTCTTGAAAGAGCTGCAATGCTCCATCTCACCCTCAGTAAGCTCCCCGCTGGAGTGGAGCTAATCTACAGAACAAACGGGAAACTATTGAACCTCTGTCACCTCCAGTCCAGATCCAAGGTCGTCTCATCCTCTGTCATTGAATTACAGACGATGCTTGCGTCTGCGCACACGCTGAGGCCGAACTCCAAACCATCATCAACACCTTCACCGAAGCATATGAGAGCATGGGCCTTACACTAAACATCTGTAAGACAAAGGTTCTCTACCAACCTGGCCCCGCCACACAGTACTGCTCCCCGATTATCAAAATCCATGACCAGGCCTTGGTCAACCTGGACCACTTTCCATACCTCGGGAGCCTACTGTCAACAAGGGCAGATGTCGATGATGAAGTCCAACACCGCCTCCAGTGTGCCAGTGCAGCCTTCGGTCACCTGAGGAAGAGAGTGTTTGAAGACCAGGACCTCAAACCCAGCACCAAACTCATGGTCTACAGAGCAGTGGTGATACCTGCCCTCCTGTATGCTTCAGAGACATGGACCATGTACAGCAGGCACCTCAAAGCACTAGAGTGGTACCACCAATGCTGCCTCCGCAAGATCCTGCAAATCCATTGGCAGGATAGGCGCACCAACGTCAGTGTTCTCGCTCAGGTCAACATCCCCAGCATCGAAGCTTTGACCACGCGTGATCAGCTCCGATGGACGGATCACATCGTCCACATACCCAATACGAGACTCCCAAAACAAGCGTTCTGCTCGGAGCTCCGACACAGCAAGAGAGCCCCAGGTGGGCAGAGGAAACGCTTCAAGGAAACCCTCTAAGCCTCCTTGAAAAAATGCAACATCCCCACCGACACCTGGGAATCCCTGGCCCAAGACCGCACAAAGTGGAAGAGAAGCATCCGGGAAGGCGCCGAACACCTCGAGTCTCTTCACCGGGAGCAAGCGGAAGCCAAGCGCAGACAGCGGAAGGAACGCACGTCAATCCAAGCACCCCACCCACCCGCCCCTTCAACCACTGTCTGCTCCACCTGTGACAGAGACTGTAGGTCCCGCATTGGACTCATCAGTCACCTGAGAACTCATTTTTAGAGTGGAAGCAAGTCATCTTCGGTTCCGAGGAACTGCCTAAGAGAGAGAGAGAGAGAGAGAAAACAGATTATCTGGTTATTATCACATTGCTGTTTGTGGGAGCTTGCTGTGCACAATTTGGCTGCCATGTTTCCTACATTACAACAGTGACTACACTTCAAAAAAAAGTACTTCATTGGCTGTGAAGCGCTTTGGGACATCTTGAGGTCGCGAAAGGCACTATATAAATGCGAGATCTTTCTTTATTTACATCTGTTTTCACTCTATTACCTCCTCAAAATAATTTTGTTGTTGTCAGGCACAAAAGGAAAAAAATGATTTGTGGTCTCGGCTTGAATCCTCCAGCTACCTCCTGGACTAGTGGTGGAAGAAGATGAGGAGGAGGAAGATGAGGAGGAGGAAGATGAGGAGGTAGAGGGAGCAGCTCACTAAAAGCCAAATGTGTAGTGTTGTTGAAGAAAAGATTAACAGCTTTAGAAATAACTAATTAAGGTGAGCATGCAAAATTAATGAAGCCTTTCTCCATTGGTTTCAATTATATCTGTGTAATTGAATTATTTAGCGAATGTACAAAACAGTTGTTAACAAACTGAAAGTGCAAACTTGTATTAAAAAAAATAGATTTTGGGTGAAGAAGTAACCCTCAGGGGACACAGTCTAAGGATAAAGGGTAGGCCATTTAGGACAGAAATGAGGAGGAATTTCTTCACCCAGAGAATGGTGAACCTGTGGAACTCTCTACCACAGAAGGCGGTGGAGGACAGTTCATTAAATATATTCAAGAAGGAGTTGGATATATTTCTTAAGGCTAAAGGGATCAAGGGGTATGGGGAGAAAGCAGGGTACTGAATTTGGATGATCAGCCATGATCGCATTGAATGGCGGAGCAGGCTCGAGGGGCCGAATGGCCTACTCCTGCTCCTATCTTCGATGTTTCTATGTTTAGCTTGTATTTACATTGTACCATTGGTCAATCACGATAAGTTGAATTTATTCTCCATAAAATACTTTAATTTATTCCCTAGTCACATAGTTTGTCTTCTAGGAGTGATTTGCACTGATATAAAAAAGACTTATATTTATATAGCACCTTTCAAGACCTCAGGACCTCCCAAAGCGCGTCACAGCCAATGAGGTGTAGTGTCTGTTGTAATGTGGGAAACGTGGCAGCCAATTTGCGCTCAGCAAGCTCCCACAAACAGCAATCTGACCAGATAATCTGTTTTTAGTGATGTTGATTAAGGGATAAATATTGGCCAGCACACCGGGGAGAACTCCCCTGCTCTTCTTCGAAATAGTGCCATGGGATCTTTTATGTCCACCTGAGAGAGCAGACCGGGCCTCGGTTTAACGTCTCATCCGAAAGATGGCACCTTCGACAGTGCAGCACTCCCTCAGCACTGGAGTGACAGTCTAGATTTTAGGCTCAAGTCTCTGGAGTGGGACTGGAACCCACAACCGTCTGAGGCGAGCGTGCTGCCCACTGAGCCACGGCCGACACTACTAATATTGCTGCTTACATTAATGCTCAACTTTATTTTAAAGGCACTTGAAGTGGAGAGGCAGGTCAAAAGATTCTTCTTCATTCTTTCTTCAGGTTATTTACTAGATAGGGAGGTCAGGGCTCAACTCTGTTCCCATGGTTAAGTGGAGAAAGAATAGCAATGCTGTAGTCATGTGTGTCATTAAACTAGGCAGCAGGGAGAAGTGGAAGGGAAGAAGCATCCTTTTGTTCTTCAGGGTTGCTGATTTTTATAACCTATTATTGTTTCTTATGGTTTTAATTTGGTCGGGTGCTGTAGAGCATTGATGATACATCAAAGTCATTAAATAAATCCAATGAATACTAAGTATGTGCCCTTGTTGTCTTGAGAGTATTCTCAAAGTGGTAAGCCACCTAATTATACAGAAAATTGGCTTATTCTTTTGAACAGTCTATTTAGTAATCAATGGCCTATACTAATTAATTCAGGAAATTTTCAATTCCCCACAATAAGCAATAAGTGATTTATTGTCCATTTGGCGTTAAGCTGCAGGTTGCATTCAGGGTGGATGAAGCAAAAGATGGTAATTCTGCTCGAGAAAATGTAAGCAGTGAGGGTGAGACAATAAATATATAAAAATAAGAAGCTGCAAAACGTGGACCATTTTAAAATGTGGCGTAGTAAATTTATTCCTATGTTGACACTCGGGGGGAAGGAATAAGATGCTGAGTTTTCCTGTCCCTACTCTGATAAAATCAAAAGCTTCTCTCACACAGCAGTACATTCACTAGAAGCAGAACCTTCAGTTATCTGTCAACTTAAAGACATAGTTCAGTTCACATACTGTCTTGTTGAAAATATGCTTTTGGAAAATATTGTAAGTGAAACAAACAACTTAACTGGGCAAATTCTCCAGTATTTCCCCACTTTATTACTCTGCTCAGAAGTATCTTTGGCATCCAGCCACAGTCTATCTCCTCTACCCATTCACCAACTTATTTCTTTGTTCCTTTTCATCTCTCCAGACCACATTGTCCATCTATTGTCACGGGTTTCAGCTTCATTGCTGGTCTCCTTGACCTCTCCAATCTACTTGCGACGATTTTCATTTCATCCCCATCGTGGAGAGCACTGCAAAGAAAAGCTCAGTTGTGTTAAGTGGATCATTTTGCTTTGCTAATGTATTTATTTAAAGAAAAGTAACATCACAGCATTTGCTGTGTCGCCGACATTCAGCTCCTGCCTGCGTGACAAGGCTTTGATTAATAAGAAATTTACATTGAAGCATTACCACTTGTGTCCTGCAGCAGAATCCCTGTGTAGTTAACTGCTGTACTTGGTCCCTGTCCTCTAAATTGCTAATCAAACTGCTCAAATCGCCCCTGCAAAGATGGTTTCCTTGCTCTTAGCTACTCCTTTTCTGTTGTCATGGAAATGGAGAGGGAGCGAGCAGGAGTAGCACATCCACATTGCCTGTTTCCCACAGTTGTCGTCCAGGGCAAGACACCTCATTTGACTCACTCCTCTTTATATTTTCACTTGCGTGCCCACTTCCACCGGGCTCTGCAGCGCAGTGCAGAGGCCCAATTGCTTAGCAGAGTGCCAGTAAGGAGGTGGGCACCCTGTTTACTGAAACTGGTTCCAGTAAGGAGACAGCGCTTTCTTCAAGCCAGATTTTTTTCGGTTCTATAAGGGTGTTCAAAATGGCGACGGCTGCAGCATCAATGGAGCAGTAAGTGCACCGACCCCATTTTGAGGCCCTCACCGCCCCCATTAGAACGGGTTTCAGCGTGTTAATATCGACCCCATTGCTGCAATACAGAATAAAATGTTGGTGAAGTTTCACAAAGGTGGGCTGAATTTCTCACCCGGAGAAGCCACTAAAAATGATCACCACTGTCAAGGTATTTCACAATTCTAAATCAAAATTGCTTGTCTGTCCACCCAAAAATAGCAGCTAAAATATTAAGCGTGCAACAATTGTCTGAATAGTCCAGATCGGAGCTTCCGCACTTAACCAACCCGTACATTCATTTCTTGTGATTCTGAAAGTTCTTTCCCCCCCACTCGCCGTCTGTTATCATTTTCTTTTTTCATTGATGTGAAGCATGAGCTGATAGTTTAACACAAGGCACCAGCGATCGTTTGCTCACAGGACAGTGGCCATGGTGCCTTTGGGAAAGCAAATAGCAGTAATGAATGTGTACAGACAGTAATTGCCAGAATAGATACAGGCCTGGCTTCCTGTTGCCCCATCAGTAAAATAATACAAAATTTGGCATTTCTGTTTGACTATAACCTTTATCAGAGTATTGCAACATTATGATTGTCACTGAGTGCTGTGGTCCCACTTACTGTACCTTAAAATCCAATTTTAAATCAAGGCGACTGTGCAACCATCACTTAAACCTTCTAAGCAAGGATAAGTATCTATGAAATATATTAGTAGTGCAGAATAAAAACGTTTGCCAACCCAATACTAACAAGCATGACCTTCAGTTAAATTGCAATGTGCTTTCCGCCCCCCCCTTCTTTCTCCCCTCTGCAGTCTTTTTTAAGTTTATTTCCCCCCCTCCACTTTGTGTCATGCTATTGTATATGGATTTACAATTTCTCGCCTTGATTTCAAATTGGATTTTAAGGTAAGTGAGACCACAGCACTCAGTGACACTCCTACTGTTGCAATACTCTGATAAAGGTTATAGTCAAACCGAAATGCCAAATCTTGTATTGTATTTTCAAAGAAATATAGAGACATTGGCAACGGTTCAAAGAAGAAGAATAAAGATGGTATCTGGCCGTAGATCAATTAGCTATGTGGAGATATTAGGAGGTAAAGCTTTTCTCAGATGGAAAAAAGACACGGGAGGGAAGTATTTCATCCAAGGCTCTGCATCATTAAAGGAATGAATAGATGGATGTGGAAGAATTTTGCTGAACTACAAGAGAACTAGTAAGGAGAAATGAGCTAAAGAAACCACAAGCAAAATGTGCAGAGGACTATCCACTTCACACGTTGAGTTGTTGAAGTCCTGGAATTGATTGCTGTCAAGTGCAGTGATGCAGGATCAGTTTGAAGCCTTCAAAAAAAAAGGACTGGTTTCTTCACTTAACGGGGAGCAGAGGGGGGCAAGCGTGATGCCCGGCAGGAGGGAGATGGAAATGTGCAGTGTTGAATAGAGACTTAACAAGATTGAGCTGGATAGCTGAGCCATCTTGTCTCATTCCTACTTTCTCCATGTACTAATGGGCTACTTAAACACAGATGAGGTAAAATTACTCTGTGATATTAGCATATGGGTATACACCGCCATTGAAATAGTGGACAAAGGTGGGAAGACAAGTGCAACTGCAAGTTTGATAGGAAAGTCCTAGAATGTCTGACTGGCAAGCAGGCTTCAAGGCAATCGGGCTGCTTTTCTTAAATTAATTCCTGGGATGTGGGCGTCGCTGGCAAGGCTGGCATTCATTGCCCACCCCTAGTTGCCCTTGAGAATGTGGTGGTGGGACTTCTTCATGAACTGCTGCGTTCTATGTGGTGCTGGATAAGGAGTTTCAGGATTTTGACCCAGTGACAATGAAGATTTTGGAAAAGGTTGTGTGAGAAGCTGCAAAAACAAAAAGTTCCTGTTACTTTCTCGGGCCAACCTTGGCTTGCTGCATGCTAACCTCTAACCCTCTGATCTGAGGGGGCTCCCAAGAGCAAGGACCATCATCAGCTTCTTTAGGCACCCCTCAAAATGGGGTGGCAGAGCCACGAATGACCCCTCCCGCCTCATTTCCATGGCTGCCACATCCTGTGTATGTTGTCAGCATTTCCCAGGTGCTACAGAGAGGAATAGATGTCACGCTCCGAATTCTGTATTACCAACAGGACCCTCTAGAATCACAAAATACTGGAGCCGGAATCTGGAAATAGTTCCTGAAAAATATATAAAGAAGAAAAAAGTGACAAAAGAAGCAGCTTGGAGGAGGAATAAGTACTTTCAAAACTAAAACTGAAAAATAAGGTACTTGCTCCTGCCTACTAGCTTTATGTTAACTAAAGCTCCTAGCTCTTGGAGTCAGGCCTAATAAGGGATCAGCAATCAAAACTCTGCAGAGTTATACTCAGAATCAAGTGACATTTTATGGACAGACACACTATGAGGGCAGTCCCTTCAGCTTGACCTCTCTGATATCAGTGCACATTTCCTGCGCCAGGTAACAGGAGGATTATTCAAACTTTTCAGTGGTCTTTTTACATTAAAGGTTGTAGCTTTTTGCATGGTGACAAACCGCTTTAAAAATGGTAGAGCGTGCAAAACTAGCCACTAAAATGTGATTAACAGGAATTTATTACCTTTCTGTCTAAAGTGGCATAATGCAGACAGCAACAGTATTGCATAGTTTTATATACCTTGTGTCAGCTGTGGTTCAGTGGGTAGCACTCTCTCACCTCTGAGTCAGAAGGTTGTGGGTTCAAGTCCCACTCCAGGGACTTGAGCACAAAAGCTAGGCTGACTCTTCAGTGCAGTGCTGTGGGAGTACTGCACTGTCGGGGGTGCCGTCTTTCAGATGGGACGTTAAACCGAGGCTCCATCTACTCTCTCAAGTGGATGTAAAAGAACCTATGGCACTATTTCAAAGAAGAGGAGGGGAGTTATCCCTGGCCAATATTTATCCCTCAATCAACATCACTAAAACAGATTATGTGGTCATTATTACATTGCTGTGCACAAATTAGCTGCCGCGTTTCCTACATTACACCACTTCAAAAGTACTTCATTGGCTGTAAAACGCTTTGTGACATCCGGTGGTCGTGAAAGGCGCTATATAAGTGCAAGTCTTTCTTTCTACACTGTAGTTTAAATTAAAAATAAGCATGGTCTCACATGTGACAATCAGGATTAGATTCCCGAGGTACTTTGTTAATTGGATGGATTTTTGGGAGAAATCTTTTCCAATAAAAAAAGTGTGTTTTATATTTAGGAATCATGTGCAAATTAGTGTGGTAATTAATGCAGCCATTCCTAATCTGACTTTTAACAGGTGTGCTATAGATAATGTAACTTGTTGTTACCTCTAGACTTGACTATTCCAACGCACTCCTGGCTGGCCTCCCACAGTCCACCCTACGTAAACTTGAAGTCATCCAAAACTCGGCCGTCCATGTCCTAGCTCACACTAAGTCCCGTTCGCCCATCACCCCTGTGCTCGCTGACCTACATTGGCTCCCAGATAAGCAGTACCTCGATTTCAAAATTCTCATAGTTGTTTTCAAATCCCTCCATGGCCTCGCCCCTTCCTATCTCTGTAATCTCCTTCAGCCCCACAAATCCCCCGAGATATCTGCGCTCCTCTAATTCTGCGCTCGAGGATCCCTGATTATAATCGCTCAACCTTTGGTGGCCGAGCCTTCTGTTGCCTCGGCCCTAAGCTCTGGAATTCCCTGCCTAAATCTCTCCACCTCTCTACCTCTCTTTCCTCCTTTAAGACGCTCTTAAAACCCACCTCTTTGACCAAGCTGCCCTAATTTATCCTTATGTGGATTAGTGTAAAAAATTTTTGTCTTAAAATACTCCTGTGCAGCGCCTTGGGACATTTTACTATGTTAAAGGCACTATGTAAATACAAGTTGTTGTTGTTGTTGTTTCCATGGAGATGGCAAAGGTGAAAACTTTAATAAATTCACTCTTTAGTCATAAAACTGATTCAACTCCTTTTTTTCTCAGAATGAAACTTGACCATCCCAGATGCAGTCATAGTTCGCTGACAAAAAAGCCCGTATTTATAGTCACTGTAGCTTTCATAATACAGTACTGGAGCGGCACAGAGCCATTTGAGAGCTGTTGGAAATAAAATTCAAAGATTGCTGCTTTTGCTTCCATTCAAGGGGTTAGCGAATTCTCGAGAAAAGTGCAATTAATACAAGTGTCACACCTGGCATCTGTAGACTTTTGTCCTTTTTAATCTACCTGTGCTTATCAAGTTTGGAGTTGAAAGTGCTGGAAACTATGAGAAATGGTAAATATTTGCATGCAGTGCAAGCATGAAGCACACTCAGAGATATAAAACGGGTCATGTGGCCCAGGGCTCATCTTGTACTGCCGTGACAATATACAGTACTTTAAACCAGACAATGGGAGACATTACCTATTGCATCCCTTTACCTCTTATTGCTTAGTCTTCCATTTACTTTCATTAAGACACTCTAGGACCCTGGAAGGCATTTTGTTATCAAAGGGAATCACCATCAAAGCAAATCAACATCCCAGATGCAAAATCAAAATGCTCTACAATAGTCTAGCATGCACTCTGAGAACTACAAAGTGCAGCGGGAAAAATTGGGTTACTTTGCACCTCCCGTTAGCGCTAGGGTGCTAATGGGGCGCAAAGCAACTAGCACCCGGGCATGGCATGGCACACGCCTCCCGTAAAATTCAGCGGGAGGTTTACGGCGGCGCTAACTGGTGGTGCCCCGGTAATGCCGATGACGTCATCGCCGTGCACAGCCCCCCTGATCGCGCCCCGGCCGCGATCTTCGAGAGCGCCCCCTGACTTACCGCCGGACGCTATGTCCGACGGGGTCGGGGGGCCTACCTGCGGCCGGGGAGGCGCAATTTAAAGGCGAGGTGCCGGGCGGCCATTTTTGTTGCTGGCCACCTGCCAGCACTCCCATCTCCGGCCTCCTGAACACACCCCACCCCACCGCCCCCCCGCGGAGTGCCAGCTGCGCTCCAAGAGCCCGGCACTTCCCTTGAGTGCCGGGCTCTTTTGCCGGCACTCCCAATCCCCAGAGGCCCAGCTGGGCCCCGGGTCGCGCTGTGCATGGCCCCTCCCTTTAAGAAGAGGGGGAAGGCCTGCAATACCGCGGCACGTAGCGCGCCGATACTGACTCGCAGCGCCCCAAGACGGATGTGGGGTGCTTCCAGTAGCGCCCCGCTTCCCTCTTGGGGCGCAACCACTCAATTTCCGGCACAGGGGCGCTAATTTTTCCAGGGCGCTAAAAATAGCGCTCCGGCGAAGTTAGCGTCAAATGGGGAGCTACTCAATTTTGAGCCCGCAGTGTTTTAAACAGAATCTTACTTGGTAGAAAGCCTGATTTTTTTACTATCACTTTCACTTGAATACTTTTTCCAGATTTATTGCAGTTCATCACAAAGTAAAACCTTTAACTGTTTTGTTTTGGTGGAAGTATCCGAAAGGCAAACTAGACTAAATGTCAGTGTGAAATGTGCTCATTGGAAATGGCTAGGCTCAAGTTTACCATTATTGGGGTTTTTTTTAAATCAGGAACCTTGGTGAAGGCCTGTAGTGCAGAACAATCTCAAGGTTGAAACAATAGGAAAGTGTAAATGAAAAAGTATAAGGTGACAAGCTTTACTTGTAACTCATTTGGACGTGTGAGGGAGGTGTTAGCAGAGTCTCCCCAGGCAGCATTCCAGCCTTGGATGGTTTCGGTCTTATGATGAGGTAAGACTTGTGTCATTTGGCACAAAAGAAAGTGAGCTTCTTGGAAGCAGTTTGAACAATGGAGGAGATGTGGGAATTCCACTGAGGTCAAAAGAGATAGTGAGGCAGAAAAGGTCAACGGATGAAGATGAACTAAGGGTGGAACCACCAAAGATTAAGGTGATTGTCGTAATTTGGCCTTGCAAGTAACTGCCTTTGAAGAATTGAAAGAGTCAAGGTTTGCATTGTCCCATTCAAGGGCATGGAACAGATAAACTGAGATGAATAAATCAACAGAAGCTATTGTCTCTAGTTGTAGAGTGCTTGCTTTTGTACAGAACCTGAATCCCTTAATTATATTCAGTGAGATAGTCATTCTCAGGATCATAATCATCCGACTGTGTCTCAGAAAATGGTTGTATTGCTGAGACTGGTGGCTTTACTGTAACTAAACTCAAATGTACTTCTTTCCCTGTTTCAATAAATTGTCAGCAGACTCTTCTCTTAGGCAGTCCCTCGGAACCGAGGATGACTTGCTTCCACATTAAAAATGAGTTCTCGGGTGACTGCTGAGTCCAGTGCGAGACCTACAGTCTCTGTCACAGGTGGGGCAGACGGTGGTTGAAGGGGCGGGTGGGTGGGGTGCTTGGGTTGACGTGCGCTCCTTCCGTTGTATGCGCTTGGCTTCCGCTTGCTCCCGGCGAAGAGACTCGAGGGGGTTGATTTTCAGTGTGCCGTGAGGCAGGCTTTTAGGCGTGTGGGGGACTAAAATCCCGAATTCGGGGGTCCCGACACCATCCCGCCCAAAACCCGCCTCCATGTAAGTTTCAAAGGAGGCGGGTACCCGCCCCGCACTGGGACCCGCCGACCCGAGGCGGGAAGGGATTAGTGCCAATTAACTGCCTGTTAACAGGTAGTTAACAGGCAGTTTTTAGCCTAATCCCTATTTTGAAGGTTGTCGTGTGGGATTCCCAACGGCTCCAAACCACGCCAAGTTAGAGGAGTCGGACCGTCGGGTTGAGGGACTTGGAGGGGACGAGATTTCGGTGTTCAGGTGGGTGATGGGTGCATGAGTGCAAAGGTAAGTGTGTTTGGTGTGTCTAAAGTGTGTAAAGAAGTTTAAATTACCTGTACTTACCTTTACAGCCTTCCTTCCTCTAGGTTCCGGGAGTCCATCATTCAGCCGGCACAGAAAGCAGAATGGCCGCGAGCTGTCAAAAGTGACAGCCTGCAGCTTTCAGTGCTGGCGAGATTTCTAACTGAGTCTGCGTAGAAGGACTCAGGTTAGAAGTAAGACTGTCAGTGTTTGACAGCTTCAAACAGCTGTGAAACACTGATATTTCATCTGTCAACACGTCTTGACAGATGAAATTTCAGTCTGTGACGTCACCTGTTGCTGGGTGGCCCTTATGTACTGGCCGCGCTAGACGTGCTCCTATCTAGTTATCCAGCAAGTTAAACACTTATTCAAAAATAATTCTTCGTGAAGCCGGTTGCTGTTTTGAAGCTTTACTTGAACAAATTTGTGAAACTGTAAATAAAGATAAAGTATGTTTTGTACATAAACTGAGTACTATACATTCGATATTACATAAGATATAACATATTTACAACAGTAGAATAGACTAATTGTATAACTAACTAACATTTGGACTAACTTCTATAGCTATCAAATATTAACCTTTTATAAACATAGTATTATCAAAATATTACTCTGACAACGTTGCTATTATGCTAAGGAACAAAGATACTCACAGATATTGCGCTTGGCCTAACATATGAAATCAGATTACATTGGATTGTAAAACCCTTATGGAATGCTCCATTACTGCCAGGTTCTTCCTGGAATTCTACTTCCTGTGTTACACAGGAAGAAAGGAACAAAGGTCAAATGACCTCACACAGGAAGAAAGATCAGATGACCTTTCCAGCATACAAACTGTTAACACAATAACCACCACCAGAGGGTGCTATCTGCACACATAAAATGTTCACTGCATGTAAAAAGTCCATTGGTCCAGAACACCTTAATTGGCCTGGGCGGGCTCAACAAGGTCAATCAAGTGAAAATCGCGTGGATTGGCCACTTCTCGATGGAGGCGGGACTACAACCCGAAAGTTGTAGTCCCACCTCTTTCCCGACTTCTGAATGAAAATCCAGCCCGAGGTGTTCGGCGCCTACCTTTGTCAGCAGTCAATCTCCAGGCCTTAATGGTGAAATTTCCAAATTGATGGGATGATGCTCCAAACAAGAATTCAATGTATTGCTGGGTAAACATAGAAACATAGAAGATAGGAGCAGGAGTCGGCCATTCGGCCCCTTGAGCCTGCTCTGCCATTTAATGAGATCATGGCTGATCATCCCAATTCAGTACCCTGTCCCTGCTTTCTCCCCATATCCCTTGATTCCTTTAGCCTTAAGAAATATATCTAACTCCTCTTGAATATATTTAATGAATTGGCCTCAACTGCCTTCTGTGGTAGAGAATTCCACAGGTTCACCACTCCCTGGGTGGAAATTCCTCCTCATCTCTGTCCTAAATGGCTTACCCCTTATCTTTAGACTGTGACCCCTGGTTCTGGACTCCCCTGCCATCAGGAACATCCTTCCTGCATCTAGTCTGTCCAGTCCTGTTAGAATTTTATAAGTTTCAATAAGATCCCCTCTCATTCTTCTAAACTCCATCGAATATAAGCCCAATCGACCCAATCTCTCCTCATACGTCATTCCTGCCATCCCAGGTATCAGTCTGGTGAATCTTCGCTGCACTCCCTCCATGGCAAGAACATCCTTCCTCAGATAAGGCGACCAAAACTGCACACAATACTCAAGGTGTGGTCTCACCAAGGCCCTGTACAACTGCAGCAAGACATGGTGTATTTTCAGTTGTGAAAGTGGCTGCTAATCATTCATAAAATCAAAACCGGTGCTTTCACAGAAGATAGCATTTGCTTGATTACACAGAAACTCCATTAACTTGCTTGGAACAATTTCAACACTTAAGTCAGGCAAACAAACAGAAAAAAAAAGTTCTGTGCAAATCAACTAAAATGAAGAAAACTCAGGAATAAAATATTATTTGGGAGGAAAATATTGTTATTAGTGAGAATTAAGAGCCTGTAATCGTCAAATTATACTGCTTCTCTCTCTAGACATAAAAGATGAACTTTCAGTCAGCGAAGTTCGCTTAATGCCCACTTACTACATTCCTGTGTGCTATTTTATGAGGCGTTAACCTGTTCATTAGCAATGGGCTTGTGTCTGTAAAAATAGTGCACACAGGAATGTAATACAAGTCATACTGAAGTTCTATCCTCGAGTTCCCTTTCTCACCACATCCAATCCTATCCCTGTAATTAGCGTATATGTTTTTAGAACGCAGGCAGAACATAAATGAACTATACTCAGGGCTATACATTGGGGAGACCAAACGCAGATTGGGTGACCGCTTTGCGGAACACCTCCGTTCAGTCCGTAAGGGTGACCCCAAGCTTCCGGTCGCCTGTCATTTTAATTCACCGTTCCATTCCCACTCGGACCTCACCGTCCTCTTGCATTGTTCCACGGAAGTTCACTGTAAACTCGAGGAACAGCACCTCATCTTCCGATTAGGCACTTTACAGCCTTCCGGACTCAATATCGAGTTCAACAATTTCAGATCATAACCTCGGCCCCTATTACATTTTTACTTATATTTTTTATCCACACCTTTGTTTTGGTTTCCACCCCCCCCCCTTTCCTTTTTTTTTCTCTCTCCCACATGGCAGCTGTCTCCCATTCTGCCAGCGCATTTCACACCTAATCTATAGCCGTCTTTTGTCTCCACTAGTCCTATCACCATCTCGTCTCATTTTGAATACCTCTTAATGTCTCTTCTCTTTTGTTCTCTCCCAGCCCGGCCTCTTAATCTATTTCATTCCCTGTGCCTCTTTAGTCTTGATAAAGGGTTTTGACCTGAAACGTTGACTGTAATTTCTCTCCACGGATGTTGCCTGGCCTGCTGAGTTTTTCCAGCATTTTCTGTTGTTATACTCAGGGCTCATTCCATTTTGTTATTAATTCTAATCCAGTGATCTGAAGAACAAATGGGTTTGAGATATTACTCTCTAGCGTACTTTTCCATCTTGGTAACACATTGGAAAATCTCCCTGCAACAAAGAGGAGTATGAATTTGATTATCAGTACTCTGAGTGTCAGCGCCAGTTTGAACAAGAGGTTAGCTACTAACCCTGAAAGCCGGCAGTAAAATAATTTATGGATTGGTTTTGTGTCCTAATAAACAATGAACATTTTGTTAATATTATATTGATGGCTATACTTTTGTTTAATTTCAGCCTTATAACAGGATGACAGTTTACATTGAATATCTGGTGATCTCTCTATAGCATGATACTTTACATGCCGAAATGAGAAGTTCAAAGTCTATATCCATAGAGATGAATTTATATGTGACTTTGCGTGTAATTTACCGTAGCACCCAATGTGTTTTGAAGAATAATCATAAGTGGGAGTGTCAATTTTCCTTGAAAATAGTGAATTTAAGTCACTAGGCAGCCGAGGCTCAGTGGGTAGCACTCTGGAAGGCTAAGAAATAGAGTCAGAAAGTCGTGGGTTCAAGTCCCACTCCACAGACTTGAGCACATAAATCTAGGCTGCCGCTCCAGTGCAGTGCTGAGGGAGTGCTGCACTGTCACAGGTGCAGTCTTTCGGATGAGACGTTAAACCAAGGCCCCGTCTGCTCTCTCAGGTGGATGTAAAAGATCCCAGGGCACCTTTTCAAAGAAGAACAGGGGAGTTATCCCCGGTGTCCTGGCCAATATTTATCCCTCAATCAACATTAAAAAAACAGATGATCTGGTCATTATCGTTGCTGTTTGTGGGAGCTTGCTGTGTGTAATTGGCTGCCGCGTTTCCTACATTACAACAGTGACAACACTTCAAAAAGTACTTCATTGGCTGCCTTTGATCCATATCCCTTGATAACCTTACCGAAAACTCGATTGGTCTCAGTCTAGAACATTTCTATTGACCCAGCATCCACAGCCTTTTGGGGAGAGAGTTCCAGATTTCCACTGCTATAACTCAGATATTTTTGACACTTTCCATTGCAATATCAATCCCTATGTGTTATGATCCTGCTTGATAGTTTAGTCTGTTATGAGAGTACCGAGCGTGACGGATATTACTTGTCTGCTGAAGTAGTGTGGGCGCATATTGGGAATCCTGAGACAGTAAGTGAGTCTTGTTTGCTCAGGGCAGACAGTCCCAGATTACTTGGTGCACAAGGTCTCACTTTAATTCATAGGAAGCACGGGCTTGTCTATGGGCGCTGACTCTTGTGTTAGGCACAGGGAAAAGTATCTGGGGAAGTCTGAATCATAAGTGAAGTGCTGACATGCAGGCATTTCCAGCACTTCAATCAGAAGTGGGAAACTTTGCTGATATTGCCCCTCTATAGCCAAGGTCATTGAGGCCAATTATGGTGCCTCTTGGCTGAGCTTCAGTTAACTCAGAACAGACTGGAGATTGAAGCTCAGGTTTCCTAGTGTGCATGCTTCAGTTACACACTTGGCAAACTCACTGAGGGAGTGTTCCCAATTTCTTTTATAAAGAGAAGTCAACAGGTACATTTCTGCTTGGTTAGTGGTAAAGAAGGAAAGACTTACATTTATACAGCGCCTCTCATGACCTCAGGAGCTTGATCGGGTGGATGCGGTGAGGATGTTTCCACTGATGGGTGAGATTAGAACTAGGGGACATAATCTTAGAATAAGGGGCTGCCCTTTCAAAACTGAGATGAGAAGGTCACGGAAGGAGCCCCGGGAGGGGCGGCTGGTGAGCAGGCCCGGGCGTTGGGCTGAAGATTGTCGGACAGGAGGAATGGTGGAAATGAAATGGCGGCGCGCACAGACGCAGCGGCTTTGCTTCTCCCAGGACGGTGCTATTTACGTTTAATGTTAATGTTATTTGTACTGGACTCATGGGAGCTTGCAAGATCACATTTCGTTGTTCATGTACTTGTGCATTGTACAATGACAATAAAGTTGAATTATTATTATTATTAACTTCTTCACTCAGAGGGTAGTAAATCTATGGAATTTGCTACCCCAGAGAGCTGTGGAAGCTGCAACATTAAATAAATTTTAAATGGAGATAGACATTTTCCTAGCAGATAAGGGAATTAAGGGTTACGGGGAGAGGGCAGGGAAGTGGACGTAAGTCTAGATTCAGATCAGCCATGATCCTATTGAATGGCGGAGCAGGCCCGAGGTGCCGTATGGCCTACTCCTGCTCCTATTTCTTATGTTCTTATGTAGGACATCCCAAAGCACTTTACAGTCAATGAAGTACTTTTGAAGTGTAGTCACTGTTGTAATGTAGGAAACGCGGCAGCCAACTTGCGCACAGCAAGCTCCCACAAACAGCAATGTGATAATTACCAAATAATCTGTTTTTGTGATGTTGATTGAGGGATAAATATTGGCCCCAGGACACCGGGGATAACTCCCCTGCTCATGGGATTTTTTACGTCCACCTGAGAGAGCAGACGGGGCCTCAGTTTAACGTCTCATTCAAAAGACGGCACCTCCAACAGTGCAGCACTCCCTCAGTACTGCACTGGAGTGTCAGCCTGGAATTTTGTGCTCAAGTCTCTGGAGTGGGGCTTGAACCCACAGCCTTCTGACTCAGAAGCAGTATGATGGCTTGTTGGCTTACTGGACCATTTTTCTGGAGAATGCAGTTAAAAAATGTCATTGTAAAATAAAACTTGCACGGCCAGCATTTATTGCGTATCCCTAGTTGCCCTTGAGACGGTGCTGGTTGATTTTCTTGAACCGCTGCAGTCTGTGCAGTGAGGGCACTCCCACAGTGCTGGTAGTTCCAGGACGTTGACCTAGCGACGATAACTGAGCTTATGAAGATACCCCAAATTATTCAGGATATAACTTACTTCGATGATGGGACTTCTGTTTGTGAAGATTCAGTAAGACTATATTTGCTCAATTCACTGAATAATCAAGAAGCTATTTTTTTACACTCAGCTTCACCCAGATCCTTCCTGAGCGAAAGATCAACACGTATCAGCCTTTACAGTAGAGGACACTAAAAATATCCCAACACTGGACAAACAGGGGGCAATGGGGGGGGGGGGGGGGGGAGGAGCTAAACACGATTAAAATCACTAAGGAGATGGTACTCAGTAAAATAATGGGACTTAAGGCGGATAAATCCCCCGGACCTGATGGCCTACATCCTAGGGTCTTGAGAGAAGTGGCGGTAGGGATTGTGGATGCATTGGTGATTATTTTCCAGAACTCCCTGGACTCAGGAAAGGTCCCGGCAGATTGGAAAACTGCTAATGTAACACCCTTATTTAAGAAGGGAAGTAGACAAAAAGCTGGAAACTATAGACCAGTTAGCCTAACATCTGTGGTTGGCAAAATGTTGGAGTCCATTATTAAGGAAACAGTAACAGAGCATTTGGATAAACATAATTTAATAGGACAGAGTCAGCATGGTTTTATGAAGGGGAAGTCATGTTTGACAAATTTGCTCGAATTCTTTGAGGATGTAACATACAGGGTGGATAAAGGGGAACCAGTGGATGTAGTGTATTTGGACTTCCAAAAGGCATTTGACAAGGTTCCACACAAAAGATTACTGATCAAGATAAGAAATCACGGGATTGGGGGTAATATACTGGCATGGGTGGAAGATTGGCTATCTAACAGAAAACAAAGAGTTGGGATAAATGGTTCATTCTCGGGCTGGCAATCAGTAACTAGTGGTGTTCCGCAGGGGTCAGTGCTGGGACCCCAACTCTTTACAATCTATATTAACGATTTGGAGGAAGGGACCGAGTGCAACATATCCAAGTTTGCCGACGATACAAAGATGGGAGGGAAAGCAGTGAGTGAGGAGGACATAAAAAACCTGCAAAAGGACATAGACAGGCTAAGTGAGTGGGCAGAGATTTGGCAGATGCAATATAATGTTGGAAAGTGTGAGGTTATGCACTTTGGCAGAAAAAATCAAAGAGCAAGTTATTATCTAAATGGAGAGAAACTGCAAAGTGCTACAGTACAAAGGGATCTGGGGGTCCTGGTGCATGAAACACAAAAAGTTAGTATGCAGGTGCAGCAGGTGATCAGGAAGGCCAATGGAATCTTGGCTTTTATTGCAAGGGGGATGGAGTATAAAAACAGGGAAGTCTTGCTGCAGTTATACAGGATATTGGTGAGGCCACACCTGGAATACTGCATGCAGTTTTGGTTTCCATATTTAAGAAAAGATATACTTGCTCTCGAGGCGGTTCAGAGAAGGTTCACTCGGTTGGTTCCGGAGATGAGGGGGTTGACGTATGAGGAAAGGTTGAGTAGGTTGGGACTCTACTCATTGGAGTTCAGAAGAATGAGAGGCGATCTTATCGAAACATATAAGATTGTGAGGGGGCTTGATCGGGTGGATGCGGTGAGGATGTTTCCACTGATGGGTGAGACTAGAACTAGGGGGCATAATCTAAGAATAAGGGGCTGCCCTTTCAAAACTGAGATGAGGAGAAACTTCTTCACTCAGAGGGTAGTAAATCTATGGAATTTGCTACCTCAGAGAGCTGTGGAAGCTGCAACATTAAATAAATTTAAAATGGAGATAGACAGTTTCCTAGCAGATAAGGGAATTAGGGGTTACGGGGAGAGGGCAGGGAAGTGGACGTGAGTCTAGATTCGGATCAGCCATGATCCTATTGAATGGCGGAGCAGGCCCGAGGGGCCGTATGGCCTACTCCTGCTCCTATTTCTTATGTTCTTATAAAACGGCTTGATTGCATTTTTCTGGCAAAACACAGAGAAATTTTACAAATAAATAACTGCATTATGCAGTCAGGTTCTCAAAGCATCCCAAACATACCTGTACCCTGCACGACAAAAACAAATGACTGGGGAACATTTAATAAATCATTTGGAAACAAACAAGTCAAAGCTGCTCTAATCACCCTGTACTCCCTGGTGATGGTTAAATGTCTACGTGTTGTAGCTGGAGATTTGTTCTCTGGAGTCGGTTTAATTGTCAGCTAAGTACACAAGTCACCGCTGAAGGTATCAGCAGTGTGAAGTGTGGATGGAATAATCTGGGAAAACACAGTGTAACAGAAGGATGTAAGATGGAACATAAGGCAGGAGGATAGGTGATGCATCAAGTTAAATCCTGTCCATCAGGAATAGTCTTTACATAGTGAGCTTTAAAAGCGTATTTTTGGGGGGGAGAAATTACATGATCAGAAAATACAGATTTTCAAAGAGAAAAAGGAGAGAGGAAGGGAGCTTAAGTGAGGGAATCGACCTCGCAGCATCTTTCCACTCAATAGATGTGATTTAGGTATTTATTACACAAAATGTAGTCAGTGATAGTTGTGCAATTTAATGCTTGCCGGCAATGCCAGTCTAAAGCAGACCAAAGGAGCACAATGTGTTGTTGTTTCTTTTCTGTCAACATGTGTTAGTTGAATACAAAAAGTGAGTAAATTGTGACAGTTTTTTTTAAAGAAGAGTGAGGCTATAATGAATAGGACATAGTTCCTAAGTTGCAAAAAGCCCCATTGCTGCAGAATAAATCCATTTGGCTGTGATTAATATGTCGGTTTGTTTATTGGTTGTTTTAGCCATTAGTTATTAGCTGTGCCAGGCTAAGGGAATTGTGTCTCTAAATATTCACCCACGGGAAACAGATAGCCTGAAATAGTCAAATACATTGTGTGTGCATATTGCGAGAGTGTGCATGCAAAGCTTTGTCTACATGTCAGATCTATGCTCTTAAACCATATTTGCGCTTTGAAATCTAAGTGAAACATTACTGATAAAGAAAAGTCCATCCAGAGTCTGCTCTAGGTATGAATGCTGCACCATAACTTGGGACAACCATGGAAAATTGGAAACTGCCCTCCCCACCCCAAGCCTGACTGTGACTTGCTGCAAATGTCATCATTCTCCAGAAGTTCACGACAATAGACTCTTGGGGCCGTAACTCCTCAGCCCCACTTAGCCATCAGAAGTTCGGGTAACTCAGGTCTCCTCTGCCCCTGTGACTCCTATTTCCCTCTGCTGCTCATGGCAGTAGTCACCCACCTCTCTCTTTCTGCACTACCCTTGTATCCTGAACTGTCTAGGTGACCATGTGTGGGAGAGTACGATCCAGAAACACCTCATCCTCTCTGCTGTCACGCAATGTGGCCAATTGCTCCCCGAGCTCAGAGATGTCTGTTCCAAAGATTCAAATTTCCGACACTTAATACAAACGTTCTGCCCCTGGATACACTGAAGATCCATGATGTCCCACAAATTGCGCTGTGCACACATCACGTATTTTCCGATCCCTACGGGTGTGCGAAGCGCATGGGTTAAAAACCGACACTTCAGATCAGTCAAGAATGCTCTGGACAGATCGCACACCTGCCCTGGGGAAGGGCCTCTGCGGGTGGAGAGTTCCGCTTTCTGCAGACGCTTACGAACCGCCTGCGCCCCTGGGATACCTGGGCCCTGCGCATTTCGTAAAGCAGAGGCCCAGGAGCGGAAGAGTCCAGGCCTCTGGAGCCCTCAGATAAGGGCGTAGATTTTTTACAGATCGGAGGCCTCCGCACGCAGGAAGCCTCCGATCGGAAAATACGGGCCAAGGTTTCCTTGCACTGCATCTAACTTACTAACTTAAAAAATTGTGATCAGGTAACATTCGCGCCACATAACCGCAAGCCAATGACTATCTCCAATAAGCGAGTGTCTAACCACCGCCCCTTGACATTCAATGGCATTACCATCGCCGAATCCCCCACCATCAATATCCTGGGGGTCACCATTGACCAGAAACTTAACTGGACCAGCCGCATAAACACTGTGGCAACAAGAACAGGTCAGAGGCTGGGTATTCTGTGGCGAGTGTCTCACCTCCTGACTCCCCAAAGCCTATCCACCATCTACAAGGCACAAGTCAGGAGTGTGATGGAATACTCTCCACTTGCTTGGATGAGTGCAGCTCCAACAACACTCAAGAAGCACGACACCATCCAAGAGAAGGCAGCCAGCTTGAATAGCACCCCATCCACCACCTTAAACATTCACTTGCTCCACCACCGGCTCACCGTGACTGCAGTGTGTACCATCTACAAGATGCACTGAAGCAACTCGCCAAGGCTTCTTCGGTAGCACCTCCCAAACCCACGACCTCTACCACCTAGAAGGACAAGGGCAGCAGGCGCATGGGAACACCACCACCTCCAAGTTCCCCTCCAAGTCACACACCATCCTGACTTGGAAATATATTGCCGATCCTTCATCGTTACTGGGTCAAAATCCTAGAACTCCCTACCTAACAGCACTGTGGGAGTACCTTCACCACACGGACTGCAGCAGTTCAAGAAGGTGGCACACCACCACCTTCTCAAGGGCAATTCGGGATGGGCAATAAATGCTGGCCTTGCCAGCGACACTCACATCCCATAAAACGAATTTTAAAAAAACTTTCCGGATGCTTGGGTATAGATTTCATGCAGTGCTCCTGCCCAACCCCAAACAAATCATTTACCATTGTTCTGAGGGTTTAATGCACACGGGATCATTCCTACAAAACCCATATATGTTAACCATGACAGAACAGTTAAGTTAGCAATAGTTTTATCAGATCAATGCCTCACAGGACACATCTAGATCACATTTGATACAAGGCCATGGTATCTTAAGCACAAAATAAGAAGCCATTTTCTTAGGTCTGTATTCCTGCTGTTGGGATAAGGGAGGAGCCAGTTTTAGCAAAGGCAACGTGGGGAGCTGGCTAACAGCCGTTGCTCCTCCATGAACCGAGTCACAGAATTAATTCTGCATTTGAAACAAGCAAGGCTAGATTAGCAGACGGTAAACCTAGGTCAGGGGTGTCAGACCTACAGTCCGCAGCCCGAATCCAACCCGCGGAACACCAGCCAACGGCCCGCAGACTCTTGAACCGATTGCCCGTCCATGTCCATTAGAAGAATTTGGGCCAGAATCGCCGATCGGCTGCATTTCCCACCAGCTCGGCCGTTCCAAATTGGGCGCGAATTGTCAGTCACCCGGCGCTGCCATTTGAAATTCAGTGAGAAGCGTCAACATTTGGAGCAAATGACTGGGCTGTTTATGTCTTGAGTACCGAGTTCAGGTTAAGAACATAGTTTAGATTTGTCGACCGCCCGTTACACACCCCGCTCGATATTGGGCGGGACGTATAATGGGCGGCCAATGCAACACCGCCCGTTTTGCACTACCACCCAGGACAAATTTCTATCCCCGTGACCTCTGGACTGCCAGTCCAATACCATAACCACTGAGCTACCGCACCCTATGAATGTGCCTGGGAGTGGAATTCAAGCATCAGCAGCAACTGAGAAATAATTGTGCTGCTTAGTTGCTTCCAAGTCACAATTGCGACTAAGTTTCCGGCTGCAGACCCCTCCCCAACGTTGAGGAAGGTCTGTGCAGGCCAGCCATGATAAAAAGACTTTGCTGAGAGTTCAGCCCACCCGTGAGCCGAAGAAGCAGTGGTGACTCGCGCTGGTGGAGGTGTCCCGCTTAGCTCTGGAGCTTTGCCTCTGGCGACAGAGAGCATAACCAGCCCATGAGGTGGTGTTCTGTGCTTCCCGAGACATTAACACTGCCTTGTTCATACTGGGGGACTGCATCCGACCGCATTCATATCAGACGCAGCACCGCCTGGTAAGTGGGATATGAAATCTGCCTTCAGACGTCATTTATTACACATAGAGAAAATTCCGCTCCACCCCTCTTTGAGATCACCTCATGGATATATACTCGCCTGTGTAATACTAAAGGAAAATTCTACTAAACTGTCATTATAAATCTCCCTAGTTTAGTAAAATACATTTTCTTTAACCTTATAAGCAAAGCAAAATATATGTCCTGAAGTCAGCTATTGTTGTAATCAAGTTTCACTTTGAATTTGCTCTTTAATAGTGGACACCTCCACCAGTGCAAGTCACTACAGCTCATTCAGGAGCAAGTCTTCACTCCCAGATACTTTCACACTTGTCCTTTGTATGAAATGTGTGCCCTATTGTCACTCAGACAGGCATGTCGATTTCATCTCTTTTTGCTCCATATGGCTCTCTCAACTGGACTTAGCTATTAATTGGTTGCAGCAAATTAAATTATTGACTGTGAACTTTGAAGGCAGTATGTTAAAAGTGACTTTTATTGTTTTAAGTGGCAAGTGACAGGACTTGGTGTGAATTCAACTAAACAGAGAAGGGAGTCTGAACCAAATCTCCACCAGCTCATTCATTCCGATGCATATTTTTCTGTGTTTCATTTTTTTTTAGTATTTGAATATCAGGTATTTTACTATTTTATAATTGCATATATAAACAAAGACAAGTAAAATTTAAAGGCACGAAAATCAAGCAATTCTTATACATTAACCTTTGCTTTGCCAGTGCAGAGCAGAATCCTCTAAAATGTGTCGTGCCTCAAACTGCGAATCATTAATACCTTTAGAAAATTCTTGAGCTGAAAGGAAGACAATCATTACCTCGTCCAATTCTTGTGACATTCCCTCATTCGGTGGGGTTTCATACAATTTAAATATACAAGCCCAGGAATGATGCTGTGTAATATTAGCGTGAATAACATTACTTTGTATTACAGTAATGTAATTTTAATGGAAGTTTTAAAGCGGGTAACAGGCTGAAATAAATGCAAATTCACCTATTTTAAATCAAGATATGTTTCTAATCATTACTTTATAAATATCTACATTCTTTGTCAGGTTGTGTCTGCCAGTCTGGTATTTGTTGAAAATAGACATGAAAATGAAGTATTAGACTTTGGTCAATATGTATCATATTAGTCGGCAGCAGGTAGTAATCAACTTACTGTGCAACATGGCTCACATAAGGAGTAGAGCAACTCTTGACCCATCCATAATCTCCAACTACCAGACTGTTTAACTTCAAGTTGCTCCCGAAGGTCTTGGAAAGCATCATCCCTGCCCATCTCTCTCAAAATTCCCAATTTGAATATCTCCAGTTCAGCTCCCACTGTTCTCACAGCACTGAGATAACCCTGGCCAAAGTCAAGAATGACATTCTCTGTGACTGAGACTATGTTGCACCTCTTTGTCCTCCGTGATCTCTCCACAGTGTTTGATACAGTCAACTGCACCATCCTCCTCCATCACCTCTCCTCCGCTGTCCAGCTCTGGGGGGCTGCACTTGCATGGTTCCACCTCCATGTAGGCAATGCATCTCCAGCATCTTGCCGCCACACTGTCACCTCCAGAGTCTCCCAAGGATTTATCATCAACCCTCTTCTCTTCCTCATCTGCATGATCCATCTTGGTGGCATCATCCACAAGCTATGCACTGAAGCAGGCTATGTGAAGTCTTGACATTCTGTTTGTTCCGAAGATAAGCATCAATCACCACATCCCATCCATCACCGTAGCCACTTATTTCTATTTCTGCAGCATAGACCACATACCCCTACTTCAGCCACTCTGCCACTGAAATCAACACTTCCGTCAGCTGGTAACTTGATTATTCCAATAGCTATCATCCACCAGCAGAAACTCCAACTTGTCCTGCTCCTGACTTTATTCTCTCAAACTCCATCCCTAAACCCGTCCTCTTCATTTCTCTCCACCTTTAAGGACCTTCTCAAAACCCATCTTTTCCATCAAGCTCTCGGTCACCTTCCATGGTTCAGCGTTTGTTCCCCAACTATTTTTATTCTGGTGGTTTGTGTGTTTTCATGTTAAAGGTGCTATATCAATGCAAATCGATATTGTTGTCGCAGCAATCCTGAACTAAAAGGTTGTGCGAGACCAGGAAATCCTCTTGCCTAGTCAAATTGTCTGTATCACCACTTGTCTGTTCCTTTTTCAAACAGCTGGGTAGTTTATAGAATAATTGAATAGTGCAGCAAGGAAGGAGGCCATTTGGCCCATCATGTCTGCGCCGGCTATTTCGAAGCGCAATCGAATCCCCTTCCCCGCTCTTTCACCATATCCCTGCAATTTTTTCTCCTTCAAGTATTTATCCAATTCCTGTTTGAACCTGCATGAATCTGTTTCCATCACCCGATCAGGCAGTGCATTCCAAATCCTAACCACTTGTTGCATAAAAAAGTTTTTCCTCATGTCGCCTCTGGTTCTTTTGCCAATTACCTTTAAACCTGTGCCCTCTGGTTATCAAAGCTTTACCCTTTGGAAACAGATTCTCTTTATTTACTCATTTTAAACCCTTCAAAATTTTAAACACCTCTATCAAATCTCCTTTTAGCCTTCTCTGCTCCAATAAGAACAACCCCAGCTTCTCCAGTCTATCCCTGTAACCGCAATCCCTGTAGTACCACAAGATTACATGCATTTCTTGTTTGAACACATTCCGCAGTAGACCTTCTGACTTTGTCAAGGCGCTTTGCTACTAATATTAAATATTTTTAATTGACATTTTCTTTTCTCCCCATTGTCACATTTGCAGAAGATTTCAAATGGAGCTTCAGTACCTTAGCCAGTTTGTTGATACTTTTGTGATTCATTCAGGGCAGACAATTATAATGAGAAGAATCATCTCAAAATTGAAAAACATTATCAATGGCCGTAATTAGAATATTGCCACCTGCCTTTTAATGCAAATTCTGCTTATTACTCTTTCAGGGATACAAGTAATTTGTGTTTATGGTTCGGTCTCTAAACAAAGAGGCTAGAAGGTGTTTTTGTTCCAAAATATCAAGACTTTATTAAGAAGCTGCAATACAAGAAATAAAGATGTTAAAAATACAACAAGACATTGAGATACAAACTGGCTTTAACATCAACAAAGTTTCGATGTGATCGATCTCGAATGGCCTTGTGGTAAGACTTGAGTGGTCCAGCCTCGCTCCGAGAAATGTTCTAACATACAATCCCGGTCTCGAATTATATACGTTATCAGTTCTTACAGGACCTTGAACTTTGGGCCGATATTTCAAACAATTTCATTGTCTAAAACCCAGCACCCATCTGATGTAAAATCCGAGAGTATAAAGCGGAGAGAGCGGAGACTGCAGAGTATAAAGCGGAGAGAGTGAAGACCCCAGAGTATAAAGAGGAGAGAGTGAAGACCCCAGAGTATAAAGAGGAGAGAGTGAAGACCCCAGAGTATGAAGAGGAGAGAGTGAAGACCCCAGAGTATAAAGAGAGAGTGAAGACCCCAGAGTATAAAGTCGAGAGAGTGAAGACCCCAGAGTATAAAGTGGAGAGAGCGGAGACCCCAGAGTATAAAGAGGAGAGAGTGAAGACCCCAGAGTATGAAGAGGAGAGAGTGAAGACCCCAGAGTATAAAGAGGAGAGAGTGAAGACCCCAGAGTATAAAGAGGAGAGTGAAGACCCCAGAGTATAAAGTGGAGAGAGTGAAGACCCCAGAGTATAAAGAGGAGAGAGTGAAGACCCCAGAGTATAAAGAGGAGAGAGTGAAGACCCCAGAGTATAAAGAGAGAGTGAAGACCCCAGAGTATAAAGAGGAGAGAGTGAAGACCCCAGAGTATAAAGAGGAGAGAGTGAAGACCCCAGAGTATAAAGAGGAGAGAGTGAAGACCCCAGAGTATAAAGAGGAGAGAGTGAAGACCCCAGAGTATAAAGAGGAGAGAGTGAAGACCCCAGAGTATAAAGAGAGAGTGAAGACCCCAGAGTATAAAGAGGAGAGAGTGAAGACCCCAGAGTATAAAGAGGAGAGAGTGGAGACCCCAGAGTATAAAGAGGAGAGAGTGGAGACCCCAGAGTATAAAGAGGAGAGAGTGAAGACCCCAGAGTATAAAGAGAGAGTGAAGACCCCAGAGTATAAAGTGGAGAGAGTGAAGACCCCAGAGTATAAAGAGGAGAGAGTGGAGACCCCAGAGTATAAAGAGAGAGTGGAGACCCCAGAGTATAAAGAGAGAGTGAAGAGCCCAGAATATAAAGTGGAGAGAGTGAAAACCCCAGAGTATAAAGTGGAGAGAGTGGAGACCCCAGAGTATGAAGTCGAGAGAGCGGAGACCCGAGACCAAAAAAAAACCAAGCTATTTTAAATAACTGTAAGCTAACATGGCAGGATAGCTGGGGCCCGTCGCATGCACATCCTGTGCGATGTGGGAACCGCAGAACACTTTGTGTGTCCTGGAAAACCACACATGCAGGAAGTGCCGCCGACTGCTCGAGCTCCGAGTGTCTTAGCATGAGGGGCGGCTGGTTCAACAGAAGGCTGGTTTCTACAGACACACTACGCAATTGCTTTTCTTACAAGGGATTACACAAAGGTTTTTTTTTTGATTGGAACAGAAAATTTGTAAAACAAATGTCACTTTTTCTATTGGCAATATATTGAGCTTATTAAATTATGTCAATGCAGTTTTTATAGAATTCGTAGCTACAGGGTGAATAAGTAGACAGCTGAATGGAGGTTCTGAGGACAAGATGAACCTACTGATATTGTGCAGGGAAATCAGGCCAATCAGTTAGTATTTATTAGATATACTTATAATGAGCAGATCTTGTAACCAGTTCAGTATATACAGTTAAAGTATAGAATCAAAGCATCAAGCAGAGGTTGCCATACTAGGAAAGCTCAATTGCATGTTGGAATTTACAGTCTGGAAATTACTGTTACAAATAAGTGCATAACCCATTGGTATGATATTCCTCTGCTCGCTATTTTATTAGAGGTACTAACCCATTTAAAATAAAGAAAACAGTGTCTCCACTGAGTCAGTGTAAAATGAAACATCGTACAAATGCGTTAAGTATTTGCTTGTTAATATTGCCAACCATAATTTCTAGGTTTGTTTCAGAACCAGCAGCGTATCTCCCAGTCAGAAGACTCCCTTGGACCAGGCGGAATTTTCACCCTGTTTATCCATTTCAGCATCGAAACATCCTTTTCATCTTTCAAAAAACTGCACAGCCTTTCAAACAGATCCGCAAAACTCTGCATATTTATTATGTGGAAAATGTTTGACTCATTCCTCAGGCAATCTTCTAATATTGATAAAGATACGTTTCTAATAACATTTGATTTTTAGATTTTGTTTTCTTGACACCTGGATCAGCCAAAACCACCTCCAGTTTAAAACTGGCCATACTGAGCTCTGCTTCCTCCCCCATATTTGTCCCCCATATATTGTACAGGGCCTTGGTGAGACCACACCTTAAGTATTGTGTGCAGTTTTGGTCGCCTTATCTGAGGAAGGATGTTCTTGCCATGGAGGGAGTTCAGCGAAGATTCACCAGGCTGATACCTGGGATGGCAGGAATGACGTATGAGGAGCGATTGGGTCGCTTGGGCTTGTACTCGCTGGAGTTTAGAAGAATGAGAGGGGATCTCATTGAAACTTATAAAATTCTGACAGGACTGGACAGACTAGATGCAGGAAGGATGTTCCCGATGGCAGGGGAGTCCAGAACCAGGGGTCACAGTCTAAGGATAAGGGGTAAGCCATTTAGGACTGAGATGAGGAGGAATTTCTTCACCCAGAGAGTGGTGAACCTGTGGAATTCTCTGCCACAGAGGGCGGTGGAGGCCAATTCATTAAATATATTCAAGAAGGAGTTGGATATATTTCTTAAGGCTAAAGGGATCAAAGGATATGGGGAGAAAGCAGGGACAGGGTACTGAATTTGGATGATCAGCCATGATCACATTGAATGGCGGAACAGGCTTGAGGGGCCGAATGGCCTACTCCTATCTTCTATGTTTCTATGTCCCATTTTCTTCAGCAACGTTACCCACCTCCACCCTATCTCACCCCTTCGACTGCCAAAACCTTAATCCGTGACTTCACCACTTCAGTGCTTGACTTCACCAATGTACTCCTAGCTGACCTTCCTCCTTCAACCCTCCACAAGCTTCAACCCATCGAAAACACTGCAACCAACATCCTCATTGGCACGAAGTCACACACTCTCATCGTCACCTTAATCTCCAAGCCTCGTTGGTTCATTGTGCCTCAGCATGTTGATGTCAAATTTCTTGTCCTTGCTTTCAAATCACTCCACAGCCTCGCCCTATGCTGCCTCAGTGATATCCTGCTACCTTATATCTATGTGCACAACTCCGCCCCACTGATACCAGACTTCTCGTACCTTGGTGGGTTGTCATTCAGCAGCTACACTCCTGCCCTCTAGAATTGAACAAAAGTCCCCTCCACCTTGTCACCTAACTCGCTGCTTTCAAAGCCCTCCTCAAAAACTGTCCTCTTCTATTTTGCCTTTAGTCCCCATTCCGGCCAATATTTATTCCTCAAACCAACACCACAGAAAAAGATTATCTGATCATTGTCACATTGCTGTTTGTGGGAGCTTGCTGTGCGCAAATTTGGCCGCCGCTTTTCCTACATTACAACAGTGACCACGCTTCAAAAGTACTTCATTGGCTGTAAAGCGCTTTGGGACCTCCGGAGGTCACGAAAGGCGCAATAGAAATGCAAGTCTTCCTTTTTTTTTTCAATCATGAGATGCAAAGCCATCATTTATTAAGGCCAGCAAGGTTTTCAGTGAAAGTTCTTTAGCAGCAAAGGAAATATCTGACGGCTGGTTTTACAAATGCGTGCTGCCAGTGCTCAGCCTCACCCGCCAGGGGAGCATGTGTGAGTGCGATATAAAAGCACGCCAGAAACAGGGCTTGATTTGTAGCTATTATGCCCTCTAGTGATTGATCTCATTCAAAACAGTAGTTGCTTAGACAATAAAACGCTACAATACATTTATATTATGTTGACTGAGCTTTATGAAAATACAGCTTTATTATATTTAGCTCTGGTGACATAAAGCTCCTTGTAGAATTAGATTGTTTCCAACAGTCTGCTTTGCAAAGAAACTTTTATGATCATCCTTATCAGCCTGAGCAAGTTACAAAATGGCCAACCATCAAATTGCAACTTTATTTACAAATCCTGACCTTAACACAAATGTATTCAATCTATCCAAACATTTCCAAACAGAATTTCATATTTTCCTGAAAATTAATGGCCCAGAGATTCCCGCGGGTGCAAGGCTCCGACCTGCGCTTACCTTGCGCGCCGGCCGATGAGCTGTGAGCCCTCGTGGAATTCCGATCCTGGGCCTCCTCCAACTGCTGGCGCGCAGTGCTTGCGTATCCCAGGGGCGCAGTTAGTTCGATGCGTCCCCTGGGATCACGTGGGCCATGGAGAGCCAATGGTAGCAGGGAATGCTTCATTCATAAGTTTGACAGGAAGAGCTGTCAAACCTATAAATACTATGAGCCCCAAAACATCACTAAAACCTCAAATAATTTTTTTTTTAAATCACTTTTAAAATAAACTATAAATTACATGAAATAACTATTTTAAACAATAATTAAAATTTTTGAAAAAATGAATTACATTTTCTAACGGGGCTAAAAATAAACTTACCTTTCTTTAAAGTATTTAAAAATAATAAACCTGTGGAAAAAATGCCAAGTTTGCCGTCTGAGGCAATAATTAGAGCCAGGCGCTAAACTTTGCGCATGGCCGATAATGGCGCTCCAAACGGGGCAATACTGAATTTTTCCCCCATAGAGTTATACAGCAAGAGGTCCTTCGGCCCATCGTGTTCGCACCGGCCATCAAGCCCTATCTATTCTAATCCCATTTTCCAGCACTTGGTCCGTACCCTTGTATGCTATGGCGTTTCAAGTGCTCATCTAAATGCTTCTTGAATGTTGTGAGGGTTCCTGCCTCTACCACCCTTTCAGGCAGTAAGTTCCAGATTCCAACCACCCTCTGGGTGAAAAAGTTTTTCCTCAAATCCTCTCTAAACCTTCTGCCCCTTACCTTGAAACTATGTCCCCTGGTTATTGACCCCTCTACAAAGGGGAAAAGTTCCTTTCTATCTACCCTATTTATACCCCTCATAATTTTGTACACCTCAATCAGGTCCCCCCTCAGCCTTCTCTGCTCTAAGGAAAACAACCCCAGCCTGTCCAGTCTCTCTTCATAGCTGAAGCGCTCCAGCCCAGATAACATCCTGGTGAATCCCCTCTACACCCTTTCCAATGCAATCACATCCTTCCTATTGTGTGGCAACCAGAACTGCACACAGTATTCCAGCTGTGGCCTAACTGGCATTTTGTACAGATCCATCATAACCTCCCTGCTCTTATATTCCATGCCTCGGCTAATGAAGGCAAGTATCTCATATGACTTTTTAACCACCTTATCTACTGTCCTGTCAGGGATCTATGTACATGCACACCAAGGTCCCTCTGATCCTTTGTCCTTCCTAGGATCCTACCATTCATTGTGTATTCCCTTGTCTTGTTAGTCCTCCTAAAATGCATCACCTCACACTTTTCAGGGTTAAATTCCATTTGCCACTGTTCTGCCCATCTGACCAACCCGTCTATATCGTCCTGTAGCCTCATCCTCAACTGGGGAGAATCCACACCTGACGTGAAGTCTTGCTGTGCAGGAGCGCAAACCAGAGAATCAGGCGCAGTGGTCAGGGTGTCTGACTTGCAGTGCTCCCAGTTTTCTGGCCATTAACTAGAGTGGCTGGAAAATTGGGAATGCATCCAAAGCACTTTACAACTTCAGTATGACTCCTGAGGATTTGAAGCCAAATGACTTGGCAATATGACCCAGAATCCTGTCTGATTTATTTGACACAACACATTACTGTGACCCACGAGTCAACCTATCCCACCCATGAAGTACACACCCCTTCCATTTTACAATACTTTAAGCTCCAATTGATTTTTTTATGTAATTATTTCAAGCAATTCAACCAATCACAATAAATAAAATCCGTTATTGTCACGTCTGAGAAATTGTAGCTGCCAGTTCACTTTACCTACATAAATCCTTCCCTATCTCTGTAACCTCATTCAGCCCTATCTTTAAATCATTTCAATTTTGCGTTTTGATTTGCCTTTACATCCATACGACACTTATTCCAGAACTCTTGCGCATCCTGATTTTCATCGCACCGCCATTGGCGGCCGTGCCTTCAACTGCCGAGGACCTGAGCTTTGAAATTCCCTCCCTAAACCTCTCCGCCTCTCTACCGCTCTCTCCTCCTTTAAGATATTCCTTAAAACCTAGTGTCCTAATCAATGTTCCCTTTAAGCTGCCGGCTTTTCGATGCAAAAACCGTGCATGCGCGGTGTTTTAAATGGCTTAAAGGGGCTGCATGCCGCCAAACGAAATTACAGGGAACATTGGTCCTAATATCTCTTTATGTAGCTCATGCCAAACTTTGTTTGATAACGCTTCTGTGCAGCGCCTTGGGACTTTTACTACTTTAACGGTGCGGCGCTGTATAAATGCAAGTTGTTGTTGTCCTGCGTATACAAGGGCTGGATTTTACAAACTTCGGCAGGTCCGTGGCGGGCGACGTCGGTGGCGGATCCCGGCCTCGCTGCCGGTTTCAGCCCGCTATCCAAAATTATTTTCACCTGATTGGGCCTGCCCAGCTCGTTTGCCAGCCAATTGAAGGAAGCGGGTCTGATGACGTCATTTCCATTAGCCGGTTTCCTTAAAGGGACCACGCGCAAATTGATTTTGACAGTTGTGCTATCAGTGTTCTACAGCACTGAGGTGCTGCAAACACTGACAAGCACTGCACAGAGGTGCACGGCTGCACCCAGGCTCTCCCGTGACTTCCTTCAAATGCTTATGGAGGAGGTTACAGCTCGCAGGGAGGTTCTCTTCACTTCCAATGGGCGGATGCGACCTCCCCAGGAGACCCAATGCAGCCTGGTTGCACATTGCACCCCTACCTAACTCCTGCACATCTTTACTCACACCAACTTACCTTGTACCTCCACCCATCCCTTTCTATCTACATTATCACTTCCCCATCTCACTAGCCACCCCTCACACTCACCCTCATCCTAGTCCAATCATACCAACTAACAACACACAAGGGTAGGCACTTGGGTGTTTTAGCCAGTGTTCATGTGAAGCTTCTGTTAATGTGCTGTCAAATATTGAAACCTTTATTTTCAACACTTTGCATTCTTGGACAGAATTGTGTGCACCTTTGGAAGTGGCTTAGTGAGTTGCAATGAATGGTGAGGCATAACCGTACCCGCCCCCCCACCCCCCGCAATGGTGATGAGTGTGAAAGGAAAGGCTTGGGCACTGTAGGGATGCTTTATGGTGTTGGTTTGGGGTGGTGCCAACCTGGCACATCATATGGCAGGCAGGGTGTACGGGTCCCGACCCGCTGTCAATTTTTTTTTTCCCACCCGACCCTCCACTGCCCGCTGACCCTCCGAAAAATCCCCCCCTTGTTTCTACTAATGAACAATTTGTAGCTTAGCCGGAAAGACACAGTGTTTTTCTGAAAATCAGAGATCGGGGCCTAGATTTTCTACTCGAGTTATGCCGACTCCCAGAATTAACTCGAGTGGATTTGGGTGGGAAATTCCTCAGGAACTGCTCCACCAGCTCCCCACTCTTCTCCGCCATTTCTGGTTTTCTCACAGGAAGTGACGGGAGACGTACAGTATGTCCGTCCATATATGGGCAAGCATGTTGTATTGGTATGCAAATGACGATAATATCTCACCAAAAATGTGCCACAGCAGCACTGTGCTTAGGGATAATGTCTCATCCCTGCCCCCCTTAGCGTTGCTATGGGCGATGGAGGCACCTTTTATTTTTAAATTTTCCACTTTTTTGAAAAAGTTGTACAGGGAGCACAGCCACTCACACTATGCTGCAGCAGCCAAACTCCTAATCTCTTTCTAGGGAGCCCACTTAAAAATTGCAAAGTTTCCTAGCCTCAGAAAACCAGGGATATATTCTTGTGGTGTGCGTAAGTCCTGTCCCCCTGAAGATGTGCTCAGGTTGGCCAATCGTGGGGATCCAGGCTCAGGAGCAATCTGTTAATTATCTGGCTTGGCCCAGTGGTTGAGGGGTAGATTGCTAGCCATGGGCCTCACCACATCCCGTTCACAATAACGTGAAGTTTCTACTCATAAGAGGGGCAGGCCTGCTCCTGCAAATAAAGGTGATAGCCTGATTTGTAACATTTTTAAAAAATCTAAATGGGAAATGTCACATGTGCCAAGGGTTAAGGTGAATTGGTGGAGCAGTGAACATAAGAAATAGGAGCAGGAGTCGGCCATACTGCCTTTCGAGCCTGCTCCGCCATTCAGTAAGATCATGGCTGATCTTCGACCTCAACTCCTCTTTGCTGCCCGAGCTCCATATCCCTTGATTCCCTTGTAGGAGGAGCTTAACCCCGAAGCTAAATCCAGGCTCTGTTTAATATAGGAGTCCTTAGTCCTGATTGTAGAAAAGGGCGGGGTGGGGGGTGGAGGGGTGATAAATGTTCCATGACACCTCTTGTCTTGAGGATAAATTCAACAAAATGGAAAATATGCATAGATGGATTTAAGGGGAAGCTAGATAAACACATGAGGGAGAAAGGAATAGAAGGTTATGCTGTTAGGGTGAGATTAAGAGGGATGGCAGGAGACTGATGTGGAGCATAGACACCGGTACTAGTTGGGCCGAATGGCCTGTTGGTGTGCTGTACCTTCTATGTAGTCTCAGAGTCCTGAGTTAGCAGCAGCTTTACTACTCTGGCCACTGACTTCAGGCCTTGTCTGGTCAGGCACCTAAATCTGCCGATTTGTAATGTGTTGGCATTAATGTAAAATTGTTGGATCCTTTACACATAAATGTGTTCTTGTACAGATGCTCTATGACAACACCTGGCAATCCAAGGCATGCAGTGGGAATATTGACAAATTGCTCTTTTAATAGGGAATAAGTTAATTAAACAGATTTAATGTTGTTGGAAGTGTTTGGCATCTGGAATACAGTTAGCTAAAGTACAAATAATTTTTCAATTGTTGATGTCTCTTGGAACTGAATTGACAGGATTCAGGAAGAGAAAGAAATCTACTCAATCTAATTGATTTGATTTTTCATTGTTTCAACTAGAATGAAAAATTGCAAAATGATAGTCGATTAAATATTCCAACTAATGATAACATCGATACTTTTACCCTGCTGCAGTTAAAGCATTGATCTTTTTAACCACAACCTCAATTATTACGAGGAAGCTTAAGGAATCCTTTGATGAAATACAGACAGAACCTAGAATTGGCAGGCAGCCATTAGCAGGTGAGCTGTTCTTTAATCAGAGCTCATTTGTCTTAGCTGGTGAAAGTAGCTAATATTTATTGTCTACAATTCATTTTTTTCAGTGTAGTTTAGAGTCTTGACTATTGTGTGCTTTGGATATAATGGTAAGTACTTTTCACCACGTGCTACAATAGGCCAAAGTTGTATTTAGTATTAAACATGACCCAATTTGTCTCTCCTTACTACTTTACCCAAAGAGCGATTAGAATGAGCAACTCACTCCCTCGTGGAGTGCTTAAGGCGAATAGGGTAGGTGTATTTAAGGGGTGTAGTGTATGTACCTTTAAGACAGAACTACTTTTACAGCTCCTGTATACTGTAGTACCGGCAGTGACCACACCTGTATATAAGCCTTGCGCATGCCTCTGTACCCCCAGTCTTGAGACTACCCTCCTCCAGTAAATACCTGTTGATTGTTAAGTTACAGCATCCGTGTGGTTATTGAAAAACATCATACTCTCAGAATCACGGATCTAACAGTGGCGACGAGTGTCGATTCGAATCTACCTGCAACTCTGCATTTCCCTTCGAGGATTCGCTCCGGGAGGGCGGTGGAAGAAAGTCGAGGCCAGAAACACGGGCATCGACCACGAGCAACCGCCCAGTCGTCCGGCAGAGAGCGAACATCGCAGGGGAGGCTGTGGAGAGCCGGGCTTGGTTCCCCAGCCACGACGATCAGCAAGAGACTGACGACAGGTACAGCGCAGACCTTTCCCGGACAGCGGCGGCTGGAGCCGACTGACGGCGGAGACAAAGCCGAGCAGCGTCGACGGGGTAAGACAGAGGGTGAAGCGCACAGGGCGCAGCCGGGGGTTGAAAACCGAGCGGCGTCGAGAGAAAAAAAAAAAAACGGAGAGAGGGTAAAGCAACAGCCGGGTTCAGGACCGAGCGGCAGAAACGAAAAAAAACAAAACACGCAGAGCACGGCCAGGGCTCAAGGGCTGAACAATGTCCGCGGGGAGAAGAAGGGAGAGCGCGGGAGACGCCATTGAGCCGCAGAGAAGAAGTAAAGAAAGCACGGGAGACGCCATTTTGTGCCAACGGAGAAGAAGGGGAAGCGCGGGAGACGCCATTTTAGACAATTAAATCACACCCAGGGATGCCGAAGAGTGGCAGTATCTCTACGTTCAACAATGAAGTCGAAGATTGGGCGACATATGTGGAACGTATTGAGGTGTACTGCAGGGCGAATGAAGTGCCAGATGCTAGGAAAGCACTGGTTTTGTTAAATTCCATGGGTGCAAAAACTTATGGGTTACTGCGAAACCTAATAACCCCAGAGAAGCCGGTGAACAAGAATTTTGAAAGCATAGTAGAAATCCTACAGGACCACTTAAACCCCACACCGCTGCTGATAGCAGAACGATTTAAGTTCCATAAAAGGAACCAACACAAAGACGAAAGCAATGCTGAGTACCTAACGGAACTGCGCAAGCTATCGAAACACTGCCAGTTTGGAGCGGGACTAGCAGATACATTAAGGGACAAGTTTGTGTGTGGGCTGCAAAGTGAAGGAACCCAGAAACGGCTTCTATCAGAAAAGGATCTTACGCTGGACAAGGCTTTCAGTATGGCAGTATCACACGAAGCAGCCGCAAGGGGCGCTGCAGAGATACAACGGAGACCGCAAGAATATGGCACCAATGAAATGTCCTATGGAACAGGGAAGTGCTATCGCTGCGGCAGAACAACACATGACCAGAAGGATTGTTGGTTCAAGGACCAAGTGTGCAGACAGTGTGGAAAAGCAGGACACATAGCAAGAGTCTGCAGGTCTGGGAAGAAAACCAACAGTAAGAAATCTCCACAGGAGAAGTACAAAAAGGTACACCAGGTGATGGACAGTAGTTCAGACGAACAGAAAAGTGACACAGACTCCGGAAGCAAGGAGCTGGGTTGTCTGAAACTACATAAGGTAACCAAAATGGAGGATCACCAGACTATCTGGGTTACACTCAAGACAGACGGAGTCCAAGTGAAAATGGAATTGGACACAGGATCAGCCCTAACAGTCATAAACCAAAGGGACAATAAGTGGCTATTTTCACATATACCCTTGAAAGCTACAGAGATTGTCTTGAAGACGTACACGGGGCAAAAAGTCTACCCCAAAGGAAAAATAAGGGTGAAAGTGATATATAAAGGTCAGGAAATACCTAAAATGGATATATCTGTATTGCCAGATGGAGGACCACCACTGCTAGGACGTGAATGGATCCGGAAGATACAATTAGATTGGCATTCCATACAGGCGCTGAAGGTTGAGGCCAAAAAGGATGATGACATCACACCTGGACGACTGTCAAAAATGCTAACTGACGCAAAAGAAGTGTTCCAGGAGGGACTCGGAACACTAAAAGGCATAACAGCAACGATTAAAATAGAGGAAATGCAAGCCCAAAGTTTCTTGAGGCCAGACCAGTGCCTTATGCGATCAGACCAGCTGTCAAAGTAGAGCTGGAAGGGTTGGAACGTTCAGGAGTACTGTCCAAAGTAGACTGGAGCGAGTGGGCTACACCCATCGTTCCTGTAATGAAGAGGTCGTTGAGTAATACGCCTGGGGAACCAAAGAAGGTCCGCATCTGTGGGGATTTTAAGGTGACAGTGAACCCAGTCCTTCACACGGTACAATATCCGCTTCCACGAATTGAGGATATTTTCGCCTCGCTATCTGGAGGTAAACGCTTCACCAAAATTGATCTAGCCCAGGCGTACTTGCAAATGGCGGTAGAGGAAGCTTCGAAACAATACCTTACGATTAACACTCATAAAGGTCTCTATCAATACAACCGGCTGGTGTTCGGGGTAGCATCAGCTCCGGCTATTTGGCAAAGGGCAATGGATCAAGTCCTGCAAGGGATTCCAGGGACCCAGTGTTATTTGGACGACATCCTGGTCACGGGCGAAAATGACAGTGATCACCTCACCAACTTGGAGAAGGTGCTCACCAGATTAAAGGAGTATGGGCTACGAGCTAATCGCCACAAGTGCGAGTTTTTCCAGAAACCGATCTCATATTGTGGCCACGTCATCGATGAAGAGGGGTTACATAAGTCCCCTGAAAAGATTGAGGCAGTAGTCAAGGCTCCAGCACCGGAAAATGTGTCACAACTGAGGTCGTTCCTCGGGCTGGTAAACTACTACCATAAGTTCTTACCAAATTTGTCGACGGTATTACACCCACTGAACACCCTACTGCAAACAGGGGTACCATGGAAGTGGAATGACGAACATAGACGAGCTTTCCAGAAGTGTAAAGAATTGATCACATCAAAAGAGGTGTTGGCTCATTTCAATCCAGCACTACCAATTCGTTTGGCATCACCCTATGGTATTGGAGCGGTGCTGTCACACAAATTCCCAGACGGGTTGGAGAGGCCAGTAGCCTTTGCGTCTCGGTCACTAACCTCAGCCGAGCGCAACTACGCCCAGATTGACAGGGAGGCCCTCAGCCTAGTATGGGGAGTAAAAAAATTCAACCACTATCTGCATGGGCAGAAGTTCACCTTGCTGACTGACCACCAACCACTTGTCTCCATCTTTAATCCTAAGAAGGGCGTTCCAGTGATGACTGCACAACGGTTACAAAGATGGTCCCTGTTTCTAGGGGCGAATCAATATGAAATAGAATATAAAGGCACGAAACAGCATGGAAATGCTGATGGGCTATCGTGCCTGTCACTGCCTACTGTGGAGGAAGCACCAACAGTCACAGAATCACAGAAACCCCACAGTGCAGATAGAGGCCATTTCAGCCCATCGAGCCTGCACCGACACATATCCCACCCGATCCCCGTAACCCCTACACCAACACATATCCCACCCTATCCCCGTAACCCCATGTATTTAATCCCCCTAACACTAAGGGTCAATTTATCATAGCCAATCAACCTAACCCGCACATCTTTGGACTGTGGGAGGAAACCGGAGAAAACCCGGAGAAAACCCTATCGAGATATTTTATTCGTCAATAATTGAACGATTGCCAGTAACGAACGCGGATATAGAGAAGGAGACCCGCAATGATCCGACGCTGTCTCGGGTATATGATTTGACGGTGAGGGGATGGCCAACACATGGCGACTCACTGTTGCCAGCATTCTCCTCCAGAAGAGAACAGCTGTCAGTATGTCAGGGGACAGTGATGTGTGGATCCAGAGTGGTGATTCCACCCAAGTTAAGGGAGAGAGTGCTAAATGAGCTACACGAAGGTCATCTGGGGGGAGTGAAAATGAAAAGCCTTGCTAGGGCTTATGTGTGGTGGCTGGGAATCGATCAACAAATCGAAGACCTAACCAAGAGCTGCTCAGGATGCCAGAAGGTCCAAAATGCACCACCACATGCCCCTCTACACCCATGGGAGTGGCCCTCCTCTCCATGGCAACGTGTGCATATTGATTTCACTGGTCCATTCATGGACTCAATGTTCTTAATAGCAGTGGATGCTCATTTGAAGTGGCCTGAGGTGATAAAAATGTCCTCAACCACTACAGAAAAAACGATTGCAGTCCTACGGACCATATTTGCCAGAAACGGCTTGCCAGAGCAGATTTGCTCTGATAATGGACCACAGTTTGTGTCCGAAGAGTTTCAAAAATTTATGAGAAGGAATGGGGTAAGGCATTACACATCCGCCCCGTATCATCCAGCCACAAATGGATTGGCTGAGAGGTTCGTACAAACCTTTAAGAAGGCGATAAAGGCCATGTGCGACGATGAAATTCCACTACAGCATAAGGTGGACAATTTCTTATTAGCCTACCGAAACGCGACACATGCAGTTACCAACCAGACCCCGGTCATGATGTTCTTTAACCGAAGGTTGAGGTCTCGTCTGGACTTGCTCAGACCAAATGTGCGAAGAAATGTTGAGGATAAACAATTCCAGCACATCAATGAGAAGCCGACAAGGAGCTTCAATGTAGGACAACCAGTCTTGGCCCGTGACTACCGAACAGAGAAATGGCAACCCGGAACGATATGCACAAGGCAGGGGCCATTAATGTACACAGTGGATGTCGGGGAGAACATTGTGAGACGCCACGTCGATCAGATCTTAGCGTCACAGGAACGAGTCAACCCCATGTCTCGAGTACCTGGGGATGAACCTGACATACCAGTAGCATCTACCTCAGAACCAGTAGCAGTGGAAACCGATGAACTACCCGATGAAAAGGGGCCAGAATCGCCTCCGCACCAAGAACAAGAACCTCAGGAAAGGCGCTATCCCGAAAGGATCAGGAAGCCACCCCAAAGACTGAATCTATAAATGGACTATTGTTGTTTAATGTACATGTTAAAGTGTTAATTGTTATTTGAATATTAGGGGTACTACTAATCTAAAAGGGGAGGAATTGTAGTGTATGTACCTTTTAAGACAGAACTACTTTTACAGCTCCTGTATACTGTAGTACCGGCAGTGACCACACCTGTATATAAGCCTTGCGCATGCCTCTGTAACCCCAGTCTTGAGACTACCCTCCTCCAGTAAATACCTGTTATTGTTAAGTTACAGCATCCGTGTGGTTATTGAAAAACATCATACTCTCAGAATCACGGATCTAACAAGGGGAAGCTAGATAAGCACATGAGGGAGAAAGAATAGAAGGATCTGCTGATGGGGTGAGATGAAGTAGGGTGGGAGGAGGCTCGTGTGGAGCATAAACAGCATGGACCAGTTGGGCCGAATGGCCTGTTCCTGTTGCTGTAGATTCTTTGTAATTCTATGTAATTACTGAACATCCACTGTTGGTGAGCAGCAGCTCGCGTTTTATTTAAGGGACACATTTCCGGGCCGAGTCTCGGAATATGTACCACTGCACAGAGCCTCACCTGCCAGCCTGGCAACCGGAACACACTACATAATGAACAGAAAGTCACGGGCAGTGCACCCATGGTGCACAACCACTTGGCGAGGCTTTCCTGATGGAAGCAGCACCTAGAAAATCAACCCCTGATGTCAGCCCCTTGCAGCCAGCAGATGGTAGAGGCCTTCTTTCCTTCCCCCAGCTTTGGAATGGAAAAGAGAATCGGGTGCGGTGTAACACGGGGCTGCCGGTTCGCTATGAACCTGTTTCATGCTGCTGGCAAAGACCAATTCCATTCCCAGAAAAATTTCCCAAACACTTTTTCATGTAGACAGCGCACCTTTAAATCTAATGTCATGCATTCTGTTAAAAGGGAGAGCCTTGCTGCCCTTTTTATCTCTTTCAACAGATTTATTTTAATGGGGAACAGAAAAGAAAGACTTGCATTTATACAGCGCCTTTCACAAGCTCAGGACGTCCCAAAGCGCTTTACAGCCAATGAAATACTTTTGCAGTGTAGTCACTGTTGTATTGTAGGAACTGATGGAATCATTGAGGGGATTGGCTTCGGGATGTGACTGCGAGCAGCTGGTTTTCTTAAAGAATCAATAAGGCAATCATTAGACTTTGTAATGTGCAAATATTCAGAATCAATGAATTCTTTTTAAAGTCAAAATATTTACTTTTCCTTCATAATCCCTGGTCAACAATTCTGATCCATTGGTGTGTAAAACAGAACAGGTTTAGCTCTGCCACTATAAACCACAAATCACTATTCATCAGTTTGATAGATGAACATAACGTTTGACACACAGTAAGATCACTTTAAAGAAACATTCATGTGATCGGCATGAAGTAACGGCATAAAATAATATTTATTCCAGTTAAAAAGTGAATATATGGCGCTACAAGTTGCTTTTGTAGATTTATGAACATTTTTTCAGAGCCTCAAATGAGTCTTTAAACCCAAAAGGAAACATGTACCTCTAGTATAATTAAAGACATTCTTTTACAGAGCCATAGAGATGATTCTCACTTAACTCCAGGCCAAAGTCAAATAAATTAGCGCAAAATGTTAAACCTTGTCAACCATGTGTAATAACTAATTCATTTACATCTGAAAGTTAAAAGAAAGCTCATATAAAATAGTAAAAAAAATAAATTCATTCAGCTCACACGTCTTTCCTTTACTCCCCCAGTAATGTTTTAAAGTTCACGTATTATTGGTTCATCATGGTCCCTCACCATTCAGCTCCTGGGTCGCTACTTCGCAATATGTGACAAAATATTGTGAGTTGATAATGGCAGTCTGTGTTACTATGTAAACATGGGCCGCGATTTTGTTCACCTCGGCGAATCTGTGGCGGGCGACGTCGGTGGCGGGTCCCCACCCCTTACTTGACATTTGAAGCTGTCAATCATCAGCTGATTCAATGGCCACTAACCTCCCACCTCAGCTTCACAGACCTGGTCTAGCAACAGCGTGAAGCCGGTGGGTGAGCTGTCAAATTCAAAAGGTAAGTTTAAAACCATTGTTAAGTGGCTGTAAACAAGTCACTAATCATTTAAATTGGCTCCCCCACCGCTGCCTGTCAGGTCTGCTCAGCGCTGGCAGACCCGATAGCGGGAACAGCAAGTGTGCACGATTTGACAGCGGGTTCCCAACCCACTGTCAATCAATTCACATTTAACTGCCGACCCACCATTGATCCCATCCACTGAGCACCGGCAACATTCCAGCCATGAAGAGGGAGTACTGACTGAACAAAGCTGGAACCATTCCAGGCGTCAGCAACTTAATTTCTGAAGCTTTCATAGAAATGGCTGATAGATATCTGGTCATTTATCTGGTCATAAATGATGGTGTTCCCACTGACCTTTCTGTTCGTGTCCTTCTCAGTGGCAGAGATCACAGGAGAGGGAGATACTGTCAAAGTAATCTTGGTGAGTTGCTGCAGTTCATCCAACATATTGTAGCCTCAGTATGCTAGTATTGGAGGGGGTGCCACATTAAGCCTGGTGACTGGGTTGCCAATCAAGTGACCTGCTCCGTCCTGAATGGCGTTGAGCTTTTTGAGTGTTGTTGTGGCTGCGCCCATTCGGGTGGATGGTGAGCATCCCGAAACATTCCTGATTTGAGCCTTGTCGATAAGCCAGGAGGTGAGTCAGTTATCCCAGAGTACTCCGTCCTGCTCTTGTAGCCATGGTATTGATATGACTAGTCCAGTTCAGCTTCTGGTCAATGCTGACTCCCAGATGTTGATGGTGGGGGACTCAGCAATGAAGGTGCTGTTGAAAGTTACCAGCCATTTCTTTGTGTTTTAATGCAGCTTTTTAATCTGCTTGACCCTAAAAAAAAAGGTTTAAATAATAACCTGTGGCAAGCTGAGAATTAGCATTACATAAACAAGCAGGCTGGTGGTGCATTGTGTTAGTACACAAGGCATAGCTCAATACCAGAATTATCTATCTCAAATAGGAAATGGGAAAAACCTGCCAAAATAAATTACTTTTAAGTAGACTGTGAGTCAATAACCAAGAGCACATGTCCCTGTGTCAAATCCAGTGTATGTCTTAGAAATCTGATTAACATTGATTATTACCCATGGAACTCGTATCTCTTAGAAGTGTTTGTTCTATAATTCTTTTTTTTTTAATTTACATAAAAATACAACATATTATCAACGCACTTAAAAGAGCAGAATTCTCATTAGTTCAATTCTTACCTCCAAGAAACAGTGATTTCATGTGAATAATGATCAATTACTGGTGGTCCTAAAGGCCAAATTACAAGGTGCGTTCTGAAAATGTTTGCACCAGTATCATCATATCATAGAAATTTACGGCACAGAAGGAGGCCATTTGGCCCATCGTGTTAACTCTGTTTCTCCACGGATGCTGCCTGGCCTGCTGAGTGCTTCCAGCATTTCCTGTTGTTATCCAGCCTAATCCCACTTTCCAGCTCTTGGTCCGTAGCCCTAAGGTTACGGCACTTCAAGTGCATATCCGAGTACTTTTCAAATGCGGTGAGGGTTTCCTGCCTCTACCACCCTTTCAGGCAGTGAGTTCCAGACCCCCACCACCCTCTGGGTGAAAAAAGTTCTCCTCAACTCCCCTCTAATCCTTCCACCAATGACTTTAAATCCGTTATATTAATTAATGGACAGAAATGAGGAATGATGGAAGGGAACAAAAGGGGAGGGGTCTTTTTTCCCTGCAGAATTGTTTTACACTTTGTTCGATTTAAAAAAAAAAATCATTCCTGGGATGTGGGTGTTGCTGGCAATGCCAGCATTTATTGCCCATCCCTAGTTGCCCTTGAGAAGGTGGTGGTGAGCCGCCTTCTTGAACCGCCGCAGTCTGTGTGGTGAAGGTGCTCCCACAGTGCTGTTAGGCAGGGAGTTCCAGGATTTTGACCCAGCGACGATGAAGGATCGGCGATATATTTCCAAGTCGGGATGGAGTGTGACTTGGAGGGGAACTTGGAGGTGGTGGTGTTCCCATGCACCTGCTGCCCTTGTCCTTCTAGGTGGTAGAGTTCGTGGTAGGAGGTGCTGCCGCAGAAGCTTTGGCAAGTTGCTGCAGTGCATCTTGTAGATGGCACACACTGCAGCCATGGTGCACCGGTGGTGGAGGGAGTGAATGTTTAAGGTGGTCGATGGGGTGCCAATCAAGCGGGCTGCTTTGTCCTGGATGGTGTCGAGCTTCCTGAGTGTTGTTGGAGCTGCACTCATCCAGGCAAGTGCAGTGTGACTAGGGCAGTGCTGCCTGCTTACAGCACTTTGATAACTGTACTGATGTCAGGCAGTACAACCACACCATTAAAGACAGAGCCAGATTTGAGAAACACCCAGAAACAGGGTGCCCCAGTAGAACTTGCACTGGCAGACTAATGCATTGCATCACAGAGCAATAGGACACCAATCTGCACATCAAATCATCACCGGGCGAGTCGCTGCACTCGTGCATCTCCAAGTAGTGTGTTTCAAATCTGCACTTGCTGAAGTTTGGGAAGAGGTCGTCTGTCTTCCTTCCCCATCTGAAATGAATGTTCAAAATTCATTTAAATTAACATTTTAAAATCCTGACAACATAAAATATATTATAGTGGTTGATTTTCCTGCCCCCTTGCCCTTCTTCAACCAGGACACATAGCACAAAGGAAGATGGTTGTGGTTGTTTGAGGTCAATCATCACAGCCCCAGGACATCACTGCAGGAATTTCTCAGGGCAGTGTCCTAGGCCCAACCATTTTCAGCTGCTTCATCAATGACCTTTCCTCCAACATAACGTCAGAAATGGGGATGTTTGCTGATGACTGAACAGTGTTCAGTTCCATTCGCAACTCGTCAGATAATAAAGCCATCCATGCCCGCAAGCAGCAAGACCTGGGCGACATTCAGGTTTGGGCTGATCAGTGGCAGGTAACATTCGCGCCACACAAGTGTCAGGCAATGACTATCTCCAACAAGCGAGAGTTGAACCACCGCCCCTTGACATTCAACGGCATTATCATCACCGAATCCCCCACAATCAACATCCTGGGGGTCACCATTGACCAGAAATTTAACTGGACCAGCCACGTAAATACTGTGGCAACAAGAGCAGGTCAGAGGCTGGGTATTCTGTGGCGAGTGTCTCACCTCCTGACTCCCCAAAGCCTTTCTACCATCTACAAGGCACAAGTCAGGAGTGTGATGGAATACTCTCCACTTGCCTGGATGAGTGCTGCTCCAACAACACTCAAGAAGCTCGACACCATCCAGCCCGCTTGAATAGCACCCCATCCACCACTTTAAACATTCACTCCCTCCACCACCGGCGTACCGTGGCTGCAGTGTGTACCATCTACAAGATGCACTGCAGCAACTCACCAAGGCTTCTTCGGCAGCACCTCCCAAACCCGCGACCTCTTCCACCTAGAAGGACAAAGGCAGCAGGCGCATGGGAACACCACCACCTCCAAGTTCCTCTCCAAGTCACACTCCATCCTGACTTGGAAATATATTGCCGTTCCTTCATCGTCGCTGGGTCAAAATCCTGGAACTCCCTCCCTAACGGCACTGTGGGAGCACCTTCACCACACGGACTGCAGCAGTTCAAGAAGGTGGCTCACCCCCACCTTCTCAAGGGCAACTAGGGATGGGCAATAAATGCTGGCCTTGCCAGCGATGCCCACATCCCATAAACGAACAAAAAAAAAAGCACTGCTCTAAAGTATACCTAAACACACTCTGCATTGGCTGGTGAAATTATTCTGACATTAGAAACTTTCAAGGCTTTATATTTGAACTTTTAATTTGGAAACTAGATAATAAATCGGACACACAAAGGAGAATTATCTCAGAAATAACTAACTCGGTTGTATGGGGATGTACTGAAATCTAAATGGTGTTAAGTACATGTTCCTGAACAGTAGCATCAGTGTAAACCTATGTGAAAGTTTGTAGAAATGCTGGTTTTAATATTTATATGCACAGTCTGTGGCAGCCAGTGAAAGAGCATATTTTCTGTTTAACTAACTGATTATTTAAAGATAAGTGTAGCACTTGCCCCTTGTATTAATTTATATTTGCCTTTTTCTATTAATCTGCTTTCTCTAACCTATTCATTTACCAAAGTTAAAAAAGAGAAAATTATTGCGTCTGTATATTCTGAATACAGTCATATCGTTTAACTCTCTTCCACATTCCTTTGTGCAGATTCATCCAACACAACAGAACGATGAACAGAAATCAGAATCGAACCAGTTACCATGGCAGCAAAGGCCAGATTCCACCAATAAAAGGAGCCATTTCAGCGAGGGGGGGCAGCTGAAAAAGGAGCTGTGTCCTACATAAGTGTCCGGCGATCCAGATGTACTCTGAGTGAGGTTTTATTCTGCCTGGACGCTGGGAGTAGCTTATTGTAACAATGTTCTGCAGTAAAGGTCCGAGCAAAATGAGCTGTCTCCTTTCCGTTGCTACTTTGATGTTATTGAGTGCCGTCACTGAAGGAGGTAGGGGTGATGCTGTGGAGATATTCCACTCTAGTTTGAATCATTCTTTTGTTGCTTTGTGGAGAACTGTGAGGAGGGCTGTGCATCAAGCCTTGTTGGTGAAGCAGAGTTCAGCATATGCTCTCACTGTTGTATCAGCGAGATGGGATTTAAATCAATATTTTCTTTTTTTTTGGGGAAGCTCACAAATGTTGGTTTGTTTGTAACGTAAAAGTGTAATAAGTTTGAAAGGCTTTACGAATGTCTGGAAAGTGGATGTACTAAAATTTTTTAACCATTTTTTCCTCCAATTTTTCAAAAATGATAACAATGGACAAAATGCTGTTTGAATATACAACAATTCATCGAGTCAAAAAGATTGCCCACAATCATTGTTTCCAATTACGATGATTAATCGAGAATGTTTTAATTCCACGGGGCTAAAGTTTCAAAATGTTGATTGACTCCTGTTAAACTTTGTCAGCTTAGAAGCTCTTTCTACCCGACTGGGACTTATGTTGTATAAAATGGTGTCAGTGTACATAAGTTATGCTTTCCCATATTTAATTTACATTTGTGGTCAAAATAGGTTTGCACTGTTGTTAGCCCGGCAAACAGGTCTTGTGCTGGACAATTTAATATGGTAAATTTGTCCTTGCGCTTAAATGTGTCTGTTCTTATATAATAAGATTGCCAACTCAAGAGTAGATATAAATGTCCCAATCGTGATAGTTCATGTAGCTAAACTTCAGTGGGAACAGAGGCGCTCGATGTTAAACGCCCTTTTCAGCCATTCAAACTGTGACCTCAGCCCTGCCAGTACACTTTACACCTAATCCCAGCCTATTACCATCTCGTCTAGCTTCTAATCTCTTTTACTTCTTTTGTTTCTTTTATTCTTTTGTCCGATCGCAGCCCTGCCTTCGATCTAGTTTCTTTTCTTTCCAGTTTTGAAGAAGGGTTCAACCCGAAACGTCAACTCAAATTTCTCTCCACGGATGTTGCCTGACCTGCTGAGTTTTTCCAGCATTTTCTGTTGTTACCTCAGCTCAATATTGATTCCAGGATTTTAAAGCAAAGGGGAAGAAATTCGACCTGGTTGCCTTTGTTTTATGCCCATAAAATGGGTGCAATGAGTCCCGATGCCGGGGACCAATGCCCTGTGCCCTAAGGACGATTTAAAAAATGTCCGACCTGAAACTGGGTCATACGATTCTTCAGGCATTCCTGGCAGCCGCCTCAAATGAGCGTTGGCCCCTGAACCTCTTGCTACCGGAGGCTCGTTGAGCTAATCACAACTTTCTGATACAGATCAATGGATGTACTTTAACATAACTCTGGCCTCAAGCATCCATCCAATTTTACAGCTGCTATTTCCCAACATGTTTATTACAGAAGCAGGGACTTCTGCTAATAGGAACTTGGCAGCAGCCACTCCTAAATTGTTCATCCTAAAGATTGATAATCCGGCAGTATAGTGTTGTGTAAACCTTAATCCTGCTTTGGGACGTGGACAAATAATAGTGCTGAATGGCCGCCTTCTGTGCTGTATGATTCTATGCTCAACACCACACTTGCTACATCGGAAATTTAGGACAGTGTTGAGCTAGAAAAAGGGTAACAATTTTAAGGATGCATGTACTGTAGTACATTAAATACTCTACCTTTCTACTCTATAGTCTTTGACTCTCTGATATACAATACCATACCATAGCTGGTGAAGAGTGTGTTCTTACATAAGATTATCTTATTTTGGTCCCAATGTTCTGTTAAGTGTTTCTTTTCTGTTCACGCGTAGCCCAAAGAAATAGATTTGCCCAAATTTGAGAATCTGCAGATTACTCTAGAGTCAATCTACTATTGATTATGTAGTGCAAGCACTATTCCCATTTATTATACTTTTCAAAGATCAGATTCCAGTTATCTTGCAGTGTATTCTTTAAAACTAACCTAAGAAACTAATTGTGGATCAAGCAAGAGTATTGTTGAACTGTGAAAAATATCCAGAAATGTCCAGAATGGAGGAGAAAGATGGATGTTAGAAACGGGGCATTGTCATGGCGGGGAATGGAGGGCAAACAGTTGAAATTTTTCATATGGGATGCTCAGAGATTTGCTTTTCTTGAGACACAAAGAAATAAAGAAAAAGTCTGACAACAAGAGGCATCCATTCAAACACTAGACAACCTGGAAGCCTTGGAAGGAGCTTGCCTGGAAAGAAATACTAACCATTAAGATCAAAAACACTGGTAGGAGTGCCCAAGGTGCTTCATTGATGTAAGGAATAAGACCAAGGACAAGCTCCTGATCGTGGCCAAGCCATTGATGAACAGCTGCCACAGACTAAGGGGCTACATCCCAACTCATCACTGCAGGAATCATCTTTGGATTAGGAAATGTTGAAGTAGGTGAGGAAAGGCTTGCAGAGGAACTCTTGAAGGTAAGTCTGGCTTTATTATCTGATGTTGTCTTTGGTCGAGGTTACTCTTATTGTTTGCCCAATATGGTTCTGAACCATCACAAATGCTGATGGCTTTAGTATACAGCCAAACTATAAGGGCTGTTAAATGTAAATTACACGCCATGGGCTCAAATTGAAGGCATAGACAATAAAACCTAATACATAAAAGTATTTGTTTGCAGTGTGCACATAAGCCCCATCCAGTTCCATTATAAGGTAGCCAAGGGCAGAAATCATTGCTGAGTGTAGTGGATGGGTTCGCAACTGTAAAGACAAATTCTCAGCTCAAGCCAACATCATTGTTCCTTGTAAATCTTTGAATAATATTGCCGTAAGTCAGATTTCACTTTTTCACGGTTTTCTTCATGTTTTCTGCAGGTTCCAGCAAACCATTAGGAGGATTATTTGCTTCCCGATCAGAAACTAGCAGCAGCGTTCCGACACAGAAAGACAACTTTGACGTTCCAGAGGACACAACAACATGGGCATCTCCGCTGGCTGAGGAGGGAAAGAACACCAAGATAGCAAACAAAAAGGACGATGACAACGATGATGAAAGTCATAGTGGTTCTTCCCGTATTCCTTCCCCAGAGGCGACTTCTTGGAATACATTGAGGCGTAAGATCGCGGTCAGGAGATCGCCCCCCTGGCCTAGAAGTGAGTCTGTGGTGTGCCCTGGAGTGATTTTTGAAGTAGGGCACTGCCATTGAACATGATGGCCTGTGCCAGTTAAGGGCCTTTGTGGGCATCAATAATCAGCCGATCAACAATAGCAAAATTCTGCGGATGCTGGAAATCTGAAAATAAAAACAGTAAATGCTGGAAATACTCAGCAGGTCAGACATCTGTGGAGAGAGAAACAGGATCAACGGGGGGAATGTTAACCCCCAAAAATGGGTGGGTTGGGGTTGGGTGAGATGTTAAAATTTTAATAATTTCTCAAAACCAACACCAACCCGATGATGGAGGAGGGACAGGGGTTGAGCAGCAAACCCACTCCCAGGAGGCGGGTTGGCACTTTAAATATTATAAGAAGGCTGAAATCCTATCATTTAACCTGTTTTGCAGGTTTAACCCTGGCCGACCAGGTTTCCCAGGAAACCTAGCAGTTCAAGGGAGGCGTGGACAGCTTTGCAAAAAAGCCTTTATAGCACTGCTTGTAGGCCAGGAGGAGCAGGAGTGCTTCCCCCGAGCTTACCTCCTTCCCTGGGACCAGACCCCCCCTCCCTACATTAGAACCTCCCCATCCAAACATCCACCCGGGGTCAGGGATCAAACCCTGTAGTGTATGTACCCGTCTACCTTTAAGGAAACTATTGTATGTAACCGTTCACCTTTAAGAGAACTACTTTAGGTGTGGCACTACTTGTTTGGCTTCTGTATACTGTAATACCGACAGTGACCACACCAGTATATAAGTGTTGTGGCAGGATTGCTGGGGCAGATTCGCCCTGACCTTCGAATAGTAAAGACCTGTTTGTTTGTTACTCCTGAAGTCTGTGTCGTTATTAACAGTACAACCCACAGACTTTACAAACCCCCCCCTCCAGGGGTCGGGGATCAAAACCTCCCCAGGGGTCGGGGGTCGGACCCCCAGGGGTCAGGGTCGAACCCCTGGGGCCACAGATCGGAACCCCCGCCATCCCAGGGTCTGGGATCAGACCCCCGGGGCCATGGATCGGACCCCCCGCTATCCCAGGGTTGGGGATCAGACCCCCCTCCCCCTTGGGGTCAGGGATCAGATGCCACGCTCCCAGTAGTGGCTGGAGGCTCCTTACCTGCAGCTGCGGCCTGCTCCGGAGTGCTCACCGCCTGACTGCAAGCCAAGCCTGTCAATCAGGCTGACTTCCGGGCAGGGATCCTGTTTTTAAAAAAAAGTCGCACGCTAAGTTAAAAAATCCACAGCATGCGGAGAATCCCAGACCTCCAGGTTTCCCATCTGAAACTCCGCCGCCCCCCCGCTTACCAATCCCGCCCCAGGGCCAACGTTTCAGGCTGATGACTCTGTTTCTCTCCCCACCTGCTGAATATTCCCAGCATTTTTTGTTTCGATTTATAATAAACGGCAGATAGTCGACAGGATGCAAAACAATTTTCAGCAATGTGCAGCAGGGCAGCTGGCTTGACCTACCAATTGATGGCCATGGTGAATACTATATATCAGCACTAGTGTCCTGTACACATCACTGTGGCCTGCCAAACATTGGCAGTCAGAGTTCCAGGTGTCCCAGAACCAATTGAATGACCTCAGCATTTTCTGGCCACCCTATATGTAGGCCTGTCAACTTCAACCAAGTATCCTGCTCCAGCTCAAATCCACAAGTGTGAGTTTACACCTGAAAAAAAACCCTATAATTAACACAGTTATAGTCACCAAATAAAGTCATGATTGTAACCTTTTTGTTTAGTGTTTTTCTTATCCCCACCAAATTTGTTGCATATAGAAATTATTCAAGAACAACATGCACTTACTAAGTTGTGTGGCTCAGTTTGACTGTCACTCAGACGCTGAGAGTGGGAGGAAGCGTATCCTACCTGCATACAGATCTAGCGAAACAAAAACTAAAAGCAAGTCCCTACAACACTTAAAGCAAACGTGACCTGCAAGAATTGCTTTAGAGTTCCAGGCAATGCTGTTTCCACCAAATTATATTTGAGGCACCCGGGCTGGAATAGGCTCAAAGGGATAAATTAGAAACTGATGAAGCTGGTAAGTAATAATATGCACAGACCTCAGCCCGCCGTACAATGATATACCGATTGAAAAGCTAAAGTCTGAGCAGCAAAGAAATGAGAACCAAATCACTTGGAAGTCAGTTCAGCAAACCCTCCTATTTTGCATCTCAAAAGTTAAATAGATTTAAATTGTTCTTTTCTTGCAGCTTATTAAATACCTATTCTGCCAAGTGCATTGCTACTGATCACAATAGAAATCTCAATAGTCATGTTGCTTTATGTAAATGGCATTTCTCAGCTAAATGTGGGGCTGGTGTATCATCAGCTTTCGACGCAAATGAGCTTGAATGTATTCAAGTCTATGATGTGTGTCTGTAAGGGTGTCCTTGGATATTCAAATGAGCATAACATTGCTGATTCAACACTCAATGTGGCAAGACCAGTACAAATGAGCCAGATTTGCTGAAATAGTACAAATGCTAAAAGTGCTGCCAGAAGGTGCTGGGAGAGCCAAAATACTCATTCATTATTTAAATTCCCAGGTGCTCAGACTTACATAGTTTAAAACATATTCCTTCAAATCAATCAGCTCCAAACAGGATTTAAACTCAGCACCAAGTGGAGTGTGCTATCACTCGCCCTACTGCTGTCCGCATGCACCAGGACATTATTTTCCCCTACACTTTGTGCATGATTTTTTTTTGCTTGCTATTAGCACCAAGAATCCTGCGATTAGGTAGAGCATGGGGCAACTGATCTGGACTTTCACTTTTGACCAATCTCTAGTAATGTTACCAATCCATTTTCTACTCTAGTCATAGAATCATGCAGCACAGAAGGTCCATCGTGTTTGTGCCAGGTCTTTGAAAGGGCGATCCAATTAGTCCCACTCCCCTGCTCTTTCCCCATAGCCCTGCATATTTCAAGTATATATCTAATTCCCTCACCAAGCCACTAAGTGCCTTTGGATGAGATTCCCTGATTCCCTGCTTTTCTATCGGGAGTATCATGCTATTAAACTGCATCCGCTGTTTGGAAATTCCCCAAATTCATCCTACTGAAGAATTCTAAAAGCCGTGCAGAAAATGGACTTTCAGCCTTTCAATTTGATTTGACTGTGAACCAACTTCCATGTGAAAAGTCAATAAGGTGGATTTTATGAACTTAAGTTCTGGGTTTAGCTTTGATGGACTGAAAGCCCCTTGGGACCCACTGACCTCTGCCCAAATTGCTAATGTGCATCAGGAGCACAAAAATCACAAAATCTCCCCTAATGTTTTAACGCACTGCACCTTACAGGTCTGCTCAAACCAAGGCTTCTATCCCAGCAATTCAAGCATTTCATCCTATGTAAAATGTTATTTTAATTTTAATTAAGTTCTCTGTATTTTAACATTATTAGCACATATTTTGGTTATGACAGTAAGCAATTGATTTTAAAGCAGACTGTTGAAATATAGATTTATTTTCTTAAAAATAAATGATTGGTTAGGTGACTGAGGTCAGAGCAGTATGAAAGGACCAAAAACACATAAGATGCTCCAGTGATCTTACTCTGAATAAGGATTCTTGTGTGATGCACAAAATATTTTCATAAATGTGTAGAATGTATTTTTAATTTATATATAAATCATTTTCTTCTGTATTTCATGATGGATAATTCAAAGGGATTTCCGGTGACAAATGGGAGAAACTATAAAAAAAACGAAGGATATCTTGGCTAATTGTGTATACTGTCCACACACAGCTATTCCTGTGGGAAATGACCAGTATGTGTGTGTGGTCTGGTTTTCTCATTATTCAAAAATTGGATGAAATAGCATTGTGATCAAATCAAATTTGCAGCATGTGTTAATCTTTCTAAAAAGGATTTACATTTCCATTGTTGTCCTTTTCTTCATAGCTCAGAAAATAGATCTAAATGATGATAACTCCATCGCAACAATCAACCATTCTTCAATCCTTATTCATCACCTCCAGGACCTGCTGCATAATTCCAACTCAAGCGACATCACATTGAAAGTCTACACGGGCAACTCGGATGAAGTCAAAGTGTTCCACACTCATCATCTCCTTCTCATCCTGCAGAGCGATGTCTTTGAGGACCTCTTGCTGAATCAAAGTGTTACTACACTCATTTTACGGGAAACGTCGGAATGTGCTGCCCTTTTTGAGCAGTTGCTCAGGTACCTTGAAGCCAAGGTGTCCCCGTGATTCTGCTGAAATATAACCGTAATGAACAAGTGTTTTCTCCACTGTGAGTTTTCGAATGGATTTCAGACTCGCCAGAACTAACTGAAAGACCCGTTGAAAGTTAGGGGCCTAGAAATTCAGCAGCGCAGTGCCCTTATTTCAGGCGCTAACCGGCTGACTAAGGGCACAATGTGGCGGGCAGGAAGCAGGCGGACATTTCCTGGTTAGAAGTGCGGCGCCTGCCATATTGGGAAAGGAGGTTGCGCTGGCGACAGGTGCGCACACCGGGAATATTGAAAGTGAAGAATAATTTATGCAAATGAGGGTCCTGCACTACTTGCAGGACTCGTTGTAGATTTTTTAATGAACTCCGGGTTTCGCTCACCACGTGCTGAACTCTAACCAACATATTTACCTGAATGTGGAGCCGGGAGGAGCAGGAGTGTTCCTTCCCACCCCACCCCACATTAAAAGAACACAGTCCGCTTCCCTTTAACAGCCATTGATTCCACCCCTCCCCACCCGCCAATGAGACCCCCCCACCCCGCCACCCATCCCCGACCTCATGTCCTTTCACATTATCTGAGACGCCTCCTAAATTAATCATTAACATCTTTACAATTAAACATTGACCAAGTGTTTTAAATGCAAGCACAAAAGAGAATTGGAACAATTTCTTCTATGGTAAATTTCGAAAGACTACAAATGAAAACTTTTACACCTTGTGTCATCAGTTGAGTTAATAGACATAAACCTGTACCAGCGTGTATTCCTTGAGTGTTTAAAGGATCCAGACTAATGAAAATATTTATCAGAATGTGATTGTTTCTCATTTCTAAAGCTAGATTTATATTAACTATGTGAAAGACAAATAGGAGTAGTAAAATCCCATGGTTCTCAAAATACAGTCATTGAGATTTATTTGTGGAACTACAGTTTAGTGTAAATAAATAAAATACAAAACAAGGAACAGGCAAACTCTGCTTTGTTTTCCAGATATTTGTACTGTGGCGAAATCTCCATCCTTTTGAATCAAGCTGTCCCTTTGCATAAATTAGCCAGCAAGTACCACGTTACTGCCCTACAGCAAGGCATTACTGAATACATGAGCCAACACCTCGCCAACGCATCTCCCCAAGGCCACGTGGTCAGCTGGTACCACTACTCGCTCAGAATAGCAGACGAAGACCTGCAGGAAAGGTGCAAGCAGTTTCTGGCTTGGAATATGTCCACGGTCATTCGCAGCCAAGAGTGGCAAACCATTAGTGACGACCTGATGATCTCCTTGCTTCAACGCTCCGATCTGGTTGTGGAAAATGAACTGGAGATTTACTATGCAGTCGAAGAGTGGATAAAGAAAAATCACCCCGATATCATGGTAACAGAGACCGTTCTCAAATCAATTCGTTACACCATGATCAGCCCCCAACATCTGTTCCACATTCAGAAGCAATCTTCCATCATGAACGAACATTACAGTTTGGTCCACAACTTACTTTTCCTTGCTTTCCAGTTTCATTCTGCTACTCCCCTGGTGTTTGCCAAATATTTTGATGTCAACTGTAGCCTATTTATACCAAGAAATTATTTGTCTAGTTCCTGGGGCTCCCAGTGGGTGATCAATAACCCAGCTCGAGATGACCGCAGCACTAGCTTCCAAACTCACCTGGCACCTAGTAATTACGATGTTAGCAAAAAGGTGACCTGGAATGCTCTGTTCTCGCCAAGGTGGCTGCCAGTCAGCTTGAGGCCCGCCTACTCTTATTCAGGTTATGGAGCAGTCCAGGCCTTCAACCCTGAAGATGGTAGGCCAAGGATAATAATCACCCCAGCTACTAACAGTGTTAGCTTTGCAGGAGTCAATTTTCAGAAGACAATCCTGGTAAGAGTGAAGCAGGATGGCAGGTCCTATGTGAAGCACGTATATGATTTCCATCAAAGTACCGAAGAAACCGGTGACTTCCTCCTCCAGGCCGAGCTCCAGAAACGTTCCTCAGAGTACCTGATTGACAACTCCCTTTACCTCCACATTATCATTAAACCAATTTACCAATCACTGATTAAAGCGATAAAATGATACTGTTCTGTGGAAGAGGTGTGTCTGAAACAACCTCAGTAAATAATGTCTAGTGCATGTAGTAAAGCATAAAGCTGTATTATAAAAAGGGAATTCCCTCATTGTCTGAAATGTGTCCTTTAATGTACCGGTCTGTCTCACACTCATTACTGACATTCCAAAAATCCTAGATTGATCTGTACATATTTAACGTTGATATACAATCCTACCTACCCATGTCTTTCAGCAATTTAGAGTCTGATAACAATCAAATCTGGACTATATATTTTATTACATCGGCAATAAGAGATAGATGGGAGCGATTACAAAAAGAAATGGAGTAGCTGACATACCATAGTGGTTATGTTACTGGACTACTAATCCAGAGGTCCTGGACTAATGATCTGGAGACGTGAGTTTAAATCCCCCCATGGCAGTTGGGGCAAATAAATCTGGAATAAAAAGCTAGTATCTAAAATGGTGACTGTGTAACTACCAGATTGCCAAAAAAAAAACCTCTAGTTCACTAATGTCCTTTAGGGAAGGAAATCTACCATCCTTACTTGGTCTGGCCTACATGTGACTCCAGCCCCACAGCAATGTGGTTGATTCTTAACTGCCCTCTGAATGAATGAATGGGAGTCAGACCCTTCCATGTATAGTAGCCACTCAGTTAAGGGCAGTTAGAGATGGGCAATAAATGCTGGCCTTCCCAGCGACGCCCTCATCCCATGAATGAATTTTTAAAAACCCTCAGTGATTTATTATCTGAACCGCAAAATCACATCTTTTAATAAGTTATTCCACTCATCTTTATAATTTACAGGTAGTAAAAATTGAGGCCATTTGTGGATCATTTTGTCCAGGTGCGTCCTTCAATTAATGTACAATGTCTGCAATGAATGAATAAATTGATGTAAAGTTACCAAAATGTAACCTTCAGTGAATTGCAGAGACATAATTGTAATAATCAATGTTTTCTGATTTTAATGACAATAAAACTGGAAAGAAAAGCAACAACTTAAGACTTCATTTGTAAGAAAAACCATCTGACATATGCATCTATTTAGGATGTTCATACTAACGTCCATTTTAGCGCCTTGCTTGGCTATTAACAAAGCAGTTGCTGACGCACTAAACAATATACGGACTACCTTGCGTGTTTTTGTCCAAATTCAGTTTGAATGAGTGGGAGTCAGACCCCTCCATGTACAGTAGCTGTGTTTCTTTCAGGGTCATTTTTAAGAACAGCTCCTCCAAGTCCTGCACTTATGGATCAAACATAAAAAAGTATGAGAAAATCAGAGCCGTGACTGTCTGAATAGGCTACACTTTACAAACTCAATTTGCTTTTGCATTTTGCAAAACATTAAATATGTTGACTAGATTTCTGATAACTGTAAGTAGGAAGCTATAACCAAGTATGTTATTGTGACTCTTTCGGCTTTTCTAACAAGACATTTCTAATAGTGGATATACAAAAGTTGCCTTGTGACTGGGCTGGTACTGACAATGTTTCAGCCATCGCATGAGCAGGGAGCCATGGTCACTTATCCACTTGTATGACCATGGAGTGGAGCAAGTAGAGCTCTACACTCTCAAATGAATACAGGGAGCCCGGCCTCTGACCACAAGATCACAAGATAGATACAGGCGAGGCAAGCCATTCGGCTCATCTAACCTCATTTATCCAGACGAAAGACCTATAATGTCCCATTGTAGCTCTTAAAAGCTCTTTAGAATAACTTGTCCATGACTACACAAACCACTCTGTGTACAGGTACATTGTTTATCAGTAAAACAGTCTGTGACTACACAAACCACTCTGTGTACAGGTATATTGTGTATCAGTAAAACAGGTTTATTGAGCATTAAACATCCAGTACAAAGAAGTACTTCTTCATCGAGCCCCAGCGTTCCTTCTGAGCGGTGTGGTCTCTTTATTCTCTTCTGTTGACTGAAGCCTCTTCTTCCTCTGGCTTCGCGCTGCCTTCAGTGTTCAATAGCTATCCCTTTATACCTTTTTTCCCCCTTCATAATACATAGCAACTTGCAGCTGCTTGGGCTATCTCACCATTCTGACCTTCACAAGTACGGTCTATGATTCCCTCCCCTTTTCTGCTGTGAGCTTTACTATGAGAAATTTTACATAGCCAGACTTCCCATGAATTACGACAGTGGTCCTTTGCCTTTCCCATCGCCCATTATCTAGACTGGTCTGAAACTTCAGCGACAAGGGATGTTCGGTATTGAAAACCCTCCATCTTACTTTGAAACTTAATTAATGTTTTGTTCTTCACTTGGCTTCTTGTTTTTAATATAACAGAAAATCTACACAACCTCAGCACTATTCTCGCAGTTAACATAATGTTGGCTTAATTTTACCATCATGCTTTGCTTCTCTGCCATTCGCCATTTTATACAGGCTTTTTAGGTTTCTAACATACAATTTCACATATTATAGCTATTTAATAATGGTTACAAAATCTTAACAATGTTTACTACATCCTACAGGTACACTCTATCCTACACCATCATATTAGCTAACTGTCTCTTCAATGACCATAAAGTTTCTGCCTACATTAGCAGGAGGAACACTCCAATTGCTGATCATTTTTTACGTGAAGAAGTTCTTCCTGACACCTGACCTAAGGCTTCCTTTTGCCAGTTTTAACCTATGTCTCTCTGTTTCTGCAATTCTTTCTTGTCACTCAATCCTTCGATGCTGGGGATCGTCAGCCTGGTGGCTCTTTGCACCACCTCCGGGGTTTGACTGTCTCTCTAATCTCTCCACGACTAAAACTGAACACAGTACTCAAGGTGTGGTCTGACCAGGGTATTATACAATTTTAACATCACATGTTCCGACTTATTATCAACTGACCTAGCAATATAAGTATTCAATTGTTTCTGTTGGTTTATTGCTGCCCCACCACGATTTCACGGTAAATGCTGAAACTACTACCATGCCCAGATTGCTTCACTTTTAGCTGTTTCTACAGCATCCGTAGTATAATTGTGACACCCATTTCTCTTGCCTAGTACAATAAATTTGCCTGTATTAAATTTAATCTCCCACTCATTTACTCAATTGTAGATTTCATCTAATTCCTTTTGGAGGTTCCTGGCAGCGTTGTCTGAACTGATTGTCCCCAGTTTCGTGTTGTCTGTGAGCCTGACCAGTTCGCATTGGGTTTCTGCACCGAGGTCCTCAATGTAGATTAGAAAGTGCATTACAGCCAATGAAGTACTTTTGAAGTGTAGTCACTGTTGTAATGTGGGAAACGCAGCAGCCAATTTGCACACAGCAAGCTCCCACACACAGCAATGTGATAATGACCAGCTAATCTGCTTCAGTGATGTTGATTGAGGGATATATATTGGCCAGTACACCGGGGATAACTCCCCTACTCTTCTTCGAAATAGTGCAATGGGATCTTTTACATCCACCTGAGAGAGCAGACGGGGTCTCGGTTTAATGTCTCATCCGAAAGACAGCACCTCCGACAGTGCAGCACTCCCTCAGCACCGCACTGGAGTGTCAGCCTAGATTTTTGTGCTCATTGAGAACAGCTGAGGGGTAAATAATCTCTTTCTGGTCATCAGTTGACATTTGTACTGCCAAGGCTTTTCCAAAATAAAACTTTTAAAGAAAGGGTAAGTTGAAAAATGAACTTCACAACTGTGGCGATTATACTGCTGTTGGTGTAAAGCAAAAAGACGCAGCTCCACCTCTAAGTGCTGCTCTCCTCTGCACCAATACCAGCCTTCATCAGCAGCTTTATACTGTCCGCTTGTCAGCAACATGCAAAAATATCGGCACAGCGAGGTGCAGTTTAAAGACAGTAGAAATCAGATTATTCAGTCCAGTTAGAGGAAGCTCTTTACCAATGAACAATGTCAGAATGTTGATATCTTCTCCATGTTTACTGGCAGGAGATTGAAAAATCAGAAAGATTTGCTGCAATGGATCAGTGCTTCTCTCTCACTGAATCCTCTTTCTTCGTCTCCTTTTAGTCTTTTTCTTTTGTAACTTTACCAGTGTTATTCACAGGCAAAGGAACTTGGGTCTGTAAAAGAAAAACACGATTTATAAAGAGTCTTGTCTGTTGCCTCCGGATGGAAGAGTTTTCAGAGATTTGCATAAAAATACTGAACTGCAGTGTGTATTGCAGTGCCGACAGCCAGTGCTTGGCCAGGAGGTGCTAAATAGTCACGTAGAGAACCTTTTTGTAAAGAGTTGTGATTACAACTGTGTGACTTGCTTGGCCATTTCAGAGGGCTGTTAAGAGTCAACCACATTGCTGTGGGTTTGGAGTCACATATAGGCCAGACCGGGTGAAGGCAGCAGATTTCCTTCCCTAAAGGACATTAGTGAACCAGATGGGTTTTTACAACAATCCAATAGTTTCACAGTCACCATTACTGATACTAGCTTTTTTTTTGTTCAAGATTTATTTAATTAACTGAATTTAAATTTCCCAGCTGTCAGTGGTGGAATTTGAACTCACAGCTCTGGATCATGTCCAGTAACATAACCACTATATTGGTAAACGTGCCCTGTGACTCACATGTTTGAATGCTGATGCACTGTTCTTTGTGTGGGGCCAGTGATTTGTTTATCACTCAGGTCCACCCAGAACCTGAATTGTTCACTGCCCCCAGGATATTTTGTTCAAAATGATGGTACTCAGTCAGCAAATCATATTACATGCAGCAAGAATAGAAACTTGCAGGATTTGTCATGGAATATTGTTCTGTGTCAAATCACTTCCCCCATTCATCAAGCTGGGAAATGATAGCGCTGGAGAATAGACTGTTTTTATTATTTTGCACTTGATCAAGCAACCTTTGATCATAGATAAGACATGTCATTTTTTAAAATATTCGTTCATGGGATGTGGGTGTTGCTGGCAAGGCCAGCATTTATTGCCCATCCCTAGTTGCCCTTGAGAAGGTGGTGGTGAGCCGCCTTCTTGAACCGCTGCAGTCTGTGTGAAGGTACTCCCACAGTGCTGCTAGGCAGGGAGTTCCAGGATTTTGACCCAGCGACGATGAAGGATCGGCGATATATTGCCAAGTCAGGATGGTGTGTGGCTTGGAGGGGAACTAGGAGGTCGTCGTCGTACGTGTCTTCACACTGTTCCCTTTGGGGAACTGTATGAAGTGGTGGAAGGATTTCTGGCCGCGTTAACGCTCCTTCCGTGACTGTAACCATCTACATACCAGCCATTAGGGTGGTTAGTCCTATGGCGGGAGGGTTTTACAGGCTCCCACAACCCATACGAGGGGGGGGGGGGGGCCACCCACACCCACGGATGCAAGTATCCCGCTGGATGTCAACCCAGAATTTAGAGCCGGAGCTCCGACTCCACTTGCCGAGACTGTCTGGAGCGGGGTTCGAAACCCTACACCTTCAGGCCCAGCGGCGGCGATGCTACCGCTACGCCAAAGGCCCACTCCAACTAGGAGGTGATGGTGTTCCCTTGTCCTTCTAGGTGGTAGAGGTCGTGGGTTTGGGAGGTGCTGCCGAAGAAGCCTTGGTGAGTTGCTGCAGTGCATCTTGTAGATGGTACACACTGCAGCCTCGGTACGCCGGTGGTGGAGGGAATGAATGGTTAAGGTGGTGGATGGGGTGCCAATCAAGCGAGTTGCTTTGTCTTGGATGGTGTCGATCAGGCCCACTCTGTTTCTCATTATCATTAATGATGTGATAATATAATTAGCATTGATGTGTTTGCTGATGATGCCTCCCTGTTACCATTGTTTCTAACTGCATTGTGGTTATGCCACCTAATTTACAAGAATTGAGACAAGCAATGACCTTCATGCTTCCTCTAATCGCTCCAAAATACAGCTTTGTAAGGAGAACCCATTGCTTCTCAAATGCAAATTGCTTTTTAAAGACACCATAGTTCATACAAAGACCACATTGGTACCTTATTTCCGAAAAGTGCAAATGTTCCATGACCAATATAAGTCTCATCAAGAAGGTAAGTGATTAAAACAACAACCTGCATTTATATAGCACCTTTAACATAGTAAAACATCCCAAGGCGTTTCACAGGAGTGTAATCAGAGAAATATTAACAACGAGCCAAAAAAGGAGACATTAGGACAGCCAATAAAAAGCTTGGTCAAAGAGGTAGGTTTTAAGGAGCATCTTAAAGGAGAGAGAGACGCCGAGGCAGAGAGGATTAGGGAGGAAATTCCAGAGCTTGAGCCTTAGACAGCCGAAGGCACGGCCACCAATGGTAGAGTGAAGGAAGTGGGAGATGAGCAAGAGGCCAGAATTGGAAGAGCGCAGTGTTCTATGAAGTTTGTGGGGCTGGAGGAGGTTACAGAGATAGGGAGGGAATGAGACCATGGCGGGATTTGAACACGAGCATGAGAATTTTAAAATCGAGCAGTTGTTGGACAGGGAGCTAATGTAAGTCAGCGAGAACAAAGGTAGTGGCTGAATAGGATACGGGTAGCAGAGTTTTGGATGAGAAACATCCAAAATATATGAAATATATACCACTTATATTTGTTTGTACTTGCTTACATTCCATCAATGACACATCCAAAGTTTCCTTCTCATTTCTGGTCTTACATCAGACTTGCCAGTTTGGAACTTCTATCCCTGTCCTGTGATAAGAGACGAATTTAAATAACCTTCACATTTTCTGTGCCTTTGAACAGGAATAATAATTTTTTTTCTCCAGTGAGAGCAAGTCAACTTCTGCCAACCTATCCTAATACGTTAATGTCTAGCTTCCCAGAATAAGCTTGCTCGATTTCTTCTTGAATGAGCTGCTGTTATGAAACAGCTGGAAATAAATTGAGGGAACATGGGCGGGGAAGGACATTAATAGGCCTTTCCTGTCGATTCATGCACAAACACGGTGGCATAGTGGTTAGCACTGTTGCCTCACAGCACCAGGGACCCGGGTTCAAATCCGGCCTCGGGCGACTGTCTGTGTGGAGTTTGCACATTCTCCCTGTGTCTGCGTGGGTTTCCTCCGGGTGCTCCGGTTTCCTCCCACAGTCCAAAGATGTGCGGGTTAGGTTGATTTGGCTATGATAAATTGACCCTTAGTGTTAGGGGATTAAATACGTGGGGTTACGGGGATAGGGTGGGATATGTGTCGGTGCAGGCTCAATGGGCCGAAATGGCCTCTATCTGCACTGTGGGGATTCTGTGTGATTCTGTGTGAAGTACGGTCCAAGTCTCGTCAAATGAAAACCTAATTCTTCGGAGCAAGTCTTTGCTGTCAAACCGAATAAAAATAAATTCCACAGCCTTCGATTGTCAGCATGGTCCCTTCCTGGGAACCAAATGCATAAACTCTGAGTTCGAAGTCACCATTGTACACACATACTGCTTTTTAATTGAATTCTCAATGAAGTACTGTTAGAATAAAATTTTGCTGGACAAGATTGCTGGACAAGATTTTGCTGGAAAAGACACAAACAACAAATTCGCTGACTGGGACTAATTGAATCACTGCACAGTGAGACATGCCACGCTTACACATGGCTGGAACAAAGTTCATCTCGTGTCCTGACTGGGACTAATTGGATCACTGAGGACTAACAAGGTTCACTGGTATCCTATCATCGAACTAATCACTTGTATCCTATTATCGAACTAATCACATTCCGCCGGGGAACAAGACGGAATGAAGACCTGAAGAGGCAGAATTGGCAACGCAAGTGTGTAAACTCCTGACTGGAGGAAAATAACGATATGCGCTAATAAACGAATTGATTGGATGAATGTAAATGATCTAAAACCAACTTCTTGGAATTGTATATAAGCTCGGCACGTACTACAATCGGGGAGAAGGTGCTCGCGCAGACTCTTCTCCCAGAGCTCTGTCATTTAATAAAGTTGTCTCTCTTACTCAAAGTCTAGTTTCCGAGGAATCATTTTTCCTACAACAGTACATTCACATATATATTGTATGAAGTTATTGTACATTTAACTGGACATTCACATATATATATTTACCTATGTATATTATGAAGCCATTGCACATTTTTGATTGCATGAGGCTTGTGGGAGGAATGTGTCAATACATTCCCATTTTATAATAAACTCATTCATACAAAACCTTTTTGCAAAATGTTTCTAAAATGTTGAAAGAAAATCACGTGTCAGTCACAAAGTGCAACTCTCTTGAGATGTGCATACACCAATGGTGACACGATGTGGCGGGCACACTCTCATACCCATGATTCGCCTCACCCACGCAGTTTCCAATCCCACCCATACTGGCACGGCTTGGTGCCGAGAGGTGGCAAGATACTTCCGCACCTGGAGGGATCAGGAGCGCTGCCATGTGCTGCTCTCTCACATTCACCTCCTACTGATCAGATTCAGCGCCCAACTGGCAGCAGGTTTGAAGCAGAGCCCCTGTCCACACTCTCAGCTTGTGGGGGGGGGGGCCATGGGGGTGGGGGAAACAAGAATGGGCACAAGGGAAGCAGTAAAAACTGCCTTATTGAAGGAGTCTTACCCTCAGAGTATCTCAAAATCAATCTGTATCTACCAGAGACTGGAAGGCTAATAATTAGCGACCAATCAAAAGAGACCAACTTCACTGGAACTGCGGCGGAAACTTCCGGCAAAATAACGCCGGCGGAGTGGGAGCAACTCTGAGGAATTTCCAGTATTCGCTTCTACCCTCTGCTCACGGACAGTGGCACAGGACCTTCAGAATAAATTCCGCTTGTGCTGGGCCTTGGCTTTGATAAATTGTACTAACCAGTAGTGCAAGGTGCTGGAGAATTGGAGACAGGAGATCAAGAAGCTGCCAAGAGTTGCTGGTGCTGTCTACTCTCCGAAAAAAGGAACAGCATCCCTAGTTCTAAGTACAATTTCAAGTCAATTTTTTAAAGGGGCGTATCATCCATGAACTACTTCCAAACTGGTGTCTATAAATTTATGTTTTAAGTTTAATACCTCAAAGTTACATTTTTCGTCCTCCTCTCATCAACCCCCTGGGGCTGGAACCCTAATCCATGCCTTTATCACCGAGAGGCTGGATTCTCCAACACTGTTCTTGTTGGCCTGCCCACTTCCACTCTCCTTGAGCTACAAGTCATCCCACACATCTTCTCACCCACACCAAGGCCCACATCCCCACCCAACCCTCTGCTCCATTCTTGCCCGGCTCCCCATGCCTCAGAGAATAGGCTTTAATGTTCACATCTTTACCTTCCAGTCCTTCCGGGGCTTCACCCATCGGTATGTCACGACATCCTCCAGCTGTATGTCCCTGCACACATTCCCTCGCTAAACCCCTTCACCCTGCCTCTCCTCCTTTAAGACCTTAAAACCCAGCTCTTTGACCAAACCCTTCTTGATAGCTCCTTCTTTGGCGCAGCTTCCGTATGTGTCTGATTCCGCCTCTGTGAAGCGCCTTGGGATGTTTTTCTACATTAAAGGCACTCTCAAAATGTAGGTTTTTGTACATAATCTTCACTTTACTGGGACTCATTAATTATAACTGTGAATCAATCACATTTACATGACCAGGATCGGTTGTTGCTGTCAGAATGAGAGCCCAGGTTCCCCCTCTTGTGAAGACCGATAGCCAATCCAACATTCTTTAAAGTACATTATCTCAGTAATTACAGCTAAAGCTAATTTATTACGTAAATCGATTATTTGGGAAGCACTTTAAAATGAAGTAATTGCGGCACTTTGCAACAACAAGAGGAATTAGCAGGAGTTGAATAACAGATGGAGGCCTAGAAATTCACTTTGGGGCGGCCAGCTCGCTCGCGCCCAAAAGTTAGCGCTGGGCGGGGAGCCATTAGCGATCGTCAGATATTCAGTGTTTGCACCCCAATTCGGAACCGGGCGCTATACCAGGGTGTGCCCGCCTCCGCTTGGGGCGCTGACACTGAATTTCAGCGCTCTTGGCGCCGCTGCGTCAGCCGCTGCGGAGCGGCAGGCTGCGGTACTGCAGGCCTCCTCCTTCTCTTAAGGGGGAGCTGCCTGCAACGGGGAGATCGCCGCTGGAGAGTGCCGGCAAATGAGCCCGGCACCACGGAGAAGTGCCGGGTTCGCGGAAAGCAGCCGGCAATGCCGCGGGGGGGGGGTGGTGGAGGAGGCCGGGGAAGGAGGTGCGGGCAGGCAGCCACCGAAAAAGCGGCCGGCCGCACTTTCCCCTTTAAAGCGCCCCACTAAGGCTACAGCACGGCCCCGTTTTCTGGTCGCTGTTTGCGGCCGCTTCGGAGGAGGCGGCCGCTACTAAATATGGGGATCGGGCCGGTTTCGGGGCGGAACCGGGGCACTGCGCACACCGATGACGTCATCGGTGCCGGCGCAGCGCTAACGGCTACCGCCGCCAATACCGCTGCGCTGAATATCAGCGCAAACTCATTTTTGGCGCAGAAGCCCTCTTTAGGCGGTAACTGGCCGCAAAGCTGGCAGCGCCTTAATGAATTTCTAGGCCGGAGACTTTTAAGGTGCTTTTACAACATAGCTAACTATGGTAGGCGTGTGGCTCCGCTTCCATCAGTTGTACTCTATAGTGTAAACAGGCCCAGGTCCCAAACGTCTATGGCATGGTAGACCCATCAACCAACATCACAAGAAAAACCCAGATTATCTGGTCATTGTCACATTGCTGTTTGTGGGAGCTTGCTGTGCGCAAACTGGCTGCCGCGTTTCCTACATTACAAGTGACTACACTTCAAAAATTACTTCATTGGCTGTAAAGCACTTTGGGACGTCCTGAGGTTCAATTCAATTCAATTTTATTTGCCATATGTAACCAGTACAAGTACAATTACAATGGAATGCTTACTCCCCGTAGGGACGCGTCAGCTATTCTTACAGCGCCGTGTTCAGAGAGTCAATACAATGGCTCCCAGTGGCAGTGGGAGCACGATGTCCCTCAGCCGCTCTGTCCTCCTCGTCACCGCGGCCTCCTCCTCACTGTTGCCGGCTCCACGTGTGGTGGCCTGCTTCTCCCGCTCACGATCCGACCTCTGGCCGCCATGCCCGGCTCCCCTCCTCCCTGTCGGACTGCGAGCTTCCCGCCATGGAGCTGCCGGCCGACGTGCTGCAGCGGGTCGTCGTGGCTGCTGCTGCTCGTTGCGCTGTGCTGCCTCCGCCCGACTCGCCGAACACATCGTCGGGATGTGAATGCTCCGGTCGCTGCGGCCTCCTCCTCACCGTCGCCGGCTCCACGGTCCGACGGCCCGTTGTGAAAGGCGCTATAGAAATGCAAGTCTTTACATCTGTTTTCCCTCTATTTTTTTCTTTTATGGAAGCGTGGGTCCATGATTCAGCCATTGGGCTGCTATTTTTTATGTTATAATTAAACAGCATAAACTTCACAATTTCTGACAGCATTAGTCCATAATCTGTAATGTTCAGTGTCAGTTTACTTGTATGGAATCATTACTCAACAGTAACTGAGGTGTCACTGTGGAAATCCGAAGGCATTTTTACATCTGTGTTTGTTTATAGTTTGAGTTGCAGGAGAGTAGCGTCCTTACGTGGGCTCCCCACATATACATCACTGCAAGAATTAAATACTACAACAACAACAATTCTATGTTTGTGAGTCGACATTTCTGCTGCTGGTTTTAGTGATGTAAATGTAAGGGGTTGGTTGGCGCACAAATATCCTCTCCAACTGACCTCAACAATGCACCAATGTGAAAATTTCTGATCATCTGCTCACTGAAGCAACAAAATCGGTAATTGTGCTCTGTATATGCAGAATTTATACTGAACGTTGCCTCAGCAGCCTTTACTAACTAGCAGATTATTTGTTGCAACATTTCCAACACTCACGAGGTGCTCTCTACTTAAGATTGCTTAAGTGATTTCAAGTCACTGAAAATTAACGCACCTTTTCTGACGAGGCATAAGTTTAATTGGGTTGTCGGGACAATGGGAATCACATCCAAGTGATCTTCGTACTGAACTCCCGGAGACACAGCTGGCTGAAGCCATTGTGTAATTGGGATTTACCTGATTGAAGGCAGGCGTATGCATTTCTATCACGCGCCTTTCCTCCATTTAGCACTTGCTCTCAACAACAACTTGCAAATTTAATATAGATAAGCATCCCAACGCGATTCACAGAGGCATCATCAGGCAAAAATGGCACTGAGCCAAAGAAGGAGATATGGGGGTGGGGGCGGGGTGACCAAAAGCTTGGTCAAAGAGGTGGGTCTTAAAGGAGGTGGGGAGGTGGAGGGGTATAGGTTGGGAATTACAGAGCATGGGCGCCAATGGTGGGGTGAAGGGAGGGAGGGTTGCACAAGAGGCGAGTATTGGAAGAATGGAGAGTTTTGGCGGGGAGTGAGGGGGTGGCAGTAGGTTGTGCAGCTGGAGAAGGTTGCAGAGATAGGGACAGGCGAAGCCATAAAAATTGAACACTAAAAGAAAAACTTGCATTTATATAGCACCTTTCACAACCACCAGACATCTCAAAGCGCTTTACAGCCAACAAAGTACAATCACTGTTGTAATGTGGGAAACGCGGCAGCCAATTTGCGCACAACAAGCTCCCACAAACAGCAATGTGAAAATTACCAGATAATCTGTTTTTGTTATGTTGGTTGAGGGAGAAATATTGGCCAGGACACCTGGGATAGCTCCCCTACTCTTCTTCGAAATAGTGCCATGGGATCTTTTACACCCACCCGAGAGAGGGTTTAACATCTCATTTGAAAGACAGCACCACCGACAGTGCAGCACTCCCTCAGCACTGCACTGGAGTGTCAGCCTAGCTTCATGTGTTCAAGTCCCTGGAGTGGGACTTAAACCCACAACCTTCTGCCCCAGTAGGCGAGGGTGCTGCCAACTGAGCCACAGCTGACACTGAAAAGGATGAGATTTTTAAATTGAAGGTGTCAGAAGGCTGGGAGCCAATGTTGGTCAGCAACAACAGGGGTGATGGGTGAGAGGGTCTTGCTGTGCGATAGGATACGAGCAGCAGAGTTTCAGATGAAATGTATGGAGGGTGGAGGATGGGAGGTCGGCCAGGAGAACATTGGAATAGTCGAGTCGGGTGGTGACAAAGGCACGGATAAACCATGTGGAGAATCATAGGAGAACAACAGCAACCCTGGCACACTGTAGCAATGCTTGTTCCTCTGGAATTCTATACAATAATATCATGCAATATCTGAACAAATCATGTTCCGAATATGTCCAATGCTCAGTGGTATTAAAGTGTTATGGGTATGCAATGTTACATTTAGAATATCGGATCATAAGAACCTAAGAAACAGGAGCAAGATTGGGCCATATGGCCTCTCGAGCCTGCTCCGCCATTCAAGAAGATCATGGCTGATCTTCTACCTCAACTCCCCTTTTCCCATCCTATCCCCATATCCCTTGATTCCCCATGACTCCAAAAATCTATCGATCTCAGTCTTGAATATACTCAACGACTGAGCATCCACGGCCCTCTGGGGTAGAGAATTCCAAAGATTCACAACCTTCTGAGTGAAGAAATTCCTCCTCATCTCAGTCCTAAATGGCTGACCCCTTATTCTGAGACTATGACCCCTGGTTCTAGACTCTCCTAGATCCTGGGATTCCATCTTTTAGCTATAAGTCCAGTTTGAATCCAGAGTCAAACACACCAGATCACAGTATCTCATAAAACAAGAAATTTATTTAGTCTCAACAGATTTTATTAATTAAAGTTCACGTACTTGCTTAGCATGAATATCATAATTCTATTCAATCAACATTGACAGTCACTTATTTTGACCTGGGACAATATCTTTATGGTCACCCCTTCTGCTAGCAATGTTGGAGGACTCCCTGGCTGGTAAGGAGGTAATTCCCCTTCGGTGATTGAGCTGCTAGCAGTGTGGAAAAGTTCACAGTCAGGACAGAATGCAAGTCCCGTCAGTCTTAAAAGTCATCCTTTTTATGTCATTTGTCTCCTTATAGCATAAAACAAACAAATCTGGCCTTGATCTTATGTCCTACTTGCTTATTGTTTATTTCCCCCAAGGTTGATTCTAAAGTGCTTGCTATTTCATTCGTGTTATCAATTTGTCTGCCCATTCACAGGTATTGCTCAGATGTTTTACAACATAAGAGAAAGTCATTCCATTATGATTCATTGAACACAGAGCACAAGTATTTGGTCTCACGGTTTAATTTGTTCTTCTTTGTTTGCAACTAGCTTTAAGTAATACAATTAAGTAAATACAAAAGACAACTACTTCAGGTGATACAAAATATTATATAAAATACAATTATGCATCACAACAGTCCATTATCCATTACAACAAAAGTAGAACTGGAAATATTTAGGCTATTTCTTTATTTTGTTAGGAATATTATCTACCTACCTATTTAAAATAAAATCATGGAGTTGGTAACAATGCAGTGCCCCAATCCATTGAATTCAATGGGTAACGTTGCAATGGTAAGCTTGAGGAACAGCATCTCATCTTCCGATTAGGTACTTTACAGCCTTCCGGACTCAATATCGAGTTCAACAATTTCAGATCATAACCTCGGCCCCTATTATATTTTTATACATTTTTTATCCACACCTTTGGTTTGTGTCTTTTCCTTTTTTTTTCTCTCCCACATGGCAGCTGTCTCTCACTCTGCCAGCGCATTTCACACTTCGTCTAGAGCCATCTTTTGTCTCTTTACCTGTCCTATTACCATCTCATTTCACCTTGAATATCTCTTAATGTCTCTTCACCTCTCACAGACCTTCCCCTTTTGTTCTTTCATCCCCTCCCCCATTTCCCAGCCCCCAAACTGGCCTTTTAATCTGTTTCATTTCCTGCTTTTTTCTCAGTTCTGAAGAAGGGTTTCGACCTGAAACGTTAACTCTATTTCTCTCTCCACGGATGTTGCCAGGCCTGCTGAGTTTTTCCAGCGTTTTCTGTTGTTATTTCGGATTTCCAGCATCCGCAGTATTTTGTTATCGTAATGGTAAGTGCTGTTCTTAGTTCTTCCACAAAATGGCGCTGTTACCTCTCAATACCGTATAACAAGGACTTTTGTTATTCTCACATGCTCCAGAGGTGGCGTTGTAACCTCTTCCAGCTTGTTAAAACAAATAAAACTTAAAAGACATACACCAGTAATTTCCATGGCGATATTCCCGATCTCCGCTGTAACTTCGGCGGAAGATCGGCAGAAACACTGGAGAAATGGTGCGCGGCCAATTCTTGAGCATCCCCCGATTTTCATCGCTCCACCGTTGGCGGCCGTGTCTTCAGCTGCCTAGGCCCCCAAGCTCCGGAATTCCCTCCCTAAAACTCTCTCTCTTCCTTTAAGACGCTCCTTTCAACCTACTTCTTTGACCAAACTTTTGGTCATCTGTTCTAATTTCACCTTATTTGGTTCAGTGTCAATTGTTGTTTGATAATCGCTCCTGTGAAGCGCCTTGTGACGCGTTACTACGTTAAAGGTGCTGACGTAAGAAAACTACTAGGCACTTGGTCTAAGCGTTAAACAAAGCTTTAATCAACTGTTTTACAACATAGAGGTCTAGTTGTGTCCTTCACTAGTTCCTGTTAAGAATGTCCTGCGCAAGCTGGGTCCGTGCCTGAGTATTTATACTCTCCCTGGACAGCGCCACCCGCAGGCCGCTCAGTATTATTTCATAAGTCTTTCTTTCATGAATGACTGATTCATGTCAGGCGCTATATAAATACAAGTTGTTGTTGTTGTTGGGCTATGCTAACAGTACAGCAGAGAGTATAAATCACAGGATTCAGTTTGTAAGAGATTCAGTTTGTTGACAGAAACGATCACCATGCCTTTCACATGAGGAAAAAGTTGTTGAAAAATTGGCCAAATAGTATCTCGAGCTACGCAGTGACCCTTTTACTTGGGATTTGTGCTGGAGGTTTACCAGTGGATATTGTATCAGTCACTGTTACAAAATTCAGTGTCAACTTCTACAAAATTAGGTTGGATACAGTCTCTGCTCAAATATGTACATTTGTTATCCCCTTGGGTGGAAAATCAGCCGTTGTTTACCAGCCCACGGGATCTGGTTGGGACGGTGCTGCCACTTTGCTCCAGCGTTCTTTCACCACTGGGAGTGCCTCTGAGAACTGGAGGAGCGGGGGAGTATCTGCCAACCGTCCAGATATTGTGTGAACAGTCAGCATTTCCACAGTTGCGTCTGCTTATCCATGGATGAAAATCAGAGCCACTCCTCTTTCCCTCAGCACTGCTCCCAGCTCCTACCTCCTGCGGCTGATCCACGGGGATCGAGTGCCACTGCACGTTGCGGGTGGGAGTCCTTGTCAGAACACGAAATTCCTGCCCCTAGCGTGTGCAGTGCCATTCAACCTGGGAGAGCTTATAATGTAAAGATTCGAAATCTTCCCCGGGAACCGGGAAATGTGCGCGCCCGTGTGCATGGGGTGTGAATTTGGAAGGAGTGTGCACGATTCTAAATCTGCTCCTGATGTTCATGTGACTCACAGCCACAGCACGCTTGACAACAGTATAATTATTTAATAATCATAATTAATCCTAGACACAAACATTTACCAATATTTCCTCGTTAGTGGCGACTTGCCTGGGAACGAAGCTTTCTGGTGATTAAAAAACGTGAATTAAGTGATGTTTCCCTACTATATAATTGGCTGAATTCAGTCAAACAATAACAGTTTTCTTTTAACCTGCAGCTGTGAGTTAAGTGCTGTGGAAGTGTCAAGGACAGCCCAGCTGGGATTTGATAATATTTATACAGAAACCGCTATACCTTATCTGTGTGCAACCTAGGTCACAGCCAGAACTGATGCAAGCAAAACAGGCACCTCGGGTGCTTTTTCCTGCCCTAATTTATAAATATATAAGTAACACCATCAGTATGCAAAAAAGTAGAATTTCCTTTTACAATACATAGAATGCACAGCACAGAAACAGGCCACTGGGCCCAACTGGCCTATGCCGGTGTTTATGCTCCACATCAGCCTGCTCCCACCCCTCTTCATCTAACCCTATCATCATATCCTTCTACTCCTTTCTCCCTCACATGTTTGTCTAGCTTCCCCTTAATTGCATCGATGTTATTCCCCATAACCACTCCCTGTGGTAGCAAGTTCCACATTCTAACCACTCTCTGGGTAAAGATGTTTCTTCTGAATTCCTGATTTTTGGCGTAGAGCAGCAGAGAAAATGTTACGTCCGTCACGCACGCTGCTCTGTTTATCTTGAGACGGAGGGCGGTTGTTACGCGATATGGGGGCAATTTTCAACTGACAGCCACCCATTTCTTGCCTGGAAAACGGGTTTCATGGTGCATTAAATGGACGAGCAGTTATTTGGTGGACAAAGTTTATATTATGCCTGGTTGCCAGAGGATTAAAAATGACGTCGTCAGGGCAGAGTCTTGGAGAATGAAGGAAGCCTTCAGTTAATACGCAACTTGCTAAATGCACAGGTGCAGGTGATTGGGGTGGTAAGTGGTTTCAGGCTTTTGTGGCACTGCTTGAGAGAGCTACTCAACCTGGCTGTGTCCGAAATTCACGATCCCACCACCCCCCGCCCGCAATCAACCCGAGAGCTACTAAATCTCATCATGAACAAAGTATGATTTTTAAACAATTCATTCCTGGGGTGTGGGTGTCGCTGGTAAGGCCAGCATTTATTTCCCATCCCTAATTGCCCTCGAGAAGGTGATGGTGAGCTGCTGAGGTTTATTAGGGCACTCAGACAGCAGCCAGGTGATGTCATTGTCGTGGCAGGGCGAGACCAGAGGAGACTCTGACCGAAACTAGGTGAGGGGTCATTCATTAATCGGTATTATACTGGCATTTGTTTCGGTCTGATTCTGAGAGACTGCCATCCATAAGTTGGCTCCCAGCATTTGTACTACTAATGCAAATGCTGCGTAGTTTTGTGCTCTAAACATACACCAACTAAGAGCTAAAGTCAGGTTAGACAAACATACTTGCTGTCAACACCCCCATAATCATAATCATAATCATAATCAACTTTATTGTCATTGTTAGTGCACAAGTGCAGTACAACGAAATGTAGGCTTGCGGCTCCCGAGAGTGTACATTTAGATTAAGACATTTAAACATTCAACATTCATTTGGCTTGTAATACATTAACATAAACATAACCATAATAAAGTGCATTGGCAGATGTGCAGGCTTTAGAGTTTATTTGTGGAGTTCAGTAGGATGACAGCCCTGGGAAAGAAGCTGTTCCTAAATCTGGTCGTTCAGGTGCGAATGCATCTGTAGCGTCTCCCAGATGGCAGGAGGGCGAACAGACTGTGGCTGGGGTGGGTAGGGTCTTTGATGATGGACCGTGACCTCCGTTAGACAGCGTTTCTGGTATATGTGCTCTATGGTCGGTAGCCGGGTGCCGGTAATGCGTTGGTCAGTTTTGACTACCCACTGCAGGGCTTTCCGGTCATAGTAGCTACAGCTGCCATACCATACTGTGATACAGTTCGTCAGGATGCTCTCTATTGTGCAGCGGTAAAAGTTAGAGAGGATCAGGGGTGACAGGTTACATCCCTTCAGCCTCCTTAGGAAATATAGGCGCTGTTGGGCCTTCTTCACCAGAGAGGAGGTATTGAGGGACCAGGAGAGGTCTTCCGTGATGTGGAGACATAAATTCCCATGCGAGTGTGCAACATTCGATCTCCAACAGCACTGCACAGTTGATAATATGAACAGTGATCAACTACTGCTGTCCTGGTAAGTAGAACACAACAAGAAGCAACAGGTTTGCTCACCACATGATGTGACTGAGTCACCAGCAATGATGGCTTCCACTCAGAAAATGGCTACTTGTACTGCTATTAGCAACTAAGTTGTACGTCCAGCAATTCATTCTACCCTTGATTGTCTACTTTTGGTAAGCGGTCACTTCATTCCTTTCCATGTGCAAAGGAGCCATAAATATAAGATAGTAACTAATGACTCCAATAGGGAATTCAGGAGGAACTTCTTTACCCAGAGATTGGTTAGAATGTGGAACTCACTATCACAGGGAATGGTTGAGGGGAACAGTATAGATGCATTTAAGGGGAAGTTAGATAAGCACATGAGGGAGAAAGGAAATACAGGAAACTTTGTGATATCCGGCACCGACGGGACCGAGCTGTTGCCGTCCCATCAAAAGTGCCGGACATACCAGCGTTAATGTTGAAGCATACGGAGGTTTTCATCTCCGTATCTGACAACAAACACTGTTGCTTAGCAACAGCTTCTAAACAGTCGGCCCGTACCTTGGAAGCGTCTCTGTAGCTTAGCAACAGCTTCAGAGAGACTTTCCAGAGCCTGACTGTTGGAAAAAAAAGCCACAAGAAGAAAAAAAAACTAACAAAACGGCTCCTGATTTCTGCCGGTAGATCGAGGTTTCTGGACATACAACCTCCGGATAAACCAAAGTCTCCTGTAGAAGGTTATGCTGATAAGAGCTAGATGAAAAGGGGTGGGAGGAGGCTCGTGTGAAGCATAAACACCGGCACAGTCCAGTTGGGCCCAATATCCTGTTTCTGTGCCGTACATTCTATGTAAAGAACTGTTAAAACTACCCACTTTAAGAAACAACTGCACAGTGACAGAGGAAAGCGAGCATCATCTTTCCATATCTGTTACACGATATGGGGGCAATTTTCAACTGACAGCCACCCATTTCTTGCCTGGAAAATGGGTGTCTGGCAGCGAAAGATTGAGGGGAAACATCATCTGCTGCTTTGGATGCAAAAGGCATGAGGGTTCCCAACCGTCCAGGATTGCCTGGGAGTCTCCAGGAATTAAAGACCATTCTCCAGGGGGCACTGCTGCGAGCAACACCCGGGAGAAAAATGAGAGGGGCATTAAAAAAAATGGTGCTTTTTGTTTCATTTCCTTTGAACACTTTTCTTTATTAGTTATAAAAATATTGGACATGGGTTAAAAAGGGCTGTTTGACTGACAGTCAAGAATCATCCAATCAGGTAACAAAGGGTTTACTTGCTATCCAATCAGCATGGGAAGGCGACGCACCGCCAGTACAGACGTGTCGGGCGACCAATGGCAGGAGTGTGGGGGCGGGGCAGTCAGAGGCGGGAGGTCATGTGATAGCAGCTCCAGGACTTAGGTCCAACCAGAGTTGGCAGCGCTACTGCCTGATACCAATGGGCCTGTAAATGGGCGCACGGCATGTTTGCCTGAGGCTGCTCACATATGCAGGATCCCCGTTTGCAATTCCCAGGTACAAACGGGTGGAACAAGCATCGCGCACACTCTGCCCATTTGCACCGTGGGCCGGGGGGGGGGATTTTGTGTGGCCAGGAGGAGGAGCAGAAATGCTAATCCAGGACCCACAGAAGTACTGCTATCTCCCACTGGCCTCCCCAACTCCTCCCCCTCCCCCCCGCCGCACCCCAGCTTCCCTCCCCCTACCCTTCGTAGCGAGAGGGTTTGAGTACAGGAACAAGGATGTCTTGCTGCAGTTGTACAGGGCCTTGGTGAGACCACATCTTGAGTATTGTGTGCAGTTTTGGTCGCCTTATCTGAGGAAGGATGTTCTTGCCATGGAAGGAGTGCAGCGAAGATTCACCAGGCTGATACCTGGGATGGCAGGAATGACGTATGAGGAGAGATTGGGTCAATTGGGCTTGTACTCGCTGGAGTTTAGAAGAATGAGAGGGGATCTCATTGAAACTTATAAAATTCTAACAGGACTAGACAGACTAGATGCAGGAAGGATGTTCCCGATGGTCAGGGAGTCCAGAACCAGGGGTCACAGTCTAAGGATAAGGGGTAAGCCATTTAGGACAGAGATGAGGAGGAATTTCTTCACCCAGAGAGTGGTGAACCTGTGGAATTCTCTACCACAGAAGGCAATAGAGGCCAATTCATTAAATATATTCAAGAAGGAGTTGGATATATTTCTTAAGGCTAAAGGGATCAAGGGATATGGGGAGAAAGCAGGGACAGGGTACTGAATTTGGATGATCAGCCATGATCTCATTGAATGGCGGAGCAGGCTCGAGGGGCCGAATGGCCTACTCCTGCTCCTATCTTCTATGTTTCTATGTTTACCCCTTCACACTTGGCGCATCCCCATTCCCTTTTACTACTCACTTCCGGCTTGGCTCACCCATGGAGCATCCGGATACCTGCCCCTGCCCCCGCCCCCAGCGTGGCGAGCTCTCCACTAGCACTCGTCGAACGCTCAGCAGCTCACCCGAATTATGCCGATGAAGCCCGAAGCTGAAAGGCTTCGGTGAGCAGCACGCCCGTTCTGTTGGCTTCATGCCAGTTTGGGTGGAAATTGAATATTCTCGCCACCCCCCTCCATAAATCCCAATACTGGAAAACAAAATACTGACTGAGCATATATGAAAAACAAAATCAAGCTGATGGCTGCAGAGTTTAGCTCCATGGTAGCTGCACAAGGAGGCAGCATTGTTAACATTACTTAATATTAGAATTGGGTTACATTACAACAGTGACTACACTTCAAAAGCACTTCATTGGCTGTGAAGTGTTTTGGGACGTCGGGTGGTCGTGACAGGCGCTATATTAATGCAAGTCTTTCCTTCTTTCTTTGGGTTGTTATTAACGATTGTTCTATTTACATTTAAAAACTGCAGTGCGTCATGTAAAGATAGAAGAAAGAACTTGCATTTCTATAGCGCCTTTCAAGACCTCAGGATGACCCAAAGCGCTTTACAGCTAATGAAGAACTTTTCTGAAGTGGAGTCACTGTTGTAATGTAAGAAAAGTGGCAGCCAATCTGCGCACAGCAAGCTCCCACAAACAGCAATGTGATACTGGCCAGATAGTCTGTTTTTGGTGATGTTGGTTGAGGGATAAATATTGGCCCAGGACACCGGGGAGAACTCCCCTGCTCTTCTTTGAATAATGGTCATGGGATCTTTTACATCCACCTGAGAGGCAGACGGGGCCTTGATTTAACATCTCATCCAAAAGATGGCACCTCCAACAGTACAGCACTCCCTCAGTGCTGCACTGGGAGTGTCAGCCTAATAATACGTTGTTGCCACATAAATACTGTGGCAACAAGAGCAGGCCAGGGGCTAGGTATTCTGCGGCAAGTGTCTCAGCTCCTGACTCCCCAAAGCCTTTCCACCATCTACAAGGCACAAGTAAGGAGTGTGATGGAATACTCTCCACTTGCCTGGATGAGTGCAGCTCCAACAACATACAAGAAGCTCGACACCATCCCGCTTGATTGGCACCCCATCCACCACCTTAAACATTCACTCCCTTCACCACCGGCGTGCCATGGCTGCAGTGTATACAGTGTCTACAAGATGCACTGCAACAACTCACCATGGCTTCTTCGGCAGCACCTCCCAAACCCGCGACCTCTTCCACCTAGAAGGACAAGGGCAGCAGGTGCATGGGAACACCGCCACCTCCAAGTCACACACCATCCTGACTTAGAAGTATATCACCGATCCTTTATCGTCACCGCCTTCTTGAACTGCTGCAGTCCGTGTGGTGAAGGTACTCCAAGAATCCTGGAACTCGCTCCCTAACAACACTGTGGGAGTACCTTCACCACACGGACTGCAGCAGTTCAAGAAGGTGGCTCACCACCACCTTCTCAAGGGCAATTAGGGATGGGCAATAAATGCTGGCCCACATCCCATAAACGAATTTTTTAAAAAGCCTAGATTTTGTGCTTAAGTCTCTGGTAGTTTCAGATTAAATGCAATAGTACTGAATCTGTACCCAATACTGGAACAGTTCAGGTCCATAGTAACACAATTATAGCATGAATCCACAGCTTTTTTGAGATATATTTTGGCGTATTTGAGGTGCGACTCTGAGGAAACATAAGAAATAGGAGCAGGAGTAGGCCATTCGGCCCCTCGAGCCTGCTCCGCCATTCAATAAGATCATGGATGATCTTCTACCTCAACTCCACTTTCCTGCACTCCCCCCATATCCCTTGATTCCCTTAATATCCAAAAACCTATCGATCTCTGTCTTGAATATACTCAACGACTGAGCCTCCACAGCCCTCTGGGGTAGAGAATTCCAAAGATTCACCACCCCCTGAGTGAAGAAATTTCTCCTCATCTCAGTTCTAAATACCACAAACCAGAACATCTTGTTTCTTACGCTGAATTAAGGAATCAGATCATACTGACTCGTGGTCATGACTCATAGGTGAAATACTTCTCAGTTATTACAGTAAATCATAAGTTTCAATTTCCTGTACTGTTTTTCTCTTTCTCTTTCTGAGCTTTTATAAAAAGCACAATGTAATGGTTTCTAAACAGATTTACCAAGTTGACAGTAATGGTGGAAGGTCACATGAGGAATTCCCAGCTTGACTGCAGGGCTTCAAATTCGACAGGATTCCTGTTCTCGAGGGGTTACCAATTAAAAACAAAGATTGCAGGCACGACTTTCCTGTGTTCAATTAAATGTTCAATTTACGTAGGTAGAAAGAGGGATGAGGTCATGCAGGCAGATTTCAGGGAGCTAGGAAAGAGATTAAAAAGCAGGACCTCAAAGGTAGTAATCTCTGGATTACTCCTGGTGCGATGAGCTAGTGAGTATAGAAATAGGAGGATAGAGCAGATGAATGCGTGGCTGGAGAGATGGTGCAGGAAGGAGGGCTTCAGATTCCTGGGACCGGTTCTGGGGGAGGTAGGACCTGTACAGGTCGGACGGGTTGCACCTCAACAGAGCTGGAACCAATGACCTCGCAGGGGGATTTGCTAGTGCTGTTGGGGAGGGTTTAAACTAATTTGGCAGGGGGATGGGCACCAGGATGTAGCATTAGAAAGGAGAAACAAAGTGCACAAAGGATTGGGAGAGACAGATAACACTAGAGTAAGAAATAGTAAGTTATTAGGTGGGGTCAGACTAAGAGAGAATACAAGAAGGTCTAAGACAGGTTTACAGTGAATGTGTTTAAATGCACAAAGCGTGGTAAATAAGGTTGGTGAGCTGCAGGTGCAAATAGCCACATGGGAATATGATGTTGTGGCGATAACAGAGAACTATTGGGCAGGATTGGGTTTTAAATATTCCTGGATATAAGGTGTTCAGGAAAGATAGGGAAAGAAAGAAAGGAGGTGGGATGGAAGTATTGGTTAAGGAGAATATTACAGTTCTGGAGAGAGAGGATGTCCTGGAGGGGTCAAGGACAGAATCTATTTGGTTAGAATTGAGAAATAATAGAGGTGCCATTACACTACTAGGTGTATTCTGTAGACCACCAAATAGTGGGAAAGGTATAGTGGAGCAAATTTGCAGGGAAATTACAGAGAGGTGCAAGAACTATAGAGTAGTGATAATGGGGGACTTCAACTATCCTAATATAGACTGGGATAGTAATAGTGTAAAGGGCAGAGAGGGGGAAGAATTTCTGAAGTGTGTTCAGGAGTTTCCAGACCAATGAGAAAGGAGGCATTGCTGGATCTGGTTCTGGGGAATGAGGTGGGTCAAGTGGAGCAAGTGTCAGTAGGTGAACATTTAGGGAACAGTGATCATAGAATCATAAGGTTTAGATTAGCTATGGAAAAGGACATGGAACAATCTAGAGTAAAAATACTTAATTGGAGGAAGGCAAATTTCAGTGGGTTGAGAACAGATCTGGCCCGGGTAAACTGGAATCAAAGATTGGCAGGCAAAACTGTAATTGAACAACGGGCTGCCTTTAACGAGGAGATGGTTCGGGTACAGTTGAGGTACATTCCCATGAGGGGGAAAGGTAGGGCAACTAAAGCCAAAGCTCCCTGGATGACGAGAGAGATAGAGAGCAAGATGAAGCAGAAAAAGAGCACGTATGATAGATGCCAGGTTGAGAATACAAGTGAGAATCAGGCTGAATACATAAAGTTCAGAGGGGAAGTGAAAAAGGAAATAAGAGGGGCAAAGAGAGAGTATGAGAATAGATTGGCAGCTAACATAAAAGTGAATTCAAAAGTCTTCTATAGGCATATATAAATAATAAACGGATAGTAAGAGGAGGGGTGGGGTCGATTAGGGACCAAAAATGAGACCTACGCACAAGAGGCAGAGGGCATAGCTGAGGGACTAAATTAATATTTTGCATCTGTCTTCACCAAGGAAGAAGATGCTGCCAAAGTCATAGTGAAAGAGGAGCTAGTGGAGATACTGGATGAGATAAAAATTGATAAAGAGGAGGTACTAGAAAGGCCGTCAGTACTTAAAGTTGATAAGTCACCAGGACTGGATGGGATGCATCCTCGGATGCTGAGGGAAGTTAAGGAGGAAATCATGGAGGTACTGGCCATAATCTTCCAATCCTCTTTGGATACGGGGGTAGTGCCAGAGGACTGGAGATTTGCAAATATTACACCCTTGTTCAAAGAAGGGTGTAAGGATAAACCCAGCAACTACAGGCCAGTCAGTTTAACCTCAGTAGTGGGGAAGCTTTTAGAAACGATAATCAGGGACAAAGTTAACAGTCACTTGGACAAGTGTGGATTAATTAAGGAAAGCCAGCACGGATTTGTTAAAGGCAACTCGTGTTTATCTAACTTGATTGAGTTTTTTGATGAGGTAACAGAGAGGGTTAATGAGGGCAATGCGGTTGATGTGATGTACATGGACTTCCAAAAGGTGTGATAAAGTACCACATAATAGGCTTGCCAGCAAAGTTGAAGCCCATGGTATAAAAGGGACAGTGGCAGCATGGATACAAAATTGGTTAAGTGACAGGAAACAGGGAGTAGTGGTGAACAGTTGTTTTTCAGACTGGAGGAAGGTACACAGTGGTGTTCCCCAGGGGTCGGTACTAGTACCACTGCTTTTCTTGATATATATTAATGACTTGGACTTGGGTGTACAGGGCACAATTTCAACATTTGCAGATGACACAAAACTTGGAAGTATAATGAACAGTGAGGAGGATAGTGATAGATTTCAAGAAGACATAGACAGGCTGGTGGAATGGATGATGAAATTTAACGCAGAAAAGTGCGAAGTGATACATTTTGGTAGGAAGAACGAGGAGAGGCAATATAAACTAAAGGGTACAATCCTAAAGTGGGTGCATGAACAGAGAGACCGGGGGGTTATATGTGCACAAGTCATTGAAGGTGGCTGGGCAGGTTGAGAAAGTGGTTAAAAAAGCATACAGGATCCTGGGCTTCATAAATAGAGGCATAGAGTCCAAAAGCAAGGAAGATATGATGAACTTTTATAAAACACTGGTTCAGCCTCAACTGAAGTATTGTGTCCAATTCTGGACACTACACTTTATAGGAAGGATGTGAAAGCCTCAGAGAGGATACAGAAAAGATTTATGAGAATCATTCCAGGGATGAGGGACTTCAGTTACGTGGATAGACTGGAGAAGCTTAGAGCAGAGAAGTTTGAGAGGAGATTTGATAGAGGTGTTCAAAATCATGAGGGGTCTAGACAGAGTAGATGGAGAGAAACTGTTCCTATTGGCGGAAGGGTTGAGAATCAGAGGACACAGATTTAAGGTGATTGGCAAAAGAACCAAAGGTGACATGAGGAAAAACTTTTTTTACACAGCAAGTAGTTAGAATCTGGAATTAACTGCCTGAAAAGGTGGTGGAGGCAGACTCAATCATGGCTTTCAAAAGGGAATTGGATAAGTACCTGAAGGAAGAAAATTTGCAGGGCTAAAGGGAAAGGGTGGGGGAGTGGGACTAGCTGTCATGCTCTTGCAGAGAGCTGGCACGGGCTCGACGGGCTGAATGGCTTCCTTCTATGCTGTTACCATTCTATGATTCTACGTGTGCCCCAGTGGTCACATGTCAGCCGTGGCTGTAGGCGGTTCTTACACTCCATTAACCCAGATCCTTTAACCCAGATCCTGCCGCTGGTCGCCAGGAGATGTAAACGGTTTTTGATCCTAGCCCAATTGCTAGATGGACGGTTCGAATCGCCCCCGCCTTACGGAAGTTCTATACCTGGGAATTATTATTCAGAGTGTAAATGAAATAAGTCACGGACAGGAATGTTTCGGTGAAAAATCAAACTTGTATTTATTTGATCTAACATACACTGGCTAAAACATGCACCACTAAACGAAATCACAATCCCTGTGGAGAATAAAAATCCAGATTACAATCAACATACATACAGTAAAAACTGGAGACTATAACAAGCAGTAATTCTCTTAAAAACAGCTATGGTGGACGCTGATTCCACCCCTACCAATGAATTACCCAGTCGCATAAACCCCTTTCGCCTGGCTGAACCAAACGAAGCTCCCCCTGCCCCCTCGGAATAGCCCAAAAACTTCACTTCTGAGAGACTATGTTTACCCCGGTTTCGATTGCTCTGCTCATCGGCTTTCTCTGGTACTTCTTGTCTTGTTGGAGCAGGAGCGAGAGAGAGAGAATGGTGGAAAAGAATCTGTCTTTATAGATAGTCTGCCTGTCTTTTCCCACCAATCTTAAAAATCCATTTGCTTCTGAGCACTCCGGTGCTAAATCTGTGATGAGTCATCCTCAGATCCATGCGTATTGGGTTAATGGCCCTAAGTCTGGGACATCTTTCGGTCTTTGTGTTGGGAGAAATTCTAAGCACTCCGGTGCTTAATCAGTGATGGGTCATCTTCGGACCCATGCGTATTCGATTAATGGCCCTAAGTCTGGGACATATCTTTTGGTATAACAACAGAAAATGCTGGAAAAACTCAGCAGGTCAGGCAACATCCGTGGAGAGAAATTTGAGTTGACGTTTTGGGTTGGACCCTTCTTCAAAACTGGAAAGAAAAGAAACTAGATCGAAGGCAGGGCTGCGATCGGACAAAAGAATAAAAGAAACAAAAGAAGTAAAAGAGATTAGAAGCTAGACGAGATGGTAATAGGCTGGGATTAGGTGTAAAGTGTACTGGCAGGGCAAAAGATAGCTGCCAGGTGTGAGAGAGAAACAAAAAGGAAAGGGGGGAGGGGAAAGGAGTGGAACAATTACAAGAGAAAATGAAATGGGGGCCGAGCTTATGATCTGAAATTGTTGAACTCGATATTGAGTCCGGAAGGCTGCAGACTGCCTAATCGGAAGATGAGGTGCTGTTCCTTGAGTTTACCTGCTGAGTTTTTCCAGCATTTTCTGTTGTTATTTCGGATTTCCAACATCTGCAGTATTTTGCTATCGTACATATCTTTTGGTCTTTGCTGGGTGAGCTAGTGGGTTCATTGTGCTGCTTCTCTTCTGAGATGGAGGTGAGAAGTGCTTTGCATATTAGAGTGATTTTTCTAATCAATTTCAATGGCCCACTTCCTTTTTCCAGGACTGTCGGGCGAACCCATACATACTGGATGAGTTCTTTTGTCACAGCCAACTGCCATGTGTTCTCTGGAGTTTTAACAAAACCAGTCTTTCACGTATCTGCACAGGGCGATCCCATAACAGGGAAAATGCCCTCAGAAAAATCCCATAAAGTCCACAAAAAAAAGTATTGACTGAATCCATTCTTCAGAGACTTTGCAATCTCTTCATGGCTCAGTGGTAGCACTCTTGCCTTTGAGTCAGAGGGTTCAAGTCCCACTCCCAACGACTTGAGCACAAAATCTAGGTTGACTGAGGCAGTGCTGCACTGTCAGAGGTGCCATCTTTCGGGTGAGACGTTAAACCGAGACCCCGTTTGCTCTCTGAGGCAGACGTAAAAGATCCAACGGCACTATTTTTAAGAAGAGCATGGGAGTTATCCCCGGTGTCCTGGCCAATAGTTATCCCTCAATCAACATCACTGAAGCAGATTATCTGGTCATTATCACATTGCTGTTTGCGGGAGCTTGCTGTGTGGAGACTGGCTGCCGTGTTTCCTATATTACAATGCTGACTACGCTTCAAAATGTACTTTATAGGCTGTAAAACGCTATGGGATGTCTGGTGGTTGTGAAAGGCGCTATATAAATGCAAGTCTCTTTCTTTTTCATTGGTCTGTGCAGCAGCACAAAAGTCCAAATTATGGCGTGGTGTAGTTCAAAGCAGAAGTCACTCACACCATCATTTCCAAATTTTAATTTAATTTGTTAAGTTTTCTTTAAAGTTTTATTAATTTACAGACAATTTGTTTAAGCACCCAATTAAAAGAGTACACCATCATTTCCTGGAATTTCTACACTGCAATAATGGTGTCGATTAGGAGGTGACGTCCCGAAAGTCGAAATTGAAAGTATATTTCAGCATTTACTGGAGAAACGAAACCCATCAGCTCTCCTGCAGTCAGTCAGCGGCCGGATATGCAGCGAGCGGTAGATCCGTTCAGAACTCGCTCAGGGATTGAGAGTTTTTTTGCAAAGACAGTGCAAATGTTGTAAAAACTCTTAAAAACGAAACTGGCGAGAGACGGCTGCTAAGCAGCCGGCGTGAGGCTGCTCGGGCAGGTGGGTTTACATTTAAAAAAAAAAAAATTTTTTCATGCAAATTTTTTTTTTTGCTTGAATGTTTTTAGTCGCCGAGTTTAGGGTGTAAAAAGTTGGTGCACCGCAGGCGTAGCGATTTAATTGACAGAGCAAATTGCAACCTGTGCTGGTGGGAACCTGAACAGTGAGTGCGCGCGCGCGCGCGCGGGGTGGGGGGTCTGTGACCGCGCGTGCACCGAACCGAGCCCGGGATCTACGCATGCGCATCACTCTGCCCGATCCGAGCCCGGGGGTCTACGCATGCGCATCACTCTGCCCGATCCGAGCCCGGGGATCTACGCATGCGCATCACTCTGCCCGGATCGGGATCGCGCCACGCAGGTTTGTCCGCGCGCGAGCGTGCGCGTGCACCATGGCGCTCGAGCCCACCGCACCGGGTTTGGCGCGCGTTGCGTGCGCGTTCCCGTTCCTCCACCTCCTCCTCCGTTACCCGGCATCTTACTCATCGCCTTTTCTTTTGGTGGTGGTGGTTGTTGTTGTTGTGTGTTTGGGGTGGGTTCTCAGTCGAGGGCTCTTGTCCGATGTCAGGCCTGCCGGTGGTGGCCCGGGATTGATGGCGGTGAGTGGTGAGGGGAGGGCCGGGGAGACGGTTGGGGCGGGCGGTCTGACGCAGCTCAGCCCAGCCCTGACTGACTGCAATAGTTTCATGAGGGGCAGCAAAACCCGCCCCCCCCAAATACAGGCACAAGAGTGTGCATGCATTTTAATGCAGAGGCCAAGCTTAGTAAACAAAGACCGGATCAACTCTGGTAACCTGTTGGAGAGGAGAGAGAGAGAGAGGAGGGGAAACAAAAATCGGAATGCAAGCAATGTAATTGTGGGAAAAGTCCGCCTCCTAAAGGCCGCTGTGAGTAGGGATGCTGCTGGAGCCTTGTTAACTTTCACTCTTTGCTCTTGCACCCGACAGAGGAAATGGACACCGAGCGGGTGAAGATGAAATGCCACCGTTGTGGCCACGTTGCCAAAGAGAAATCGCCCAAATTCTGCAGCGAATGCGGGATCAGACTGATAGAAAACATTGTGGAGAGCGGTGAGGATTGGGAAGTGAACCATTTGATTGATTGCTGTTGGGAAAGACTGTGGCAAGAATGTCTAAATTGTAGATTGGCATTGGCATCTTTAATTTTGTTACAGTGCATAAGGGGTTAAACTCCTGCTTTGCCCACACAGCACAAGTGCCCTAGTTTATTTTGAGATAATAGTTCTGAATAAAGAGTCCCCTGGAGGCATTAACCCATTAATTTCAAATATTAATCTTTTGGGATTGGTTTGAATCAATATTTGATTGATGCTGTGAAGTTTACATACTCTTTCAATTGGCTTGGTCCTATTGTTTCATTTTTGGAAAATATCTCTTGTCTGGTTCAAATTGGAGAGTCTGAAAACCTTTGGAGAGAGTTAGACAAGTTAGCTGCTTTGGATGGTGAGAAAAGGGACAAAAATACTACTTAAGTATATTCTATACATTATTATATAGTTTAGCACAACAGTCACAACTAGTTTATTTTCTATTGAGATAGTTAAGTTTAATAACTACTGCCGATTCTAAATTGTGACATTGCTACCATTCACTTTTCATACTAATGAAATTAATTTTCATTAATTTGACAGTTAATGCCTAGACCATAGGCTAGTGTAGTGCCTCCTGAATTCAAAAATGATCATGTGAAGGCAAGCAGTAAGTAAGCCCTGTTCAATCTCTGGGTATGCTGTGAATTTACTTAGACATCTGGGCAAGTGAAAGCACACTCTGGGGAAATAGGGGATGGGTGCTCACTACGAGACGAGGTCTGAGATGAGGAACTTCCCTTCTTAAAAAAGAAACTAGAGTGAAAAAGAGTTTAAAAAACCATTGTTTTACTCATCCACGGGATGAGCCAGCGTATGGTGAGCCGCCGCCTTGAACCGCTGCAGTCTGTGTGGTGAAGGTACTCCCACAGTGCCGTTAGGTAGGGAGTTCCAGGATTTTGACCCAGCGACGACCAAGGATGATGAGATATAAAAGAAAATTGAGTTCTTACGAATTAAATAAAGTAGTTACAATTCAGACATTCATTTAGTTCATAGTTGCTAGGTCTATTTATAGTGATTTTTGACAAATAAATTGCATTCAGAACAGCACAAGTGCACTAAGCTGCCAGGAGTGTTGAAGCTACATTCTGCTCCTTCATCAGTGAAGCTAGAAAGTCTCCTGCGTCATAAGTCTTCTTCCAGTGCACGCTTTTGATACAGATTCTCAGAGCTTTAGTCTCGCTTCCCCCTTTTCTTACAGTTCGGTCCTTTTCCTACAGTCCACCTGCGAAGAACTATGATGTCCTATTTTGCAAATAAGCAAAAAACTGCAAATAAGTGGAAATCAGAACCCCTGGCATGCTTTAAATGAAGGAATGTGGAACGCCGGCATGGACTAGTTGGGCTGAATGGCCTGTTTCTGTGCTGTTCTATATGTCAAAATTCACAGCAAGTTCAGTGCTGCCAGAAAATGCAGATTTGTACTACACTATCTTGTTTGCTTAATTGTCTCTTGACGGTCTCCGTTCTAAAATTAATAAAACAAAGTCTTCTTTGCTCAATTGGCACATCAAACCAAGGTCAAGGACAAGGAACAGCTCTGGTAGCCATAAGAACTGGTGCTAGCCAGCATCTTAATCTTAAAGTTAAGCTTGTCTTGGCACACTTGTCCTGTCCACAAGCCTTGTTTATTGTTGTCATGATAGGAATAAAGGTTAGCCATTCAGCCCCTCTTTGGGTAAACTTAATGTCAACATTTACCATTGTAAATTGTTGTCAACATTTCCCATTCAATTTTGTTGTGTCACCTATCACACTGTAGTTGCAGGGCCCTAGCCACTAGCCACTTGTTATAGAACAAGTTACTGAATTATTTGTCGTAACTAAGGCTGCGATTTTCTCAGCAGTGTCGGGATGGGGCGGGTCAGCTGGTTTCCGGGTTCCAGTCCCGCCCCAGCTGCCTCCACACTGCAGACGTGACTTACCGGCCAATTAACAGGAAACTGGTCTGATGACATCATTTGATGACACGTCATCTGCCGGTTTCCTTAAAGGGACCATGCACAATTTTATTTTGACAGTTGGTTTTTCAGTGTTTTTCAGTGTTTGACAGCATTGAGGTGCTGAAAACACTGACAATCACTGCACAAATGTGAACTCTTGCACCGAGGCTCTCCAATGACTCCCTCCATATGCTTATGGAGGGAGTCACTGTACGCAGGGAGGTTCTCTTCCCTTCCAAGGGCGGAAGAGACCTCCCCAGGACACCAACTTACCTTGCACCTCCACCCAACCCCCTCTATCTACTTTATCACTTCCCCATCTCACTCGCCACCCCTCACACTCACCCTCATTCTACTGCAAGCATACCAACTAACAACACACAATGGTGGGCACTTGAGAGGTTTAGCCAAGGTCCATATGAAGTTTCTAGTAATGTGTTGTCATACAGTGAAATCTGTTTTTCAAAAAGTGCCCCTTATTGGACAGATCTGAGCGCACATTGAGAAGTGTCTTACTGAGTTCCTGTGATTGTTCAGTCATAACTTCCCCCTCCCCCCCCCACCCCGGCTATAGTGATGTGTGCGCGTGGAATGACTTGGACATTTAAGGGATGCTTCATGGTGCTGGTGTGGGATGGTGTCAGCCTGGCGCATCATGTGACAGCCAGGGTTTACAGTATCAAGTGAAGTAAATTATGGTGATGCCATCACTGGTCTCCTGGCCAGCAATGTTGTCAGGGGCTGATGCCCTGTGTCTAGTGCAGCATCAGGTGACGGCGGCGAAGGTTAGTGATGTTGGTGTGCCTGGTGATGTTGGTGTTGGGGATGATTGTGGAAGGATTCGGAGGACCAAGGTCTGATTGTTTCATTGGCTCCGATGTTGCTGGAATAGATGGCAGCTGCAGGTGAGATGACAGAAGTGATCTGTCACTGGTGAGAGAGCTTGTTCCAATGAGGTGGCACTGGACATGCAGTTGGATTTAAAAACTTGTAAGCTAAAGAAATCTGTATATGTCTTAAAAATGCAGTAACCAATATTTCCTTTGCTCTGAAACTCACCATGTGCAACATGGCATCCTTGACACCACTTCTGCAGCTGTCATCTTTTCACAAACATCAGACCAGACTCTCAACACACCGCACTTACCTGGCTTGTGGTCCGTGTGTCGTAAAACCCGACCCAGAAGCTGGAAAATCAAAAAAAGACCCTGAAAATTGCTCACAAGTACCTGTTAATAGGCAGTTAATTGCCTTTAATCCGTTTCCTGCCACTAGGTGTCGGGTCCATTCGCAAATCGGGGACCCGACACTTGGGAAGGTTGTGTGGAGGTGGGATGACAGCGGGTTCCGAACCCGTCGCCAATCAAAATGACTTTAACCCCTGACCCGCCTCCAAACCCACCCTCTGAGCGCTGGTAAAATCGCGGCCTTAGTTTCCATCTTGGATATAGAAAAAGCTTCACTTCATCAATTGGCTGGGGCAATGCCAAGAGCAGTTTACTAATACATAATAAAAGTGTGCGAATGTACTCACTTCCTGTTATTCTGATGCTCCTGTAACACTTCATTCTGTCACACTTTTTACATCGTTACATAGTAGTTACAGCACAGAAACATGCTACTGGGCCCAACAGATCTATGCCACTGTTTATGCTCCACATGAGCCTTTTCCCACGCTTCTTCAACTAACCCCATTAATAAATATATCCTTCTATTCCTTTCTCCCTCGTGTGTTTGTCTAGCTTCCCCTTAAATGCATCTCTGCTAGTTGCCTCAACTACTCCTTGAAGTAGCAAGTTCCACATTCTAGCCACTCTTTGGGATTTATTAGTGACTATCTTATATTTATGGCCCCTAGTTCTGGTCTCCCCCGCAGTTGGAAACATCTTCTCTACGTCTACCCTATCAAACCCTTTCATAATCTTAAAGACCTCTATCAGCTCACCCCTCAGTCTTCTCTTTTCCAGAGAAAAGAGCACCAGCCTGTTTAACCATTCCTAATAGGCATAACCTCACAGTTCTGGTATCATTCTAGTACGTAAATCCTTTTTGCACCTTCTGCAGTGCCTCCTAGGTCCTCCTTTATAATATGGATACCAGAACTGTTCACAGCACTCCAGGTGTGATCTAACCAATGTTCTATACAAGTTTAACATAACCTCTCTGCTTTTCAATTCTATCCCTCTAGATGTGAACCCCAGTGCTTCGTTTGCTTTTTCATGGCCTTATTAAACTGCGTCGTTACTTTGTGATTTGTGTATCTGTACTCCCAGAGCCCTCTGATCCTCTACCCTATTTAGACACATTGGCCCAGATATTCCGATCCCCACGGGTGGGTACGCGCTGTGTACCCACCGTAGGGACATCGGAAATGCCGGTTTCAGGCTAGCACTGCGCATGCGCTGAAAACCAGCATTTCCGATCTGTCAAGAAAGCTCTCGACAGATCCTCCGGCTGCCCTGGAGAAGGACCTCTGCGGGCGGAGAGTTACGCTTTTTGGAGACCCTCCGCCCGCAGAAAACCCTTACAATTCTTAGGCATAAGGCCTGCTTTTACCAGGATGAGAGTTGAAAAAAGTAAAAAAAAAAAAATGTTTTCACTGATTTATCATTTAAAAATACTTAGTAAAACTTTAAATAATTTTTTTTAAAATGTTTTGGGGGTGATCTCCATTCATATATTTGACAGGTCTTCCTGTCAAGTGTATGAAGGGAGATTCCCTTCTGTGATTGGCTCCCCATGGCCCACGTGATCCCAGGGACGCTGTGAACTACATGCGCCCCTGGGATCTGTGGGCCCTGCGCACTTGGAGTTTGGTGAGGCCCAGGATCGGAAGCATGTGCGTCCCGGGAGCTCTCTGGTAAGGGCGTAGATTTTTCCAGATCGCAGGCCTCCGCCCGCGGGAAGCCTGCGATCGGAAAATATGGGCCATTATCCACGAGTATGTGGCCGCCGCCGCCTTTCTACCAAAATGTACCACCTCACACTTGCCTATATTGAAGTTCATTTTCCAATTACACACCAATTCTGCAAGTTTATTAATGTCTTCCTGTATTATGTCACAGTCCTCCTCTGCACCCCCCAATTTAGTGTCATCCGCAAATTTTGAAATTGTACTTCTGATTCTCGAGTCCAAATAGTTTATGTAAATGGTGAACAACAGTGGTCCCAGCACCAATCCTTGTGCAACACCACTTCCCACCTTTTGCCAGTCTGAGTAACAACCTTTAACCCCTACTCTCTGATTTCTGTTTTGTAGCCAGCTCGCTATCCATTCTGCTACTTGTCCCCTGACTCTACATGTTCTGACCTCAGTCCCTATCACATTTTTCCTATTTTCTTTAACGGTGCTAAGTCAGTCCTCCTAGTTGACCCTCCAAGCTCAGTTGAGCTGTGGCATTACTCTTTATCTGGAATAGATTGCATGATGTGGTTCTCCGAGCCACAACTTATGATCCTGTTGTGGATCAGAAGAGGTAGCTGCAGCAGCTCTCTCCAGGTAAGATTCCCCTGTTTTACACTTTCCCTGCTTGGTGTTTTTTTAACTTGTTCTCCACTATCTTTGTTCAAGATCTGTTGCTTGTTCTTTTCTCCTTGCCCCTTTGTTTTTTCTCAGGCCCTCACAGACACGATAAGACTCTACATAAATGAAAGTCCTTCCTTCTCCCAAGCCACTTTTAATATCCTTGTGCCCATTAGAGTGACATTGGTAGAGATCTTGGTTAGGGAACGGGGATTATTGTTGGGAATTACATAGTATTACCTAGAAATTTACAGCACAGGAACAGGCCATTCGGCCCAACTGGTCCATGATGATATTTATGCTCCACACCAGCCTCCTCCCATCTCTCTCTTTTTATATCAGCATAACTGTCTAGTCCTTTCTTCATCATGTGCTTATCTAGCTTCCCCTTAATGCATCAATGCTAGTCGCCTCAACTACTCCATGTGGTAGCGTGTCCCACATTCTCGCCACTCTCTTGAGTAAACGAGGTTCTCCCGAGTTCCCTGTTGGATTTATCAGTGACTATCTTATATTTATGACCCGTAGTTTTGGATTCCCCACAAGTGGAAACGTCTTCTCTACACCTACCCTCCTCGGCACCTACCCTCCTCGGCACCTACCCTCCTCGGCACCTACCCTCCTCGGCACCTACCCTCCTCGGCACCTACCCTCCTCTGCACCTACCCTCCTCTGCACCTACCCTCCTCTGCACCTACCCTCCTCTGCACCTACCCTCCTCTGCACCTACCCTATCAAACCTTCATAATTTTAAAGACCTCAGGTCACTCCTCAGTCTTTTCTTTTCTAGTGAAGATCTTCAGAGAAGGGGGAAATAGACGGGTATGACCAAAGTGCGAGATTTGTGAAGGTGCAGGCTGTGATTCTGCATGAGTTATAGTTTGTGGCGGGCAGAGGCCTCATTTTAAGAAAAATCCTGAACAGGCTTGGCACAACACACAGCAAGATTTATAGCCTTTAACCTGAATAAAACAAATTATTTGGAAACTTGAGAAGGAAGTTGCAATTAGGCACAAACAAATGGCAGGCTATCTCTGCTTTATTACTATAGCAAAGGTGGTGTGTTAGAAATAGAAGTTATATCCTGCTGTGGTTGTGACAAATATTCAAATTGTATTTGGTGGTTGTGTATATAGTTTTAAAGTTTATAATAAAATTCCTAATTGCAAAATTTCTGGAAATGTTCAACGAATTGTTTACCATGTGTGTAAGTTCTATTTTAGATCTTGTTTTCTTTGTGGCTTGGGTTTACTCCGTTTAATTGTTTTTGATTTATTCACCTAAAGCCCTGATTAGTGGGAAGACTGAAGCAGAAGCTCCAGATTTATTAACGTCAATGGATGTAAGCCTGGAAGTACCTTCCACCTCCGAGACAACTACTGAAAGTGAAGAGTCCTCACGGGAACCAGAGGCTCCTCCTTGTAAGAGGCGCTGTGGCAAAATCCCAGTCCTGGGGACCATGTTAGGAAAGGAAAATGAAACTTCTGAGCATCCACAAAATGAAAACTTAAATAAAAAGGTAAGCTGGTTAAACACAATTAAATTCACAATTTCTGAAGTAATATTCTAGGATAATGTACTAAATAACATTTCCCCTAATTCTAAAGGCTTTTAAGGTGCCAAGTACACCCTGCAGACACTGGAGTCATCAGTATGACACCAGGGATGAGGGACTTCAGTTGTGTGGAGACACTAGCAAAGCTGGGATTGTATTCCTTACAGCAGAGAAGGTTAAGGGGAGATTTAATAGGTGTTTAAAATTCTGAGCGGTTTTGATTAGATTAGATAGGGAGAAACTGTTTCCACTGGCAGGTGGGTCGGTAACCAGAGGACACATTTAAGATAATTGGCAAAAGAACCAGAGGGGAGATGAGATTCTTTTTCACGCAGCGAGTTGTGATGATCTGGAATGCACTGCGCCCCTGCCTCAGCTCATCTGCTGCTGGAACCCTCATCCATGCCTTTGTTACCTCCAGACTTGACCATTCCAACGCACTCCTGGCCGGCCTCCCATCTTCTACCCTCCATAAACTTGAGCTCTTCCAAAACTCTGCTGCCCGTGTCCTGACTTGCACCAAGTCCCGCTCACCCATCACCCCTGTGCTCGCTGACCTACATTGGCTCCCGGTTGAGCAACACCTCGATTTTTAAGATTCTTTTCCTTGTTTTCAAATCCCTCCATGGTCTTGCCCCTTCCAATCTCTGTAACCTCCTCCAGCCCAACAACCCTCTGAGATACCAGTGCTCTTTCAATTCTGGCCTTTTGCACATCCCCGATTATAATCACTCTGCCATTGGTGGCTGTGCCTTCAGCTGTCTAGGTCCTAAGCTCTGGAATTCCCTCCCAAAGTCTCTCCGCCTCTCTACCTCTCTTTCCTCCTTTTAAGACGCTCCATAAAACCTACCTCTTTCTGCCCTAATTTCACCTCACGGTGGCTCGGTGTCAAATTTTGTTTGATAACGCTCCTGTGAAATGCCTTGAGATGTTTTATTACGTTAAAGGTGCGACATAATTGCTGGTTGTTGTTGTTGTAAGCAAATTCAGTAGTAACTTTCAAAAGGTAATTGGATATATATTTGAAAAGGAAAGAATTGTAGGGCTATGGGGAAAGAGTGGGGGACTAATTGATACTGGGATGGGATGAATTGCTACCATACTTTCAAAGAGCAGGCATGATGGGCCGAGTGGCTTCCTTCTGTGCTGTGAGATTCTATGGCCTAGAAATTGGGTTGGGGCGCCAAAGTGGCGCAAAAGTCGCCTGAGCGCAGGATTTAGCGCAGCGTTCGAGGCTTTAGCGATCATCAGATATTCAGTTTCATTGCCCCTCGAGGGACACGGGGCGAGGCTCGAGGCGCTCCGCGTCCCTCTTAGGGCGCTGAAACTGAATATCGCAGCGCAACGTGCCGCAGCGGCACGCTGCGGTACTGCAGGCCTTCCTCCCACTGTTAAGGGGGAGGTGCCTGCAACAGCGCGAACCCCGGTTGCGAGTGCTGGCAAACGAGTCCGGCACCAAGGAGAAGTGCCGGGCTCTCGGGGAAACAGCCGGCAATGCCGTGGGGGGGGGCGGGGTTAGGAGGCCGGGGATGGAGGTGCTGGCAGGCGGCGGCCGCCCCGCACCTCCACCTTAACTTGCGCCGCTGTCGGCACAGTAAGGCCCCGTGAACCGGGCGCGGGTAGCGAATGGCGCAACTGCGACATTCGCTACCAAATATCGCGAATGGGGCGCTGCGCACACCGATGACGTCATCGGTGGCGGCGCAGCGCAAAAGACTAACGCCACCATTATCGCCCCAACTCAATATCGCGGGAGGCGCAGCCAGTGGCGCTACAGCCACTGCCTGCCTCTTTAGGCGCTAACAAGTGGCGCTACTCACCCAATTTCTCCCCCTATGATTCTAAAGTGAACCATGCTCTAAATATAAAAACAGTGAACACCCAAGCCTCCAGCATGACGTTCATGTACCTTGATTTCAACTGCAGACCGGGAAATTCCACAGTTGTGCTGCTAAACTGGTTCAACATATGTTTGTATCATGATGTAAAATTGCATCATGAAGCAATCTTAGTAAACAAGATCAGGAACTCGGGAGTTGAGGAGCAAGCCGCATTGTTCCATTCTGTAACGTTGAATTTGTGTTCCTCACTACCATCTTAATCCTCTATTCACAAACTAATATTTTGAATTTTTTTTTACTGAAAGTTCTTTCATATTCTGGTCAGCGTAACTATTTTCCAAAGGGGGCATCGTAGCCTGTTATCTTGGTCTATCTGAACATTTTCAGCAATGAGGTGTTCTGTTTCTACATAGTTTTCCCAAGATAAAGATCATTTCTGTAGTTATGCATTAAAAATGGTATGTTGTTAAGGCATTAAAATGATTTTACTAATGTTTCCCCAATGGCTCAGTAGGTTTATCCGTTTAATGCCTGGTCTCTGCTGAGTTAGCTGATCTGAGCTGGGAAAGCAATTGGGACTCTACAGTTTGTTTCCATGCCCACGGTTAGGGAGGGGGAAATTGGCCGAGGCTCCTGCTGCTGATTGCTATCCAGAAATCTCGGTTGGAAACAAGTTTGGCTGTAGGCGAGGACAGAATCCGTTTAGGCTGTAATGCTTCCCCAATGTTGAATAGCACATCTCCTCTCACTGTTGAGGCTCACACATGAATAATGGGCACTTGGGCAAGGTAACTAACAGCAGTAGAATGGTACACCCACGAGGAATCAACACCTTGAAAGGGGATAACAATTGGCAAGAAAACAACTACTGTGCTGGAGTGGCTTGTATTGTAATCCAGCGTCTTTGATTTTCTTTAATAGTCTTGCGTTTTGCACCATGAATGAATGTAAAGTTCACCCTGGTTTTCTGATTGGTGTGTGATAACCACTTGGCGTTATCCATCATGTGGTTAGCAGGGATCAGTTAGGTCTTGGGTCCAATCAGATTCCAGAAACCACAAGAAGGGAAGTGTCCATGAAATTCTGATTCCAGGACTTTCTGCCTCTGTCATTTTTTTGCTGTTGGAGCACGTGCTTGCATCTTCTCTTTAGACTGCCCACTCCCAGCCTAATCTGACTCTGCAGCCTTCTTATTTGCTCCTGATCCAATTCTGTATCCATCCCTCTTACACCCCAATTCAACTCTGGAGCCAGCCCATGTCCTGGGAGTAAGTAATATTAGTAAGTAATATAATGGTAATGACTGGTAATTTGCCTTCATCATGCTGTCGAATTCAGTAGCTACTCCTGCTGAGTTTTCCCAATTACTGTATGTTATTCAAAGTTTTAACAAAAATTTTATATATTAAAAAAAAATGGACTGCTTTTTAGGGCATTGATTGAGATTCCCTCTTAAAAACCCAGCAGCATCTTTCACATGAAAAATTGAAAATTTCAAATATACTTGTTTCTAAATACTTGTATGACTAAAATCCATTTCTTTTATATTTATCTGAAAGAAAAGAAGGAAAGATTGGGCATTGAAATTTAGAACGCAACAAGTACCTCCTCTGTTTTTCACTGGTATAAGGAAAGCTCAGGCCCCATTGATTGACGTGTAACCCAGTGTTCACAACGTGCTGGAAACCTTCAGCCTTGTTACTTACAAATAAAATGGGATTAAACGGACAATATAAGCACAGTAAATTAAAAGTAGCTTATTTACTAGAACTTTTATCCAAATTGGAGGAGTAAATATTTAATTTAATTCTTGCTGTTTCTTACTGAAGTTATCAAAGGTGCAGTAAAGTTTTGAGCAAAGTGTAAACATTCTTTCATTTCAATGTGTTCAGATTTTAAGCATGCTTGGCAACAGTTCTGCACTGAACACGAGTTATTCGCTTAAAATGAATAGTTTGAAAATGTTTCATTTATGTGCAGTTTTCTAATCTAACAATATTTAACTTGGAAAAATTGAATTTTTGCAACTGTGTGACATAAGAGGATGGAGTTTTAAAATCTATAAAGCACCTGCAGTCCAGGAGATTGATATTGGTGTTCATTGCCATCATTCACATGTTCTGACTCTGATATTTTCTACTGTTTATACAGAAAAGGAGAAGGAAGAGAAATAACAAACTGAATGCAGCTGATAAATGTAAAGAGACCCCCTCTGCTTCTCCACTTGAGCAGTTGCATTCAGAAAGTAAACACAAGGACACGGAAACAGAACAACGCAATAAAGCTGGTAATCAAACGAGTGGTTACTCTGCTGGCACTGATGGGGCCAGTGACCTAAACTCTACTAGTGGTATTGCTGATCTACAGGGTGCTGTAGACGATGGACATCCTCCCATGTCATCAGGTATGGAGGAAGCTTCAGGTAATCATAGTCCAATCGAAGGTCAGGTAAATCCAGGCTTCGTGCCGTCCAAAGGTGGCATTGTAACTGCTAAGGACAAAGAAGGTGCCGCCCAGTCTACTACTGAGAGTGACCTGCTTCACCCAAACCAGTGCAACAAATCAGCCAACGCAATGCATGATGGAGTTTTAACCCCTGAAAAACCTAGCAGTGGGTACAATGACACTGAACCTGGAAGAGAAGATGGTGCAGGTGAATCTGGATCAGCTGATACTGACAGTGAGCAACTTAACAGTGACTTAAGTACTGCTGCTGAAGAAAAAAGTAACCAGCAATATGACTTGAAGAAGGAAAAGGACGTTCTACTCACTAAGGTTACTTCACTTTAACTTTTATATATGAAACAAACTTTTTATGACTATTCCAGTTTTTAATAAAATTAGAATACTGTTTCAAATCAATAGCTGTAGCTTGAAATTATCGTAAGGAACTTGGCATACCAGAACAAATGTTGAAAAGGGAGATATTCTGCATGATGTGTTATATTTTCTGTTGGATAGTCAATGGAGCCAGGAAACCTAAAAATCCAGATGATTTTTAAAACTTTTTTTTTCATCCTTTCCTCTGTGACTCCTGCTAGGGCACGCCGTCCCTAAGGACCCTGGCTAGCTTCTGGCGCCTTGCCTAATGTACTATTCTTGTGTGAGTCTAGAACAGCCCCTTACTGTTTTGTCTTGTGTGTTAGTTTGGATGAATCCGTAAAAACGTTCTAAACATGGAAGAACATATTGGGTAATGACTATCGGCGGTTACTTAATGGGTGAGGCATCACTGCCAAATCCAATCCTGTCATCACCTGATAGCCACAGGCTTTCCAGCACGGGCCGATGCAGTAGATAGCAGTCAATAGCCTCCCTAGCCTATGTGAGCTGAGCCCCCTTCCGCCACGACAGCCCTTCTTAAATCAGACATTAGTTCTTTCCCAGTTCAGCATTTTAACCGTTGATATTTTCTAGTCTCTTTCCATAATTACTCTAAGCCAAATAACGTTGTGGTCACTGTTGGCTAGATGATCTACTGTAAAGCCCTCCACTTGCCCTACTTCATTTCCCAGAACCACATCCAATACAGCTTGCTTCTTTGTTGGACTGGAGACATATTGATCGAGAAAGTTCTCCTGTACACATATCAGAAATTCCTCTCCTTCCCTACCGTTAGCACTATGTTTTTCCCAGTCTATATTAAGGTAATTAAAGTCTCCTAATATTACTACTCTATTTTTGTTACATGCTGTTGAAATTTGCCAACATATTTGCTCATCTATCTCCTGATATACCTATCAATTCCTCCAATAAAAGGCGAAGAGTTACGAAGGTGACTAAAGGTTTTTATTGACTAAATAACAGCCCACTCTCGTGGGTGATCCGATCCAAGCAGGAGGAATACCAGCCAGTCGCTCACCTTTATACCTGGCCTGGTGGGTGGAGCCAAGGCGGAGTCGGCAGTGGTCATCCCAGGTATAGCAGTGTGGCAAGAGGCGACCTCGTACCGTGATACAATAGTGGTCAGTGATACAGTTATAACGAACAGTGGTGAACAGTGCTAACGATAGTGAACGTGGTTTACCACATTCACCCCTTGTTTAGAATTAAGTCCGGCGGGGTGAAGTGTACTACCAATTCTGGTAGGTCAGTCTGTCCGGAGGCTTCGTAAGCCTCTCCGATCGCCGCAGCGGTGGTGTTGCCTTATCCGGTGCTGGTGCCTTATCCGGTGTTGATGCTGGTGTTTGCGTGGTCGGCGAGGGCTCGTGGGGTTCCGGCATGCCGTCTACCTGGACTGAGGTTGGGGGGGGTGGTGGCGGTGTTTCCGGATCGGCTGAGGGTGCGAGGTCTCGTAGGGAGACAGTGTCCTCCCGCCCGTCTGGGTACGCCACGTAGGCGTACTGGGGGTTGGCGTGCAGGAGGTTCACCCTCTCGACCAGGGGGTCCGTTTTATGGGTCCTCACGTGTTTCCGCAGCCAGACCGGCCCCGGGGCGGTCAGCCAGGTTGGTAGAGTGGTTCCCGTAGTCGACTTCCTGGGGAAAACGAACATTCGTTCATGGGGGGTGGTGTTAGTGGCCGTGCAAAGTAATGACCGGATGGAGTGCAGCGCTGTCGGGAGGACTTCTTGCCAGCGGGAGGTTGGGAGGCCCTTAGACTTTAAGGCTAAGAGGACGGCCTTCCATACCGTCGCGTTCTCTCTTTCCACCTGACCGTTACCTCTGGGGTTGTAGCTGGTGGTCCTGCTTGCTGCAATACCTCTCTCTAGGAGGAATTGCCGGAGTTCCTCGCTCATGAAGGAGGAGCCCCGGTCGCTGTGTATATAGTTCGGGAACCCGAACAAGGCGAAGAGGGCATTCAGGCACTTAATGACCGTGCTACTGGTCATGTCGGGGCAGGGGAAGGCAAAGGGGAAACGGGAGTACTCATCAACGATGTTGAGGAAGTACACATTACGGTCAGAGGACGGGAGGGGCCCCTTAAAGTCGATGCTCAGGCGCTCGAAGGGGCGGGTGGCCTTGATCAGGCTTGCTCGGTCCGGCCTATAGAAGTGCGGTTTGCACTCCGCACAGGTCTGGCAGTTCCTGGTCATGGTCCTGACCTCCTCGATGGAGTAGGTCAGGTTGCGGGCCTTAATGAAATGGTAGAGTCTGGTGACTCCGGGGTGGCAGAGCTGGTCGTGGAGGGTCTGAAGCCTATCGATATGCGCGCTGGCGCATGTCATTCGTGAAAGGGCATCAGGGGATTCGTTCAGCTTGCCTGGCCGGTACAAGATCTCATAATCGTAGGTGGAGAGCTCGATTCTCCATCTCAAAATCTTGTCATTCTTGATTTTGCCCTTCAGCTTGTTATTAAACATGAAAGCCACCGAACGCTGGTCGGTGAGGAGGGTAAATCGTTTGCCTGCCAGGTAGTGCCTCCAGCGCCGTACTGCCTCCACGATCGCCTGGGCCTCTTTCTCGACCGACGAATGTCGGATCTCGGGGCCCTGTAGGGTCCTTGAGAAGAAGGCCACTGGCCTCCCCTCCTGGTTTAGGGTGGCGGCTAAGGCGAAGTCGGAGGCGTCGCTCTCCACCTGAAAGGGGATGGACTCGTCCACTGCGTGCATCGTGGCCTTGGCTATGTCTCCCTTAATGAGGGAGAAGGCCGCGCACGCCTCCTCCGTGAGGGGGAAGGAAGTGGCTTTCAGGAGGGGTCTGGCTTTGTCCGCGTAATTGGGTACCCATTGGGCATAGTAGGCGAAAAGCCCCAGGGTTCTCCTAAGTGCTTTAGGGCAGTGGGGGAGGGGTAGCTCCATGAGGGGGCGCATTCTTTCTGGGTCGGGGCCGATGATTCCGTTCTCCACTACGCAGCCGAGGATGGCAAGGCGCGTGGTGTTAAACACGCATTTCTCCTTATTGTAGGTGAGGTTCAGCCGTTGGGCCGTACGGAGGAATTTCTCCAGATTCGCGTCATGTTCCTGCTGGTCGCGGCCGCAGATAGTGACGTTATCTAGGTAGGGGAATGTAGCCTGCAGTTCGTTCTGGTCAACCATCTGGTCCATCTCCCTTTGGAAGACCGAGACCCCATTAGTGACACCGAAGGGGACCCTAAGGAAGTGGTATAGGCGCCCATTCGCCTCGAAGGCGGTATACTGGCGGTCCTCAGGGTGGATAGGGAGTTGGTGGTAGGCCGACTTCAGGTCGATGGTCGAGAATACTTTATACTGTGCAATCTGATTGACCATGTCAGATATGCGGGGGAGGGGGTATGCGTCCAGCTGGGTATATCTGTTTATGGTCTGGCTGTAGTCGATGACCAGGCGGTTTTTATCGCCGGTCTTTACGACTACGACCTGGGCACGCCAGGGGCTGCTGCTCCCCTCGATAATGCCCTCTTTCAGGAGGCGCCGCACCTCAGAGCTAATGAAGGCTCTGTCCCCGGCGCTATACCGCCTGCTTTTGGTAGCGACGGGTTTGCAGTCAGGGGTAAGGTTAGCAAACAGAGAGGGTGGCGGGACCTTGAGGGTGGAGAGGCTGCAGGTGTTACGCGGTGGGCGGTTTAACGTTTGCTGGTTGTTGACTGTGAGTGGGGGGAGGGGTCCACCGTATGCTAGGGTTACGCTTTGGAGGTGGGATTGGAAGTCCAGCCCTAGTAGGACGGCAGCGCAGAGATGGGGGAGGACGAGGAGTTTAAAGTTTTTATACTCCGTGCCCTTAACCGACAGGGTCACGACACAGTAGCCGCTGATGTCCGTGGCGTGGGACCTCGATGCCATCGAGATTCGGCTGCGCGTTGGTAGGACAGAGAGGGAGTAGTGGCTCACCGTGTCTGGGTGGATGAAGCTCTCCGTGCTTCCGCTGTCGAACAGGCAGGTCGTGGCGTGGCCGTTCACTTTGATGTCCATCATTGACTTGGACAGATGGTGCGGGCGGGCTTGGTCCAGGGTGACGGAAGCTAGTGTGTAGCTGAGCGAGTCGTTGTCATCTGCGGGCGAGGCGGTCGGGCGTGGTGAGTAAAATGGCGTCTCCCACGAGGTAGGGCCCCATGAGGCACTATTGGGGTCGGTTGCCTTAATCAAAGATGGCCGCCCCCATGACTCATGTGTGGGGATGCTGGCCTCAGTTGCCCTAAACAAAGATGGCCGCCCCCATGACTCATGTGTGGGGATGCTGGCCTCAGTTGCCCTAAACGAAGATGGCCGCCCCCATAGTTCGCATGCGGCACTGCTGGCCTCTGAGGATCCGCTCCTGCAGGCCTTGGAGAAGTGGCCTTTCTTCAGGCAGGTTCTACATATGGAGTTCTTGGCTGGGCAGCGCGACCTCGGGTGCTTCTCCTGGCCACAAAAAAAACAGCCGGCGGCCCGATCGCGGATGCCCGATGTCGGGGCCGGTGCCGGGGGTGGCGGGGCCGGTCGGGTCCGGGACGCCGACGCAGAGGTAGGTCCCGGGGGCGGCGCTGGGAAGGGTGCTGTGGTAGGGGTCGGGCCCGAGTCCCAGGGTCGCGAGCAGTACCTGGTGAATGCTTCCTGATCTTGGTGGGCCACTTCCAGGGAGATAGCGAGGGCTTCAGCTTTTTCCATGCTGAGGTCTTTAGCTTCCAGCAGTCTTTGCCGTGAGTACTCGGACCGTAGGCCTTTCAGGAATGCGTCGCGGATATTATCTTCAGTATTTTCGGCTGCCGACACCGATTTAAAGTCACAGTTCCTGGCGAGTGCATATAGCGCCTGTGAGAATTCGGCTACTGATTCTCCTGGCTGTTGCGGCCGTGATCTTAGGAGGTGCCTAGCGTACATGTAGTTTACCGGGGTCCGGTACTTCTGTTTCAGCAGGTTGATGGCGGTCTCGTAGGTAGTCATGTCCTCGATGAGAGTGTATACTCTCGGGCTCAGTTGTGCCTGCAGGACACTTAGTTTGGATGCCTGAGGGACGCTGGATTCTCTCAGGTATGATTCGAAGCAGACCAGCCAGTGTTTAAAGTCTGCGGCTGAGTTTGCTGCTCGTGGGTTCAGGTCCAGGTACGGCGGTCTGAGGGCTCGCAGCCAAGCTGGCTGGTGTGGCTGTGCTCCTGGGAGCTGCGCTGGTGGCTCCTCCGCCGGTTGTGACTCGTTGTCGGACATCATTAAATTTAGTCAATAAAATTGATATACCTATCAATTCCTCCAATAAAAGGCGAAGAGTTACGAAGGTGACTAAAGGTTTTTATTGACTAAATAACAGCCCACTCTCGTGGGTGATCCGATCCAAGCAGGAGGAATACCAGCCAGTCGCTCACCTTTATACCTGGCCTGGTGGGTGGAGCCAAGGCGGAGTCGGCAGTGGTCATCCCAGGTATAGCAGTGTGGCAAGAGGCGACCTCGTACCGTGATACAATAGTGGTCAGTGATACAGTTATAACGAACAGTGGTGAACAGTGCTAACGATAGTGAACGTGGTTTACCACATCTCCTCCTCACTGTTTGGAGCTCTATTTATTTAAAAAAAAACTACCAGCAATGTAACCACTCCCCCTCTGTTCCTTAACTCAAGCCAAATAGATTCAGTCCTAGAACCTTCTAGTATATCCTTTCTGTTTAGAACTGTAACATCATCCTTAATACTGTCACACCCTCTTTTTCCTTCTCTATCATTACTGAATACTTGGTAATCAGGACTATTAAGAACCCATTCCTGCCCTTGTTTGAGCCATGTCTGTTAATGCAACCACGTCATAATCCCATGTGGCAACTTGTCCCTGCAGCTCACCAATCCTAAGTTACACTACGGGCATTGACGTACATTCAATTTAATACCTCCTTCGTCACTTTTGCTATTTTACTCAATCTGTTCCTTGCAATTTTTGGGATATTTCTAATTTTACTGCTGTTTATACCTCTGTCCTCTGATCTCATTGCTGCTCCTTTCTGCTATTTTCTGTTTCCCCTCCCCCTGCCAAATTAGTTTAAACCCTCCCCAGCAGTACTAGTTAACCTCTCGGTAAGAACATTGTTCCCTGCTATTTTCCTGGAAATCTGATGGCCTCTACTCTAATACTGGATGTTTAGATTGAGAACTTGTGTGGCAAATTCCAGGTGCAAACCTTTAGGCTGGTACTAACTCGGATCATTTTAAATAATAGTGCATCAGCGCACATTATCTGAGCATCGTGTAAGAATGTTTAAAATGAAAATAAATAACAAAAACTGCCTTACTTTTATGACCTAATTATGATGGGTTTGTCAGTTGTTTACTAGGCTGTCTCTCTCGCGCTCGCTCTCTCTCTCTCCCTCAGGCAGTCCACATTAAAAATGAGTTCTCAGGTGACTGATGAGTCCAATGCGGGACCTACAGTCTCTGTCACAGGTGGGGCAGACGGTGGTTGAATGGGCGGGTGGGTTGACTTGCGCTTGGCTTCCGCTTGCTCCCAGTGAAGAGACTCGAGGAGGTGTTCGGCGCCTTCCCGGATACTTCTCCTCCACTTTGTGCGGTCTTGGGCCAGGGATTCCCAGGTGTCAGTGGGGATGTTGCACTTTTTCAAGGAGGCTTTGAGGGTGTCCTTGAAGCGTTTCCTCTGCCCACCTGGGGCTCTCTTGCCGTGTCGGAGCTCCGAGTAGAGCGCTTGTTTTGGGAGTTTCGTATTGGGCGTGCGGACGATGTGACCCGTCCATCGGAGCTGATCGAGCGTGGTCAAAGCTTCGATGCTGAGGATGTTGGCCTGAACAAGAACACTGATGTTGGTGCGCCTGTCCTGCCAATTGATTTGCAGGATCTTGCGGAGGCAGCTTTGGTGGTACCTCTCCAGTGCTTTGAGGTGCCTGCTGTACATGGTTCACGTCTCTGAAGCATACAGCAGGGTGGGTATCACTGCTGCTCTGTAGACCATGAGCTTAGTGCTGGATTTGAGGTCCTGGTCTTCAAACACTCTTCCACAGTATATTGTGGTAATCAAATGCACTGTGGCGAGAGAGAGGCTGTTACTGTTCCCCGCATTATCCCCATTCTTGCCCTATCCAAAAATATTTTCTGTTCTCTATTAAACCAAATATATTTTTGAACAGCTTGTGATCGTAAAATATTCGAATGGTGATCTGGGCTTTCACTTGACTCACGGACCATTCTGTTGCTTATTAATGTTGACTAGAATATTTTCTACATCCCAAGGTATTTTGAGGTATATGCTGTATGCAAAATGCATTGGATATAATGCTGATGCATTTGCACATTTCTTGTCACTCCCCAATGTTTGGCTAGTGGGCCTGCCGACCTACTTGGCACGATTGAGAAACTTGACTATCCAGATAGCAGTACTGAAGCTAACTTTCACTTAACCTGCTATAATTTTGGGATGTTGCAAAAATTGTGCATGTTCGTGATGGATTATTTGTTGGAATCTTCCTTGTTGGTCTCCGTACGTACAAAGTTAAACTAAGAAACAAATGCTAGAAATCTGAAATAAAAACAGAAAATGCAGGAAATACACAGCAGGTCAGTTAGCATCTGTAAAGAGAACAAATACTGTAAGTTAATGGCCCGCAATTTGCGGTGCGGATGACAGCGAACTGGCAGCATTCGCTGTCATTCCGCCTTTGAAGCTGTCATTCACTGCTCCTCCATAGGCTGTGCTGTGCCCCCCTCCCCCTCATAGAGCCGGCAATCTGTGTAATCACTCAAATCAGGGAAGCTGACACAAACTTTGACTCTTCTGCAGTAATTACGCTGTTAAATACGGCATTAAAAGTTAGACCCTTTTAGATTAGGTGTAGCTGGGGTATTAACAGTATTTGACTGCTAAACAAAGGTTAAGGGCCTGAAAAACGAATTTAATTTTGTGCAGTGTCAAATTTATCCATTTTAATAAAAAATATATTTTTAAAGTTTTTCCATCTTTACTTCAGTTTTGCCTTTTCCCCATGTGAGAGCCCCACTCTTTGTTTTGCTCTCTAACATTTTTTAAAAGTTTGAATTTTAAGAGCTTATTCGCTGTCTGCGAGAATTTTGCATTTTGATTGGCTGGCTGCTTAGATGGCTTGTTGACATCACAGCAGCTCGCACTAGGGGATTCCCACTATATTACGTTGATTTGAATTGAATGTCGGAAAACCAGAACTTCTCGACACAGATTGTGAGATCTTTGTGCGAAGTTAACTTTGGGGCTAGCGGCGAACGCATTTGCTTCACCGATGACTGCAAATTCCAGGCCATTGTTTCGGGTGTAACTCTTAAACCGAACTGAAAAAATGACTAATTCCCATCCCTAGTTACCCTCCAGAAGGTGGTGGTGGGCCACCTTCCTGAGCTCTAGCAGTCCATGTGGTGAAGGTACTCGCACAATGCTGTTAGGGAGCTTCAGGGGTTTGACCCAGCGATGATGGGGCTTAGTTGAGCAGATTGAAGATTCTACAGAAAGATGGGCAAGGTAACTAACAGCAGTGGAATGGTACCCCCACGAGGAATCAACACCTTGAAAGGGGATAACAATTGGCAAGAAAACAACTACTGTGCTGGAGTGGCTTGTATTGTAATCCAGCGTCTTTGATTTTCTTTAATAGTCTTGCGTTTTGCACCATGAATGAATGTAAAGTTCACCCTGGTTTTCTGATTGGTGTGTGATAACCACTTGGCGTTATCCATCATGTGGTTAGCAGGGATCAGTTAGGTCTTGGGTCCAATCAGATTCCAGAAACCACAAGAAGGGAAGTGTCCATGAAATTCTGATTCCAGGACTTTCTGCCTCTGTCATTTTTTTGCTGTTGGAGCACGTGCTTGCATCTTCTCTTTAGACTGCCCACTCCCAGCCTAATCTGACTGCAGCCTTCTTATTTGCTCCTGATCCAATTCTGTACCCATCCCTCTTACACCCCAATTCAACTCTGGAGCCAGCCCATGTCCTGGGAGTAAGTAATATTAGTAAGTAATATAATGGTAATGACTGGTAATTTGCCTTCATCGTGCTGTCCAATTCAGTAGCTACTCCTGCTGAGTTTTCCCAATTACTGTATGTTATTCAAAGTTTTAACAAATTTTATATATAAAAAAAAAATTAACTGCTTTTTAGGGCATTGATTGAGATTCCCTCTTAAAAACCCAGCAGCATCTTTCACATGAAAAATTGAAAATTTCAAATATACTTGTTTCTAAATACTTGTATGACTAAAATCCATTTCATTTATATTTATCTGAAAGAAAAGTAGGAAAGATTGAGCTTTGAAATTTAGAACGCAACAAGTACCTCCTCTGTTTTTCACTGGTATAAGGAAAGCTCAGGCCCCATTGATTGACGTGTAACCCAGTGTTCACAACGTGCTGGAAACCTTCAGCCTTGTTACTTACAAATAAAATGGGATTAGACGGAAAATATAAGCGCGGTAAATGAAAAGTATCTTATTTACTAGAACTTTTATCCAAATTGGAGGAGTAAATAATTAATTTAATTCTTCCTGTTTCTTACTGAAGTTATCAAAGGTGCAGTAAAGTTTTGAGCAAAGTGTAAACATTCTTTCATTTCAATGTGTTCAGATTTTAAGCATCCATGCTATGTTGGTAACAGTTCTGCACTGAACACGAGTTATTCACTTAAAATGAATAGTTTGAAAATGTTTCATTTATGTGCAGTTTTCTAATCTAACAATATTTAACTTGGAAAAATTGAATTTTTGCAGCTGTGTGACAGAAGAGGATGGAGTTTTAAAATCTATAAAGCACCTGCAGTCCAGGAGATAGATATTGGTGTTCATTGCCATCGTTCACATGTTCTGACTCTGATATTTTCTACTGTTTATACAGAAAAGGAGAAGGAGGAGAAATAACAAACTGAATGCAGCTGATAAATGTAAAGAGACCCCCTCTGCTTCTCCACTCGAGCAGTTGCATTCAGAAAGTAAACACAAGGACACGGAAACAGAACAACGCAATAAAGCTGGTAATCAAACGAGTGGTTACTCTGCTGGCACTGATGGGGCCAGTGACCTAAACTCTACTAGTGGTATTGCTGATCTACAGGGTGCTGTAGACGATGGACATCCTCCCATGTCATCAGGTATGGAGGAAGCTTCAGGTAATCATAGTCCAATCGAAGGTCAGGTAAATCCAGGCTTCGTGCCGTCCAAAGGTGGCATTGTAACTGCTAAGGACAAAGAAGGTGCCGCCCAGCCTACTACTGAGAGTGACCTGTTTCACCCAAACCAGTGCAACAAATCAGCCAACGCAATGCATGATGGAGTTTTAACCCCTGAAAAACCTAGCAGTGGGTACAATGACACTGAACCTGGAAGAGAAGATGGTGCAGGTGAATTTGGATCAGCTGATACTGACAGTGAGCAACTTAACAGTGACTTAAGTACTGCTGCTGAAGAAAAAAGTAACCAGCAATATGACTTGAAGAAGGAAAAGGACGTTCTACTCACTAAGGTTACTTCACTTTAACTTTTATATATGAAACAAACTTTTTATGACTATTCCAGTTTTTAATAAAATTAGAATACTGTTTCAAATCAATAGCTGTAGCTTGAAATTATCGTAAGGAACTTGGCATACCAGAACAAATGTTGAAAAGGGAGATATTCTGCATGATGTGTTATATTTTCTGTTGGATAGTCAATGGAGCCAGGAAACCTAAAAATCCAGATGATTTTTAAAACTTTTTTTTTCATCCTTTCCTCTGTGACTCCTGCTAGGGCACGCCGTCCCTAAGGACCCTGGCTAGCTTCTGGCGCCTTGCCTAATGTACTATTCTTGTGTGAGTTTAGAACAGCCCCTTACTGTTTTGTCTTGTGTGTTAGTTTGGATGAATCCGTAAAAACGTTCTAAACATGGAAGAACATATTGGGTAATGACTATCGGCGGTTACTTAATGGGTGAGGCATCACTGCCAAATCCAATCCTGTCATCACCTGATAGCCACAGGCTTTCCAGCACGGGCCGATGCAGTAGATAGCAGTCAATAGCCTCCCTAGCCTATGTGAGCTGAGCCCCCTTCCGCCACGACAGCCCTTCTTAAATCAGACATTAGTTCTTTCCCAGTTCAGCATTTTAACCGTTGATATTTTCTAGTCTCTTTTTCCATAATTACTCTAAGCCAAATAACGTTGTGGTCACTGTTGGCTAGATGATCTACTGTAAAGCCCTCCACTTGCCCTACTTCATTTCCCAGAACCACATCCAATACAGCTTGCTTCTTTGTTGGACTGGAGACATATTGATCGAGAAAGTTCTCCTGTACACATATCAGAAATTCCTCTCCTTCCCTACCGTTAGCACTATGTTTTTCCCAGTCTATATTAAGGTAATTAAAGTCTCCTAATATTACTACTCTATTTTTGTTACATGCTGTTGAAATTTGCCAACATATTTGCTCATCTATCTCCTCCTCACTGTTTGGAGCTCTATTTATTTAAAAAAAAAACTACCAGCAATGTAACCACTCCCCCTCTGTTCCTTAACTCAAGCCAAATAGATTCAGTCCTAGAACCTTCTAGTATATCCTTTCTGTTTAGAACTGTAACATCATCCTTAATCAATACTGTCACACCCTCTTTTTCCTTCTCTATCATTACTGAATACTTGGTAATCAGGACTATTAAGAACCCATTCCTGCCCTTGTTTGAGCCATGTCTGTTAATGCAACCACGTCATAATCCCATGTGGCAACTTGTCCCTGCAGCTCACCAATCCTAAGTTACACTACGGGCATTGACGTACATTCAATTTAATACCTCCTTCGTCACTTTTGCTATTTTACTCAATCTGTTCCTTGCAATTTTTGGGATATTTCTAATTTTACTGCTGTTTATACCTCTCTGTCCTCTGATCTCATTGCTGCTCCTTTCTGCTATTTTCTGTTTCCCCTCCCCCTGCCAAATTAGTTTAAACCCTCCCCAGCAGTACTAGTTAACCTCTCGGTAAGAACATTGTTCCCTGCTATTTTCCTGGAAATCTGATGGCCTCTACTCTAATACTGGATGTTTAGATTGAGAACTTGTGTGGCAAATTCCAGGTGCAAACCTTTAGGCTGGTACTAACTCGGATCATTTTAAATAATAGTGCATCAGCGCACATTATCTGAGCATCGTGTAAGAATGTTTAAATTACTTTTATTACCTAATTATGATGTGTTTGTCAGTACATTAAAAATGAGTTCTCAGGTGACTGATGAGTCCAATGCGGGACCTACAGTCTCTGTCACAGCTGAGGCAGACGGTGGTTGAAGGGGTGGGTGGGTGGGGTGCTTGGGTTGACTTGCGCTTGGCTTCCGCTTGCTCCCAACGAAGAGACTCGACGTGTTTGGCGCCTTCCCGGATGCTTCTCCTCCACTTTGTACGGTCTTGGGCCAGGGATTCCCAGGTGTCAGTGGGGATGTTGCACTTTTTCAAGGTGGCTTTGAGGGTGTCCTTGAAGCGTTTCCTCTGCCCACCTGGGGCTCTCTTGCCGTGCCGGAGCTCCGAGTAGAGCGCTTGTTTTGGGAGTTTTGTATCGGGCATGCGGACGATATGACCCATCCATCGGAGCTGATCGAGCGTGGTCAAAGCTTCGATGCTGGCCTGAACGAGAACACTGACGTTTGGGCGCCTATCCTGCCAATGGATTTGCAGGACCTTGCGGAGGCAGCTTTGGTGGTACCTCTCCAGTGCTTTGAGGTGCCTGCTGTACATGGTTCACGTCTCTGAAGCATACAGCAGGGTGGGTATCACTGCTGCTCTGTAGACCATGAGCTTAGTGCTGGATTTGAGGTCCTGGTCTTCAAACACTCTTCCACAGTATATTGTGGTAATCAAATGCACTGTGTGGCGAGAGAGAGGCTGTTACTGTTCCCCGCATTATCCCCATTCTTGCCCCATCCAAAAATATTTTCTGTTCTCTATTAAACCAAATATATTTTTGAACAGCTTGTGATCGTAAAATATTCGAATGGTGATCTGGGCTTTCACTTGACTCACGGACCATTCTGTTGCTTATTAATGTTGACTAGAATATTTTCTACATCCCAAGGTATTTTGAGGTATATGCTGTATGCAAAATGCATTGGATATAATGCTGATGCATTTGCACATTTCTTGTCACTCCCCAATGTTTGGCTAGTGGGCCTGCCGACCTACTTGGCACGATTGAGAAACTTGACTATCCAGATAGCAGTACTGAAGCTAACTGTTTCACTTAACCTGCTATAATTTTGGGATGTTGCAAAAATTGTGCATGTTTGTCTGTGATGCATTATTTATTGGAATCTTCCTTGTTGGTCTCAGTACATACAAAATTAAACTAAGAAACAAATCTGAAATAAAAACAGAAAATGCAGGAAGTACACAGCAGGTCAGTTAGCATCTGTAAAGAGAACAAATACTGTAAGTTAATGGCCCTGAATTTGCGGTGCGGATGACGGCGAACTGGCAGCATTCGCTGTCATTCCGCCTTTGAAGCTGTCGTTCACTGCTCCTCCATAGGCTGTGCTGTGCCCCCCTCCCCCTCATAGAGCCGGCAATCTGTGTAATCACTCAAATCAGGGAAGCTGACACAAACTTCGACTCTTCTGCAGTAATTACGCTGTTAAATACGGCATTAAAAGTTAGACCCTTTTAGATTAGGTGTAGCTGGGGTATTAACAGTATTTGACTGCTAAACAAAGGTTAAGGGCCTGAAAAACTAATTTAATTTTGTGCAGTGTCAAATTTATCCATTTTAATAAAAAATATATATTTTTAAGAAACTTTAAAAAATCTATATATTTTTAAAGTTTCTCCATCTTTATTTCAGGTTTGCCTTTTCCCCATGTGAGAGCCCTACTCTTTGTTTTGCTCTCTCTAACATTTTTAAAAAGTTTGAATTTTAAGAGCTTACTCCCTTATTTGCTGTCTGCGAGAATTTAGCATTTTGATTGGCTGGCTGCTTAGATGGCTTGTTGACATCACAGCAGCTTGCACTAGGGGATTCCCACTATATTACGTTGATTTGAATTGAACGTCGGAAAACCAGAACTTCTCGACACAGATTGTGAGATCTTTGTGCGAAGTTAACTTTAGGGCTAGCGGCGAACGCATTTGCTTCACCGATGACCGTAAATTCCAGGCCATTGTTTCGGGTGTAACTCTTAAACAGAACTGAAAAAATGAATCATTCCCATCCCTAGTTACCCTCAAGAAGGTGGTGGTGGGCCACCTTCCTGAGCTCCTGCAGTCCATGTGGTGAAGGTACTCGCACAATGCTGTTAGGGAGCTTCAGGGGTTGGACCCAGCGACGATGGGGCTTAGTTGAGCAGATTGAAGATTCTACAGAAAGATGGGCAAGGTAACTAACAGCAGTGGAATGGTACCCCCACGAGGAATCAACACCTTGAAAGGGGATAACAATTAGCAAGAAAACAACTACTGTGCTGGAGTGGCTTGTATTGTAATCCAGCGTCTTTGATTTTCTTTAATAGTCTTGCGTTTTGCACCATGAATGAATGTAAAGTTCACCCTGGTTTTCTGATTGGTCTGTGATAACCACTTGACGTTATCCATCATGTGGTTAGCAGGGATCAGTTAGGTCTTGGGTCCAATCAGATTCCAGAAACCACAAGAAGGGAAGTGTCCATGAAATTCTGATTCCAGGACTTTCTGCCTCTGTCATTTTTTTGCTGTTGGAGCACGTGCTTGCATCTTCTCTTTAGACTGCCCACTCCCAGCCTAATCTGACTCTGCAGCCTTCTTATTTGCTCCTGATCCAATTCTGTACCCATCCCTCTTACACCCCAATTCAACTCTGGAGCCAGCCCATGTCCTGGGAGAAAGTAATATTAGTAAGTAATATAATGGTAATGACTGGTAATTTGCCTTCATCATGCTGTCGAATTCAGTAGCTACTCCTGCTGAGTTTTCCCAATTACTGTATGTTATTCAAAGTTTTAACAAATTTTATATATTAAAAAAAAAATTAACTGCTTTTTAGGGTATTGATTGAGATTCCCTCTTAAAAACCCAGCAGCATCTTTCACATGAAAAATTGAAAATTTCAAATACTGTATACTTGTTTCTAAATACTTGTATGACTAAAATCCATTTCTTTTATATTTATTTGAAAGAAAAGTAGGAAAGATTGGGCTTTGAAATTTAGAACGCAACAAGTACCTCCTCTGTTTTTCACTGGTATAAGGAAAGCTCAGGCCCCATTGATTGACGTGTAACCCAGTGTTCACAACGTGCTGGAAACCTTCAGCCTTGTTACTTACAAATAAAATGGGATTAGACGGAAAATATAAGCGCGGTAAATGAAAAGTATCTTATTTACTAGAACTTTTATCCAAATTGGAGGAGTAAATAATTAATTTAATTCTTCCTGTTTCTTACTGAAGTTATCAAAGGTGCAGTAAAGTTTTGAGCAAAGTGTAAACATTCTTTCATTTCAATGTGTTCAGATTTTAAGCATCCATGCTATGTTGGTAACAGTTCTGCACTGAACACGAGTTATTCACTTAAAATGAATAGTTTGAAAATGTTTCATTTATGTGCAGTTTTCTAATCTAACAATATTTAACTTGGAAAAATTGAAATTTTGCAGCTGTGTGACAGAAGAGGATGGAGTTTTAAAATCTATAAAGCACCTGCAGTCCAGGAGATAGATATTGGTGTTCATTGCCATCATTCACATGTTCTGACTCTGATATTTTCTACTGTTTATACAGAAAAGGAGAAGGAGGAGAAATAACAAACTGAATGCAGCTGATAAATGTAAAGAGACCCCCTCTGCTTCTCCACTCGAGCAGTTGCATTCAGAAAGTAAACACAAGGACACGGAAACAGAACAACGCAATAAAGTTGGTAATCAAACGAGTGGTTACTCTGCTGACACTGATGGGGCCAGTGACCTAAACTCTACTAGTGGTATTGCTGATCTACAGGGTGCTGTAGACGATGGACATCCTCCCATGTCATCAGGTATGGAGGAAACTCCAGGTAATCATAGTCCAATCAAAGGTCAGGTAAATCCAGGCTTCGTGCCGTCCAAAGGTGGCATTGTAACTGCTAAGGACAAAGAAGGTGCCACCCAGTCTACTACTGAGAGTGACCTGCTTCACCCAAACCAGTGCAACAAATCAGCCAACGCACTGCATGATGGAATTTTAACCCCTGAAAAACCTAGCAGTGGGTACAATGACGTTGAACCTGGAAGAGAAGACGGTGCAGGTGAATCTGGATCAGCAGCCACTGATACTGACAGTGAGCAACTTTATACAGGAGACAGTGACTTAAGTAGTGCTGCTGAAGAAAAAAGTGACCAGCAATATGACTTGAAGAAGGAAAAGGACGTTCTACTCACTAAGGTTACAATTTTTCTATGAAACTAACTGTATTCTAGATCTAAGAAAATTAGAATGCTATTTCAAATCAATAACAGTAGCCTGGAACTATCGTAAGGAACTTGGCATACCAGAACAAATGTTGAAAATGGAGATATTCTGCATGATGTGTTCTATTTTCTGTTGGATAGATAGTCAATGGAACCAGAAAATTCTATAAAAATCCAGATGATTGGGAAAGCATTAGAAACCAGCAAAGGATGACTAAAAAATTGATGATGAGGGAGAAAATAGAATGAGAGTAAACTAGCAAGAAATATAAAAACAGATTCTAAGAGCTTCTACAAGTATGTAAAAAGGAAGTGAGTAGCAAAAGCTAGCATTGGTCCCTCTGAGGCTGAGACAGGAGAAATTATAATGGGGAAGGGGCTAATAAGAGCGAGGAACTTAAAGGAATTAAGAACAGTAGAGAAAAAGTACTTGAGAAACTAATGGGACTAAAAGCCGACAAATCCCCATGACCTGATGGTCTACATCCAAGGGTCCTAAAAGAGGTGGCTGCAGAGATGGTGGATGCATTAGTTGTGACTCCCTAGATTCTAGAATGGTCCCAGCGGATTGGAAGGTAGCAAATGTAACCCCGCTATTCAAGAAAGGAGGGAGAGAGAAAACGGGGAACTACAGGCCAGTTAACCTGACATCAGTCATCGGGGGAAAATGCTGGAATCCATTATTGAGGAAGTTGTAACTGGGTACTTAGAAAATCGTAATATGATTAGGCCGAGTCAACGGTCCTGAATTCACGTTCAGCGGAGTAGCTAAGGAGTTCACTGCTGACATTTGATCGAAATCCACAATTGCCTCGTGCGAACCCCCTTTTGAGAAGTTGCTTTCAAATGCTGCAGAGTTGTGCGTTGCATAGTGCCGCACGGATCCCAGGGGCGCACCATGGTGTGTATGCGAACCTGGGATCACGTGGGGCGGTGCTCCTTTCACTTCCTGATTCTTAATCATGAGGAAACAGGATTTTCTGATTTGCCCACAATTCATTTAAAATAATTTAGCAGCCAGAAATGCTATTTTATTAATGGGTTACAATCATTGCAATGGTATTTAATACACAAACCAAGATTTTAGCATTAATAGAATTCGATCAAGCACTGAAAATTCTTGAGATACTTTTTCCTGAAGGTGTCCTTAAAACCATAAAACTCGATTAGAATGCTTTTTATACAAAGCATGCAGTGGAATTAACACTGGCCCTTTAATTATTGGCTATGACAACATAAACCTATAATTACAGTCTTTCTTACAGTTCTGTTGAATTAATTTCTCCTCTATTAGACTGACTAACGTTTGATTAATTTAAATAATCTAAAGTCGAGAGTTTAAATGTCGTGATAACATGAGGAAATCATGAAAGTGAATTAAATCCTATCTAAATAGAAGTTGGGAAGTAATTAAACCAAAACTACAAAATGCTTTTAGGCAGCAAAGATGGTGACACAAAAAGGCCCTGTTTTCAAACTCGAATAAATTAAGTTTCTTTCAAAGTTTGTATCCGCTCAAAACGAACCAGTGCCTCATTGTTATGGGCTGCAGCATAAACCTAGCTCAACATTAATAACATTTTCTCATCGCCCCCACCCTTACACTGTGCAACAGGCTTCCTGTGCCTGTTTGCACCCAATGTAAAAACTGTCAGGCTAATTAATACGCAATTGCCCAACTTTTTGCCAGCACGTTGATTTGAATGATGAGGTGAAGCGTGCAGCAAAGCCTATGTGCAGCCGCTTGCGGTCAATTTCAAAGGTGGTACAGGGTATGACGCCATAATCTGAGAGTACACCGTCATATCGACTGCAAATTCAGGTCCATCATTGTTTTATGAAAGGGAAATTGTGTTTAACAAATTTATTTTTTGAGGCTATAACTAGCAGGGTAGATAAAGGGGACCCAGTGGATGTCGTATATTTTGATTTCCAAAAGGCATTCATAAGGTGCCAGATAAAAGGTTGTTATGCAAGATATGGGCTCATGGGGTTGGGGGTAACATATTAGCATGGATAGAAGATTGGTTAACGGACAGAAAAAAGAGAGTAGGTATAAATGGGTCATGTTCAGGTTGACAGGCTGTAACTAGTTGGGTGCTGCGAGGTTCAGTGCTTGGGACTCAACTATTTACAATCTATATTAATGACTTAGATGAAGGGACCGAGTGTAATATATCCATATTTGCTGACGCTACAAAGCTAGGTGGGAAAGTAAGCTGTGAGGAGGACACACAGAGCCTGCAAAGGGATACAGACAGGCTAAGTGTGTGGGCAGTAAGGTGGCAGATGGAGTATAATGTGGGGAAATATGAGGTTATTTACTTTGGTAGAAAGAATAGAAAAACAGAATATTTTTTAAATGGTGAGAAACGATTAAATGTTAGTGTTCAGAGAGATTTAGGTGTCCTCGTATAGGAAACACAGTTAGCGTGCGGGTACAGCAAGCAATTAGGAAGGCAAATGGCACATTGGCCTTTATTGCAAAGGGGCTGGAGTGCAAGAGTAAGGAAGCCTTGCTACAATTGTACAGGGCTTTGGTGAGACCACACCTGGAGTACTGTGCGCAGTTTTGGTCTCCTTATCTGAGGAAGGATGTACTTGCCTTCGAGGCGGTGCAACGAAGGTCACTAGATTGATTCCTGGGTTGAGAGGGTTGTCCTATGATGAGAGATTGTGTAGAATGGGCCTATATTCTCTGGAGTTTAGAAGAATGAGAGGTGATCTCATTGAAACATAAGATTCTGAGGGGGATTGACAGGGTAGATGCTGAGAGGTTGTTTCCCCTGGCTGGAGTGTCTAGAACTAGGGAGCATAGTCTCAGGATAAGGGTTCAGCCATTTAAGACTCTCCACCACCTTTGATGCCCTTGTTCCCACTAAAATTATTGCACACCCTCACTCTAGTCGTTCCCTCTGATATACCCCTCATCTCTTAAGTCCGAGGGATGCAGACTTGAATGTCTTTGGTGGACAACTGGTCGAATCATCCATCACCAGATTTGGCTAGATCATATAAAGCACTCCCGGGTCCTGCCCTCCATCACTAAAACCGCCCATTATGCTAAGATCATCCAGGACAGCAAAAATAACACCTGGCTTCTCTTCTCCACCACTAACCGTCTTCTCAAACCACCCTCGCCTCCTCCATCCTCCTCTCCAACAATAAATGTGAGGAGCTCATGGACTTCTTCGTTTAATAGATTGACAACATCTGTTCAACTGCGTCTGCTTTCAATTCCCTCCCTTCCCCTAGCCACTGGACCGTACTTCCTCTCCGTTTTCCCCCTGCCCTAACCCTAAATTTGCATATTTCTCTAATTTCTCTCCTGTCTCCTCTCTCGCCCTTTCAAAGCTCATCTTGTCAATGAGACCGTCCTTCCTGGCTCCCATGTTAGCGGATAATGTTAACGGTTCTCTTTCGTCCGGTATTGCCCCCTTTCCTTCAAATCTGCCATCATCACCCCTCTCAAAAATCCAATCCTTGGCCCCTCCGTTCTTGCAAACAATCGCCCCCATCTCCAGCCTCCCTTTCCTCTCCAAAGTTCTTGAACATGTTGTCACCTCCCAAATTCGTGCCAATGTTTACCAGAAATCCTTGTTAAAATCCCTCCAATCAGGCTTTCGCCCTGCCACAGTACTGAAACTGCTCTCACCAAGGTCACAAATGACATCCTAATTGACTGTAACAAAGGTAATCTATTCCTTCTCATCCTTTTAGACCTGTCTGCAGCCTTTGGCACAGTTGACCCCAAAATTTAAGTCCAATGCCTCTTCACTGTCATCCAGCTGGATGGGACTGCACTTGCCTAGTTCCATTCCTATCTTTCCAGCCGTAGAATCACCTGCAATGGCTTCTCTTCCCACTCCCGCACCGTTACCTCTGGTGTCCCCCAAGGATCTATCCTTGGCCCCCTCCTATTTCTCATCTACATGTTGCTCCTCGGTGGCATCATCCGGCAACACAACGTGAGTTTTCACATGTACACTGATGATACCCAGCTCTACCTCTCTCGAACCTTCCACTGTCTCTATACTATCAGACTGCTTGTCCGACATCCAGCACTGGATGAGTAGAAATTTCCTCCAAATCGGGAAGACTGAAGTCATTGTCTTCAGTTCAAGCCACAAACTCCATTCCCTTTCCACTGATTCGATCTCTCTCCCCGGCAACTGTCTAATGCTGACCAAGTCTGTTCACAACCTTGGTGTCACATTTGATCACTAATTGAGCTTCCGGCCTTGTATCCGATCTGTCACTAAGACTGCCCATTTCCACCTTTGTAATATTGCTGGTCTCCGCCCTTACCTCAACTTCTCTGCTGCTGAAACCCTCATCCATGCCTTTAACACCTCTAGACTTGACTATTCCAATGCACTCCTGGCCGGCCTCCCTAGTTCTATCCTATGTAAACTTGAGGTCATCCAAAACTCTGCCCTCCAAGTGCTAACTTGCATCAAATCCCGCTCACCCATCTCCCCTGTGCTTGCTGACCTACATAGGCTCCCAGTTAAGCAATGCCTTGATTTTAAAATTCTCATCCTTGTTTTCAAATTCCTCCATGGCTTGCCCCTCCCTAGCTCTGTAATTTCCTCCAGCCCTATAATCCCCCGAGACCTCTTCGCTCCGCCTATTCTGGTCTTTTCAACATCCCCAATTTTAATCGCTCCACCATTGGCAGCCGTGCCTTCTGTTGCCCAGGTCCTAAGCTCTGGAATTCCCTGCCTAAACCTCTCCACTTCTCTTTGCTCCTTTAAGACGCTCCTTAAAACCTACCTCTTCGACCAAGCCTTTAGTCATCTGCCCGAACATCTCCTTATATGGCTGTCATTTTTTAAATATAACACTCCTGTGAAGCGCCTTGGGACGTTTTACTGCATTAAAGGCGCTATATAAATATAAGTTTTTGTTGAGATGAGGAATTTCTTCACTCAGAGGGTTGTGAATCTTTGGAATTCTTTATATCAAAAGGCTGTGATGCTGAATTGTTGAATATAGTCAAGGCTGAGATTAGATAGATTTTTGGAATCTAGGGAGATGGGGATCGGGCGGGAAAGTGGAGTTCAGGTGGAAGATCAGCCCTGATCTTACTGACTGGCGGAGCAGGCTCGAGGGGCCGTATGGCTCACTCCTGCTCCTCATTCTTATGTTCTTGCCCAGCCCTAGTTTTCCTCAAGCAGGTGGCAGTTGGCCACCTTCTTGAACTGTTGCAGTCCATGTGGTGAAGGTACTCCCATAATATTGTTGGATAGGGAGTTCCAGGGTTTTAACCAAGCAACAATGGAGCTTAGTTGAGCAGTTTCAAGATTCCACACAAAGATTAGGTAGACTAGCTAACTCCCATAATTAATAAAAGATACAAGAACTGTGTATATAAAAGTATTCTAAAAAAGAATAGCTGATTGTGACCTTTCAGTTTTTTTCATTCTGAAGATATTTACAGTAGAAGTCCTATTTGTATATACAGTCCTACATGTTTATTTACTACATGCTTAATTGCAATTTCCATTTTAACGTAACCATTTCTAAAGACCCATTTCCCCCTATACTTCCAGTTGTGAAAAGTTTGTTTTATTGCAATTCCCACTTGTATGCAAGTGTGGCGCTCAGAAATCTCGCTTTAATGAGATTTGTCACCTTTGAACCTGAGACTTTCCTCCTGAGGAAACTAGTATTTCAAAGGTATGTAAAACTAGAGAGTGTTGGATGCCATACACTTACCCAGTTGAGCTTGGAATGCAGTGTCTCACTGCTGCATCAGTAACTGCTTTGGACTCTAGTGAGGACGCCAATGATCCAGTTGCAAGTGAGGAGGTTGATGAAGGGATTCCTGGTGGTTTGAGTGAGGCAGAGTTTGATCCTTTTGTTTGGTGGATGATGACCATGACATCTGCGGAGAGATGACTGATGCAGGTTGAAAAAGACACAAAAACATTAGCGGACACGAGGCCCACTTACAGGCGTGACTGTTGATGCTAAACCCAAAGAAAATTTGTAGGCCTGGATTTTGCAGTCGGCAGCGTAACTACAGATTACGCCGCCGACATCTGAACGGAATGCACACTTACCTGATGGGCCCCCTTCTTCGAAAACTTGCTGGCAGACGCTGCGTAGTAGAGGACCGCGTAGTGGCCCACGGATCCCAAGGGCGCACCGTAAGCGTAACTGGGCTCACGTGGGCCGGTGTTCCAATCAGCAAACAGAAGGTCTCTCATTATTTATAACACAGATGTTTATGCACATTAAATCCGGAAGGCTGTAGTAATGAGGGTTTGTGTTTTTTCCCTTTCTTCCACTTTATGTACGGATTTTTTTTTAAAGTTTATGTTCTACATAGATGCAAAAAAAAAAAGCCTCCCAATGTAGCAACTGCTTCCTCCGAACTTTTCATGGACAAAATTCTAAAATGCTTCCATTTCCGGCTTCGTAGCTTTTAAAATGACTTGGATTTGTGAGGCGGTATCCCTTTACTCTGCAAACAGGCCCTGCGCCAGCAATTAGGATTTCCCTGTCGGTGCGGATCATCTGTCAAGTCGGAACTTGACAGATCACAAGTTCAGGATTTAGCGCATGCGGAAATCCCGAACATGCTGTCCATTTCAAATCTCGGAGTACGCTGTCACACCAACCACCGATTCTGGCTCTGTAGTGTCGAAACATCAGAGGTCGGCAAGTGTGTTCAGACTGGTAATGTCTTCTCTCTTTGGTGTCCTCTAGGGTGAATGTTTAGGAACTGACGATAAAGAGAATCAAGTTCAACAGAATGAGAAGAAAGGACTTGAGCATGACTCCAAAGAAGAAAATAGGGCTGATAGTCCATCGCTACCCACGAAGCGGAAAAGCAACACAGCATTGTCTGCTACATCAACGGGCAATGTAACTGATGAGAAAGACACCAAAACCGAGGAGGGTAGTTTAAGCAGGAGGGAAAAAAAGAAACAGAGAAAAGCATCAAGTGGCAAGACTTCTGCCCAAAGGTGGGAAATGTACTAAATTGAGAGGCAGCTCACTGTTTGTTTTATTTTTTTTTAAAGTCCATTTGTTTATTAAACAATGCTAAGTTTAGACTATTGGACTCCTCAACTCTTAGAATTGGGTTTTGCAGCAGTTTCTTGATGTGCCAATTTTACACTTTGCATTGAACGTGGACTCGACTCTATTAATTTAAAGGGGCTTTTCTCTCAATATCTATTTTGGCTCTCTCAAAATGCACCAAAGTTGCAATTCTAAACAATAACAATAATTGCCATATATCTGGGAGGCATTTGAATGGAGAACACATTACTTTTTTACCTCCCAGATACCTTTTTATTTTAAATTGTTTAGTAATGTACATGTCTATTTATATAATAAAAACAGGCTTTGTCACACTTTTTGTGACAGCTATTCCATTATAAATTTGTATATCCACATCATGCTGTAATTACCTCCTCCCATCATTCGTGGCACTTTAGTTCCTCAGTTTTACGTTTCCGAGCTCCTCAGTCTGTATGGCATATAATCTCCAATTCAGCCATCTTGTTTTCCCAGATTACTGTATGCTTTACTGTTTGTTAACTTTTGCTTCGTGCTAGCACTCTCGCCCCTGAGTCAGAGGTTGTGGGTTCAAGCCCCACTCTAGAGACTTGAGCACATAACCTAGCCATACATCAGTGCAGCACTGCCAGAGGTGCCGTCTTTCGGCTGAGACATTAAACTGAGACCCCGTATACCTATGACACTATTTGAAGAAGAGCAGGAGAGTTCTCCTGGTGTCCTGGACAACATTTATCCCTCAATCAGCATTACTAAAATAGATTATCTGCTCATTTATCTCATTGCTGTTTGTGGGACCTCGCTGTGCCCACGTTTGCCTCTGCTACAAACAGTGACTACACTTCAAAAGTACTTCATTGGCTGTGAAAGTGCTTTGGGATGTCCTGTGGTTGTGAAAGTCACTACATAAATGCTATTTAGCTGTATAAATAATATAACATCAATGTATTATGTTAAAATAAGGACAAAGTGTATGCCTTTAGAAAGAGACTGAATTACATCAGCGTGCCTAGATCAAGTTATCACCCACTCTCTAGCTCTTCTTCACCTGAAGGCTACACTTGATCTTGACTTACTGTGTGCAACACCACAGAAGATAGATTTGGGATATATTAAAAATGGTGTGTAAGTTGTGCACTTCCCGTCCAACAATATTACATCCTGTTGTCCTGAATTTTGGTCACACTTTTCAGTTTCTGTAGCTATTTCCTGTTGAAGTTTCCTATCTCAAGTTGAGCTACTGCGATTACGTGCTTCGGTCAGTGGGTGGAGTATGAAACAAGTTTCTCTTTTTTTTTCTAGCTCTGTTACCATCTTGTTTCCTGCTTTCAGGAATGTAATTTTTTCACTCTTTGTTTTTCACTGAACAACTTTCTTTTCTTTTCTCCTTTCTAGGCCTCATTACCCACTTTCATTTCTCTCAGGGCTTCTGTATGGCCTCTGCAAATTTTTGGAAATTCGTCCTCCGACCTTCCTATTTTCTTCCCCGGTCACCCACACCATGCTTGGCTGTTCCAGTTGCTGCCCCATTCTGTTTGTTGCTTTTTGCCCTGCTACCAGCAGCAATCTACCGGCTCTCTCTTCCCCACCCCATGTGCCTGCTTTTCTTCATGGCCTCTCGCGCTTCAAGCCCCTCCACTTTCTCTTTGCTGCCTCTCACAGCCATCTACTCTGCTTATTTTTAACTCTGGCCTGCTTCATGTTATGATGCCAGTTTCCCCCCCTGCTTAACTCATTTAGCAAAAAATTAGCACTAATCCCAGCCTCCTGTGTCCCAAAAGCCTTTAGCTCTACCTGCAGCTCACCCTCTGACAACATTTTGCCTGTCGCAGCTGTGACCAGTTAAGTTCAGATGGTTGAGTTTATTACAGCTGTAAAATTATGACTTCTTACAGAACATCAGTTACATTTCTTGCATTTTTAAGCTGAATGTAATAAATGGGGATTAAAATAGTCTAAATGAAATACCAAACATTTTGAGTCTTTCAAGGATTAGTGCGATTTTCTTCTTTTAAAACAAAGCTGTGTTTTTTTTACTCCGCAGTTGCACGTTTTTAACGCAGGAAGAAACTGTTGTCATTTATTTCCATGCATTATTATCGAAGGATTTTAAATTCACTCCAAATAAAGATGTGGTAGTTGTAAGAGGCCTTGGCAATGACTGGAGTACAAATGTATTGGAGATGACCATAACCAAGTAGGTTTCCATTTTATTCCACTTTGCTGAGAGATTTAACTGCTTGAGTTCATTTAGGCAGTTTCTTGTTTAAAGTTATTTTGAATTTGAGAAAAATGAGGGAAATAGTTGCATATTTACAACAACAACTTGTATTTATATAGTGCCTTTAACATAGTAAAATGTCCCAAGGCACTTCACAGGAACATTATCAAAAAAAAATTGACACCGATCCACAAGGCAATATTAGGGCAGATGATCAAAGAGGTAGGTTTTAAGGAGCGTCTTAAAGGGGGAAAGAGAGATGGAGAGGTTTAGGGAGGGAATTCCAGAGTTTAGGGCCTTGACAGCTGAAAGCATTGCCGCCAATGGTGGAGGAATTAAAATCGGGGATACACAAGAGGCCTGAATTTGAAGAGCGCAGATATCTCGGTAGTTGTAGGACTGGAGGAGGTTACAGGGAAAGGCGAAGCCATGGAGGGATTTGAAAACAATTATGAGAATTTTAAAATTGAGGCGTTGCTTAACAGGGAGCCAATGTAGGTTAGCGGGCACAGGGGTGATGGGTGAACAGGACTTGCTGCGAGTTAGGACAGGGCAGCAGAGTTTTGGATGACCTCAGGTTTATGGAGGGTGGAAGTTGGGAAGCCGGCCAGGAGTGCATTGGAACTAGTCTCGAGGATCTTACTGAAATCCACACAAGGACTTTTGGGGCACTAACTTCACCAGGGCGCTACTTTTGGTGTCCCGAAAAAGTTAGCCCCCCCCCCCCCCCCCCCCCCTTGGGGTGCTAATGGGAGGCGCAAAGCAACCGAATTTCTCCCCCTTTGTCTCAAAGATTGTATTCCTTTAGTGGGGAACATTGTGTGCTGGACTCTACATCTGCCAAGTTACGCACTTGAACTTGACACCTTGAGCTGTAATGAGTTCTCGTGCAGAATTTTCCGCCACTCAAATGTTGGTTCTTTTTAATATCTGAGCTAGAAATTGTGTCCTTTTTAAAAAGAAGCTCACTGCTGAGTTCTGACATAAATAATCTAATTCTGTCATAAATAATCTAATTCTGTTTTATCCAAACTTACAAGCCATTTCTCTTCAGATACTGTAGTTTTGAAAAATTAGCTTTGTTTTATTCATGTATTTTAGAAACTGTACTCTTGTATTAAAAATAAAGTAAGGTATAAAATGACACCCTTAAAACACATTTGCAGTAGTGGATTGTTACAAATTGGATTCTTTCAATTTTATAAAGGATGGATGTCTTGTGGCTTTCTGATTTCTGTAGTGTTGTATTGACTGACGTTCTGTGAGTTTTGATGCAGTACAAGCATCTCTCTGTCCTGGTTAAGATTCCATTATACTCCTTAAGCTAAGTGATCAATAAAGATTTAAATTGTTTATGTCTCCATTACTTGTCCATATAAATCAATGATCACAAATTATTTGTTTCTTCTTCGCATCAACAGAGATTTGGGAGAACATGGATACTTAATTGATGGTCGCCTTTTTGCTCACAAAGACATAATTGGAAAAATTCTTCCTTATAAATATGCAGTCATGCGTGACCATCAATTGGAGTATGAAATCATTTATAAGTGGGATACACCTGATGACTGTACCACTAATCGCTGTTTACATATTAAGCAAAACTTGCTTAATGAAGGAGGTAAGTAGCTGTGCCCTATTAGCCTGTTTTATTGCTGGTTCCATAACCAGTCTAGTTTTAAAATGACTACTTTTATTTTTATATAAAGGTGATGCTGTCCTGTTACAGCATTTGTGGAGGGAAATAAACATTCTATTCCTCCTCTATTATTGGAGTTGGCACATGAGCTCATCAGTTAGGCTGCCTGCTCTGGTTTCACTAACTTGCTATGGCTCACTATTTCTGTGTAGCTTGTAAATAAACCTGACTTTGTTTTACTCTGAAAGTGTGGTTTTGAAATCCTTTTGGAGAATATGGTGAGCATCCTGCACAATCTCCAGTGCTTTGTTCCATAATTCAGGGGTGATTATCAGACCTGTTTGCATGCTACCCCATTCATGGCATGTATAAAGGTACAGGTTTTGCTTCCTAGGAACCTTGGTCCGCTTATGGAAGTGGCCTCTGCCGTGAAAAAAGAAGAGTTGGGAGAAAACCTGAACCAGAACACCTCGACCTGTTACAAATTGTGAAATAAATCTATCTCTCTACCTCCTGTGAACATAGAAATTAGGAACAGGAGTAGGCCATAAGACCCCTCGAGCCAGCTCCACCATTCAAATAAGATCATGGCTGATCTTCGACCTCAACTCCAACTTCCTGCCCAATCTCCATATCCCGTGATTACACTACAGTCTAAAAATCTGTCTACCTCAGCCTTGAATATACTCAACATTTCAGTATCCACAGCCCTTTGGGGTACAAAATTCCAAAGATTCACAACCCTCTGAGTGAAGAAATTCCTCCTCCTCTCAGTCGTAAATGGCCAACCCTTTATCCTGAGACTATGCCCCCTAGTTCTAGACTCCAGCTAAGGGAAACAACTTCTCAGCATCTATCCTGTCAATCCCCCTCAGAAACTTGTATGTTACAATGAGATCACCTCTCATTCTTCTAATCTCTAGAGAATATAGGCCCAATCTACTCAAACAAGCTAATTTTTCAAAACTACAGTATCTGAGGAGAAATGTTTGGATAAAAGAGTTAGATTATTTATGATGGAACTCAGCAGTGAGCTTTTTTAAAAAGGACACAATTTCTAGCACATCAGATATTAAAAAGAACCAACATTTGAGTGGCAGAAAATTCTGCATTAAAACTAATTACACGCAAGGTGTCAAGTTAATGTTCAAGTACATAACTTGTCAGATGTAGAGTCCAGCACACAATATTCCCCACTATGCATCAGTTCTATATGCGTTTGCAGCCTCTGAGTCCTCCTCACAGCTTACTTTCCCACCTAGCTTTGTATCATCATCAAACTTGGATACATTACACTCAGTCCCTTCATCTAAGTCATTGATATAGATTGTAAATAGCTGTGGCCCAAGCACCCATTAGTTACAACTTACCAACCTGAAAATTATCTGTTTATTTCTACTGTCTGTTTCCTTTCTGTTAATCAATCCTCAATCCAAGCAAATATGTTACCCCCAATCCCATGCGCCCTAATCTTGTGTAACAACCTCTTGCTTGGCACCTTTATTGAATGTCTCTTGCAACTCCAAATATACTACATCCACTGGTTCTCCCTTATCTAAGCTGCTAGTTACACCTTCAAAAACTCTGAATAGATTTGTCAAACACAATTTCCCTTTCATAAAACCGGGTTGACTCTGCCCAATCATATGATTTTGTAAGTGCCCTGTTACCACGTCCCTAGTAATAGATTCTAGCATTTTTCCTACTACTGATGTCAGGCTAACTGGTCTATGGTTCCCTGTTTTCTCTCTACCTCCTTTCAACCTATTATTATACTGGCATAAAACTAGTAGCTTAACTAATTTAATGGTCCGGATCTTGCGGTGGGTAATGATTGCGAACTGTCCACGTTTGCCGTCATTACCCTATTGAAACTGACCACAACTTATTGATGTAGCGCATGCGCATCTAATTGCAGAAATTCTGAAGTTGCGGTCAGTCATTCACTGCTCTGACACAGGCTGTGCTGTGCCCCCCACCCCCAATAGCCATAAATCAGTGGAACTGATGAAAACTTTGGCTTTTCCGTGCTAATAGCGCTGTTAAATACCCCATTAAATGTTGAGCCTTGTTGGAATAAGTGTAGCTGGGGTTTTAACAGCTTATTGACTGCGAAGCCACCGTTCTGTCCCTGAGCAACGAATTGTCATATTTGTGGAATGTTGAATTTCTCCATTCTAATTAAAAATTACAATTGTTTTGAAAAATAATTAAAAAAAAAAAAAAAAAGTTTATTCATGATATTTCAGCTTCTACCTTATCCCCATGTGAGAGTCCCAATCTTTATTTCACTCTCTAGCATTTTTAAAAAGTGAGGATTAAAGCTGCCTTTTTATTTCCTGGTTTGCTGTCTGAGAATTCTTCAGTGTGATTGGCTGTTTAGACAGCTTGATGTCACTGCTGCATCGCCATAGGAGTCCCTTATTCACAGTGCTACAATCAATTACACGTCGAGAAACCTCACGTTTTCGCCACAAAGATTGCGAGATCTCTGTGGGCAGCTTTCTTTGAGGTCAGCGGCGAGCGCCTTTTGCTTCACCGCTGACCGCAAATTACAAACCAGTAGGTTTATTTGCAGTGAACCAGATCTCTGTCCTGATTAGCATGTTCTGTGAATATTCTATTAAACCTATACATTCCTCTTTTGGTCCATTGCTCTCTCAATATAATTTTTTACATTTTTGCACATTCATCAGCATTGGCTATCTAATTTTGGGAGGGCAAGGAGAGGTTAAGAGAAATTTCCTTACACAGAGATGTTGGAGCATGGAATGCTTTACCACACGGAGTAATTAAGGCACGACCACTGCATCATTTAAGGGAAGAGAAGATAAACATTTGAAGATGGGGCCTGAGAACTTCATATACATTTTTGGTACTTTTATGTATTCCTTCACTTCTAAAAGAGCCTTTTTTTATTTAATCAGAATGGCATCAGTACGACGATATTATCTGTGCAGCACCTGAAGAAGGTTGGAAAGCGAAACTTAAGACCATTTTCAGATTTAGTAAAAAAACTGATGTAACAAAAGGAAAACTACTAGCTGGGGAAATCTTGGTGCGGTCAATGTTTGATATTCTTTCAATATGGAATGAAAAGAATTTGAAGAGTTTCCTGAATCAACTGCAGCAATTCTTTGAAGTTTATAAACGCCCTATGGTTTTTGAAAGACAACTAGTTCATTGGGAATCCCTTTCCTTTGGGGAGAAAGAGGTGAGAAGGATTATTAACTGTTGCGATGAATTACTCACTTCAGCAGTATAATAGTATACAGAAATTAGCCTGTGTTTGAAGAAAGGATGCTTATCCTAAGAAAAATATACAAATGTTAATAAAAACTAATGTTAATTCAACTTGAACAGGCAAATCTTTACATGGAAATATTTTAATCAAAATTCTTCCTCATTCTTTATTCTTCACTTAAAGATAAATGGCTGGAGGCTGGATGAAGTCACAGGACACTGGCCTCCTTTCTAATAATTCCTCCTAATGGTAGCCTCATGAGTTGCATGATTTTGTTGACACATGACACACTAAGCTGTACTCTAGATGCCACCTTTGTTCTTTTTCTCCTGGCACTGGCAGCACTTGGAAAAACATACTTAATTGCTCTACGTGGCCCTTTATATATATTCTGTAGAATGTTCGATAAAATGATTGCTTAGAAACGGCTCGAACAACAATTCTAAAGCAGTGGACAGGTTTTTAAAAAAAAAATAGCTGACCAAATATAAAGTTTAATAATTTTATAAATTATATAAGTTGTAGAAGATGCTCTTCTTCCTCTTCCTTTTCTATCCCCATCCTTTTCTTTGCTGCTCTTGTTACCCCCATTCTTCTTCTCCTCTGTCCTATCATTAAAAATCTTATGAATATGCAGATTACCTCAGTGTTTTTATGATCAATTCCTATAAACTAATTTATAATAGGTTTTGCCTTTGTAAACATGTCACTTTGCACAATCTGACCACCAGGTTCCGACAAATCACTCAAAATGCTTTCTGAACATTTTTTTCATCTTTTTTTTTGTCCTTGGCAACAGAAATTTCTAATATGTAAAATAATGATTCAATTGATTTAAAAAAAAAAAAAAAAAACATTTTTAGCATTTAAATTGTCTTGTGCCTTTTAACGTCTTCTTTAAAGTTTTTACTTGACGGCCTCCTCCAAATCCCTGTGCATGGACTTGATATTTTTGCCCAGAGCCGTGACTCTGAGCTGCATTTGGATTGTGTAGTCTGAGCATGTAGAGTGTACCTAATTTCCCAGTATTGTTCAGTCAACTGGATTGATGGATTTTTTTTGTTTAGCTTCTATCAGTTTCTGTTCAAAGTAAAATGTAAGCATTGTAATTACTAAGAACTGTCAGACAGAGAAAGACAAACCGTGCCCTTTTCAAATAAAAAACAAACGAGTTGGATTTGGAAAGCCCTAATTACCAACTGTGTTGTGTTGATAGTAATTAGAATTGAACCAACCACAGCACATCACATTCAATGTTTGCAGAAATCCCATAGAAAGTCACAAACCAGTGCTGTGACAAATTTGGATTCCTTAGCCCTGGTCTTCCCCAAATGATGTCCCCTCACTGCTGATGAATACTAAGGATCCACCATGAGCCAAACCTCACATTCAAGCCCCCAGTTGTGGCAAACCTCATTTCTATCTTCCGGTGTTCTGCCAAACCCCAGATTCCACCTCTACAGTGATGCCAGATCAAAGGACTCCCACCCCAGTGCTGCCAAACCCCAGGACAATTCCCCACCGTTGCGAAAGCCAGGATCATTCCCCTGTAAAATACAAGTAAACCTCATTCACTTCTCCCAGTACTGTTAAATATATCTACCGCCAATTGGTCCATCTCGCATACCATCTTATGGCATATTCTCAGCTTTAAGAATGGTAAAGGATAAACATTAAATACATGGGTAAAGGAATATGTAATGTGTGTGTTATAAAAGATTGCTCAGTTACAGGGTTGTGGAATTCATCCCCCAAAGCATCAGTAAAAATCCCAGAATCATTTTAATAAAATTGGAATTGGACGTATTCTCACTGTAAATCGGTGAACTTCATTTATCCGTTGTATGATATAAACCAGGGGTTCTCATTTGGGGGTCTGAGAAGGTTTCAAGGGATCCGCCAAAAATACACTGTACCGTACCGGCGCACTGCCACTTTCACCATCCAAACAGCAATTTGTCCTCCACTTCCAGCGCTGCCACTGACAAAATCCAACTGTTCACCTGATTTTATTTTTTACCTTCTTTTGGCCACCGTCTCCTTCATCTGTTGGGAGAAACATCTCCCACGTTAGGAAAAAAAAATCAGACCAGCTTTGAAAGAAAGTGGGACCTTTTATAGAGGTATGTAAGATACCTCTAAATTGAATGGAAATGTTTAATCTGGAGCTCTATTTCAATTAGAACTGTTTCTGTAGTAAGACTTTGACGTTGCATCCAATGCTGTGTTTAATGTTTTCTCTCCATATTGACTAGAGCTGCTGTTGAAAATAGGTTCAGATAATGATTGTTTATTGTTTAGGTTAAGGGTCTCCTGTACAAGGTTTTGAAAGAAAGGGCTAAGCATCAAGTTTCAGAAACCGAGACAACTTCTTGGATAAGCCGTCTGCGAACAGGCGTGCTACTGTTGTACCTGGTTGACTTCTATCAACTTGAAATACAAAAACCTGATCTGCACACAGTTTGTGATCTTCTGTGCGTACAACAAAAATTGACAAACACCCTTACCAAGGATTACGAGGCACTTAAAGAAAGCTTCCATTTTGGGAAAAGGTAAGAACTGTAAATAGGACAAAAGTATTCAGAGATTTAAAAAGATATACTGCCTGTGCCATGGTTGAACTCGAACATTTGGTTCTCTTTGGTCTGATAAAATAGTTTAAATAATTGAGGTTATACAATCTCTAGTTTCAGTAAATAAAAAAGGCAATATTTTTGCATATCTCAAATTAAAAATTTTTCATGCATATTGTAGTTTTCCATGTTTATAAAGTTCATGTGCTGTAAATAGTTCACTGAAGAATATCCCTGCTCCTGTTCAGATAATGTCATGGGATCTCTTGCATCCACATGAACAGGCAGACTAGAAAGACAGCACCTCTGACAATGCAGCACTCCCTCAGTACTGTACTGAAGTGTTAGCCTAGACTTATGTGCTGAAATCCTGGCATGGGGCTTGAACCTATGCTGTACAATTTTACAGGGGATTGTTTTCATTTGGCTAGCTGACTACTTTAACATACATGGAAATCCACTATCGTGCTCGAGTCTCCAACCCAAATGAGAGAAAATCCACATTAGTGGAATTTTTGTTCACCTGATGTGGAGTACACCCATTTATTTAAGCACTTTGAATATTTGTGCAATTTGGCAAGAGCAGTTTTGCATAGGGGCATTGCTGGAGTTAAACAAGGGAAAACGGTACCATTTACCAGAATAGAGCACCGGTAAACTTTCCACGTCCTTGTCCAGTTATGACCACTCTACATCAAGGCATTGGCCTGCAGGGTTATCTGGAACCAAGAAGAAGAATTCCAGCCCCCAATGACCGGTCTCAGCAATAAGCTAGGCTGGCTGGTTAATCATCAGTTACGTCTGCAGACCTGCATGGCTCTGCTATCGGATTACTGAGACTTCCACAGTGGATTATTTTGGTTTCAATCTCCCATCACAAGGCCTGCCATCCTGCAGCCAAATTGATCTCAAAAAGGCCTTACTTATATTGCCTAACCCCCCTCTTACTCACGAGGAGGATCGGCACTAGGTAGTTAGTCACCAGACAACTGATAAGTTGGTTTGAGCTCTCAGTAGGCAGGCTGCAGATAACAGCAACTCCTCCCAAGCGGCACAGTGTGCAACACAATTCAGCAATTACCACCATCCTACTGACCACAGCAAGGACACATTATCATACCCCATCAAACAGCGGTCCAAGGGTTAAGTGATTTGGATTTTGTGGGGACAAAAGGCGCAATGTGAGTTTATTCAAATATTCAGTAATACTCACAGTGCTAGTTAACAGTTCATTGCTTATCCTCTGAACTGGCAACTTGAATTCTTTTGTGAGGATGATAGGGTTTGAATTGGTTCACATGCACCCATTTCAAAATATCATCTCCTTTGGGTTTCTGGAGTTTGATTTGGTAGGCAACCGGTGATACTTTATCTGTAATGGTATGCGAGCCATTCCAGCTTGGTAAGAATTTCTTCACTTTTGCATTGTTTTTTTTAACTACAATTGAATTAGAATACTTTTTCTCCAGTTTCGTAAACTGTTGCTGTTGACCTTTTTGTCATAGCATGCTTTCATTCCGTTAACACTTTTGTCTAGGCTTTTCTGGGCAAAAGAAAATATATTTTGAAGGTTGAGTTTTAAATTTGTTACAGACTGAGAGGCAGTTGTAGCACTTGCTAAATTTACATCAAATGCAAGTTATTGTAAAAACTGGCTTAATACAGCTAACTCTGATGCTTAAGCTGTGATTTACATACAATGCTTAAAAATCTCCCCTTTCCCTAGTAACCTTTACTTACTGCTAATTTGGTTGAACAAGAATGTTGATTTCTGATTTCAAACAGAATTTATTATCATATGATATAGCAGTGCATAGTGATTCTGTCTGGGTGACCGAAAGGAATTCTGATCGATCTTGTGTTTAGCCAACTTACAGTAATACTACTTTTAAGTAAATGTTTTTTTCCAGGTTTTATTTAATATATCTGAAATTTATTTTTTATAGCATTGAGGCCTCACTGCTGCAGCTGATGGTCAGATGTATTGATGAGGGAATAATAAAATGGCTGCAAGTGATTCCTGTTTTCCATTTATTTGGTGTTTCCTCCAACACACTGAGCCCTGATCTTTTGGACACCAATTTTAAATCTGAAGTCTGCTGGGCTGGACTCGATGGGCTTCCAATTATTAATTTCAGAGACAAATATCAATATAGAAGCCCAAGGTAGGCCTTTTTTTGAACCCACTATATGACAATAGATCAATCAGTCCTTACACTATTCCTATGGGCTTGTAGACAAGAAGACCATTCCATTGCCTCTGATGTTAAATTGACTTGTGTAAGTTAAGCGACAATCATGTCCCTAATTAAGAATCTGGGATACAGAAAAGAATGGTCATCATATCTCTCTTCCCCTGTCATTCTGATCCATGTTCTGATCACTGTGTGTGTAGGGGAGGTCTGCATTGAGTTCTTTGGTAGAGTAAATACGTGTGAGTGTGTATAATATAAATATATATATATTATACGTGCATAGAGTGAAAGTAAGAAATAGAAACGTAGGAATAGGCCATTCAGTCCCTCGAGCCTACTCCGCCACTCAGCTCATGGCTAATCTGTACCTCAACTCCTTTGCTTATCTGTGTTTTTGTGTGATCTTTGGCAGTCCTTTTCTGTGAAGTTTAGCTTTGTGGATATGTTCAGTAGCCAAGATATGCAGCTGCAGCTTAGAGCGGTAGGGGGATAAATGCTTGTCCTAGCAGAAAATGCATAAATTTATCGCAAGTTGAATGGTGCTTAAAAAAAAAAAAAAAAAAAATGACCTGATCGCCTGATCTTATACCACTTGGCATGAGATTGAACCATGCAGACAGGTTTGATCCCTGATTTGTGTTGAGTTAGCTGATCTCAGGCAAACTGCAGTGTCTGACATTATTATGGGTCTCCAGGCCATGGGAGTATAAGCCAAGGTTTCTACTCTTTGTCTCTGTCTCTTCAGTCACCACTGCTGGAATGTGCATGTTTGTGGTATGATGTGATGATCTACATGGTTGAATAGCTTGATGGCACTTGCTGTCAAAGTTCATGGGATGAATGGCCTCTTGGCAATGTATCAGATGTAACCATACTGCTGTCAGTAGAGGCTGAGAGAAAACTGAATGGTTGGGAAGGGGGACATTTTGATTGCCTCGAGCAACAAAATCACTTTGTTTTCATGACTGTCTGAATTCTGTTTCATATGTTAGAGGCATTTGAAACTTGTATAACACCGATTAAATGTACCTTTTTAACAATAAAGGTCAATCTTTCAAGCATGTACACCTTTTAAAATAATTTTTAGTACTGTATGCCTTAAAATAAACTCCTTAAAATGCTCTGTGATTCATAGTGTGTTTAAGTGTACAGTTACATATGATATATTTATCTTTTTTGTGAATGATTTTATGAAGGGAGCTGCTTGAACTGATGTACAAAAATAAGCATTTGGTGGCAGTGGATAGACTTTTATTTCGATCTTGGTTCAGCTTATTGCCATTGGAAGCTTTGCCAGAATACTTGAAAATGATGACTCCTGATCTGCTCGATGTTCTACAAGGAATCATTCAGAGACTGAAGAATAGTTTCAATTCATACAGAAATGAGGTCTGTGTTTGAGAAAAGTGGTATTGCTTAATGCTTATTCAGGGCAAGCCAATTAAAGTATATAGAAATTACAGCTTCCTTCTGCCGGCGCAGACTCGATGGGCCAAGTGGCCTCCTTCTGTGCTGTACTAGTCCCGATCATTTCATCCCAGTTCTGAGCCCAGTGTAAATGGCAACACCCGGTGTCCTTGATGGTTCCCTTTATTGGTAATTTATCCTTGTGTTTTAAGCCTGCCTGAATTTGGGTCTCCTCTGCCAAGAGACTCAGTGGGCAGGCTTCCACCAGACCTCTGCCAGTACCTAGTTTGGCTAGCTGCTAAGAAACATGGGGTACTGCCCAGGCTTGATATCCTAGCGAGTTATTCTTCCCTTTCAAATGAGAAACCCTGCCTGCCTACTCAAGTGGATGCAAACTATCCACTGCATTATTCAAAGAAGAGCAGAGAATTTTCCAGGTGCTCTACATTTATATAGTGCGTTATCACCTCAAAATATCCCAAAATACTTTATAACCAAGGAGTTACTTTTGAAGTGCAGTTGCTGTTATGTAGGCGACATGGCAGTCAACTTTCACATAGCAAAATTTACACATCCCCCCCCCCCCCCCCCCCCCAAAACAGTACCACCAAAAACAGATTAAATGACGTTCATTCATTTGCTATTTGTGGGACTTTGCTATGTACAAATTGGTTTCCATGTTTGCCTATATACCAACTGTGACTGCACTTAAATCCATTGGTTGTAAAGTGCTTATCATAAGTCTTATCATAAGATCCTATATAAACGCAATTCCTTCTTCTTTTACCCACACCAAGTACCCAAAAACAAATTGTAATTTTTCTTTGTGAAAAATGAAAGATCTTAATTAACGATGCATTATAAAATCATTTTTTCATTTGTATAGCATCTAAAATGTTTTAATGGAAACTTGGACAGTGTAGCTGATTTAATGATTTAAAATTTACAGCTACCTTTTAAAGACAAGGTAGGAATTTGAGCATTCAAATTTTTTAATTAATTAGGTATTTTCTTCATTTGGCTGATGACTTCATTACAATGTCACTTGCTTTCCACATTTTCTGATGCACCTGTTTTTTTTAATCTATGGAAATGTAATTCATTTTTAATACTCTTCTGTAAGTCACAATGGTGTATTATTTATTGTCTGAAAATGAGCGATTCAGCCAGCAAAATAATTTAAGTAATATAATGGTTTGAATTTTTTTTACTGGAAGCATTATCACTTGCATTGTGGTAATGCTTCTAAAATAACAAATACTGAGGAGATTGTTTTCTGCTGAAGTAATCTTTTCACAATTTGTAATTCCAGTCTTGTGGCTGCTTTACGGCTTTCTATTAATTTACACTGTGCATATTCATATCTAAACATTGAGCTGTGGCATATTGTGGACTTTACAAATTATTATACTCACTGCTGTGGAGAGGTCTTAACTAAAAAAAAAAAAACATTTAGATGCCGCATTTAGTAAACTTGGTATTAATTCTACTGTTTTCTTTTTGTATATTACGCTCATAGAATTTGGGTAACCTATTGATACATGTAAAAGAAAGCATGGACAGTCAGCAGAACAGGTACACAGTTTTTAATATCAAATATAACCATCTGATCTGCCTTGCATCTAGATTTATTTGTTACTGTACATGTGCCCATAGCATTGTAAATCTGTCAATTTTGATTGGTTTAAATCAGTGTTGTCCAATACATTAGCCACATGTGGCTAATTGGCTATCCAGAAGTAGCTACAGGAAACTTTTGATTAACCGGCCCCTATATAACCGGAAATGTCGGTTAACCCGCAAAATTCAGGAGTAGGTTCAGGTAACTTTTTTATTACTTTTTTTACTCCATTTGTTGCTGTGCAAGGGTGTAGCTGTTGCTAAGCTACAGAGACGCTTGCAACTTGTGCCGATTGTTCTGAAGCAGGGTTTGTTGCTTTATACGGAGCTCTGAGCTCCGTATCTTTTACTATAGCGTTCGGTTATCCGGAATTGTTGATGAACCGGCACCACGTCAGTCCCGTCCGTGCCGGATAAAAGAAAGTTTCCTGTAATTGCATTTTTTCGATGTATTTTAATGCCCAGCAATTAACACAGGATGGGTTTGGCAGCCAACCTCACTAAGGAAATAAAAATCAGATAGTTGTATAAAATAGTTGCTGATTTTGGTACACGTACAAATTAATTTTAAGTTACAAGACTTTGCGTCTTTCAGCAATTTATTTTTAAATCTTTTTAAATTTCAGTTCCCCTCTTGTCAATTCTACTGTTACTTGACAAGCAAGCCTTGCAATATAACAATGATTTTAGTGTACTTTGGAACTGCGAGCTTAGCAGAATTGAGAGAGAAAGCAGATGCAGACAGCCATTCCACAATACTAGACATGGGGCAGACCGTCTGCCCCAGCTATGACAGAGACTGTAGGTCCCGCATTGGACTCATCAGTCTCCTGCGAACTCATTTTTAATGTGGAAGCAAGTCATCCTCGGTTCCCGAGGGACTGCCTAAGAAGAGAATACTAGACATCTATTGTCTTTCTCAAAGGCAGTGGCTGAATGAGCCCAAGATGTATCAAAACTAGTTATAACATTTGCTTAAAATCTCTTGTGCAAGTGAAAATAATTCATAAATGTATAGAAAACTGTTAATTTTGGTTTAAATATGGGAATATTTTCAAATAAAGCATTTTAGGCATTGCAACTTTGAAAAATGTTCGATATTTCCTCCCGATCTGCTCACCCGATGCAGCAAATCAGAGTGGGGAAAAAGTGCTGGCAACAGAATTGAAGTTGTCAGAAAGATGATGAAAGAATCAGAAAGCGATGTTTTAAATCTGTGCATGGGAATGTGGGTGTGTATGTATTGCATTTCTTTGGCTGAAGTGGGATAAAGTACAATGTGAGCTAAGCACTGACATGAAATGTAAAGATGAGATGCCCCCTCCCACGAGGTTCAGTCTGAAATGTACATGTTCTGATTTTCATTCCACCTACTTTAGATCTCCAGTGTGGTAATATTGGGTGTTAATCGATTTTGTGAATATTTAATAGTCCACAATTTAATAGTCCTCCATAGATTGTACATTGCAATCTATTACCAGTTTTTTTTTTTTATTAGTATTCTTTGAGTCTAAAATATGTCGCTGATCACTGACAGAGTTATAAGTCTTGAATCAATTGGTTTTTCTAAGTTTTGCTTTCTGGAGATAATTTCAAATGTATTTTTTCAGTGTATTTTGTTGTGAACAGAAATAAATTTCAATATATTTCCACCTCTAGGGATCTCAGTGGTGAATGTGTAGAAGCATGCATGAAGACCAGTTTGAAAATCCATGAAAACATATGTAAATCTCTAAAAGCATCGCACTTTATAGAAATCATCGCCATTTCTATTGGGTTAATTAGCAAACTTGCTCAATTAAGAAAATCTTCATTGAAGGTATCAGTAAAAGCAAATACACGTGTGAAACAGCCAATAGAATAACATCTGATTTAAATACATTGAAATTTAGCAATTGGATATTTCTGTTTCATAAAATGATTTTCTTAAACTTATTTGGGTGCAATGTTGGGTATTCTATATAAAACTGGATGATGTGGGAAACTAGAAACTTTTGTTCTGATTTTTTAAAATATGTATAGGTTGGAGAGCAGCTCATTTTTACAAAAATAGAATATATAAGCTAATATATAAAATATAACATAGATTTTGACTGTCTACCTCTGATTCAGGCACTTATTACAATAATGCTTTAACTCAACCCTTAAGGGGAAAAACAATGAAGACGTTTTTTAAAATTTAGGTCGCAGATGAGAAATCGCAAAATGAGGAAGCTCCGACAATGCCAAGCACTGAAACATTCTTACAAAAGACTTTGACATTTACAAGAAGTTGGCTAAAAGAGGTCCTTAAAACAAAATCACTATATGAATATGGTATTTCTATCAGTCGATCTGAACTCCAGGTAAGGCAGTTTTGTAATAGTGCCTAAACTAACTTGCCTCTTGAGCTGTGAGAGATCAGTGGAATGTGGGGATTAACCTAATGGGAGTGATGGAGCATACATGCTAAAATTGTCAATTATTTTTTTGTGTTTTGAGTTTAATTTGCTTCATTTTAACAGTTCAATATTAGGAACTTTTTTATTTGGTACCTTAACTGTGAATTGGTTTGAGCCAGTAATAGGTTAATTAATGGTTGCATAAGTGGCTTTTTTTCTGTAGGGTTATTGTGTAACTTGAGATGGTATAAATCTGAGGTTACTACAGATTAATTTTGAGCTGAGAGGGGCCAGGAGAGTGTGAACTTTAGCTTCAGTGGGCGTTCAACCTTGATGTGCACTTAGCTTAAAATTATACTTGAGGTGTTAAACCGTTTTGTTATTGTGCTTCAATTTATTGAATCTTCAACCAAAACCCACGAGATTGACTGATGCCATGATGTGTGGTAGCTGTGCAATGTGGGAGTTCTAGGATGGATCAAATGTCTCTGACTGCTTGTGATTGGACTTGAGGAGAAGCTGGTAATGTTTCGTCACATTCAGGAGGCTGAAGGGTTCTTAGAGTGCCCATTCCAGGAGGCCCCACAGGCAAAATGAGTTAGCGAGGAAGGAAAGTGGGTAACCATCCGTTGAAGTAGGTAGAGTAGAGAGGGGGCAATGCAGGGATCTTCTGGGAGTGTTGAATTGATAAACAGATATTCAGTGTCCTAGGCACAATTAGAGATGAAAATGGCACTCTTCTGGAGGATGAGGGAATGATGGAGACATTAAATAAGTGCTCTACCTCAGTTTCCAGTGTATGGTACTGGGAATGAAAGGGTAAAGAGAAGGAGGCGAAGCATTTAGATAGGATTGGGTAGAGTTTTCACGGAAATCTTCGATCCAGAGTGGAAACCCGGGAGAAATGGCATAAAGCGCTTGCGCAGTATTGCTAATGTTCCCGCCGAAGTTAAGTGGGAAATCAGGGGAAGCCCTGCAGAAATTCCTGGTGGATACTATAGGTAAGGAATTGGTGAAAGTCCAAGTGGGGACAGCACCAGGACCTAATGGCATCCTAGAGTGCCAAAAGAAGTCTGAACAAATAGAGGCTCTGATTAAAATCTATTAAACATTTTTCATTATGGAAGTTGTGCTAGAGGACTGACGGGGTGCAAATGCAACATCTGTGCTCTAAAACGGAGAAAGGAGTAAACCAGGAGACTGTCAGACTAACATTAGTAGTGTGTAAGCTTCTGGAGCCCATAATACAGGATAGAATTAATACATAGATGGACATGGCTTCATTAAGGACAGCCAGCATAGATTTGAAAAAGGCAATTTGTGTCTGACAAATTTTAATTGAGTTCTTTGATAAGGAAATGCAGTACGTATATGGATTTTCAAAAAGTGTTTTGTAAGGTGCTGCATAGAAGGTTTGTTAAAATTTAAGGCACATGGTATTCTTGGGAGTGTGGCAGCATGGATAGGAAGCTGGTTAAAGGAGAAAACAAAAGTAATGACTGGATTTTTTTTTTGTACTGGAAGGATGTAAACTGTGGTGTCCTCCAGAGGTCCATGTTGGGACCATTGTATTTTTAATATTTATAAATGATCTGGACTTGGGTATAGAGGGCACAAAATTTGCAGATGAAACAAAAATGGGGAATGTGGTTTTGAAGACAGACAAATTAATAGATTGGGCAGTTGATGTCAGATGAAATTTAGTGTGGAGAAATGTAAGGTGATTGGGAAGAAGAAGAGAATATATACACGAAATGGTAAAATTTTAAAAAGAGTAGGGAAACAGAGGAACTTGGGGCTTCAGATACACAAATCTTTAAAAGTTGGAGGACAAGTTGAAACTAAAACAATGCATATAGGATCCTAAGTTTATAAATAGGTTATTGAGTACAAGAACAAAACGGTGATGCCAAACCAATGCAAATTATTGATGTGAAGGCCATGGAGAAGGTGTAGAAGAGATTCACTAAGATGATACCAGGATGAGAGGCTTTCATTTTGAGGAGACATTGTAGTAACTGGGCTTCTTTTCATTGGAACAGAGAAATTTAAGAGAGCTAATAGAAGTGTTCAAAATTATGAATGTTTTCAATAAAGTAAATAGGGCAAAATCAAAAATATTTCATATAATTGACTTTTCCCATCCTTTGCTTCCTGCGAGAGAACCCTTCACACATTATCCCAGTAGGGAGCATTCCGTTTATTACCCCTGGTCAGTGAATCAGTAACTGGAGGGCATAAATTTAAGATCATCAAAAGAACTAAGGGAATGGTAGGATAAAGTTTTATGTTGAAGGTTGTTGGCACATCTAATGCCCTACCAGAAACCGCAGTGGAAGCTGAATCCATATTGGCTTTTTACAAGCGCAGTGGATAAGTTCCTGAAAGATTAAAAATGCAAATAGTATGGGGATTTCAGAGAGCTGGCTCAGGCATGTGGGTTGAACGGCCTCATTTCATAAAATTTGTATGATTCTATATCTGCTAAAGAGTTGTATGGTTTTTATCAGATGTATGACTATTTATCCTGCTCTATTTCTGATATTCTTGCCTTTACACCGCTCTTAATCGGTTTCTCTTATCTGCTCTTCTTCAGTCTGTATAATTGTCATCTGTCACATAATCAAATATTTTTGACTTCGTCCAAGACTACCTCTTTCAACCAATCTCTTTCTATCTGCCCACAAAGGGTACCCTTCAGCTGAACTGTTCTCCACTGCACACATCAAAATGAAGCCTGATGTTGACTACCGTGTCCTATACTCATTTCCCTCCGTATCAAACCAGTGTTAATCCATATGTTCTCCTGCCTCTGCTACAATACATTCAGTACAAATGGTGCAGGTATAAAATAATTTTGTTTGGAAAATTTGAACCCCAAAACTATACAGTTTGTGGCTTAAGATATGTAAGTTGCAATTCAGTATAAAACAATGTGTGATACAGAGCTACATCATTCACTTGACTGTGATGGTGCTGCATTATCCCTCCTTGACCTCTGCAGCCTTTGACAAAGTCAGCCATACCATTCTCCTCCGATGTGTCTTATTCATTGTCCAGCTTCGTGGAATTGTTGTATTGGTTCCACTCTTACCTATTCCGATTGTAACCAGAGGACCTCTACCAATAACTCTGTTCCCACCCGTATACCGTTACCTCGGGAGTCCCCCAAAGATTCGTCCTTAACCCTTTCTCTTCCTCATCTACATGCTTCCCTTTGGCATCATCATCGACATGGTGAAGGTCAGCTTCCACACATACACTGATGTCATCCAACCTTACCTCTCCAACACTTGTTGGCTCCTCCACTGCCTCGCAACCTATCTAATCCTGAGCTGAGCGTCGAACCCCATGTTGTCTCCATCATAAAGCCTGCCTTCATCTATCTCTGTAGCGTCGCCTGCCTCTACCACTATCTTCGTCCATCAGCTGCTGAAACCCCATCATACATACCTTTGTCACCTCCAGACTCTGGTATTTCTGGTTGGCCTCCCAAATCCAGTCTCCGAAAACTTCAGCTCATCCAAAACTCTGCTGTCCGTATCCTTTCCTACAACATCACCCCTGTCCTCACTGTCATATATTGGCTCCTGGTCCTTTAATACCTCAAATTTAATATTCTCATCCTCCCATGTAAATTCCCTTCATGGCCTCACTCCTTTCTATTTCTGTAACCCCTCCCACTCCTGAACATTCTGTTACTGACCCTGGCCTCTTGTACGTCCCCCACTCCCTTTTCCACACCATTGTTGGCTATGGCTTCAGCTGCCTATGCCCCATGCTTTTGGAATTCCCTCCCTAAACCTTGCCACATCCCTCTCCTTTTAAGATCCTCCTTGAAATGCACCTCTTTGACTAAGCTTCCTAATATCTCCTCCTTTGGCTCAGTGCCCATTTTTCCCCTTACACTCTGAAGTGCCTTGGGACATTTTACATTAAAGATGATATATAAATGCAAGTTGTTGCATGATAGCATGCCCTGATTTACGCAGTCTGTTGTCATTCAGTGATTTACTTTGCAGTGACTCGTTTTTAGACAAATGCAAATAAAGCTATATTTGAATAAAGTATTCTCTATTTACTCATTTTATAAAGATGTGGGTCACGCTTATGACCTTAGACTTTGGAAATAAAGAATGGACTTCCATTTGGAGTGAAGGACTCTTGAGTGATCTGGAAGGGAGAATAAAGAAGGTAGTGTATCATATCCAAATGTAGGAATGTTGTTAAGATAGCCTGCTAAACTTGCAGAATTTTCTTTTCCAATTTTATCCCTGCCATTCCTTAACGCAGTGAGGTAATACTGGGTAACATTCGATCGATGCCAGCAGCGCTTTGTTATATTGCCTAGGTGCAAGCATGGGTAGAGAATGTTGTCAGGCTATTCAACAGTAGTGATAAGGGAGGGAATATGACCGTGAAGCAGGACTCTGCTTCTCACCTGAGATTTCTCATGCACTTCCTAATAGTATCACTAGGTGGAAATTGGAATCAAAATGCAGTGGCCAATTGTAGTGTTGCACCGACAGACCTGACACAGACCAAGGATTGATCCTAAGGCATTCCTGGTTTGTATGACTCTGTAGCATATCAAATGGTGCATTGACTTACTGAGCCACCTTGAGAGCTCTACATGTTTAAAGCATATTCTTGGAAAGGGAAATAATCTTAACTGTGAAAAGTCTTGCATTCATATCCATGCCCTTGTGTGGTGAGGTACTACTTTCTGATCAGTAACATTTACATCAGCTTTGTAGAACACCAGCTACTATCTGTTGGAAGCAATGTATATAATATTTATTGGTTCGAAAGAATAGAATTTGTGAACTGTCCCTGAAAAGTTAGCAGGCTTAGTTTTTTTTGAGGCATGAATTACCTATGTTGCACCCACTTTGTTGTGCAGATTCTTCAGCAGGAGAGCTGAAATATTCTCAATGTTATGCAATTAGCACTAATTGCTATCTTTTGTGTTTTGCAATCCTGTTCCAGGTTGAGTGGGACAATAAAAATAACATTCCTTATCTTTTCATCAGGAAAGACCGTACTATCAGATAGAAATCTACTGCCAAGAGATTGAGGAGTTAAGCAGCTTGCAGCCTTTGGTTGCAAAATGTTTTGAGAACTGTGCACTTGATGCTGTCCATTCTATATGTCAGGTATCAGCAGTATAAAACAGTTCTTAAAAATATGGTTTAATATTTGTGTTTTTCAAAGATTGGCTCATACTTTGCACATTACATTTATATTTTACCCCTTCTAGGACAAGTCTGAGGCTCAACTTTTAGATAAATTGGTTCGTTATGATTTGAGCAAATTTGGAAAGTTGTTGTCAACAATAATTGAAAAATCCTGGCATAAAGACCGCAGTGGAAGCTTTTTGGAAGATTCTGATTCAGTTGTCTTGCATTTACTTAATTGGTCAGCTGCAAAGACTATCTTTAAATTGCAAGGTATGAAAAAAATTTGGTATGTTCAGTTAATTTACTTAGAAACAAGTAATCGTGGATGTCCTTTATTCCAGCTCACTATACCCTGGCTGCCATCTTGCTTTGTGCCCTGGCTGTTAAAATGGACAGTGTATGGGGCAAAGGCTATCTGTGAGCTGCTGGGCACTTGATAAGTGTAAGAGATATTTTAAATCTAGAATTGTGATTCCCCTTTTCAAGCATTTTGTGGAATGGCTGTCCTTTACTTCAGCTGCTCACAGTCACACTTATGCCAATTCTGCTCATGGGAGCTAATTCTTTTTTTCACCACTGTCAACTGTTTCCTGCATTGTGTCCTCCTTCCTCCATCTTATCACATTCCTAAGGGATACATTTTTGACTGAGCTTCTAGTGGGGAGCTTTGCATGCTGGGAGTGCAAAATTGGAAATTTACCCCTCAAGTCTGAACTACTTATGGACTTGTATTTAAAATTAAGGCCTCCCCGCCCTGCCCCCCAATCCCTTGGCTCCAATCCCTTGCTCCTTCCCTCTTCCAAATCATCCCTACTCCAGTCTTCCATAATTTTCTCAAGTCCCCCTTTTTCTCACCATCTTATTCTTCAAGATGCTCCCTTGACCCAACTTGTTTTTCCCAACTTCTTTTCATCCAGTTTCCCATCTGCCCTCCGCTTGTTGCAATCAGCAATCTACCTTTATCCTCTGACATCATCCTTGCCTCTTTCAAACAGCTGTTGTTAAACCTCTCCGCCTTCCCCAGTTATCGCCAGTCCTTCCTGGGCTTCATGACCTACAGTACTGTGCCCACTTCTGCTACTCCATTTGAGTCCCTGTAAGCTAGTTTCTGTCCTGCCATACCACAGATTGGCAGAAGGATAGGGAACAGTAGCATAGTGGTAATGTCACTGGGCCAGTAATCCAGAGGCCTGGGCTAATGATCCAGAGACGTGAGTTCAAATCCTACCACAGCAGCTGGGGAATTTAAATTCAGTTAATTAAATAAATCTGGAATTAAAAAAAAAAAGTAATGGTAACCATGAAACTATCAGATTTTAGTAAAAACCCATCTGGTTCACTAGTGTCCTTTAGGGAAGGAAGTCTGCCGTCCTTACCTGGTCTGGCCAAGATGTGACTCCAGACCCACAGCAATGTGGTTGACTCTTAACTGCCCTCTGAAATAGCCTAGGAAGCCACTCCGTTGTAACAAACTGCTACGAAAAACAATAAAAAGAATGAAACCGGCCGGACCACTCAGCATTGACCTTGCCACCGGCAATAGACACTGCAACGGCACACCCAGCCCAGTCAACCCTACAAAGTCCTCCTCACTACCATCTGGGGACTTGTGCCAAAATTGGGAGAGCTGTCCCACAGACTAGTCAAGCAACAGCCTGACATAGTCATACTCACAGAATCATACCTTTCAGCCAATGTCCCAAACTCCTCCATCACCATCCCTGGGTATGTCCTGTCCCACCGGAAGAAGCACTGAGAGTAGCAAGGGCACAGAATATACTCTGGGTGGGGGACTTCAATGTCCAGCACCAAGAGTGGCTCGCTAGCACCACTACTGACCAAGCTGGCTGAGTCCTGAAGGACATAGCTGCCAGTGAGAGAACCAATACGAGGGAAAAGCCTACTTGACCTCGTCCTCACCAATCTACCTGTCACAGATACATCTGTCCATGACAGCATTGGTAGCAGTGACCACTGCACAGTCATTGTGGAGATGAAGTCCCGTCTTCACACTGAGGGCACCCTTCATCGTGTTGTGTGGCACTACCACCGTGCTAAATGGGATAGATTCAGAACAGATCTAGCAGCTCAACACTAGGCATCCGTGAAGCGCTGTGGGCCATTAGCAGCAGCAGATTTGTATTCCACCACAATCTGTAACCTCATGGCCCGGCATATCCCTCACGCTACCATTATCATCAAGCCAGGGGACCAACCCTGGTTCAATAAGGAGTGTAGAAGAGCATGCCAGGAGCAGCACCAGGTGTACGTAAAAATGAGGTGCGAACCTGGGGAAACTGCAACACAGGACTTGCATGCATGCTAAAAAGCGGAAGCAGCATGCTATAGACAGAGCTAAGCGATCCCACAATCAACGGATCTGAACAAAGCTCTGCAGTCCTGCCACATCCAGTCATGAATGGTGGTGGACCATTAAACAACTAACTGGAGGAGGAGGCTGCATGAATATCCCCATCCTCAATGATGGTGGAGCCCAGCACGTGAGTGCAAAAGACGAGGCTGAAACATTTGCAACCATCTTCAGCCAGAAGTGCCGAGTGAATGATCCATATCGGCCTCCTCCTGAGGTCCCCACCATCACAGAAGTCAGTCTTCTGCCAATTTGATTTACTCCACGTGATATCAAGAAACGGCTGAGCACACTGGATACAGCAAAGGCTATGGGCCCTGACAACATCCCAGCCATTGTGCTGAAGACTTGTGCTCCAGAACTAGCCGCGCCTCTAGCCAAGCTGTTCCAGTACAGCTACAACACTGGCATTTTTTCCGACAATGTGGAAAACTGCCCAAGTATGTCCTGTCCACAAAAAGCAGGACAAATCTAATCAGGCCAATTACCGCCCCATCAGTCTACTCTCAATCATCAGCAAAGTGATGGAAGGTGTCATTGACAGTGCTATCAAGCAGCACTTACTCACCAATAACCTGCTCACTGATGCCCAGTTTGGGTTCCGCCAAGACCACTCGGCTCCCGACCTCATTACAGTCTTGGTCCAAACATGGACAAAGGAGCTGAATTCCAGAGGAGAAGTGAGAATGACTGCCCTTGACATCAAGGCAGCATTTGACAGAGTGTGGCATCAAGGAGCCCTAGTAAAACTGAAGTCAATGGGAATTGGGGGGCGGGGGGAAAACTCTCCTCTGGCTGGAGTCATACCTAGCACAAAGGAAGATGGTTGTGGTGATTGAAGGTCAATCATTACAGCCCCAAGACATCGCTGCAGTAGATCCTCAGGGCAGTGTCCTAGGCCCAACTATCTTCAGCTGCTTCATCAATGACCTTCCCTCCAACATAAGGTCAGAAATGGGGATGTTCGCTGATGACTGCGCAGTGTTCAGTGCCATTCACAACTCCTCAGATAATGAAGCAGTCCATGCCCGCATGCAACAAGACCTGAACAATGTTCAGGCTTGGGCTGATCAGTGGCAGGTAACATTTGCGCCACAGAAGTGCCAGGCAATGACTATCTCCAACAAGTGAGAGTCTAACCACAGCCCCTTGTCATTCAATGGCATTACCATCGCCGAATCCCCCACCATCAACATCCTGGGGTTACTCACCATTGACCAGAAACTTAACTGGACCAGCCACACAAATACTGCAGCAACAAGAGCAGGTCAGAGGCTAGGTATTCTGCGGCGAGTGTCTCACCTCCTGACTCCCCAAAGCCTTTCTACCATCTACAAGGCACAAGTAAGGAGTGTGATGGAATACTCTCCACTTGCCTGGATGAGTGCAGCTCCAACAACACAAGAAGCTCGAAACCATCCAGGCCAAAGCAGCCCGCTTGATTGGAACCCCATCTACCACCTTAAACATTTACTCCCTCCACCACCAGCGTACCGTGGCTGCAGTGTGTACCATCTACAAGATGCACTGCAGCAACTCGCCAAGGCTTCTTCGGCAGCACCTCCCAAACCCGCGACCTCTTCCCCCTAGAAGGACAAGGGCAGCAGGCGCATGGGAACACCACCACCTCCAAGTTCCCCTCCAAGTCACACACCATCCTGCCGTAGAAGTATATCGCCGATCCTTGATCGCCGTTGGGTCAAAATCCTGGAACACCCTACCTAACAGCACTGTGGGAGTACCTTCACCACACGGACTGCAGCGGTTCAAAAAGGTGGCTCACCACCACCTTCTCAAGGGCAATTAGGGATGGGCAATAAATGCTGGCCTTGCCAGTGACGCCCACATCCCATAAACGAATAAAAAAAAGATTGTTCTAGTCAAAGTGGCTACAGGAGTGGTGTGGGAAATTAAGGTTCCGTTTCATTATTGGGACAGGAAGGCACTGTACCGTTGGTATGGGCTCTACCTGAACCGGTCTGGGACCAGGGTCCTAGCGGAAAGGATGAATAGGGTTGTCACAAGGACTTTAAACTAGTAAATGGGGGGGAGGACTCTGGGTAAATTGCAGTACAAATAGTAGTTCAAAAACAAACTAAAGGGAAGAGAATAGATTAGCAGTCAGAAATTGTGCTTTAGACACTACAGATAAAGGGAAAACTAAAAGATGTAAAGCGATTAAACCAGGAGAGAGAAATAAGAAACAAGTGAGTAAAACATTAGAGCTGAAGGACAGGCGAGGGTGTATGTCCCAAATAAGCGTTCTTTATACAAACGCACGGAGTATAAGGAATAAATTGAATGAACTGCTGGCACAAATTCAAATTGGAGGGTATGACCTGGTAGCCATTACTGAGACATGGCTGCAAGACAGTCAAAACTGGGAACTAAATATACCAGGTTATAAAGTCTGCAGGAAAGATGAGGAAAATGGCAGAGGGGGAGGAGCATCCTTAGTGATCAAGGATGAAATCACTTCATTGATAAGATTTAAAAATAGATAAGCAGCCAGTGGTGACCTTATGGGTTGATTAAGAAATAGGAGAGGATCTAAGACTATAGTGGGAGTTGTGTATAGGCCCCCTGGTAGCAGCTGTGAAGTGCTAGATTGTATAAATGCAGAGATTAGACAAATGGGTAGCAAAGGCAGAGTGATTTTAATAGGGGATTTTAACTTGCATATAGATTGGGAAAAGCAGACTAGCACTTGTCAGAAAGGTAGTGAATTTCTTGTGTGTCCGGGATAGTTTTCTACAACAATATGTCCTGGAGGCAACAAGGGGGCAAGCCATCTTAGATTTAGTAATGAGCCAGATTTAGTTAACTGCCTAACTGTGCGAACATTTATCCAATAGCGACCATAACATGATTGAGTTTAACATAGCGTTTGAAAGGGAGAAATGCAAAACAGCTACTAAGATTCTAGATTTAGGTAAGGCCGACTTCAACGGGATGAGGCAGAGACTGTCCACAGTAAACTGGACATATCTGTTAATGAGTAAAATGAGAGAAGATCAGTGGGAGATGTTTAAAAAATAATTTAAGGTGATACAGAACCAGTTTATACCCCTGAAGGGCAAGAGCTCTACTTGCCAAAAAACCCAGCCATGGACAACTAAAGAGGTGAGGACAGCATAAACTAAAGGAAAGGGCACACAGAAATACAAAAAGTAGCACAGATCCTGGCGAATGGGAAAGATGCAAAGAACAGCAAAGGGTCACAAAACAGATAGTAAGAGCTACAAAAAGGAACTATGAAAAGAAATTTGCAAGGGATATCAAAATCAACATGAAGAATTTTTATAGTTACATTAGGAAAAAGAGGGTGGTCAGGAGCAATGTTGGCCCCTTAAAAACTGAAAGTGTCATTGACAGTATCACCAATGGGGAAATGGCGGACATGTTGAATAATTACTTTGCGCCGGTATTTACAGTAGAAGAAGAAATCCCAAAGAAACTAATATTGAATCGGGGACAAGGACTCAATAAAATTAATGTAAGTAAATTTAAAAGCAATGAAGAAAATAATGGCACTAAAGAGTGACAAATCCCCAGGGCCAGATGGTTTCCATCCCAGGGCTTTATAGGAAGTAGGTGAGCACATTGCAGATGCCCTAACTATAATCTTCCAAAGTTCTCTAGATTCAGGAACCATCCCTTTAGATTGGAAAATTGCGCATGTTCTCTTTTTTTAAGACTGGCGACAGAGGGAAACCAGGGACTTCTAGACCAGTTAGCCTAACATCTGTTGTTGAGAAATTGCTAGAGTCTATAATTAAGGATAAGGTGACTGAACACCTCAAATTTTCAGTTGCTCAGAGAGAGACAGCATGGATTTGTGAAAGGTAGGTCATGCCTGACAAACCTGATTGAATTTTTGAAGAGGTGTCTGAAATAGTGGACGGGGCAATGTCTATGGATGTTATTTATTTGGACTTCCAGAAGGCATTTGATAAAGTCCCACATAAGACACTGTTATCTAAGGTAGAAGCCCACAGAATTGAGGGCAAATTATGGACCTGGTTAGGAAATTGGCTGAGCGGCAGGAGACAGTAGGGATAATGGGTAGGTACTCAAATTAGGATGTGACTAGTGGTGCCTGCAGGGATCAGTGTTGGGGCCTCAGCTATTCAAAATATTTATTAACGACTTAGATGATGGCATAGAAAGTCATATATCCAGATTTGCCGATGACACAAAGATAGGCGACATTGTAGGCAGTGTAGATGAAGGCATAAAATTACAAAGGGATATTGATAGATTAAGTGAATGGGCAAAACTGTGGCAAATGGATTTCAATGTAAGCAAATGTGAAGCCACCCACTTTGGACCTAAAAAGGATAGAACTAATGAGGATAAATGGTGAAAAGCTAAAAACAGTGGAGGTCCAAAGAGACTTGGCGGGGCGGGGGGGTGGGTGGGGGTGTCCAGGTACATAGATCATTAAAATATCATGAACAGGTACAGAAAATAATCAAAAAGTCTAGTGGAATGCTGGCCTTTATGTCTAGAGGACTAGAATACAAGGGGGTAGAAGTTATGCTGCAGCTGTACAAAGCCCTGGTTAGACCACACCTGGAGTACTGTGAGCAGTTCTGGGCACCACACCGTAGGAAGGATATATTGACCTTGGAGGGAGTGCAGCGTAGGTTTACCAGAATGATACCTGGACTTCAAGGGTTAAGTTACGAGGAGAGATTACACAAATTAGGGTTGTATTCCCTAGAATTTAGACAGTTAAGGAGTGTTCTGATTGAAGTTTTCAGGATATTAAGGGGAACAGATAGGGTAGATAGAGAGAAACTATTTCCGCTGGTTGGGGATTCCAGGACGGGGGACATAGTCTAAAAATTAGAGCCAGACCCTTCAGGAGTGAAATTAGGAAACACTTCTACACACAAAGGGTGGTAGAAGTTTGGAACTCTCTTCAGCAAATGGCAGTTGATGCTAGATCAATTGTTAATTTTAAATTGGAGATTGATAGCTTTCTGTTAACTAAAGGTATTAAGGGATATGGACCAAAGGCAGGTACAGGAAACTTTGTGCTATCCGGCACCCACGGGACTGAGCTGCTGTCGTTGCCTCAAAACTGCTGTACTCTCCAGAGTTAATGTTGAGAGATACGGAGATTCTTATCTCCGTATTTGACAACAAACACTGTTGCTTAGCAACAGCTTCTAAACACTCGGGTGTGGCCCTAAAGCTCTGTAGCTGAAGCTGTTGCTATAGCTACAGACCTTGCACAGCTTGACTGTTCAAACAAAGCAAAAAAAAAACAAACAAAAAGAATAAAAAACGGCTGCTGATTTTTGCCGGTGGCTCCAGATTGCCGGATAGCACAAAGTTTCCTGTATATGGAGTTAGATCGCAGATCAGACATGATCTCATTGAATGGCGGAACAGACTCAAGGGGCTGAATGGCCTACTCCTGTTCCTATGTTCCTAAGTCACTAATTACATAATCTGTGATGGTAACTAGTTTTCTTGTCCCTTTTTATTCTGTTTAATATGCTGTATGTATGTAGCTGCTGCCTTTGACATTGTTGATTACTCTTACTCTCCTACAAAGTCTCTATTTAACAGTTCCCTTCATACTTATCCAAAGGATGACTAAATGTATCTTGTAGCAGAGTCTCTTTTGCCTGCATATCACCACTGGTGTGCCTCAGGGTTCTATCCTTCCTCACCCATCTCAGCATTGTCTAAATGCTGTCCTTTGGTGACATCATCCACAAGCACAAGGTTAGATTCTCTGTGTATGCTGGTGACATACAGATTTACATTCCCACTCTTTTCAAAACTATTTCTCGACTATCCAAAATAAGTCTGACATCAAGTCTCGAATGAATCAAAATTTCTTCCAATTCAATGTAGCTGAAACTGAAGACTACCCTTTTGGCTTTTTTTTAACTCCTGTGTGCCTCTCTGAACTACATCAGCCACCCTGATTGCCACCTTGAGCTAAGTCTGCTGATGCTGCTTGTGGTTTAGATTTCTTCCCCGTATCCATTTTATCACCAAGCCCATCTTCCACCTTCGAAACATTGCCCACCTCTTCAGTGCTGCTACTGAAACTCTAAGCCCCACTTTATCACTTCAAAGCTCAACTTCTCTACCATTCTCCAAGCCTGCTTCCACCCTCCATAAATTGTAACTTAATTAGATGCTGGTGCCTGTGCCCTTGTGCTCAAAACCCTGAACGCTCATCACCCTAGTTCTCACCAGGCTTCCTGTGCAGCTCTACATCAATTTCAAAATGCTTGTCCTAATCTTTGAATATCTGCAGCATTGTTGTCTAAACAGTTTTACGTGTATTTCATGTAAGTTATATTTTAACTTCAAATAGGAGTTGAGGTAGCAGTATTTCTGAACAAAACTAAATGTGCCAACACATTCAATTTTATCAAATTGTCTTTTTAATGTTTCTGTTATATGAATTAAAATCAGTCTTGATTTTCGTCTTGATGTCCTCCTTCATCTGGTACAATTTCATACTATATTTTTGTGAATAGGAATGGATAGCAAGCTCATTGATCAGCTGTCAGATGAGGCTAGACATTTGATGGCATTAGCAGATTCAGTATTCTTGGATGTGATGAACAAACTTCAAGATGGCTCCATAAAAGTAAAACATTTGGAGTGGATCTTAGCTAAGAAGAACAGCTTTATAGATTTGCACAACACAAGTAAGTTTTTTTTTTGTATAAATTGTTGCACTTAAAAAAAAAAAAAAAAAAAACTTCCATGTGAAATTTCCTAAAGGGTACTTCTACATTTTTTTTGCAGAACGAGATGGATCATTCAAAGAAAAAAGCCTAGAACAGGTGTTGACTTGGCGACGAAATGAACTACAGGCATTCAATGCAGAAAATAATTGGATGGACAGTCTCTTGAAAATGTGTAGAAAAATCAATGAGTTTGTGAAAGGTACCACCTTTTTGCATTATTTTTATTTAAATCTTAAACCACTTAAGAGGACTGGGTTTCAGGGCTTGCAGCCACAGCTGACCTGTATGGAGAGGCAATAGCAGACATCTTGGGCAGGAATTTAACTGGAGGCGGGACTACAACTTTCGGGGTTGTAGTCCCGCCTCCATCGAGATGCGGCCAATCCACGCGATTTTAACTTGATTGACCTTGTTGAGCCTGCCCAGCGGGCTCAGCAGGCCAATTAAGGGCCACCCGGCAACAGGTGACGTCGCAGACTGAAATTTCATCTGTCAAGACGTTTTGACAGATGAAATATCAGTGTTTCACAGCTGTTCGAAGCTGTCAAACACTGACAGTCTTACTTCTAACATGAGTCCTTCTCCACAGACTCAGTTAGAAATCTCTCCTGCACAGAAAGCTGCAGGCTGTCACTTTTGACAGTTCGCAGCCATTCTGCTTTCTGTGCCGGTGAGATGAGGGACTCCCGGAACCTAAAGGAAGGAAGGCTGAAAAGGTATGTAAAACTTCTTTAATCATTTAGACACACCAAACACACTTACCTTTGCACTCATGCACACATCACTCACCTGAACACCGACATCTCGACCCCTCCAAGCCCTTCAACCCAACCCTCCTCTAACTTGGCGTGGTTTGGAGCCGCCTGGAATCCCACACTTCAACATCAAAAATAAGGATTAGGCTAAAAACTGCCTGTTAACAGGCAGTTAATTGGCACTAATCCCTTCCCACCTCGGGTAGGCGGGTCCCAGTGCGGGGCGGGTACCCGTCTCCTTTGAAACTGGCATGGAGGCGGGAAGGGGTCGGGACCCCTGATTTCAGGATTTTAACCTCCTCCACGGCACAATGAAAATCCTGCCCCTTGTGTGAAGTGGGTCCAATAGGCTGATGTTGGCCTCTGGTGACTGGCCAGTGGGAGCAGGCTGCTTGCTTTTCCACCTATACCCATAGGAGATCGGTGCTTTCATAGGAGGGCTTTGTTCCCTCATTTCATTTTTTTTAAATTGCAAATTTGCTTGCAGTAGTTCCAGTCTTTGTTGCTTAGGGAAAAATCTAAACCAAGGCTCTCCCTAATATTCCATGTTGTTTTCATAATGATGCTTAAAGCATTGTAGAATATGGTTTTGCAATTAGTCTGCTGAGCAAAGAACGCACTTTTTTTGGAAAGGATGATTAAGCTTCATTGTGGGAAGAGAACTTCTGTTGCATTTATGCAAAATATTAATCTAATTTTCTCTTTAATTGTAGTGGCAATTGAAGAACATGAAAAAATGTTTGCAGCCGATGTTAAATTAAAGGCGCTAAATGAATTAGTCACCATAAAGCAGATTGGCACTGAACATTCCACTAAAGTTATCTACTTCACTTTAAGTGAAAAACTGAAAGAAATGGCAAAAACCATTCACTGCTTTAAAGATAGCCACATTTTACAAATATGCTGGGAAAAAGAGGCCAAAGCATTGTGTCTGGAAGATGTACCTACCGACGAAGAACCAGAGTTGGCTTCATTACTGTCTCTTGAAGAAGTTCGTACCAAGATATGGGAGCCATGTTTGGACGAGTACAAACAAATTTTTAAAAAAGTGAAGGAGGGAAGTCTTACATTTGAAGAGGTCGATGCCATCTTTAAAGATTATCTTGATCAATATGAAGATCTAAAGAGTGATTTCAAGATTATGTGTAGAACAGAGATGAATACTAAAGACAACTGGATAGAAGAACGAATCCAACAAATTCGGGAATACCACCAGCTACATTTGGCTGTTGAATCTGCCCTAGTAATCATTAAAGCCCAGAGTGTGTTGAGCCTCACTGGAAACTTCAGTGTTCTGCAAACACTACTAAACGTGGTAAGTGTGAATATTTAAATTTTGCCTTTTCTGCTCATTTTCTCTCCTCGCCTCCCTTCCGAAAGGTGTTGACTCCTCAGTGGGCTATGGTTCCAAAGAACCAGACTCACTCCAATGCCTAATCCAAGTGACCACTGTTCATGTGTGCCTTGGCTGTGATGCTGCCAAGTAGTTGATAAATTCAAAAAGATTATAGCCTGCAACCAAAACAAATGTTGTAAAAATATATTTTAAGCAACTGTTTTCAAAGCAAGAGTGCTCAACTGCTGAAGTTAAAGCCGTGGAAAAAACTTATGTAGAAGGGGATGTGGTTGTCCTATTTGTGTCTGAGCCTTGAAGGTGAGTATTGGCAGAAGGAGAGCATCATAACACAGCCTAATCCCGTTCTCGCCTTATGTCCACACAAGCACATTCCCAAAGTCAACATGGATTTACAAAAGGCAAATCGTGCTTGATTAACCTACTGGAATTTTTTGAGGATGTAACTGGTAGAATAGATAAGGGAGAACCAGTGGATGTGGTGTATTTGGACTTTCAGAAGGCTTTCGATAAGGTCCCGCATAAGAGATTAGCGTGTAAAGTTAAAAGCACAAGGGATTGGGCGCAAGGTACTGACTTGGATAGAGAACTGGTTGGCAGACAGGAAGCAAAGAGTTGGAATAAACGGGTCTTTTTCCGAGTGGCAGGCAGTGACTAGTGGGGTACCGCAGGGATCGGTGCAAGGACCCCAGCTATTCACAATATATATTAATGATCTAGACGAGGGAATTAGATGTAATATCTCCAAGTTTGCAGACGACACAAAGCTGGGTGGGTGTGTGCTGTGAGGAGGATGCTGAGAAACTCAAGTATGATTTGGACAGGTTGGGTGATTGGGCAGATGCAGTATAACGTGGATAAATGCGAGGTTATCCACTTTGGTGGCAAAAACAGGAAGGCAGATTATTATCTAAATGGCAACAGATTGGGAGAAGGGGAAGTGCAACGAGACCTGGGTGTCCTTGTGCACCAGTCGCTGAAGGTAAGCATGCAGGTGCAGCAGGCGGTTAAGAAGGCAAATGGTATGTTGGCCTTCGTAGCGAGAGGATTCGAGTACAGGAGCAAGGATGACAACAGAAAATGCTGGAAATACTCAGCAGGCCAGGCAGCATCTGTGGAGAGAGAAACAGAGTTAACGTTTCAGGTCTGGGACCCTTCATCAGAACTGGAAAAAGCTGGAGATGTAACATATTAAGCAGGTGCAGAGACAGTTTGGGGGGGGGGGGGGGGGGGAGGTTAGGAGGGGAGGAAGAAATAGAAAGAACATCCTGTACTTTTGTAAGAGGCATGAAGGATAAAATGTTGCAAATGGGAATGGCAAAAATCATACTGCATGAAAAATGGGGGCAGGGATAATTATCTGAAATTGTTGAACTCAATGTTGAGTCCGGCAGACTGCAAAGTGCCCAATCGAAAGATGAGGTGCTGTTCCTCGAGCTTACGTTGAGCTTCATTGGAACAATGCAATAGGCCGAGGACAGAGAGATCAGAGTGGGAGTGAAGCGGTGAATTAAAGTGACAGGCGACCGGAAGCTCGGGGTCACCCTTACAGACTGAACGGAGGTGTTCCGCAAAGCGGTCGCCCAATCTGCGTTTAGTCTCCCCAATGTAGAGGAGACCGCATCGTGAGCAGCGAATACAGTATATTAAATTGCAAGAAGTACAAGTAAATCGCTGTTTCACCTGGAAAGGGTGTTTGGGGCCCTGGACAGTGGGAAGGGAGGAGGTAAAAGGGCATGTGTTGCATCTCCTGCGCTTCCACGGGAAGGTGCCAGGTGAAGGAGCAGGGCTGTTGGGGGTGATTGAAGAGTGGACCAGGGTGTCGCGGAGTGAGTGGTCCTTTCGGAATGCTGAAAGGGGAGGTGAGGGGAAGATGTGTTTGGTGGTGGGATCACGTTGGAGGTGGCGGAAATGGCGGAGGATGATCCGTTGAATGTGGAGGCTGGTGGGGTGAAAGGTGAGGACAAGGGGAACCCTATCGTGGTTCTGGGAGGGAGGGGCAGGCGTGAGAGCAGAAGTGCGGGAAATAGAACGGACACGGTCAAGGACCGTGTCAACCACGGTAGAGGGGAATCGTCGGTTGAGGAAAAAGGAAGACATGTCAGAAGCACTAGTATGGAAGGTGGCATCGTCAGAACAGACGCGGCGGAGACGGAGAAACTGGGAGAAAGGAATAGAGTCCTTACAGGAAGCGGGGTGGGAGGAAGTGTAGTCCAGGTAGCTGTGGGAGTCGGTGGGCTTGTAGTGGATGTTTGTTGAAAGCCGATCGCCAGAAATGGAGACGGAGAAGTCAAGGAAGGGAAGGGACTCTATTTTTTCTCCCCTTGTCCAGTCTCCTCCCACCTACATTCGCGACTCTTCCGACGCCCTCCGTCACTTTAACAGTTTCCAGTTTCCTGGCCCCAACCGTCTCCTTTTCACCATGGACGTCCAATCCCTCTACACCTCCATCCCCCACCAGGACGGCCTTCGGGTGCTCTGTTTCTTCCTTGAACAGAGGCCCAACCAGTCCCCATCCACCACCACCCACCTCCGCCTGGCTGAACTTGTTCTCACATTGAACAACTTCTCCTTTGACTCCACTCACTTCCTCCAAATTAAAGGTGTTGCTATGGGAACCCGCATGGGCCCTAGCTATGCCTGCCTATTCATGGGACATGTGGAACATTCTTTGTTCCAGTCCTACTCAGGTCCCCTCCCTCACCTCTTTTTTTCCGGTACATCGATGACTGTATTGGTGCCGTTTCCTGCTCTCGCCCTGAACTGGATAAGTTCATTCACTTTACTTCCAATTTCCACCCTGCCCTCACTGTCACATGGTCCATCTCCGAGTCTTCCCTTACCTTCCTTGACTTCTCCGTCTCCATTTCTGGCGATCGGCTTTCAACAAACATCCACTACAAGCCCACTGACTCCCACAGCTACCTGGACTACACTTCCTCCCACCCCGCTTCCTGTAAGGACTCTATTCCTTTCTCCCAGTTTCTCCGTCTCCGCCGCGTCTGTTCTGACGATGCCACCTTCCATACTAGTGCTTCTGACATGTCTTCCTTTTTCCTCAACCGACGATTCCCCTCTACCGTGGTTGACACGGCCCTTGACCGTGTCCGTTCTATTTCCCGCACTTCTGCTCTCACCCCTGCCCCTCCCTCCCAGAACCACGATACAGTTCCCCTTGTCCTCACCTTTCACCCCACCAGCCTCCACATTCAACGGATCATCCTCCGCCATTTCTGCCACCTCCAACGTGATCCCACCACCAAACACATCTTCCCCTCACCTCCCCTTTCAGCATTCCGAAGGGACCGCTCCCTCCGCGACACCCTGGTCCACTCCTCAATCACCCCCAACAGCGCTGCTCCTTCACCTGGCACCTTCCCGGGCAAGCGCAGGAGATGCAACACATGCCCTTTTACCTCCTCCCTTCCCACTGTCCAGGGCCCCAAACACCCCTTCCAGGTGAAACAGCAATTTACTTGTACTTCTTGCAATTTAATATACTGTATTCGCTGCTCACGATGCGGTCTCCTCTACATTGGGGAGACTAAACGCAGATTGGGCGACCGCTTTGCGGAACACCTCCGTTCAGTCCGTACGGGTGACCCTGAGCTTCCGGTCGCCTGTCACTTTAATTCACCGCTTCACTCCCACTCTGATCTCTCTGTCCTCGGGCTATTGCATTGTTCCAATGAAGCTCAACGTAAGCTCGAGGAACAGCACCTCATCTTTCGATTGGGCACTTTGCAGTCTGCCGGACTCAACATTGAGTTCAACAATTTCAGATAATTATCCCTGCCCCCATTTTTCATGCTGTATGATTTTTGCCATTCCCATTTGCAACATTTTATCTTTCCTGCCTCTTACAAAAGTACAGGATGTTCTTTCTATTCCTTCCTCTCCTCCTAACCACCCCACCCCCCCCCCCCCCTGTCTCTGCACCTGCTTAATATCTGTTACATCTCCAGCTTTTTCCAGTTCTGATGAAGGGTCCCAGACCTGAAACGTTAACTCTGTTTCTCTCTCCACGGATGCTGCCTGGCCTGCTGAGTATTTCCAGCATTTTCTGTTGTTATTTCAGATTTCCAGCATCCGCAGTATTTTGCTATTATGTCTTGCTGCAGTTGTACAGGGCCTTGGTGAGACCACACCTTGAGTATTGTGTGCAGTTTTGGTTGCCTTATATGAGGAAGGAAGTTCTTGCCATGGAGGGAGTGCAGCGAAGATTCACCAGACTGATACCTGGGATGGCAGGAATGACGTATGAGGAGAGATTGGGTTGATTGGGCTTGTACTCGCTGGAGTTTAGAAGAATGAGAGGGGATCTCATTGAAACTTATAAAATTCTAACAGGACTAGACAGACTAGATGCAGGAAGGATGTTCCCGATGGCGGGGGAGTCCAGAACCAGGGGTCACAGTCTAAGGATAAGGGGTAAGCCATTTAGGACAGAGATGAGGAGGAATTTCTTCACCCAGAGAGTGGTGAACCTGTGGAATTCTCTACCACAGAAGGCAGTTGAGGCCTATTCATTAAATATATTCAAGAAGGAGTTAGATATATTTCTTCAGGCTAAAGGGATCAAGGGATATGGGGAGAAGGCAGGGACAGGGTACTGAATTTGGATGATCAGCCATGATCTCATTGAATGGTGGAGCAGGCTCGAGGGGCCGAATGGCCGACTCCTCCTATCTTCTGTCTCTAATCGCACAGAAATTTAACAGTCAGGAATCGGAATCCTGTTCAGTTTTCTCCTCCCTAGCCCAAAGCACTGACACCTACAGCAGCAATACCACTGCTGCTTAGCATCAAATCTGGGACAATCTTAGGGAACCATTGCAGTAGTATGAACATTTCTAGTGTATTTAAATTATGAGGAAAGGGTAAAGTTGGGCTATGAAATAGTGAGTTTGAAGTTTTCAAGCCTATGAAAGGAATTGATAAAGTTGAACCGGACAATTTGTTCACCACAGTGAAGGGTTCAAATACCAGGGGACAAGTTTAAAAAGTAGGAAAAGAAGTGAGACTGAACTTTTTCACACAAAGGATAACAGTTATCGAATAAGTAACAAGTGAAACTGACAGCATACATGTGTTTGAGAGGCAATTAGATGTGTCCATGGAGAGAAGCAATTGAGGGGGATGATAAGTACTGTCGTTGAGATTAACAAAAAATGAACTGGACCAACAATGGTCTCATTTAAGACTTTTTTTTTTGCAATATGTTCATTTAATTTTCTAATGTATTACTTGTTTTGCTCCTTTAAATTCCTCTTGGCAAAACGGATTTAACCCTAAAATCGCACACTGAACTGTATTTAGTGCTGTCACCTGTCAACAAAAGTTGGAAACAGGGTATATAGTTCAATTTAAAATCAATTTTACTTTTTATTTTAGACAGATGAATCCTATAAGAACGAAAGGCTGGACTGCATAGATGAGCAACTTGTACTAGCCAAAAGCCGTCTTGTGGAAATGACAGAGCCTCGCAGGAAATGTTTGCAAGAGCTTACATTGAGACAGCAATTTGTAAACTGGGTCAAAGAAGCATTGGAAGGTAAATAATGTAAAGGTTTTGCAAGTTATGTGTGATGTATTGGCTAAAAACTTTTTCTGTATTATTTCTGAAAATTGGTTTGAATTTTGTCTTTAGTTTTTGGTGAGCCGGTTGAATTTTAAAGTGAACAGGTTGTTATTTTAAGTTTATTGCATGTGAATGCGTAGCCTGTCACGATGCGTTAATTGTGCACAACTCGGTCATTACACGCATGCTCAGGGGTGAGGGCCCAGTGGAAGGATGGATCATCGGTGATGAGGATTACCCCGTGCCGCCTCGGCTGAAGACATATATCCTCATCCCAAGACCGAAGCAGAGGGAGAGGTACAATCAGATACATGCGTCCACCAGACAGGTAGTTGAGAGGACCATCGGGGTGCTGTAGAGCCACTTCAGGTGCTTGGACTGGTCTGGGGGGTGTCCTCCAATATGCCCCAGAGAGGGTAGCGAGGATAGTCGTCATGGGCTGTGTCCTGCACAACTATGCCGTAACAGAAGGTCTGGATCTTGACATACCAGACCGCGGGAGCCAGAGACAAGGGGCGTGGCATGTTGCGTCGCAGGAGATATTGCTTGGAGGGGGCACGGAAATCAGAGCATGTGCTTGTGGTGCAGGCCTTTACCCAATGAGCACCTGGCACAAAGTCACAAGTTGAATAGTTGAAAATGTGGTAATGTAGTATAGATTTGAAATGTGCAAACCTGTTCATGAGTTCATTACTTTTTAGGGTTTCTTCAACTGTAGAGTAAAACACTTTTTTTATGTAGAAAGCTTTGAGCTGCTATTATATATTTTATGATAATGCTTAATTTTCTCTGGCGATGAACACAAAAGAAAGTGATACATGATGCCCTTTTCTCCATTGTTTCTTTACCAGATATAAATGAACTGAAAGTGTTTGTTGACCTGGCTTCAATCTCAGCGGGTGAAAATGACCTTGATGTCGATCGTGTGGCTTGCTTTCATGATGCTGTGTTAGGCTACTCATCATTACTCTTTGAACTAAAGCCAAACGTCGGCTTCCCTGACTTCATGTGTTGCCTGCAGAAGTTGTGGAATGCTTTAGAAAATGACAGTGATCTTTCTAAGAAGCTGGTAAATCAAATTTTAATTTTCAACAGTGTTGATTTTGGTTTATTATACAGGTGATGGAAAACCTAATTTAAAGAGTGAATGATAAAAAAGACATTTGGCTTAAGTATGACTTCTGTGCCTTTTCCTGTTTGTAGCCATGGGTCTGAGTCTATTGTACAAGGCTACTGAAGCCTTAGTGAGGGTATTTTCAAAATGTGATTTCAAGAATTTTACCTCCTAGTTAAGAGCATTCCTTTTCTATGAATTGTAGGTATACTAAATTTGTTGATACTCAAGTTTTTACTTGCTCATGAACTTAACAATTCCACCATTACTTTTCCTATAGATATTAAGAACTATCCCTGGGTTGGAAATAGATATGCATTGGCTCACTTGGAAATGATTGTTTGAGGAATACTTTGACCTAAAGTTGAAGGATGCTTACGTTGTGGATAGGAACACTTTTTTTTTCCTGAATACTTGTAGGTCAGGTGAAAGAGGCCAAATATTAAGTGAAGCTCCCTTTTACCCTGCCTCAACAATGCATTGTAACCCCAGCTTTACAAAAGTGCCTTTGTTGCACCAGTATCGGTCATTTTATTTTTCACACCAGTTCTTATGGCCTCTTGACTGGTGTTAATTTATGGCAAATCACAGACAATTTTAATGATCAATGCGAGTCTTTCTGCAGCGCTATTATAAATGTTAAAATAGCTTTTAAAGTGTAATCACTGTCATAGTGGAGACAAATGCAGCAGCCAATTTGTGCACAGCAAGGTCCCACAAACTGATATGAGATAAATGACCAGGTAATCTGTTTTAGTGCTGTTGGTTGAGGGATAAATATTGGCCAGGACAGCAAGAGAACTCCCCGCTCCTCTTTGTCTAGTGCCATGGGATAGTTTACATCCACTGGAGAAGGCAGATGGAACGTCAGTCTAACATCTCCCCTGACTTAGGCGAGAGTGCTACCACTGAGCCAACACTGATAAGAGGGCTGAATTATGAGAAAAGCTGGTATACACTATAGCAGCATGCTATAGAAAGCTAAGCGATCCCACAACCAACGGATCAGATCAAAGCTCTGCAGTACTGCCACATCCAGTCATGAATGGTCAGGAGGAGGAGGCTCCATGAATATCCCCATCCTCAATGATGGGGGAGCCTAGCACGCTAGTGCAAAAGACGAGGCTGAAGTGTTTGCAACCATCTTCAGCCAGAAGTGCCGAGTGGATGATCCATCTCGGCCTCCTCCTGAGGTCTTCGCCATCACAGAAGCCAGTCTTCAGCCAATTCAATTCACTCCACGTGATATCAAGAAATGGCAGAGGCTACGGGCCCCGACAACATCCCGGCTGTCGTGCTGAAGACTTGTGCTCCAGAACTAGCCACGCCTCTAGCCAAGCTGTTCCGGTACAGCTACAACACTGGCATCTACCCGACAATGTGGAAAATTGCCCGAGTTAGGTCCTGTCTACAAAAAGCAGGACAAATCCAATCCGGCCAATTACCACCCCATCAGTCTACTCTCAATCATCAGCAAAGTGATGGAAGGTGTCATCGACAGTGTTATCAAGCAGCACTTACTCATCAATAACCTGCTCACCGATGCTCAGATTGGGTTCCGCCAGGACCACTCAGTTTCAGACCTCATTACAGCCTTGGTCTAAACATGGACAAAAGAGTTGAATTCCAGAAGTGAGGTGAGTGACTGCCCTTGACATCAAGGCAGCATTTGACTGAGTGTGGCATCAAGGAGCCCTAGTAAAATTAAAGTCAATGGGAATCGGGGGGAAAACTCTGCACTGGCTGGAGTCATACCTAGCACAAAGGAAGATGGTTGTGTTTGTTGGAGGCCATCATCTCAGCCCCGGGACATCGTTGCAGGAGTTTCTCAGGGCAGTGTCCTAGGCCCAAACATCTTCAGCTGCTTCATCAATGATCTTCCCCCCCATCATAAGGTCAGAAGTGGAGATGTTTGCTGATGATTGCACAGTGTTCAGTTCCATTCGCAGCTCCTCACATAATGAAGCAGTCCTTGCCCTCATTCAGCAAGACCTGGACAACATTCAGCCTTGGGCTAATAAGTGGCAAGTAACATTCCCGCCGTACAAGTGCCAGGCCATGACTATCTCCAACAAGAGAGTCTAACCACCGCACCTTGACATTCAACGGCATTACCATTGCCGAATCCCCCACCACCAACATCCTGGGGGGGTCACCATTGACAGGAAACTCCTCAAAGGCTTTCCACCATCTACAAGGCACAAGTCAGATGTGTGATGGCATACTTCCCACTTGCCTGGATGAGTGCAGCTCCAACAACACTCGAAGCTCGACACCATCCAGGACCAAGCAGCCCGCTTGATTGGCACCCCATCCACCACCTTTAAACATTTACTCCCTCCACCACCGGCACATCGCCGCTACAGTGTGGACCATCTCAAACCCATGACCTCTACCACCTAGAAGGACAAGGGCAGCAGGCGCATGGGAACACCACCACCTCCAAGTTGCACTCCAAGTCACACACCACCCTGACTTGGAACTATATTGCCGTTCCTTCATCGTCACTGGGTCAAAATCCTGGAGCTCCCTCTCTAATGGCACTATGGGAGCACCTTCACCACACGGACTGCAGTGGTTCAAGAAGGCGGCTCACCACCACCTTCTCAAGGGCAGTTAGGGATGGGCAATAAATGCTGGCCTTGCCAGCGATGCCCACATCCCAGGAACGAATAAAAAAAACTTTGACGAAGGGGAGGATGAAGGGGTTAACTTGATAGATCCTTTAACATTTTTATTGGTATGGAGAATTTGGATCCAGGCAAGTTCTTCCATCAGTCCCAGGCTTTGAGGTCTAGGTGACACGGTTTGGATTTAAGGGCGCTGAAAGGGAAATTAAGGAAATTTAGCCCGCACTTTTTTCAGTAAGGGATTGATATAATTGGGGAAGAAATAATCAGCAGAGGTGGTGGAACGGAAAACCATGGCAGATTTTTTTAAAAGCGCGATTGAAATTGTATTAGGAAAGGGGATACTGGTTTATTAGTTCCTGAATCACAGTAAGGAAACTGATGCGAGGTTTGGAAGAGTAGGCGAGATGGACCAATGGTGTCCTCCCCAAAATGTCACTTTGTTTGCAAACGAGTTTTGAAGACAGTTCCTTTTCTTTCTCTTCCACTTTCAGCGAGATTCAGCTCGGCATTTGGAGTGGCTAAAAACTGTCAAGGAAAGCCATGGGTCTGTAGAGCTATCATCCCTTTCACTGGCTTCAGCCATAAACAGCAATGGAATCTATATCATCGGTTCTGAGGAGAAAAACAAGGTACAGTAAGAGCAGAGGTGCTGCTGTAAAATATTCTTTAGAAAGCAGCATGGTAATAAATTGCTACACTAGTCCCTCTGGTATAGTCTAACTCCATTATACTGTTAGGGTGTTGCCACTTGCAGGGTTTTCTATAGTGTGATGAAATAACTGTGTTCTGATATTTGTACTTGCACTTGTAATGTCTGGAATGTTCCACTAGGGGGAACCACTAATGCTCCTCCCTGGCCCCGCCCATCTTCTGGTATGTTCTACCAGGGGCTCGGCCGATGATGGACTCTGTTAACTCTGCCATGATTCTTATTTAATAAAAGGCTTCAGTCTTGAGCTTTAACTTCGGATTCGGGCAGTTATTTGGCACATCAATTTTATTAAATAAATACTTTTGGAAGATGGATCGATTTTTGAAACCAGAGCGTCTGGATATCGATCCCCATTCGGCAGATGCGTCGAAGAAATTTACGCATTGGCTCCGATGTTTTGAACACTTCATCGCATCGTCGACCGATCCGACGGTTAACAAGTTGGGTCTTCTAACCAACTTGGTAAGTCATCAAACTTTACTCTATATAATTGAAGATATTACTACATATGAAGAGGCCCTCGCAGCTCTTAAAGCCCAGTACCTTAAGTCGGTTAACGAAGTATACGCCAGGTATCTCCTGTCTACTCGCAGGCAATTACCCGAGGAATCTCTGGACGATTTCCTGCAGGACCTTAAGGCTTTGGCTAAGGGTTGCAACTACAAGGCTGTCTCTGCCATAGTGTATCAGGAAGAAGTCATCCGCGATTCTTTCATATCTGGCCTCCGATCTAATTATATTAGACAGAGACTCCTCGAGAACAACTTGTTAGTTTTAAAAACGGTTGTCGCTGCTGCTCGATCGTTAGATGTAGCCCAGAAGAATTCAGAAGTGTATGCATCAGCCCATGCATCTCTCTCGGCCTCGTGTGTTCCGAGTATGGAGGCATCCATAACACCAATGGAGCCCCCACTTAATCCTATTGTTGCGGCTGTGCCCCATGGGTCTAAGTGTTATTTTTGTGGCCAATCTAAACACCCCAGGCAAAGTTGCCCAGCCAGAGAGGCTATCTGTTTTAAATGTAAGAAACGGGGACATTTTAGTAGTGTGTAAGGGTAATCCTGTACCCGATGTCTTCTCTGCTGCCGCCTATCGTTTTACTCTAGCCTCGGCTACGGTTGACCAGACCATACCGTGTTAGTCATAGAGTCATAGTCATAGAGTTATACAGCACAGAAAGAGGCCCTTCGGCCCATCGTGTCTGCGCCGACCATCAATCCCTGTCCAGTCTAATCCCATTTTCCAGCATTTGGTCCATAGCCTTTTATGCAATGGCATTTCAAGTGCTCATCCAAATGCTTCTTGAATGTTATGAGGGTTCCTGCCTCTACCACCCTTTCAGGCAGTGAGTTCCAGGTTCCAACCACCCTCTGGGTGAAAAAGTTCCTCCTCAAATCCCCTCTAAACCTCCTGCCCCTTACCTTGAATCTATGCCCCCTTGTTATTGACCCCCCTACTAAGGGGAAAAGTTCCTCTTTATCTACCCTATCTATGCCCCTCATCATTTTGTACACCTCAATCAGGTCCCCCCTCAGCTGCCTTTGCTCCAAGGAAAACAACCCCAGCCTGTTTAGTCTTTCTTCATAGCTGAGGCACTCCATCCCAGGTAACATCCTGGTGAATCTTCTCTGCACCCTCTCCAAAGCAATCACATCCTTCCTATGGTGAGGCGACCAGAACTGCACACAGTACTCCAGCTGTGGCCTCACCAGCATTTTGTACAGCTCCATCATAACCTCCCTGCTCTTATATTCTATGCCTCGGCTAATGAAGGCAAGTATCCCATATGCCTTTTTAACCACCTTATCTACCTGTTCTGCTGCCTTCAGGGATCTATGTACATGTACACCAAGGTCCCTCTGACCCTCTGTACTTCCTAGGGTCCTACCACTCATTGTGTATTCCCTTGCCTTATTTGTCCGTCCAAAATGCACCACCTCGCACTTTTCAGGGTTAAATTCCATTTGCCACTTTTCCGCCCATCTGACCAACCCGTTTATATCGTCCTGTAGCCTGAGGCTTTCCTCCTCGCAATTTACCACCCCACCAATTTTCGTGTCATCTGCGAACTTACTGATCATACCTTTTACATTCTCATCCAAATCATTTATGTAGATCACAAACAGCAAGGGTCCCAGCACCGATCCCTGAGGTACCCCACTGGACACAGGCTTCCAGTCACAAAAGCAACCTTCGACCATCACCCTCTGCCTCCTGCCACTCAGCCAGTTTAGGATCCAACGCGCCAAGGCACCCTGGATCCCATGGGCTCTTACCTTCTTGACCAGTCTCCTATGCGGGACTTTGTCAAAAGCTTTACTGAAATCCATGTAAACCACATCCACAGCATTTCCCTCATCCACACACCTAGTCACCCCCTCGAAAAATTCAATCAAATTGGTCAGACATGATCTTCCCTTGACAAAGCCATGCTGACTATCCCCGATTAATCCTTGCCTCTCCAAGTGGAGACTAATTTTGTCCCTCAGAATTTTTTCCAATAATTTCCCTACCACAGATGTTAGGCTCACTGGCCTGTAATTCCCTGGTTTATCCCTGCTACCCTTCTTGAATAATGGTACTACATTAGCTGTTCTCCAGTCCTCTGGTACATCCCCTGTGGCCAGAGAGGTTCTGAAAATTTGTGTCAGAGCCCCTGCAATCTCCTCCTTTGCCTCACACAACAGCCTGGGATACACCTCGTCCGGGCCTGGGGATTTATCCACTTTTTGGCCTGCTAAAACCACTAGTACCTCCTCCCTCTCGATGCTAATATGTTCAAGTATGTCACAGTCCCCTTGCCCGATTTCTGTGTCTACATCGTCTTTCTCCATAGTGAACACAGATGCAAAAAATTCATTTAAAACCCCGCCTACATCATCTGGCTCTACACACAGATTGCCACTTTGGTCCCTAATGGGCCCTACCCTTTCCCTGGTTATCCTCTTGCCCTTAATATACTTATAAAACATCTTGGGATTTTCCTTTATTTTGCTCGCCAGTGTTATTTCATGGCCCCTCCTCGCCCTCCTAATTTCTTTTTTAAGTATGCCCCTGCACTTTTTATACTCCTCTAGGGCTTCCTCCGTCTTTAGTCTTTTGTAACTGCCAAAAGCCCCCCTTTTTTTCCTAATGCATTTTTGTATATCCCTTGTCATCCAAGGTTCCCTTTGCTTGTTGGTCCCACCCTTGACCTTTACAGGAACATGTTGGCATTGTACTCTCTCTATTTCCCTTCTGAAAGTCTCCCACTGCTTTGATGTGGATTTTCCTATAAGTAGCTGCTCCCAGTCCACTTTGGCCAGATCCTGCCTTATCATATTAAAATCGGCCTTCCCCCCAATTTAGAACCCTTATTTCCGGGCCGTCTTTGTCTTTTTCCATGACCACCTTAAATCTCACCGAATTATGGTCACTGTCGCCAAAATGCTCTCCTACTGACACTTCCACCACTTGCCCGGCTACATTCCCTAGAATTAGGTCCAGTACCGCCCCCTCTCTTGTAGGACTTTCTACATGTTGGCTCAAAGCTCTCCTGGATGCACTTTAAGAATTCTGCACCCTCTAAGCCTTTCACACTCTGACTATCCCAATTAATATTGGGGAAGTTGAAATCCCCCACTATTATTACCCTATTATTTTCGCACTTCTCTGAGATTTGCCTACATATCTGTTCCTCTATCTCCCCCTGACTGTTTGGGGGCCTATAGTACACTCCCAGCAAAGTGCTTGCCCCCTTTTTGTTTTTAAGTTCTACCCATATGGCCTCATTAGAGGAACCCGCTAATATATCATCCCTCCTTACAGCAGTAATTGATTCCTTAATTAATATTGCAACACCCCCTCCCCTTTTACACCCCCCTCTGTCTCGCCTGAAGATTCTATACCCCGGCATATTGAGCTGCCAGTCCTGACCCTCCCTCAACCATGTCTCCGTGATAGCAACAATATCGTACTCTCATGTGTTCAGCAACAACTTCAGTTCATCCACCTTATTTGCAAGACTCCTTGCATTAAAATAAATGCCTTCCAGCCTTGCCATATTCCCTTTTGCCTTCACATATTTGCTCTGCCTTCCCAGCTGACTTTTTTTTCCCTCTGTATTTGGCTGTAAATCACCCCCTACTATAGTTCCACTCTGTATCCCATCCCCCCCCCCCCCCCCCCCCCCAAGCAGTGCTAGCAAACCTCCCCGCAAGGATATTGGTCCCCCTCTGGTTCAGGTGTAAACCGTCCGACTTGTACAAGTCCCACCTTTCCCAGAAGCAGACCCAGTGATCCAGGAAACTAAAGCCCTCCCTCCTGCACCATCCCTTTAGCCACGCATTCATCTGTTCTATCTTCCTATTCCTATACTCACTAGCACGTGGCACCGGGAGTAATCCAGAGATTACAACCTTTGAGGTCCTGCTCTTTAATCTTCCACCTAGCTCCCTAAATTCTTGCTGCAGGACCTCATCCCTCTTTTTACCTATGTCGTTGGTACCAATGTGGACCACGACCTCTGGCTCTTCACCCTCCCCCTCCAGAATGCCCTGCAGCCGCTCAGTGACATCCTTGACCCTGGCACCAGGGAGGCAACAAACCATCCTGGATTCACGTCTACGGCCACAGAAACGCCTATCTGTTCCCCTTACTATAGAATCCCCTACCACTATTGCTCTCCCACTCTTTTTCCTCCCTTTCTGGGCAGCAGGAGCACCCCCAGTGCCAGGAAGTTGGCTGCTGCTGCCTTCCCCTGGTGAGTCATCCCCCTCAACAGTATCCAAAGCGGTATACCTGTTTGAGAGGGGAATGGTCACGGGTCTCCTGCACTACCTGCCTGCTTCTATTGTTCCGCCTGGTGGTCACCCATTTCCTTTCTTCCTGTGCAGCCCTTACCTGCGGTGCGACCAACTCGCTAAACGTGTTATCCACGACCCTCTCGGCATCGTGAATGCTCCACAACCCATCCACCCGCAGCTCCAGTGCCTCAATGCGGTCTGCTAGTAGCCGCAGCTGGATGCATTTCCGGCACACGTGGTCATCAGGGGCACCGGCAGTGTCCCTGAATTCCCACAGAGCAAGAGGAGCATAACACGGGGCTGGGCTCTCCTGGCATGACTTACCCTTTAATTAATGTAAATTAATTCACTATCACCAATTAAAGATATCTCTAAGGCGCTTGTATAGTCTACCAACAGTCCCTGCTACACCAGAAAAGACCCTAGTAACTATAAACTACAGAGTTAAAGTTTAAAAAAGAGAAATACTCACCAACCAATCACTTACCTGCTCCCTGGTGACGTCACACTCTGATTCCTTTTTACCTCTCTCCCCGCTGCTGAGTTGGTAAGCCTCACTGCTCCCTGGAACTGGTCGGGCCTCGGTGCTCGTGCCGGTTTTTATACCGGGCTCCTCGCCTCACTGCTCCCTGGAACTGGTCGGGCCTCGGTGCTTGCGCCGGTTTTTATACCGGGCTCCTCCTCACCTCACTGCTCCCTGGAACTGGTCGGGCCTCGTTGCTCGCGCCTTTAAACGTAAGCCCACCTTCTTTGTTTGCGAACCTTGCTCCTAATTGTAGACCTATAGCGACTAAGAGTCGACGGTATAGTTCAGAAGATAAAACATTTATAAAAGAGGAAGTGGAAAGGCCTCAACGGGAGGGAATCATCGAACACAGTGGTAGCCCGTGGCGTGCCCAGGTGGTGGTGGTTAAAACTAATGAGAAGAAAAGACTTGTGGTCGATTATAGCCAGACTATAAACTTGTATACCCAATTAGACGCCTATCCTTTGCCTCGTATTTCTGAGATGGTGAACCAGATAGCTCAGTACCGCGTGTTCTCCACCATTGATTTAAAGTCTGCCTACCATCAACTCCCCATCAAAGTAGAAGACCGACCTTATACGGCCTTCGAAGCTAATGGGCGCCTGTTCCAATTCCTTCGGGTGCCCTTTGGAGTGACGAATGGGGTATCCGTCTTCCAATGGGAGATGGATCGTATGGTGGATGAATACACGTTGGAAGCAACATTCTCGTACCTGGACAATGTTACCATCTGTGGGCGTGACCAACGGGAGCATGATCAAAATCTCGCGAAGTTCCTAGAGACTGCAAAGAGGTTAAACCTGACCTACAACGAAAACAAGTGTACCTTCAATAGTACACGTTTGTGTATTCTTGGTTGCGTTGTGGAGAATGGGGTAATCAGGCCAGACCCTGAAAGATTACGCCCACTTAAGGAATTACCTTTACCTCACACTGTAAAAGCCTTAAGAAGGTGTCTGGGATTCTTCTCGTACTATGCCCAGTGGGTGGCTAGCTACTCAGATAAAGTCCGACCTCTTATTAAGTCGACGTCTTTTCCACTATCGGCGGAAGCTCAGGAGGCTTTCCTTAATATCAAACGGGACATTGAGAAGGCAGTGGTATGTGCCGTGGATGAGAAGATCCCTTTTCAAGTGGAAAGTGATGCATCTGATTTTGCGTTGGCAGCAACTCTTAACCAAGCTGGTAGACCAGTAGCCTTCTTCTTCTCGTACATTGCAAGGACCAGAAGTTCGACATTCTTCAGTGGAAAAGGAGGCACAGGCAATTATTGAAGCAGTCCGGTATTGGAGACATTATCTCGCTGGCCAACGTTTTACGCTCATTACTGACCAGCGATCTGTGGCCTTTATGTTCAACACTAAGCAGAGAGGCAAGATCAAAAATGATAAGATTTTAAGATGGCGAATAGAACGGTCAACATATGACTATGATATTCAGTACAGGCCTGGAGTATTTAATGAGCCATCGGATGCTTTGTCATGAGGAGTATGTGCTAGTCTAGGTACAGATAAGCTTCAAAGTCTCCATGACGCACTCTGCCACCCTGGGGTTACCAGAATGAACCACTTCATTAAGTCCCACAATCTACCCTACTCTATTGAGGAGGTCCGGACAATGACCAGAACCTGTCATGTTTGTGCTGAATGCAAACCCCGCTTCTATAAGCCGTCCGAGCCAGCTCATCTTATTAAAGCAACTCGACCAGTTGAGCGTTTGAGTCTCGATTTTAAAGGTCCCCTTCCATCGAGCGACCGTAATGTCTATTTTCTTAATATTATAGACGAGTACTCTCGGCTCCCTTTTGTTATCCCCTGTCCGGATGTGACTAGTGCTGTTGTAATTAAATGCCTCTGCCAACTGTTTTCCTTGTTCGGCATGCCTAACTATATACATAGTGATAGGGGTTCTTCCTTTATGAGCGAAGAATTACGACAGTTTTTGCTATCGAAGGGGATTGCAACGAGTAGAACTACCAGCTATAACCCTCGTGGTAATGGGCAGGTCGAGAAAGAAAATGCGACAGTGTGGAAGGCTATCGTACTGTCTCTGAAGTCACGAGGCCTGCCGACCTCTCGCTGGCAGGATGTCCTGCCAGACGTGCTGCATTCCATAAGGTCTCTTGTGTACAGCGACGAATGCCACCCCTCATGAAAGGATGTTTAGTTTTCCAAGAAAAGCTACTAATGGAGTATCGTTACCCACATGGTTGACGACCACGGGCCCTGTGTTGTTGCGCAGACATGTGAGAGGCCACAAGACTGATCCACTGGTGGAGGAAGTACAACTCCTCCATGCTAATCCCCAGTATGCGTATATTCAATATTCGGATGGGCGAGAGGATACGGTCTCTATTAAAGATCTTGCACCTGCTGGAGCTCGAAAAGAGTTCAACTCTGAGAGTAGAGTTTTCAATCGTGGTATTGGACCTTCAGAGACACAAACCCTCAGTGTGGAAAATACTGATGATTCTGGGAATTCGAATGAACCGGAGTTAGTACTCCGGGAGGAGCCTCGGCAAGAGTTACGTCGTTCCCAGAGGATTATCAGACCACCTGACAGACTGAATCTATAGCAGGGGGTGAATGTGATGAAAAAACTGTGTTCTGATATTTGTACTTGCACTTGTAATGTCTGGAATGTTCCACTAGGGGGAACCACTAATGCTCCTCCCTGGCCCCGCCCCTCTTCTGGTATGTTCTACCAGGGGCTCGGTCGATGATGGACTCTGTTAACTCTGCCATGATTCTTATTTAATAAAAGGCTTCAGTCTTGAGCTTTAACTTCGGATTCGGGCAGTTATTTGGCATATCGTATAGTGAGGTGCTTATTATCAGTATTAGCTTTGTTTTTTAAAATTTCTACAGTTTGATAAGTCCTGCTGACTTGATTTTACAACCCAGTTAATAAACAAACTTATTTTAAGCCTATTGTAGTAGTAGTATTAATATAAAATCCCAAAGAAATGAGTGGATTTTATATAGTTATAGTTTTGTAGCTATCCCGAGGTCAATTGCTGGTCTTTTCCTTGCTCTTTTTTTAAGGCCTTCTTTAAAATTATAGATTTTGAGACATTCCCTGTTTGCTGATCTACAAAAACAAATACAAGATAATGCATGAAGCAAGTTGCCATTGTTGTGGAACTTTGTGTGTTCGGCTGTTGATCCAAAATTACAATAACAATCACAAAAACTGTGATGACCCTGGTGTTTGCAGCTGTGGTCAGTACATAGTATCATCATGTGCTACTGTAACATTTGCCTAGCATAAGATACTGGTGTCTGTAAATAAGCCTCTGCTGCTCAACAGCTGTCTAATGCAGAAGCAGTCTGTTGATATTTTGCGCTTGCGCCGATTCAAGTACTCTTCCGAAGCATCTGAACCGTAATTGATTACCTTAAGTTGGGAAACCAATCTCTCTCGTGCTTTTTCTTACATAGACTTGAGAGAGTCTGTACAAGACAGAAAATGACAGAAAAATATGTCTGGTTCTCATTGGTAACTTCTGGGTCATTAGTTTACATCCAGTTCTGTCCTACATATTGCTCTCTGGGCTTCTACTTTTCCAGGCTACTTTTGTTTTGCAATTACTCTTTGCTTCCTTAATGTCATCCAGTCTCCACTCAAAGGCAATTACAACCAAAAATGTTTTTATTTTATTGCTAGAAAGCTTGCTTGTTATTTGAACTTTAAAGATTATTTTTGAGATCACTGCACCTAAATCTGTCCAACTCCCAAATTTTGCACATTCATGAGATTGGAATGCATCGTGCATCAGAAAAGCAAGATGAGTTCTAATCATTTAAAATGTGTTGCAATTTAATATGCATGTAATCTTGAACCTGGTAAATGCAACCTTCTAACGATAAGAGATCATTGCTGTATTCTGGGGTACAGAAAGTAGCCATTAAAAGTTGGTTTTAATGGTTTTTAAAGCAACAAGTAAAAGCTGTTTTGAGGTGAGTTGCTAATATTTTATTTCACAGCTTTCATTAGGGTCAGCTATCGTATTAAATCTGCCCGAAGTGCACGATGACGGTGAGGAGGTGCGAAGTTACACTCTCGAAGAATTGAAAGAATTGCAGAACAAACTCATGCTGACATCAGGCAAGGGAGATCATGGACGGGAAGAAGTGGAAAGATTTGTAGAGGTAACCAGCTACCTTAAAGCATTAACTACATCCATGTGGTTTAGTGATTTATCTTTTAGTTTCATGAAGAGTGGGAAGCACAGCGCTGATACACTCATTGGCTTTTGAGTGCTGATGAGTATTTGTAAGCAGCCTGGTAACATCCAGGTTGTGTTTGAATCATAAGGCTACTTGCCAGTCAAATCTGCCAACCCTTGTTGGTTTTATCCATTCTCAGCTAGGCTGGTGGCAGGAACACCTCAGCGCCATTTCCCACAAAAATGTGAGGTGGTAAGAAATATCAAGGGAGAACTTGGGTCCAATTTAAATTATAATGGAAAGCTTAATTTCATTGGCAGTGCAGTGATTATAACAATGCACTAATACAGTGATTTATATAAAACTATTTGTCTATCCAGATCAAAATGTACTTTATACTGGAGCTCCATGATTAAAACACTGCCTCTTTTTCTATTAATGAATTGTTAAATTATATTGTGATAACTTTTTAAACAATTACAAGATAGATGAGAAATCACAAGACTCAAAGTACCGAGGCCGTCACCCCAATGGCTAGTAGAGCCAAACATGAAAGTTGAGCAGTTACTTGTGTCTTTGCTGAGAGCCTCTGTTGATGTGGCATTATTTACTATAACTTGTCAAAGGAAAGGATAACATTTGAGGAGTCTAGTTATTTTGTTGTGCATATACACATGTAATCTTTCTCAGTTATTTCAGTTGCAGACTATAAATAAATTCTTTTGTATGCAGGTATTTGCCAATGTCCAAAGGCTTGCAACGTCCTTCATCAGTCTGTCTTCTGCTGGCAACATGCTATTTAGGAATTGGAAAGCAGAAGTGTACTGTTCAAGGAAGAATGAGGCTTGCATGATGATGAATTTCAATTTAAAGGAAGTTAGTAAGATTAAGGTTAATGGAAATGTCATCGAACAGCTTCCCATTCTCTGTAAAAAGATGGAAACCTATCTGGAAATGTGGAAGCAATATATGGATCAGCAAAGGTCCCAATATTATTATTTAAACTTCTACACTGCTGAACAGATTGTTTACCTCTGCACCCAGTTATTTGACCAGAATTGCACCAAACTTCATGTCCTGATGATGTTGTCCTTCATTAAACCCAACTGTACTGCTAAAGACCTAGAAATAGCTCTGACGAAACTTGCTGGAGGAAATAAGAGCACAAGATTTCGGCTATTAGCTGGTGGCAAGAGTGCTAGTAGAATTTTTAAGACAGAAGCAGGTATCCAAGACATAGCCAAGGAAAGAGACATGGAGAAAAAGATGGACTTGCTGTGGGAGCACTATATGAAGAATATGACTTATTTTCTGTCCAACTGTCTCAATATCAGCACCCTTGGTGAACTTCTTGATATTGTTGCTGACACAAAGCAAACTTTTGCAAGAACTCTTCCACCTGGCTTTCAGAAAGGTCATCCTAATCTTGTTGCTTGTCCACACTCTGAATTGCTTACAGCTGCTCTGTGCATTTATATGCACTCCAGCGACCAGCCGTTGCCTGCTTACGATGAAGTACTGCTTTGCACAGCTGAAACTACATACGAGCAAGTAGAGCTGTTTCTGCGGCGGTGCCTGACTGCTGGTTACAAAGGTTCCAAGATACATGCACTGCTGTATGCAGATGAGCTGACTTACGATGTCAGTGTAAGGTTTGAAGAACTGTTCAAAAGTCTGGAGTTGCAGAGTCAGTCAGATTATAAGATGGTCATATTATGCAATTGTGAGAGGGAGCACTGCTACATTCCATCTGCATTTAGTCGATACAAGGCGCACGTGATTCCGCACGAGCCTTTTGAGAAAATCCAGAGTTATCTGGAGAAGCACTACAGAGTTGCATCAACCGTTGCATCAGCAGCTTCTGTGTTTAAAGATGGGATGTTTGTAAGGATCATATCTTCAAAAAGAGCTGGAGTTGGTAAGTTCCTATATAATATTTATGATGATTCAACATGCTGAATCTTTCCTAATGGGCAAGGAATGAACTGAATATTTATAGAGTTATTCTTTGGTTTGAGTATGGATGTGTACAAGCTCAAAAGCAACTTGTAACTGCGTGCAACATCAAGTAAATTGTTGCCTATATAGTTATGATCTGCATACTCATTGATGCAGATGTTTTAATTTGTAAGTGACGTATAAACTATTCAGTAGCGTACCTTAACTAAAATATATTGGCCCAGAATTTGCGGCCCTGAAGCCGGCGAACTGGCAGCATTCGCCATCATTTCGCCTTTGAAACTTGCCGCAACTTGCGCAAGGATTTAGTGCCTGCGCAGCCTACTGCAGAAATCCTGAAGTTGCGGTTTGTCATTCTGTGCTCCTCCACAGGCTGCGCTGTGCCCTCCCTGTCCCAGAGCCAACAATCAGTGTAAACTGACACAAACTTCAGCTCTTCTGTGTTAATACCGCTGTCAAATACCCCGTTAAAAGTTAGACCCTTTTAGATTGGGTGTAACTGGAGTTTTAACAGCATATTGACTGCTAAACAAACATTATGGCCCTGAAAAAATAATTTAAAGTGTCAAATTTTTTAATTTTTGCTAAAATGGATATTTTTGAGAAACTTGTTGATCTTTATTTCAGGTTGCCTTTTCCCACGTGAGAGCCCCAAATGTTATTTTGCTCTCTCTCTAACATTTGTTAAAAGTTAGAATTTTAAGAGCTTACCCACTTCCTGGTTCACTGTGAGAATTCTGCATTTTGATTGGCTGCTTAGACAGCTTGTTGAGGTCACAGCAGCTCGCACTAGGGGATCCCCACTATACTCGGTTGATTTGAATTGCCCATCGGAAAACCCGAACTTCTTGACACACCGATTGCGAGATCTCTGTGGGAAGCTTACTTCGGCGCCAACGGCGAACCCCTTTGTTTCGTCGCTGACCACAAATTCCGGGGCCATGAAGAACCAAAGCTTAGAACCAGCAATGTTTTCTATTGATAAAAGGAAGAGAATTCTTTTGAAATTATATAAAATTTGCATGAAGTAAAGAAGTGTTGGTATGCTGTCTACTTTTTAACGTAAGTTTTAATTTAATTAGTGTGAGTAATTGATTAAACACAGCACCAGTCAAGGAAAAGTTGTCAGGCCTGCACTCCTAACTAGATGGATGTGCTGTGACTTTGATGTGTTCCTAAATAGCTTCTGGATTGAATAGTAAAGAAAGCTGCAAAGATTTTTAAAAATTTAAACGGAGGCTTATTTAAAAACTCTTTGTTTCAAAAGGGAAATCACTTTATGTGAAGAGACTCCATGAAACATTAAAGAAACAAACCGGGAAGGATAGCTTGTTGAAAACCATCCGCCTGATAGAGCCACGAGTCGATGAAAATAAAGTTCTCAGGACTGTTTTGCCTTTTATAAAACCATCGAATGAGAATGAGCCCATGATATTTCACTTTGACATCACTTCTTCTGTAAGTCTGGTTTCAAAGAATGAACTGATCACAAAATCCACACCTGGTGTGGCTTTTTGACTCGATGTGTGATGTATGTCTAAGTTAGAAAGCTCAGATTTACAACAGTAATATCATTTTTTTCCCTTTTAACACTTTAAAAAAAATTAGTAATACCTTAATGGTTTGTGAATGTGTTCATTTAAAAAAAATTATAGATTTTTTTTTTTTCCTTTATTGATCCTAAATTTAGCTGACCGGAATCTCTGTGGTAACTTTGATGTGCTCTGTGTAAATTGAGTTTTGGAATCTAGATATGTAGGGGACATAAATCATTGCTTAAAGCTGTCTAACTTTTCACTATTTCAGCAGGTCTAGGAAATAGTGGGCACAAATCAAAAGGACAAGTCGAACCAAGTCCTTTTCCACTACTTTCTCAGCAAATGTTTATTTACCATTAACCAGCCTGACATAGCATGTCTTACTTATTAAACCCAATACTTGTAAATCTCTCATACATGGAGCAGTTGTTGCAGGTTCATTCTGTAGTGCATGAACTATAAATTGACAGACCTGATGCATGTTTCAGTCATAAATGGAGGCAGTTGCAGTACCACTTCATTACTGTAGGAGCAGGAGTAGGCCATTCAGCCCCTCGAGCCTGTTCCACCATTCAATGAGATCATGGCTAATCTGTATCCTAACTCTAGCCACCCACCTTGACTCCATATTCCTTAATACCCTTGTCTAGCAAAAATCTCGATTTTGGATTTAAAATTATTAATTGAGCTAGTATCTACTGCTTTTAGTGGGAGAGAGTTCCATACTTTACCACCCTTTGCATGAAGAAGTGTTTCCTAACTCCTGAACGGCCTGGCTCTGATTTTAAGGTTATGTCCCCTTGTCTTGGACTCCCCCACCAGTGGAAAAAGTTTCTCTCTCTCTACCCCATCAATTCCTTTCAAAAACCTCAATTAGATCACCCCTTGACCTTCTATATTCCAGGGAATACAAGCCTAGTTCATGTAATTTCTCCTTGTAATATAATCCTCAAAGTTCTGGTAACATACTGGTGAATCTGTGCTGCATTCCTTCCAAGGCTAATACCCCTGTATATCCTTTGTAAGGTGCGGTGCCTAGAACTGCACACAGTACTCCAGATGTGGTCTATCTAGGGTTTTGTACAGCTGCAGCAATACTTCCTCGCCTTTGTATTCTAGCCCTCTAGCTATTAAGGCTAACATTCCATTAGTCTTTTTTTCTACCTGACTACTATATTTTAGTGATCTGTGGACATGGACCCCTAAATCTCTTTGAATTTCCACTCTTCCTAGCTTTTCACCATTTAAAAAAAAAAAAATACTCCGATCTATCCTTTTTTGGTCCAAATGGATGACCTCGTACTTATCTGCGTTGAAATCCATCTGCCGCAGTTTTGCCCACTCACTTAATCTATATTTATCTCTTGTAATTTTATGCTTCCGTTTACACTACTTACTGTGCCAGCAATCTTTGTGTCATTGGCATCTTAGATATATGGCTATCTATTGTGTTATCTAAGTCATTTAATAAATATAATGAATAGTTGAGGCCCCAGCACAGATCCTTGTGGGACACCTCTAGTCACTTCCTTCCAATTCAAGTACATACCCATTATCCCTGCCCTCAGTCTTGTACTGCCTAACCAGGTCAATAGTTTGCCTTCAATTCCATGAGCTTTAATTTTAGCTAACAGTCTCTTATGTGGAACCTTATCGAACACCTTCTGGAATTTCATATAAACTACATCCATAGGCATTCCTGAATCTATTACTTTAGTCACTTCCTCAAAAAAAAATCAATTAGGTTAGTTAGACATGACCTACCCTTTAAAAATCCACGTTGGCTGTCTCTAATCAGCTCAAATTTCTTGAAGTGCTCAGTCATTCTATCCTTAATTATAGATTCCAATAATTTTCCTACAACAGATGGTATAAGTCACTATTATTCTGTAAATACTGCTCTAAATAATTATGTTGCCCATTTCCATTAGCTGATAATGAGTACTGCAGGAATAGGAATATTGTACTAAAAAAATGCATTATTTTCTCAGTCATATATCCTCTTACTTAATCATCGACGACTATACGAGTTACCATGTACAGAAAAGCTTTTATAGTGTCTGTACAAGCTGCTCAGTTTGCTTTCAATGTTTTGTGCTTATAGGGCATATCTTAAATTTGCTTTACCAGGTTTTGCATTCCATGTTACAAAATTAGATCAGTTAAGAATATTCAAGAGCTAGTTGTTTTTTGTGGTTAATGATTTATGTTTGTTCCACAATCAGATTTTTGATTTATGTTTTCATAAATGTCATTTATGATAGGCAGGCAGATGACCTTGTTCTACATTCTAAAAAAATTGTTTGCATATCCTAAACATTAGCATTTTGTTTTGCACTGTACATTTAGCTGATAAGAGTATTTTTCTTTCAGGTACAGAAAGGGTTATGTGAATTTCTTTTCAAACTACTCATCTTGCAGTATCTGATGGGCACTGATGGAAAAATGTGGAAGTGCAAACCATGCCATATGTACATCATAGAAATGCTTGAGGGGTCTGAATTCCTTTCTAGGAAACGTGCAAGACAAGTAGGTATACTAAAGATGGCCTTGAATTTGCAGTCAGTATGACGGCGTACTCTGAGTACACCGTCATACCGCCGTTGAAATTGGCTGCAAGTTTGGGGTTTTCGCAAGTTCTGAATAGACAGCTGATCCACTGCGACTTTCAAGTCCTCATTGAAATTGAAATGTTGGGCTAATTGCCCACCCACTGCGCATCAGTTACGCTGGAAAATTCTAGGGCTGGTGCAAGCAGGAGCCTGGTACAAACAGGCGCAGGAGCCTGGTACAAACAGGTGCAGGAGCCTGTTTGCACAGGATAAGGGGACGACCGATGAGAAAATTGTATAATAATTTAATAAGAACATGTAAAAGAACCTACCAGATAGCTGTAAAAGCTCGGTTTAAGGGATGACATTGTTTTCATTTTTTTTTAATCTTGCAGAGTCTTCCACTAAATAACTGTACTTAGTCCAAAGTATTTGCTGTGCTTTTTAAAGCCCAGTACTGTACTTGTCAAATATAATTAGTATCACACTGTTTAATTCACAAGTTGTAATACATGGGACTTTCTATGTTCCCTGATTGGGTGGTGAAAGGAGCATCACCCCGCGTGATCCCAGGTGCACTTACGCACCAAGGTGCACCCATGGGATCTGTGGGCCACTAAGCTGCGCATAACTCAGTCGTGTTTCAAAGCAAGTTTTCACTTGGGGCTTTAAACGAGGTAAGTACGGATTTTGTTTGGCGGTCGACGATGTACTCCATAGCTACGCCGCTGACTGCAATTTCAGGGCTGATATATTAGGCAGTCCAACTGGGTGGTCCCCGCCACATACTCCGTTCCCCAATCACTGACTCCATCCCTCTCCCTCTGAGGCTGAACCACACCGTTCATAACTTTGGTGTTATATTTGGCTCTGAGATGAACTTCTGACCACATATCCGCTTTGTCACCAAGACCGCCTACTTCCACCTCCGTAACATCGCCCCTGCCTCAACTCATCTGCTGCTGAAACCCTCATCCATGCCTTTGTTGCTTCTAGACTAGCCTGTTCCGACGCTCTCTTGGCCGGCCTCCCATCTTCCACCCTACGTAAACGTGTGCTCATCCAAAACTCTGCTGCCCATTTCCTAACTTGTACCAAGTCCCATTTACATGTCACCCCTGTGCTCGCTGACCTACATTGGCCCCGATCCAGCAGCACCTCAATTTTAAAATTCTCATCCTTGTTTTTAAATCCCTCCATGGCCTTGCCCCATCCTGCCTCCGGCCCTACAAGCCTTCGCGATCTCTGCACTTGTCCAATTCTGGCCTCTTTAGCATCCCCGCTTTTAATCATTCCACCCTTTGGCAGCCGTGCCTTCAGCTACTTCGGCCCTAAGCTCTGGAATTCCCTCCCGAAACCTCTCTGCCTCGCTATCTCTCTCTCCTCCTTTAAGATTCTCCTTAAAACCTACCTCTTTAACCAAGCTTTTGCTCATCTGTCCTAATATCTCCTTATGTGGCTTGGTGTCCAATTTTGTTTGATAACGCTCCTGTGAAGCGCCATAGGACATTTTACTACGTTCAAGGTGCTGTAGAAATGCAAGTTGTAGTTGTAGTAATAGAGATATATATCTAATTAGAAACAGAAAAATAGGAGCAGGAGTAGGCCATTCGGCCCTTCGAGCCTGCCCCACCATTCAATATGATCATGGCTGATCCTCTATCTCAATACCATATTCCCGCTCTCTCCCCATACCCCTTGATGCCTTTTGTGTCTAGAAATCTATCTATCTCCTTTTAAAATATATTCAGTCACTTGGCCTCCACAGCCTTCTATGGTAGAGAATTGATAGTACCATAGACTGTGCTCGCAGATCAACAATCCGTGGCCCTCTTCACATCTCCCTCCAGAATGTCTGTTCACTTGCGAACAAGGCGCTTGCCATCCATGACTTTATTGTGGATGATTGCATAGACATCATGACTTTGATGGAAACTTAGTTCACCGGTGATGTCACCTTGCCCTTTCCTAAAGCCTCCATGCCTGGCTATACCGTCCACCACCTGCCCCGCCCAAACCTGTGTGGTGGCTGTGTGGCCCTCATCACCAAATCTTACTCTGGTCTCTCCCCCTACTCCTCTGGCACCTTCTCCTGCTTTGAGCACCTCACCTTGCTGCACTCCTCTCGCTTCTCCCTGAAAATCTTTGTTTTCTGCCGCCCACTAAGCCCCACCCTGAGATTCTCACCAAAGTATCCGCACTCCTTTCTTCCCTCAGCCTCTGCACTGAATGACTCCTCATCCTCTGACTTCAACCTCCATCTCAACTCACTTTATCCTCTCTCCTCTGAGTTCACTGCCATCCTGTCCTCCCTTAACCTCGACCACCATATAAGTTCTACTGCCCATATTCATGACCACCCCCTCGACCGTGCCACCTCATGTGGCCTCGTTATTCACTTACAACGGCACTTTAAGCTCCCAACTGTTTAGCCTTTGGCTGTCAATTCGCTACGATACTTCTGCACCTGTCAATCTGCTCAGTCACTCCCTCACCTCTGCTTTTCTCCTTGTCCCCAGTAAAAACCTTGCTCCCTCCCATCCTAGTCGCTCCCCTCGTACGGCGCACCTTCGCTCCTTTAAGTATAAGGGAGGCTGACTTGGACATATATGGCTGGCCTCCCTTCTTCCATCCTCTCTCAACTTGAGCTCATCCAAGACTCTGCTGCCCCTATCCTAACCCGCACCAAGTCCCACTCACCCATCACCATTGTGGTTGCTGACCGACAAAGGCTCTCAATCCGTCGACACCTTCAATTTAAAGCTCTCATCCTTGTGTTTAAATCCCTCCATGGCCTTACCCATCCCTATCTCTGTAATCTCCTCCAGCCCTATAACCTCCAAGAACTCTGTTACTCCAACTTCTTGTGCATTCCCTGCTCCCTTCGCCCACCATTGGCAGCCATACCTTCAACTGTCTAGGCCACAGAACTGGCCCCAACATCCCAGGATTCTGAAGCTCTCCCTTCTGCACCATGTCTCCCACGCCAAAGAACGTGAGCACAAAAATCTAGGCTGGCACTCCAGTGCTGAGGGAATGCTGCACTGTCGGAGGTGCTGTCTTTTGGATGAGACGTTAAACTGAGGCCCTGTCTGCTCTCTCGGGTGGGCGTAAAAGATCCCATGGCACTATTTCAAAGAAGAGCAGGGGAGTTATCCCCGGTGTCCTGGCCAATATTTATCTCACAATCAACATAACTGTGGTAAACCACTGTCGTTCACTGTGTTCACTATTGTTGTTGTTGTCGTTCACTCTTGTTTCACTGTTATACCTGACTATGCCTCAGCTGACTCCGCCCTTGGCTACCTGGTATAAGGACGGCTGCACGGCAGCTCTCTGCCATTCGGTCGTCCACTAGAGGCACAGTCCTGATCTGTTTGTAGTTGCATTCAGTAGTTAATAAAAGCCTGTTGTTCTGAACTCTACTCGGCCTTTTATTAGAATCGATAGCGCATCAATAACAAAAACAGATTATCTGGCCATTATCACAGTGCTGTTTGTGGGAGCTTGCTGTGCTTAATTGGCTGCCGTGTTTCCAACATTACAATAGTGATTACACTTCATAAGTACTTCATTGGCTGTAAAGCGCTTTCGGACGTTCTGAGGTGGTGAAAAGCGCAATAAAATGCAAGTCTCTCTTTATTTTTAGCCACGCATTAACCTGCCATATCCTCCTATTTCTACTCTCACTAGCACGTGGCACTAGGAGTAATTCAGAGATGACTACCTTTTTCGGTCCAGCTTTTAAATTCTTTCCTAGCTCCTTAAATTCTGACTGCAGGACCACAACCCTCTTCCTCCCTATTTTGTTGGTTCTGACATGGACCACGACTTCTGGCTCTTCCCCCCCCCCCCCCCCCCCCCGCAGAATATTCTACACCCTCTCCATGATGTCCCTTACTTTGGCACCAGGGAAGCAACATACCATGTGGGTCTCACATTGACGTTAGCATAACTGCCTGTCTGTCCCCCTGACTATCGAATCCCCAATTACTACTGCGTTCCTGCACTTTGCTGAACCTGCCATCTTCCCCCCCCTGCCCCGTGCAGCCCTTTGCCTCCTGGTGGCAGGCTTGGGACTACACTCCTTCGAGGCGTCGCCACCCTCACCGGTATTAAATGCTGAATATCGGTTTGAGAATGCCATACTTCCAGAGGATTCCTGCCCTGCCTGCCTCTTTCTACCCTTATTCTTCAATCTTGGTGATGTCCATAGTATAGAACTTTGTTTTATTTAAAAAAAGAGATGTTTGAAGACCTGCTTTGAAAATATGTTCTTTTAAGTATATATCAAAATTTATCTCCTCATGAAAATATAATTGTATAATGCTGCTTATTCTTCGGCATCTTTCTTTAAAAAGTTGGAAATTGTGTTAGCCAAAGAATGAGCAGATGGAATGGATAGTCAAAATAATGTTCTGATTTAGTTATAAAAACAGAAAATGCTGGAAATACTCAGCAGGTCAGGCAGCATCTGTGAAGAGAGAAACAGAGTTAACGTTTCAGGTCGATGACCTTTCGTCAGTTTTACTGATTTAGTTATCTGTTTTTAAATTTCAGGGCGCCCAAGTGCCAAAGCACAGCTTTCTGGATGTTTTCCCCAAAGTATACTGTAGACCACCAAAGGAAGTACTTGAACAGGAAGTAAGAAAATCTGAAAATCTTTCATGGAATGACATCGATCCTCTCGTGGATAATGAAGAATTTCAGAATGAAGCATTTCAAAGACCATATCAGTATCTCAAAAGATTCAAAAACCAAGAGAACCTGGATACCTTTAGTTACCTGGAGGGGACTGTTGAAGGCAGCCATGTAGAGTGCCTGCAACTGTTTTTGATCTATTGTGGGGTGATGGATCCTTCTTGGTCTGAGTTGCGGAATTTTGCCTGGTTTCTTAACCTGCAGTTGAAGGACTGTGAAACCTCCGTGTTTTGTGACTTCGAAATGATTAAAGATACTCTGCAAGGATTCAAAAATTTCGTTGTTAATTTCATGATTTTGATGGCGAGAGATTTCGCAACCCCTTCTCTGAGTATCTCAGACCAGAGCCCAGGAAGGCAAACTACAAACTTAGACGGTGTTACTGAAGAAGATCTTGCACCATTTCTTGTAAGAAAAAGGTGGGAATCTGAACCACATCCTTACATTTTCTTTAATGATGACCATACATCTATGACCTTCATTGGTTTCCACCTCAGAGAAAATGATCATGGCGGGATTGATGCTATAAACCCAACAAATGGCAAGGTTATTAAACCAAATATAATGACCCGTGAGCTGTACCAAGGCTTACTGCTACAAAGAGTCCCATTCAACACCGATTTTGACCAACTTCCACGTAGTGAAAAGATTGAGCGGCTTTGCACAGTATTGGGCATTCAGTGGCCAATGGACCCTGATGAAACTTACGAGCTCACCACGGATAATATTTTAAAAATTCTTGCGATTCACATGCGTTTTAGGTGTGGCATTCCTGTGATCATCATGGGGGAGACTGGCTGTGGCAAGACCAGGCTGATCAAGTTCTTGTGTGAGTTGCGGAAAGTTGGTGTTGACACTGAGAACCTGAAACTAGTGAAAGTTCACGGAGGAACAACTGCAGACATGATCTATTCAAAAATTAAACATGCAGAAGCTCTTGCAATGCACAACAAGCAGAATTTTGATTTTGACACCATTCTCTTTTTCGATGAAGCCAATACAACGGAAGCTGTTAGCTGCATTAAGGAAGTTCTTTGTGACCAAATGATTGAAGGGGGGCCTTTAACCTCCAATACAGGTTTGCAGATAATAGCGGCCTGCAATCCTTACAGAAAACATACAGATGAGATGATAAAGCGTTTAGAGTCAGCTGGACTAGGCTACCGCGTCCGAGCAGATGAAACAGAAGATAAACTGGGATCTATTCCTTTGAGGCAACTTGTTTATCGTGTACAAGCTTTACCTCCAAGTATGATACCATTAGTGTGGGATTTTGGGCAACTTAATGACATCACTGAGAAGATGTACATCCAGCAAATTGTCCAAAGGCTGACTCAGTCCATTTCAGTTCCCTCTACCAATATTACATGCATAGTGGATATTTTGTCAGCTTCACAACATTTCATGAGACATCAGCAAGATGAGTGCAGTTTTGTCAGTCTTCGAGATGTGGAGAGGTGCATGAAGGTGTTTGTTTGGTTTTATAGCCGTCGCCAGATGCTGTTAAACAAATTGAAACAATTACAAGGTGGTGTCAATAAGAATGCACTCATTGCATTGCGCAATGACGTCATCTGGGCCTTTGTGTTGGCACTTGGAGTTTGTTATCATGCATGTTTAGAAAAGAAGAGTACGTATCGGAAAGTCATCTGCCGCCATCTCCCTGCACCATACAATAATCCTTTCAAATTCTTGGAGCAACTCGTGCTCCTCCAAGATCTTTTATTGAGTGGTGTACCGCTGCGAGAAACGATTGCAAGGAATTCCGCATTGAAAGAAAACGTTTTCATGATGGTCATTTGCATTGAGCTTAAAATCCCACTGTTCTTGGTTGGAAAGCCTGGTAGTTCAAAATCACTCGCAAAAACGATTGTAGCAGATGCCATGCAGGGACAAGCAGCTCATTCTGAACTGTATAAAGACCTAAAACAGATCCATTTAGTGTCATTTCAGTGCAGTCCTCATTCCACACCTGAAGGAATCATTAATACATTTAAGCAGTGTGCACGCTTCCAAGAAGGGAAGAACCTTGATGAGTATGTTTCAGTGGTTGTCTTGGATGAAATTGGCCTCGCTGAAGATTCTCCGAAAATGCCACTGAAAACCCTTCATCCACTCTTGGAAGATGGGTGCATTGACGATGACCCCCTTAAACACAAAAAAGTTGGTTTCATTGGAATATCCAACTGGGCTCTAGATCCTGCCAAAATGAACAGAGGAATTTTTGTGTCACGAGGGGATCCTGACAAAAAAGAACTGATTGAAAGTGCCAAAGGGATCTGTTCATCTGATCCTGTGATACAGAAAAAAGTGCTCGGTTTGTTTGTGAGCTTTGCAGAAGCTTATCTAAAGATTTGCAAAGAGCAAAATAAAGAGTTTTTCGGGCTACGCGATTATTACAGTTTAATAAAAATGGTCTTTTCACTTTCAAAAGCCTCCAAATCAGAACCAACCCCAGAGCAGTTAGTGCAAGTTGTGTTGCGTAACTTCAGTGGAAGTGATGATGTTAATGTTATGGATGTTTTCAAGTCTGTGCTTCAGAATGCCTCCCATGATAACATCAACACATTAGATCTGCTCAAGCACAACATATATGCTGATTCTCACGACAGCGAATGCCGGTACCTTCTCGTTCTAACCAAAAACTACGCAGCTCTTCAAATACTTCAGCAGATGTTTTTCTCCAATCAACATCAGCCTGAGATCATCTTTGGGTCCAGTTTTCCCAAAGATCAAGAATATACTCAGATTTGCAGAAACATCAACCGTGTGAAGATTTGCATGGAAACTGGACAAATGGTGGTTCTCTTAAATCTACAGAATCTTTACGAAAGCCTGTATGATGCGTTGAATCAATACTACGTGTACCTTGGAGGACAGAAGTATGTGGATTTAGGTTTGGGGACTCATAGAGTCAAATGCAGAGTCCATCCAGATTTCAGACTGATAGTTATAGAAGAGAAGGAGGTGGTCTACAAAGAGTTTCCCATTCCACTTATCAATAGGCTTGAGAAGCATTATCTCGATATTAACACAGTCCTTGATAGAGGTCAAAGGGATATTGTAGAACACTTGAAGCAGTGGGTGCAGACTTTCACAGCAGTCGGACCCAGATATGCATCAATCCATGGAAGGCAGCAGAGATACAGTCCATCTGATGTGTTCGTTGGCTATCACTCTGACACCTGTGCATCCGTTGTTTTACAAATAACACAAAGGTTGAAGCAGACTCTAGGTTCTTGGGAGAAAATTCTCGAAGAAGCACGATGGGTGTTGTTGAATTGTGCCACCCCAGATTCTGTGGTTCGTTTAACTAGTTCTCAATTTGCTGCATGTTCCGCTGATGCGATAATGCAGAAATACTTTGCAGACCAGCATCATGATTCCCTTGCGGATTTCATCCATTCTCACACCAAATCCGAAGTTCAATATTGGGCAGTTTTCACTGAGGTAATCTACTTTTAATGATAAATGTAATTTTCTATGCTGTAATAGTAACTTATACTTCAGTTATTGGGTTACAGTTTCCTAGTCTAGCTATAATACAGATTTAGAGAGAAATCCCATTATAATCACTTTTGAGATTGACTGTAGGTTTCCTTAGGTAGTCTTAAAAGATGGAATCCTTTTAATGTATTGAAGTTTGATCTTTGTCTACAGGTGAGTTCATTATATAATAATTTAACTGACCCAGATTTCTGTTTTTATCTACATTTAACTTCAGTTATGTTCACAATTTGGTATTAAATTGGCAATCTCGGCCTTGCTTAGTAAGACCATGGCTGGTGTAAAAAGTGGACAAATCTACACCTAGGTAATGAGGATCTTTATGTTCGCTGAATTCTTACCCGTAATTAAAGAACTGCCTACTCTTTGTTTCAGGTTACAACTTATTCACGGCTTCTAACAGCTTCTGATATTGATTTTTTGCAAAGGGAAGTAAGCGACACTGTTCAGACTGTCGTCTTTCTCTCACTGCAGCAGTTTGAGACAGAACATTCGTTTCTGAAGATGATCAGGTTGGTTTTCGGCTGGTACTCGAATTAAATTTGATATTAAGTTTCACCATTACCTGCTAATTGGCAGTTGCCTTCAATGAGTGACGGCGGCAGTGTGCAACAAAAAGGCCATTTTTGCTAGTGTCACAAAGCACAAGTTGTATTCTGCACAGTGGATGAAGACATTGAGTTTTTAAATTTAGTCCAAGTGTTGATTTTTATTTTTAGTTACAATAATTTAAATTATTTCCTTCTAGATTAGGAAATGGCCTTGAGAATGTCAAAATGTCCAACAGGCAAATAGGAGTAGGCCATTTGTCAAATCAAGCCTGTTGTACCATTTTATTTAGTCATAGCAAATCTAACTTTTTAATCACAATTCCCTGCCCTTTTTTTCAAATCCCTTAATACCCTTACTTCCCAAGTAAGTATTTATTTCCCTTTTAAACATCTCAATTGGTGCCGTATTTATGCCTTAATATGGAATGAATTCCATGTTCTCATAGCCCTTTTCGTTCTGAATTTGCTTTTAACCGGCTTGGTTTAAATTTTAAGAATGCCCCGTATGACTATCTGTCTTTGCTTTGAAGCATTACAATAGATTTCCTTTCACTGTCATTGGAATTTCTACATATATCCTTTCAGGTCAGTAGTTAACAACTATATCCCTCCACTACAGTCAAAACTTGTCTGTAATTCTTAATTGATTCTTTTTTAAAGTAAAATGGTAAATTGTGTTGATCTTTGGGGAACTAGTGTAAGGAGTAATCAGAATAAAAATGCAAAACATTTTTTCTTAAACTTCATATTGCTGATGAATATGCAAGCAATAAAATTGTAATAGAAATGTTTCCTAAAAAGTAGTTGGTAATAAATGAATGTACTTTGTAATGACTGTTGCATGTTATGGGGGGACCCTACTTGAAAGGCGACTGTTTAGATGAATTGTAATCAAAGTGTTCCTGTCTTATTTATAATAAAGATCCTACAACACAAATAGTGAGGGTCACCAGATAACTGGTGTACTGGTCAATATTTCCTCAAGGGGAGCCCTCCTTAATCCTTGCTTCCCCACTGTTCAAATGTAAACAAAATGCTGACCTGTTGTATTTAAACAGTGTTCTGTTGAGTAGTAAAGAATCACGTTATTTTTCCTACTTTAACATAGAAAACAATCTAAAAGCAGAATATAACTTCAGAGTATAACGCAGTTTACAAGCGGAGTTTCATCAGCAGTTCAGAGTGTAGGCATGCACTGAAGAAAGTTTTCTCTAAAATTAACACAAAAGCGTCTTTCTTTTATACACTATTTTCTTTAACAAACTGGAAGTGGCCTGGCCTTATATGGTAGTCTCCGGTCAAAATCATCGTCCTTCAGCCGATGCACACAAGTTTACATTTCTCGTACATCAACATTCGGTAGTTTACATTCAATGTACTGTCCTTCAACCAGCTTGTACTTCAATATCTTCTTGCGAAGATTGCAATGGTATGGGATGGGATGTTTACAGTATGGCAATACTATAAACATCCCAAGGCCCTACTTCAATCTTGAACACTGGCTGTTGCTAAGTGAAACCTGGCTGTTGCAAAGTGAAGCGCTCTTTTAGAAGCTGAATTAACCGAGTTCAGTATGCCAGCATGACCTAGTTAAATGTCCTCAAATATTTTCTTTGTCAACAGGCAATTTGTTGATTCCAGCCAAGGAAACAAAATCTTGCTCATACAAACAGACTTTGAAAACAGTTCGCAAAGTGCAAATTTGATTGCTTCTGCAAAGTGAGTACCGTGTCTGTGTTCTGCCTTCGCTGCAATTATTTTCTTTTTTTTGTTGCTTCTTTGTTGGTATATATTAAAACAATGTGGACCTAGTTATGTGCTCTTCTGCTGCTGTCCTGTAGCATAGTTACTACAGTTGCAAAGCAATATGACTTCCCTTCTTGTAGACCTTGTTCACTTTAAAGAATGAATGATACTGAGTGAAAAGTGCCTCAGGTTTAATTAGCCAAAATCACCATTCAGTGATAACAGATAACTGCATAGATGAACTTAAGGAGGATCTTAAAGGAGGAAAGAGAGATGGAGAAGAAGACGGTCTTATGTTTGGGAATGCCAAAGAATAGGGCCTAGGAGACAATGATGGGGTAAAAGGAATGAGAATGCACAAGACCAGAGTTGGAGGAATGGAGAGTTTGGGGCCAGTTGTGGGGCTGGAGGAGTTTACAGAGATGCGGAGAGCTGAGACTGTAAAGAGACTTAAACAGGAGGATGAGAAATTTAAATTGGAGGCATTGAGGGACCGGGACCCAGTGTAGGTCGCCGAGAAGTGATGGATGAGAGGGACTTTGTGCTGAATTGGATACAGGTAGCAGAGTTTTGGATGAGCTGAATATTAGAGGGTGGAGGCCAGCCAGGAGAACATTAGAATCGTCAAGTACAAATGCCAAAGGAACATATGAGGGTTTCTCCCAAACCCGCAACCTCTTCCACCTAGAAGGACAAGGGCAGCCGGCGCATGGGAACACCATCACCTCCAAGTCACACACCATCCTGACTTGGAAATATATCGCGGTTCCTTCATCGTAGCTGGGTCAAAATTCTGGAACTCCCTCCCTCCCTTCAACACACGGGCTGCAGCGGTTCAAGAAGGTGGCTCACCACCACCTTTTCAAGGGTAATTAGGGATGGGCAATAAATGCTGGCCTTGCCAGCGACGCCCACATCCCATGAACAAATAAAGCAGCAGATGGGGTGGAGGCAGGTGATATTACGAAAATGTAAGTGGGCAGACTTTGTGATCAAGAGGCTATGAGGTTGGAAGCTCAGCCGGGTTCGAATAGGATCCTGTGGTTGCAAAATGTCTGGATCAGCCTGAGACGGTGGCTGCAGAGGATGATGGAATCAATGCTGAGGACTGTTTGTAGTGGAGGACGAAGACAATGGCTTCAGTCTTTCCAATGTTGTTTAACTAGAGGAAACTGTGGCTCATTCAAGACTAGATGTCGGACAAGCAGGGTGACAACATAAAAGCAGTGGAGAGGTCGAGCTGGGTGTTATAGAATCATAGAATAGTACAGTACTGCACAGAAGAAGGCCATTATAAATGTCATCTCTGGTTCTTTTGTTCAGCCATTGGAAACAGTTTTGTTTTATTTACTCTAGCTAAAACCTCCATGATTTTAAACACATCTCCTCTTAGCCTTCACTGTTCTAAGGAGAACAGCCCCAGCTTCTCCAGTCTATCCACATAACTGCAATCCCGCATCCCTGGAACCATTCTAGTAAATCTCTTCTATACCCTCTCCAAAGCCTTGTAAGTGTTAGCAGCATACATGTGAAAGCTGACCCCATGTTTGTGGGTGATGGCACCAAAGGTGTAGTTGAGGAAGTGGAGGGGCTTAAGGTTGGATTCTTGGGGTTAACGGGGCAGGAAGAGATGCCATTGATGGAGATGCTCTGACTATGATCGGAGTGGATCCAAGTGAAGGCAGTACCATTGATCTGGACAACAGAGAGGCATTGGAGGAGGCTGGTGTAGTCGACCATATCAAAGGGCCAAGGGGGATGAGGGGGGATAATGTAGCACAATTACTGAGGATGCCATTGTGGAGACGGAAACATAATTGGAGAGATTCAAACATGGAGTTTGTTGGGAAAGATGAATGCAGATTTGGGAAGTGACAACACGTTCAAGGACTTTGGAGAGGAAAGTGAGTTTGGAGATTAGCCGGTAGTTCGCAAAGACAGAGCAGTTGTAGATAGGTTTTCTGATGATGGCTATTTTGAAAGGGAGAAGAGAGAACCATTTACAATGTCAGCTAGCACGGGGGCCATGAATGGAAGTTGGTTAATCAGCAGTTTAGTAGGGAATGGGGTGAAGGGAGTAGGAGGTGGATCTCATGGACAAGATGTGCTCAGAGAATGCATGAGGAGAAACATGAGAGAAACTAGAGAAAGACAACTGTGTCTTATTGTAGTGAGGCAGTAAAAGGGAGCAAGTCTGACCAAAGGTGGAGAGTGTGCTGATCTGCACCCGCTTTTTTGGTCAGTAGAGTTTGGCGCTTCACCTTGTGCCTTGGCCGAGGCTAGCAACTCTCTCACTGAGAAATGACCAAGATGTCAGCAGTGATAAACTGGGTCTCCCAATCCATGACACAGCCCACAGATTTATTGTGCATCCAAACCGCATCATAATTGGCTTAAAAATGGTCCTTTCGTAGAATTCTTCTTTATAAACATGGATTTAGTGATGGGACTTGAGATGTTCTTCCTAAATATGCATCATGTACTAAAATCCTGTGCTCTCCTGGCACTGAATAGCAGGAATACATATTGCTGGGAGTTCAGTTATAAGTTGTTAATTTCTGATTGCACCTACTGCATGCCTGGACAACTGCAATCCAGGGCCCCAAACACCCCTTCCAGGTGAAACAGTGATTTACTTGTACTTCTTGCAATCTAGTATACTGTATTCGCTGCTCACGATGCGGCCTCCTCTACATTGGGGAGACCAAACGCAGATTGGGTGACTGCTTTGTGGAACACCTCCGTTCAGTCCGTAAGGGTGACCCCGAGCTTCCGGTCGCCTGTCACTTTAATTCACCGCCCCATTCCCACTCAGACCTCACCGTCCTTGGCCTCTTGCATTGTTCCACGGAAGCTCAACGTAAACTCGAGGAACAGCACCTCGTCTTCCGATTAGGCACTTTACAGCCTTCCGGACTCAATATCGAGTTCAACAATTTCAGATCATAACCTCGGCCCCCATTACATTTTTGCTTATATTTTATCCACATCTTTGTTTTGGCCTTGGCCCCCCCCCCCCCTTTTTTTCTCTCTCGCATTGCAGCTGTCATTCTGCCAGAACATTGCACACACAATCTAGAGCCGACTTTTGTCTCCACCAGTCCTATCACCATCTTGTCTCGTTTTGAATACCTCTTAATGTCTCTTCACTTCTTTTGTTCTCTCCCAGCCCTGCCTTTCGATCTATTTCATTTCCTTTCCAGTTTTGAAAAAGGGTTAGACCCGAAACGTCGACTCTATTTTCTCCACAGATGTTGCCTGGCCTGCTGAGTTTTTCTAGCATTTTCTGTTGTTAACTGCAATTTACTGCTATTCCTACATGTAATGAATATTTTCACCAATAATACTTGTTTTTATGCTGTTACTGCTTTACAATAAAAATAAATTTAAATTAGACAAGATAGATTAATCTCATTTTTCATTCCCAAACCTTTAAAAAAAGAATGATCTCTTTGTCATTTTGTTTCTAGATCCTTGTGTTTGGTAGAAAATTATTTTACTTAACTTGACTCATTGTGTTATGAATTTCTTTTGCTTGTTTCACAATAAATGCATTTTATATTAACATTTGTAAAGATGGTTTCCTGTAAATTTCCAGACTGACTGATGAATAATGAAAGTAGAAAATAACCAAAAGTACTGATTAGAAAGGATAGAAACAGACATTAACTGACGAGTAAGAAAAATCACTTAACCAATGAGGAAAGGAAAATTGGCACATAGACGTAACAATCACAGCTTGGACACACAGAAGAAATTTTAACATGTGGAAGATTATTCAATGAACTGAAATGTTTGAGTTAGTTTACATGTTATAATACAACGTCCTGTTCTTTGGGTAGGTATTCGACTATAAATGAAATCAGCAAAAGCAAAAGTGATGGAACAGTCTATGTGTATTTCATCACTAAATTGCCAAGAATGGAAGGTGGATCAACATACGTAGGATTTCATGGAGGTAAAAAATTAATACTTTACAGCAGTGTGATTTTTTTTTTCTTCATGCTTCAGATTTACATTTGAAGAAAAACTAAAGCTTGCAACTCCTGAGCTCATGTACTGTTGGAGCATGTATTTAATTTGTATACTAGCGTATGTGCCATCCAATACTTTGATGCAATATTATACTGCAACTATTGTCGATTATTATTGATCTATTTTATTTGGGACATTTTATAGGAGGTAAATTACTTTAGCAAGTTTTAAAATAGGGACTTGGCTGGATTCTTAATTCGATTAAGAGCCTGCTGGATTTATCATGAATCTCCCCATAAAGTACTTCTGAGCGTTTGCTACTGGTCTCTTTAATTTAAAGGAATCGTTCAGAATATGTCTGTACAATGACCTGATCATATTCATGGAGAAATTGTTCCACTTAACCAGCAAGTCATGTAATGTTCACGGTCGCTTCAGCCTCCCACCCTGCCCCCCCCGGTCCTGCTCATTGATTTCAGTGGAAATGTATAGAGTTCAGGCCAAGCAAAGAAACACTACATTCCAAGGGCTGGGGCACACTCGGAAAATGACAATATGACCAGAAAACTAGCCACCGTATGGTAAGCTGCTTTTTGCTTTTCTGAAAGGGAAATATTTGGGGGATGGGAGAAGAGTGCTTCCAATCCATTTATAAAACCCTTATTTTAAAAAAAAATCACAAATGGTCAGTAAGTATTTTTGCTGTGATAGAATGACATAGTACAAGCAAAGGGGGTTGTTCAACAATCGCAGATGGTCAAATGATCAATAGGGCTGACATTGGGACAACTGTGTTCAAATTTATGCAGATGAGCAAGTATATTTAAAAGTTAATAATTCCAGTTTTTCTTGAGCCACTGAATAATGTCCGAGCAAGCTATTGCAACATCAGAGTGGTTACTATGGACATTATAAATTATGGAATATACGATTCGTGGTTTGTGTCAACTCTGTGTATTAAACCTTTGTAATGTTTAATCAATATGTAGCCCAGTTTATGCATCAGTACATTTGTCATAAAAGTAAGTTGCAGCGAATTGTGGCTCTATATGTTAATAAATTTCTATCTCTTTTTAGACCCATGGCAGTCAGTTCATATTGATGACCTCAGGAAGTCGAAAGACATGATTGCAGATGTGACTGCTTTCAAAAGCATTACTATTAGCCAGCTGTTTGGCAAAGATCCAGGGGAGCCTGAATGTATGTATTTTATATTTTTCATATTCTTTTCTGGACACTATCTCGATCCCTTCAACATGACTCCCATGAACATTTTTTGCAATAATTTTAATGGTTTACCTAACTTCCAGATAAATTATAAGCATCCTAAAGTTGGAACGGTCTTCTAGTTTAATACATATAGTGAATTATACAGTAGCATCTTTATCATGTATTTTTTCCACGTTTAGGTCCCTGTGCCATGTGCTATTCCTAGACGATAAGGGCAAGCAGATGACCTGCACCCCTATCTATGTTGTTCTGACCCTCTGATCTTCCTTCTCTGCCTGTGGATCTTGGATGGTATAGCCAGGGAAAGAGCACAAATCACAGGGATTTTTCTTTTCTTCTTCATTCTCCATCGTCTTAAAGGGAATTGCAAATGTGAGCAATGTTCTGCCCTGTGGTACAGAATGCTTGACACACAAAGGAACATAACAATATATAGGAATGGAAAAAACCCACTGCCATCCATCTGGCCAGTCCTAGTGTTTAAGCACTCCAAATCCCACGATACCGGCCTGTAACTGACTATGTTAAGCATACTGACGTTTATCTTGTCTGTACCCTATAACATCACCTTAAGCCTGCTCTTATCCAGTGTAAACATTCCCAGTTTCTGCATTTTTTTAATAACTCCGATGCCTAATCCCAGCCATCAATATAGTTGCTCTTTGCAGCATACCCTCCAATGCAAAGATGTCTTTCTCGTAATATGTGACCAGAATTGTATATAGTACTGCAGGTGAGGCCGGACCAGTGCTCTCTACAAACTCGAACACTTCCCTGTGATTTGTGCTCTTTCCCTGGCTATACCATCCAAGATCCTCTTTATTAACTTCACTGCTGCAGCACAACTGTGCTGATAGCTGAAATGATCTATCTACCAGTACCATCACATATTTGCATCAATATTTAATATTGAATTTCGACCAATATAAAAGTTACAATTTCAAAATATTGATCTCAAAGTACATATAAATGTTTTTAAATGATTTTGATAATCAAATATTAATTGAGTTAATGATTAGCTTTCCTCTTTCCCGCACTCAGAATATAAGGGTCTGTTTGATATGTGTCTGGATCAATTATTATTTTTTGATACAATTATTATCCCTTAATTGGTATAATAAAGTCATAGCCTATACTTTAGTATTGGATTGTTATTAACTTATCAATTACCTACCAACTGTTCTGTTGGTAGTTGTTTAGTTGATCAATGAGCTGGTGATAGTTCACTAGAGATGGCTTTGTGAAATAAAAATTGGTGTACTTAACAGATATCTGTTTGTATTTCAGCCATGATTGTAGATCAGGAGGAGATGATTAAAGAACCTTTATCTGAACTACCTTTTGTAAGCGTTTTAATTCATTTGAAATCATTTGTCTCACTGAATCTCCTATTGACAGTGCCTGCAGTATGGTATGTTGTGCAGTGTCTCTGAAAATCCTGAAATTAAGCTTTTTTTTCCCATTAACAAAGAATAAGCAGATTTTAGCAGGTTCAAGTTGGCATTTCAAAATTTCAGAGAACAAAAATAAACCTACAGTAATGTAGCAGCAAAAATAGCTTAAACATATTAGGAAAAATAGCTTAAACATATTAGGAAATTTGTACTTTCATTTTGCATGTGAATTTAAGTGTAGAAGTTGTTCCTGCATTCGTAAGATTGATGGCAATTAACAATTTTAAGTTGTGCTGCATTGTTGTAGTGTGTGTTGTAGTGTGTCTTTTGTAGTTAGTTTTTTATATATACCTTGCCAATTTACAAACTGGGTTGTAAATTTCACTTTTTTTAAAAAAAGGATAAAGAACAGGTGCTGGATACAACCTCCCTCATAAGGAGCTGTGTACAGTCTGCTGTTAGCATGCTGAGGGACCTGCACCAGGGTTCTAGTCGCAGCACTACACGAGTAGAAATCCTGCTTTCACTGTTAACAGAAGATGTGGAGTTCAAAGGTTTGTTGTTAACTGTTTTACATTGATCAAAGTTTTTAATGTCTAAAAGTAGCAATTTGAAAATTAACTAGGGTCCTGAATTTAAATAAAGGAAACTACGATGGTATGAGGCGCGAGTTGGGTAGGATTGATTGGGGAGTGTCACTCAAAGGGTTGACGGTGGATAGGCAATGGCAAACATTCAAAGATCACATAGATGAACTACAGAATTTGTTCATCCCAGTTTGGCATAAAAATAAAACAAAAAAGGTGACTCAACCGTGGCTAACGAGGGAAATTAGGGATAGCATAAGATCCAAGGAGAGGACATATAAATTGGTCAGAAAAAGCAGTAAACCTGAGGATTGGGAGCTGTTTAGGATTCAACAAAGGAGGACAAAGGGATTAATTATGATGGGGAAAATAGAGTATGAGAGTAAGCTTGCAGGGAACATAAAAACTGACTCTCAAAGCTTTTATAGATATGTGAAGAGAAAAAAGATTGGTGAAGTCCTTGCAGTCAGAATCAGGGGAATTTATAATGGGGAACAAAGAAATGGCAGACCAATTAAATACATACTTTGGTTCTGTCTTCACAAAGGAGGACACAAATAACCTCCCAGGATGTCGGGGAACATAGGGTCTAATGAGAGGGAGGAACTGAAAGAAATCAGTATTTGTAGGGAAATGGTGTTGGGGAAATTGAAGGCCAATAAATCCCCAGGGCCTGATAATCTACATCCTAGGGTACTTAAGGAAGTGGCCCTAGAAATAGTAGATGCATTGCTGGTCATCTTCCAAAATTCGATAGACTCTGGAACAGTACCCATGGATTGGAGGATAGCTAATGTTACCCCACTATTCAAAAAAGGTGGTAGAGAGAAAACGGGGAATTATAGACTGGTAAGCCTGACATCGGTAGTGGGGAAAATGCTAGAGTCCATTTTAAAAGATGTAATAGCAGAGCACTTGGAAAACAGTGACAGGATCGGACAAAGTCAATATGGATTTACAAAAGGTAAATCGTGCTTGACTAATCTACTGGAATTTTTTGAGGATGTAACTGGTAAAATAGATAAGGGAGAACCAGTGGATGTGTTGTAATTAGACTTTCAGAAGGCTTTCGATAAGGTCCCGCATAAGAGATTAGCGTGTAAAGTTAAGGTACATGGGATTGGGGACAAGGTATTGACTTGGATAGAGAACTGGTTGGCAGACAGAAAGCAAAGAGTTGGAATAAACGGGTCTTTTTCCGAGTGGCAGGCAGTGACTAGTGGGGTACCACAGGGATCGGTCCTAGGACCCCAGCTATTCACAATATATATTAATGATCTAGACGAGGGAACTAGATGTAATATCTCCAAGTTTGCAGACGACACAAAGCTGGGTGAGCGTGTGTGCTGTGAGGAGGATGCCGAGAAACTCCAGTATGATTTGGACTGGTTGGGTGATTGGGCAGATGCAATATAACGTGGATAAATGCAAGGTTATCCACTTTGGTGTCAAAAACAGGAGGGCAGATTATTATCTGAATGGCAATAGATTGGGAGAAGGGGAAGTGCAACGAGACCTGGGTGTCCTTGTGCACCAATCGCTGAAGGTAAGCATGCAGGTGCAGCAGGCGGTTAAGAAGGCAAATGGTATGTTGGCCTTCGTAGCGAGAGGGTTCGAGTACAGGACAAGGATGCCTTGTTGCGGTTGTACAGGGCCTTGGTGAGACCACATCTTGAGTATTGTGTGCAGTTTTGGTCGCCTTATCTGAGGAAGGATGTTCTTGCCATGGAGGGAGTGCAGCGAAGATTCACCAGGCTGATACCTGGGATGGCAGGAATGACGTATGAGGAGAGATTGGGTCAATTGGGCTTATACTTGCTGGAGTTTAGAAGAATGAGAGGGGATCTCATTGAAACTTATAAAATTCTAACAGGACTAGACAGACTAGATGCAGGAAGGATGTTCCCGATGGCCAGGGAGTCCAGAACCAGGGGTCACAGTCTAAGGATAAGGGGTAAGCCATTTAGGACAGAGATGAGGAGGAATTTCTTCACCCAGAGAGTGGTGAACCTGTGGAATTCTCTACCACAGAAGGCAGTAGAGGCCAATTCATTAAATATATTCAAGAAGGAGTTAGATATATTTCTTAAGGCTAAAGGGATATGGGGAGAAAGCAGGGACAGGGTACTGAATTTGGATGATCAGCCATGATCTCATTGAATGGCGGAGCAGGCTCGAGGGGCCGAATGGCCTACTCCTGCTCCTATCTTCTATGTTTCTATGTAACATCATATCTGTCAGGCTTCAGAGTATAGCAAAGTATACCGCAGCAATTGAGACATTCATGCACAGGCTGATATTGATCATGAAATATCATTAGAAATTGTAAACTCAACAGAAACAGCTTTTGGGTTTCAGGCTTTTTCAATAACTGGAATTGCTTAAATAACCAGTTTAAATATAGAATGCATAGATTAAAGCATTTAATTTATAATGGTCGTGCATGCTCTCATTTCAGTATTTTGGACATTTTGAAATAATCCTTCAAACTGATTCTCATATTTAACACATTTACTGTATCTTTTATTGCAAGAATGAACAGTATGAGCAATGATGTTGCAAACGATTGCAAGATGTTTCTACTGTACAGAAGAATGGCGCAGTGTTTCAGTGGCTTCACTAAACTCCATCAATGTTACTATTTTTGTTTTCACGTTTAGCTTTATTCCTGGAAATGATGAAACAAAGGCTACATTCTCTTCTGCTGAAGCGAGATGAGGAGTCTCTCACTGCAACTGAGTGGATGGTGCGGGAAGCCTCAAACCTTGAAGCACTTCAGGAAGGTGGCACCTTCAGGTACAGCCAAATCTGCCCCTTGTTCTAAGAAGGCCCAGAGCTGGGTTTTTTAATATGAAAAATAAATTGTTGAAGACTTACTTTGCAAAATATCTTTTCAAGGAAATTGATAATTTAGTGCTAGTCAGGTGTTGCACTTTAAGTAATTGTGAACAACTTATATTTGTGTTCCAGGCGTATGCCAAAGGAACTAAATGATTCACTGTGATTGGCTCAAAAACAACATTTTGTTTCATGCTAGTATTGTTTTTTTATGTATAAAATTGAAGTACAAAGATGCTAACTTTAATTATAGGACATCTAACTGAATTCACACCGAAGGACACAATGGGATGGAGGTCCATACTAGTAAATTAAATTAATCTCAATTATGCAAGGTAAATTCATCGATCCTTTGCTCTCAGCGTAGTGCTGCCCTCGGAGGACGTAGGTTGGTGAATCAGCAACACGGTGTTGCCATGCCAATTCTTTAACTAGCGTTGTCGTATCTCCCTTCGAACATGACTTCCCTCTGAGAGTACAGGATCAGTGAATTTACCCTTGCATCGCATGTCATTTTGGGAAGCTTTCCCACTGTTTAACTTTTTATCACTTCACTTAGTCTTTCTTGCATCTTACCAGACTGTCTGTCATCCTTGCCCTATTCCCATCACTGTTTCATCCCTCTTCACTTCTCCTTACCAGCACATTGATGTACCTTGCTGTGCTTCACATTCAGGTCAACAAGAAAAGAGCTCTGTGCACGCGCAATAGGTTGCTGATTTTCAATGTTGAGAAAATGGACAGGAGCTATGTTTCTCTCATAAAAATTTTTAAAATCCATTCTCTGATTAGAAAGGTGCCGGGAGGTTCAGTGACTGTTTCCAAAGCATGGCTTTATACTTGCATGGAGTTATACTACACATGCTGCAAAGTCCAAACCGTACGAGGCAATCTACTAGGAGCAGTTTCTTGCTTCCTGGCTTGGGAGTCAGATAAGGCTTTAACTTCCTAGTTGCACGAATGATTTGGGGTCAATGTGCCACTTTGCATTGGCATTGACACAAGCAGCAGTATAATGTTACTGTTCATCCTCCCTTCCCCCAATAATCTACAGGATTTTAAAAGACAGGATTAGTTTCATCTAACAGCTACTGCCTTGCACTGTGGGGCTTGGCTCTTCATCTAGGCTTCTCAGTTTAAAAAATATATTTTCTGTTTCACAGGCACACACTTTGGAAACGAGTTCAAACAGTAGTAACACCTTTCCTGGCACAGATTATCTCTGTTATAGACCGGGACTGTAACCTAAACTTGTTAATTGATGATACTCCTATATTTGTACGGAAATTGTGGATGAACATTTTTAGTGATCCAAATCTGCTGGATGTTCCTTACAACAGAAAGACCTTCAGGTATGTATTTTTCTCAAGTACAGTAGGTCCTCATTGACCATTGCCTATGCTATAATGCTTCTGAATATACTCCCTCCCTCCTCCACAGTGCTGCATCAGTATAGCATCTTTTGCCTATATCAAATTAATGTATCACACTGTACTGGATTTCCCACTGCTGAGTAGTACCAGAATGGCTCATTATCTTCCTAGTATTCAATTCCTGGTGGTAACTACGAAATTTCAGATCAGCTGGGTGCCATGGGATTTGTCACTGCAGCTAGTCGCACAGCGAATTTCCAAACTCAACCATGCCAACAGGAGAGAGTGGTGAGCAGAGCCCATGTTCTTTAAATGGGAGGAGGAGTTAATCCTAGGCCACTTCACAGCATCTACCAAAGGGTTACAAAACTACATTGGTAGAGGCCTGGGAGCAGGTTCACTGCCTAATCTGTCAGCTGATGTATTTTTTTTATCGCAGGTAGACATACTGGGGGGAATTTTCCCAGCCCTATGGAGGTGGGACTGCTGGGAAAATGGCAGAAACTGGGAGTGGGTACCGACCCCGCTCCCAACCCGCCTCCGTGCCATCTTCCCGGTAGGTGGGTCCCCGAGTTGCGCAGGGACCCATCTCCTCGAGGCGGGAAGGGGATTAGAGCCAATTAACTGTCTGTTAACAGGTAGTTAACAGGCAGTTTTGAGGCTTTTCCCAATTCTTTTGACAGATGAAGCGCCATATGCTGATGTCATCTGTCACTGGCTTTCCCTTAATTGGCTGGTCAGCCTGCAGGTTGAGCTTAACGAGACCAATCAAGGGAAAATAGCATGGGTTGGTCAGACGTCGCTGGGGGCAGGACTGAAACCCGGAAACCAGAGGTCCTGCTTCCAGCACGTCTCCACTGAGAAAATCCAGCCCACTGAGATAATACAAAATAACTTGGAAATAAAAAAACTGCTGCGAGACTTTGTGCATTATTGTGGGCATTTGTCTCCCCTGCTCATGAAGTGCAGAGGGCAGTACGTGTGGCCCAGTTCCAAATATGTTTGAAATTGGGCTGTGCAGTGCATTCTGGAGCACCACTTTGTGGTTCTTTGGAGTACTGTAGTAAGATGCAGGTTCAATTCACTTACTGATCTGCATCGCTATTGAAGACACTAGGCAAAAATCAGGCACCTGCTAATGAGAGGGAAAGCTATAGAGTTATCTCGAGGACCTTGCACACTGTAAGATTTGGATCACATACAGATTACCCAAAGGATCTTAGGAGTTGTAAGGCTTTTTATTAGAGAGCTACAGTTTAAGCATAATCAGATGCTACATTCGATTGAACTAGATAGACATACAACCCGTGACAGATGAGAACAATCTACGGCCCTGCGATGGAATGAACAGAACGAGATGACCAGACAGATGTCGGATGGACAGTGGACGGACGGATGTCCGTCGATGAATGTTGACGGATGTCTCTGTCTGCAACAACGGTCACTTCTGCTGGGTCTCTCCTTGAGCTGCCAGCCAGCACCTCGGGTAGAGCCTGATCAGAGTGTTAATCCAAAGCTAGCATTTCATCCACTCCGAGGAAGCCCTTCCTCTTAACCGCTAGCTTCTCTCTGGCCTATTTATATCTTATTTCGGTGGGTTGGGATCACCGATGTCTATCATTTTTCATTCACCTCATGAATTTTATTACCAGGGCAAAGGTACTTCCTGACCATCTTATTCCCTGAGCTAGAATTCAGTTATTTTTTACCTTTTTGTGTTAAATGTTTTATTATGGTTAAGAGTGTTTTGCTTATTCGACTGACTGGTTCCCTGTCTCCTTTATCAGACTTGCTATGTCTGTTTGGGAGGCCTGCTTGTGCTTGTGTTGACCTAAGGCCTCTCTCTGTTCTTATCTGATGTGATTGGACTTCTTTCTGGGTAATAAGTCAGTGGGTTAGCAGATCTATTTCCTACGGAATCATTAAGTACCTTATAACTTGCAACTTTCTTTAGGATTACATGTTTCTTACAACACCATCTGGTGCCCGGTACAGATTAGATTTGGCAAGGACTTGGGGACAGGTTGCAAGCCCCCCACTTCTTGGCCACGGGTGTTGACATGTTTCTGAGCCTGTGCCAGAGAGATGGTGAATGGGGAACAAATAGAAATTTATCCTTCAGTATGTTTTGAAGAAAAAATTATTTTCTGTCTTACCTAGTGAGGGCAAGATTTCAGCTGTATCTAACAGGAGAACACCATGTACCATAGAAGGTATAAGACTTAACATGATTCCTGGGATAAGAGGGTTGTCCTATGAGGAGAGATTGAGTAGATTGGGCCTATACTCTCTCGAGTTCAGAGGTGATCTCATTGAAACATAGAAGATTCTGAAGGGGATTGACAGGGTAGATGCTGAGAGGTTGTTTTTCCTGGCTGGAGTGTCTAGAACTAGGTGAGGGGGGCACAGTCTCAGGATAAGGGGTTGGCCATTTAAGACTGGGATGAGAAGGAATTTCTTCACTCAGGGTTGTGAATCTTTGGAATTCTCTACCCCAAAAGGCTGTGGATGCTGAATCATTGAGTATATTCAAGGCTGAGACGGATAGATTTTTGGTCTCTAGGGGAATCGAGGAATATGGAGATCGAGTAGGAAAGTGGAGTTGAGGTTGAAGATCAGCCATGATCTTATTGAATGGCAGAGCAGACTCGAGAGGCCATATGGCCTACTCCTACTTCTAATTTTTATGTTCTTATGTAGCAGGGTTTGGTTCTGTTGCTGAGAAGACCACCACACAAAGCTTCCAGGGCCGCAGTTTCATTTTGCACGCCCGCCCCCTCCTTCCCTACACTTCCCTGACCTACCTTTTACCTGCCATGTGAATAGTTAAATCATGCATTAAAATTGTCTGCATTTTCTGTATAATCTCTGAGGGAAACCTTTGCTTTTCTTTTGACAGTTTACAATCTGAAATTGTTGTCCACAACTACATGAAGATGGACATACTGGAAATTGGCAATGTGCTGCCTTTCAGTTGGAGAATAAAAGACTTTCTAGATGAGTTGTGGATTCAGGCCCAGTACATGGAAGGTATTTGATAACCATTCTCTGCGTTCATGTGGAGAGTCAACCAAAATTAATTGTCTACACCAATGCTGTGATATCACTAAATATACACAATTGGTAGGGGTCTCAGAAAAAGTACTGCAGATCTTATGACTGGAAATGGGAATGAAGTATCACATGATAACAGGAGAATCCGGATTTTATATGAAAACATTGTTTAAATCTCCCCATGCTACATACTTCCTTCTTCAACTGCCAGGGACGAGCAGGGACTCACTCCCAGACCTGCACCAATGGCACTGTATAACCAGTTTGCAGGCAGAGCATGAGGTTAGCCGGTCTTCATTAACAATGATTTTTCCATCCTCCCTGTGGGCTCTGTTCCATTTTCCCAAAGTTGACACAGTTTGAGAACAACATAGGGAACAAGATGCTGAAACACACATCCTCCTACCACTTCAGGGAGCAGTGCTTTGGAACCGTAGTGGTAAAAAGCAACTTCTTTAGTCCTATTTATTTCCTAACTCGAGCCTTAATATTGATAAATGTATTCTGTTAATTTTAGTTACACTGTGCTAGTCAGGTGCATATTACACTTCTGTGGATTTTACATTATAACTGCACAGTCTGAACCTGATCAAGTTTCAGTGTGGTGATGCCCTTAATATCTTCACACTCAAGAGGTCACTGGATAACAATCAAAGTGGGAAATGTAGCTGATTTTGCTCTCCATAACCTAGGTTCAATGAGGCAAATTGTAGTGCCCGGAGACCAGCTGACTCGGGAGAGATTTGGGATCAAACATGGGGCCCCTGTAGCTCATAAAGCTCAGCTACTTGCTGGATAAACTCACTGAGCCATTGCAAGAGATAATAAAAGTGCTTGTTTTTAAAAAGCAGGTGGAGATATTTTACCGTATGTTTGTGAGAATGGCACACAAACAAATTGCTGCTCAGCGTGGTGGCCCTTGATAGAAGTGTGACCGTAAAGCAGGAGTTTGCAGTCATTTAAAATTCTACTTTGTGCCCCTTGTATTGCACTGTTCATAAATACTTGCACAGTGCAACAGCACTGTGTTTTATTGGAAATAGGGGGGTAAGCTATTTTTTTTTCAGTACAAGAATTCTCCATTTCATCTTTCAGGTGAAAATGTCATCAGGGTTGAGCTAATGGAATGGGCCATTGGAAACCATGATACCGTACACACCAGTCATCTGCTCTTTCAGTTTAGTACTGTTCTCTCTGGCCACAGTATAGTGCAGCTATTGTGAATAGTAAATTTTATCAGACAGCAGAACTGAATAGGTGGGAGTCTTGAGATAATTCCATTAGATTAATTATTACTTGTTCTATTTCCCAAACACACAAACAGGACAAACTGAGAAAAAGTTGAATGAAATATTTAACAAAACTGGATTTGGAAAGTACCTTTCAAATGTGAGTGAAGAATGGAGACAGCAATTTTTCTTAAGGTACTTGGATGACTTCCTACTGATGACCATGAGCATTTCATCCGAACCTGAATTTGAGGTAAAGTATTCCAGTGCAGGTGATTGCCTCGAGCTCTCAGGGGGAAGTAGTTTCACATAAACTATTCATAATGAGGTAGATCTTTACCACCTGGGCATTAAACATCACCTGGGCAGACACAGAGACGAAAATCGAGCAGGAAGGATCCCACACTCCTAATGAAGCCCACCCGAATGTCTTCTTTGTACTCTGCACAGACAGTAAAGTGAAAGTCTACCCCAATCATTCAGATAAAATATATTACAGCTGCATAATGTATAGTGGTAGTAAAATGCAGGACATTGTAGTTAATATAAAAAAACTAAGCACAATTCCTTTAGGCCCATTTGCGGGCTTGAAATGGGCACTGCGTACAGAACGCACACCTCAACTGGGAGGTCCTAGGCCAACCCAAAACTGGGCCTTGGGCCTCATTAATATTATTTGAGCGAGCTGCTGGGGCTTGTCACGTCTCCACAGGCAGCTTGCCCATTTTAAGACGATGAATATCCGGCTGCTTGCCTTAACATTTTGTTGGTGGCTGCTGCTTAGGTCACAGCAGCCACTGAAGAGCCCTGTAGACCCAGCTTCTGCTCTGCTCATCGCTATCCAATTTCCCAGAGGAGTCCGAAAACAGGTGTTTGGCCCCCCTTTACATATGTAAATGACCTAACTCCTGTTTTAGGCAGCCGTCGTGGTGCCTGAAAAATCACCAGACACCAGTATCGAGTCAAATGTCTTTCAGGCGTACTTTTGACATAGGAAGTTGGTCCCCGAAATTGGCCCTCATTATAAAACGGAGGCAACGAGGTTCAAATTTTTTTAATTCATTCACAGGATGTGGGCGTCGCTGGCAAGGCCAGCATTTATTGCCCATCCCCAATTGCCCTTGAGAAGGTGGTGGTGAGCTGCCTTCTTGAACCGCTGCAGTCCATGTGGTGAAGGTACTCCCACAGTGCTGTTAGGGAGGGGGTTCCAGGATTTTGACCCAGTGGTGATTAAGGAACGGCGATGTACTTCCAAGTCAGGATGGTGTGTAACTTGGAGGTGGTGGTGTTCCCATGCGCCTGCTGCCCTTGTTCTTCTAGGTGGTAGAGGTTGCAGGTTTAGCAGAGAATTAATTCATGTTCTGTACAGTACTGTACAGCTAAGCCTGAGGCGTTTGAGGAAACATTTATTAAATATGTTGTGTTATTAGCTAACTTGTGCTTATTTTTTGAATGTTTTATTTAGTTCCTTCGTGGAGCACTGATGTCCTGTGTAAATGAGCTGAAAATAAAACATAGTATCGGAGATGATGTGTCTTTGCTTTGGGTGCACTTTGCGTATCAACACTTCAAAAATCGTCTGCAGAATTTTTCACGAATTGTTGCAGTGCACCCTTCAGTTCTGATGCTGCTACAGAGGATGAAAGATGAAATTCAGAGTGTTGAAAACAGAGAGATGGTGCGAGTACTCAAGAATATTTCAGTTCAATTGCAGAATGATTTTTCAGCATAATTTAATTTTTTTTTATAACCATAAGGAAGAAAAAATCTTACATTTATATAGCACCTTATCATTCTCCTCGGGACATCCCAAACCACATTATTTTTGAACTGCAATCACTCTTCTGTAGTCACTAACCCGTACATTTATCATAGGCAGAAAGAAATGGTATTCTTTATTGAATACCATTATAGTGAGTGCTATAACCATAGACAATGTAAAAGCAACATATACGTGTGTATCACCCTTTAAATAAAAAATCTGAAATGATACAGGTTGTAAATCCCAAATGTTTCATCCACATTTGAAATGGTGCATGGGTTCATTTAATAAAATTTCCAATATTAATGAATGTATTTCAGCGATTTGTCAGTGTAAAACAATCTGTACTAGATTGCCTTTAAGCTTGCTATCTGAATATCTGTAGTGCACTTAGTAAGGTGAGGACATTAGAATGGAAAAATAATGTGTCGTATCCGATGTAATTTATTTTTCTGGTAGGAATCCTTTTCAAGTAATCTCCTACTTCTATAAGTGATTGATTTTAATTAATTCAGGGCAGAAGTGGTATGCTTAATGGTTTCTCAAACATTTGTGCAGGACTTTTTCACCCATTTAAAAACTTTTGGTCAGTTAATCTTTGTTATTTTAATGCAGGTCGTAGATGTTTATGCAGCGGCTGCCTGTGTTGAAATGTTGGAATCTGCACACACTGAAGTATCAAGTCAGACCTGGCTGCAGAAGGTGAACAGTCTGCAAATGCCCATTGAGCTGATCTGCACCGAAGAATTTCTGCAGTGCCAAGGAATCAAATCTCCTATTGTAAATCATGTCCGGTAAGAATTCCTTTTTAAAATTGAAGTGCGGTTTGAAGATTTATAGTGAAGGATGCATAGTTATTTAACACAAGTAGGAAATATAGCAAAGTAGTTTTAAGCTTTGTGATCACCACATGTCAAAGTTATGTTTTAATGTGACTGGGCGCTATAAAATTACTGTTATAACTATCAGCAGGAAAGTTTATTCTAATGTAATAGTGGGCAATTTCCTCCAACCATGTATACCAGCTCTCACCCTATGGTCCTATGACACCAGATTATTGCTCATTTCCCATTTCACTAGGTGGCCGATCCTTCAGTCACTGCACCCATTTTTGGAATTCTCTCCCAAAACCACTCTACTTTGCCACCTCTCTCACTTCCTTCACATGCCTCTTAAAACCTTATCTCTGCAGCTGTGCTTTCATCTCTTCCCTCAATCTTTCCTGTCTCCTGCTCAGCAACCTCTTCTTCTGTAAAGCAATCTGAAACATTTTTCCCTGAAACACACTCAGTTGTATCGCTTCACAAAGAAATGCACACAAACATTTTGTTTTAAATCAGTGACCCAATAAATCTGAATTTACAGCACAGTATTTAAAGGGGCATTCTCCCACAGTTTTAGTTATGTTGTTGCTAAATTTAATGTTAAATGTTGGAAACGGCTGTTATTAAATGAATTGGCCATTGTGACCGTCCCCAAAAAGGCATGAAATGCAAAAGGATACTTTTGCAGATGCATCTTGTTTAATTTTCCCAAATGGAAGAAATTAAGACTACGTTCCTCCCCCTTATTCTGTGACACTATAACTGTAGTGCGTTTTGCCATATATTGATGTACATAAAGCAGCGACCTGCAGCAGTAAATGAAACATCTCCGTTCAGTGTGTGGCCAGTGATACTGCTCACCGAATAATTACAACCACCATCACAACAATGTGCATTTATGTAGCGTTTTTAATGTAGGAAAATGTCCCAAGGCACTTCACGAGCATAATCAGACAAATATTGAGATTGAGCCAAAGAAGGAGATATTAGCAAGGGGAACTAAAATCTTGGTCAAAAAGCTAGGTTTTAAAGAGGATCTTAAAGGAGGAGCATGAGACGGAGAGGTTTAGGGGAAGAATTCCAGAGCTTAGCAGCTCTGTGCCTGAAAGCACAACCACCGAGAGTGAGGGATCCACAAGAGGCCAGAGTTCGGAAACGCAGAGTTCTTGAAGGGTTGTAAGTCAGGAGGTTAGAAATGCGGAGAGGTGAAGCCATGGAGGGATTTGAACATGAGGATGAGAACTTCACATTTGAGGCTTCTGTGGACTGGGAGCCAATGTAGGTCAGCGAGCACAGATGATGGATGAGCAAGACTTGGTGCAGGTTAGGATATGGGCAGCAGAGTTTTGGATAAGCTGAAGTTTATGGTGGGTGGAAAATGAGAGTACAGACAGGAAAGCATTGGAATAATCAGGTCTGGAGACAACAAAAGCATGGATGAGGGTACGATAGCGTAGTGGTAATGTCACTGGGCTAGTAATCCAGGGGCCTGGACTAATGATCCAGAGACATGAGTTCAGATCCCACCACAGCAGCGGGGGAATTTAAATTCAGTTAAATAAATAAATCTGTAATAAAAAGCTAGTATCAGTAATGGTGACCATGAAACTATTGGATTGTCGTAAAAACCCATCTGGTTCACTAATGCCCTTTAGGGAAGGAAATCTGCCGTCCTTACCTGGTCGGGCCTATATGTGACTCCAGACCCACAGCAATGTGGTTGACTCTTAACTGCCCTTTGAAATGGCCCAGCAAATCACTCGGTTGTAAGGAACCGCTACGAAACATAATAAAAATGAAACCGGACAGACCACCCGGCATTGACCTCGGCACCAGCTACGGACACAGCAACGGCACACCCAGCCCAGTCGACCCTGCAAAGTCCTCCTCACCAACATCTGGGGACTTGTGCCAAAATTGGGAGCGCTGTCCCGCAGACTAGTCAAGCAACAGCCTGACATAGTCATACTCACAGAATCATACCTTTCAGCCAATGTCCCAAACTCCTCCATCACCATCCCTGGGTATGTCCTGTCCCACCGGCAGGACAGGGGTGGTGGCACAGTGGTATACAGTTGGGAAGGAGTGGCCCTGGGAGTCCTCAACATTGACTCCCAACCCCATGAAGTCTTATGGCTTCAGCTCAAGCATGGGCAAGGAAACCTCCTGCTGATTACCACCTACCGCCCTCCCTCAGCTGATGAATCACTACTCCTCCATGTTGAACACTACTTGGAAGAAGCACTGAGAGTAGCATGGGCACAGAATGTACTCTGGGTGGGGGACTTCAATGCCCATCACCAAGAGTGGCTCACTAGCACCACTACTGGCCGAGTCCTGAAGGACATAGCTGCCAGTCTAGGCCTGCGACAGGTGGTGAGAGAACCAACATGAGGGAAAAACCTACTTGACCTCGTCCTCACCAATCTACCTGTCGCAGATACATCTGTCCAAGACAGTATTGGTAGCAGTGACCACACGCACAGTCATTGTGGAGACGAAGTCTCATCTTCACACTGAGGACACCTGCCATCGTGTTGTATGGCACTACCACAGTGCTAAATGGGATAGATTCAGAACAGATCTAGCAGCTCAAAACTGGGCATCCATGAGACGCAGTGGGCCATCAGCAGCAGCAGAATTGTATTCCACCACAATCTGAAACCTCATGGCCCGGCATATCCCTCACTCTACCATTACCACCAAGCTAGGGGACCAACCCTGGTTTAATAAGGAGTGTAGAAGAGCATACTAGGAGCAGCATCAAGCGTACCTAAAAATGAGGTGCCAACCTGGAGAAGCTGCAACACAGGACTACATGCATGTTAAAAAGCAGAAGCAGCATGCTATAGACAGGGCTAAGCGATCCCACAATCAGTGGATCAGATCAAAGCTCTGCAGTCCTGCCACATCCAGTTGTGAATGGTGGTGGACCATTAAACAACTAACGGGAGGAGGAGACTCCATGAATATCCCCATCCTCAATGATGGTGGAGCCCAGCACGTGAGTGCACTAGACAAGGCTGAAGCGTTTGCAACTATCTTCAGCCAGAAGTGCCGAGTGGATGATGCATATCGACCTACTCCTGAGGTCCCCACCATCACAGAAGCCAGTCTTCAGCCAATTCGATTCACTCCACATGATATCAAGAAACGGCTGAGCGCACTGGATACAGCAAAGGCTATGGGCCCCGACAACGTCCCGGCTGTATTGCTGAAGACTTGTGCTCCAGAACTAGCCGCGCCTCTAGCCAAGCTATTCCAGTACAGCTACAACACTGGCATCTATCCGACAATGTGGAAAACTGCCCAGGTATGCCCTGTCCACAAAAAGCAGGACAAATCCAACCGGCCAATTACCACCCCATCAGTCTACTCTCAATCATCAGCAAAGTAATGGAAGGCGTCATCGACCGTGCTATCAAGCGGCACTTACTCACCAAAAACCTGCTCACTGATGCCCAGTTGGGTTCTGCCATGACCACTCGGCTCCAGACCTCATTACAGCCTTGGTCCAAACATGGACAAAGGAGCTGAATTCCAGAGGTGAGGCGAGAGTGACTGCCCTTGACATCAAGGCAGCATTTGACCGAGTGAGGCATCAAGGAGTCCTAGTAAAATTGAAGTCAATGGGAATCGGGGGGGAAATGCTCCACTTGCTGGAGTCATACCTAGCACAATGGAAGATGGTTGTGGTGGTTGAAGATCAATCATCACAGCCCCAGGACATAGCTGCAGGAGTTCCTCAGGACAGTGTCCTAAGCCATCTTCAGCTGCTTCATCAATGACCTTCCCACCAACATAAGGTCAGAAATGGGGATGTTCTCTGATGGCTGCCATGGTCAGCGCCATTTACAACTCCTCAGATAATGAAGTAGTCCATGCCCGCATGCAACAAGACCTGGATGACGTTCAGACTTGGGCTGATAAGTGGCAGGTAACATTCGCGCCACAGAAGTGCCAGGCAATGACTATGACTATCTCCAACAAGCGAGAGTCTAACCACCTCCCCTTGACATTCAACGGCATTACCATCGCCGAATCCCCCACCATCAACATCCTGGGGGTCACCATTGACCAGAAACTTAACTGGACCAGCCACATAAATAATGTGGCAACAAGAGCAGGTCAGAGGCTAGGTATTCTGCGGCAAGTGTCTCACCTCCTGACTCCCCCAAGCGTTTCCACCATCTACAAGGCACAAGTAAGGAGTGTGATGGAATACTCTCCACTTGCCTGGATGAGTGCAGCTCCAACAACACTCAAGAAGCTCGACACCATCCAGGACAAAGCAGCCCGCTTAATTGGCACCCCCTCTAGCACCTTAAACATTCATTCCCTCCTCCACCGGCGCACCGTGGCTGCAGTGTGTACCATCTACAAGATGCACCGCAGCAACTTGCCAAGGCTTCTTCGGCAGCACCTCCCAAACCCGCGACCTCTTCCACCTAAAAAGGACAAGGGCAGCAGGCGCATGGGAACACCACCACCTCCAAGTTCCCCTCCAAATCACACATCATCCTTACTTAGAAGTATATCGCCGATCCTTCATCGTCGCTGGGTCAAAATCCTGGAACTCCCTCCCTAACAGCACTGTGGGAGTACCTTCACCACACGGACTGCAGTGGTTCAAGAAGGCGGCTCAGCACCTTCTCATGGGCAATTAGGGATGGGCAATAAATGCTGGCTTTGCCAGTGAAGCCTGCATCCCATAAACAAATTTTTTTAAAAAGCAGGTGAGTTGAGACAGGGGCGGAGATGGATGGATGATATGGAGCTCGGTCAAATAGGACGCCGCGGTTGCGAACCGTCTGGTTCAGCCTCAGACAGTGGCCAGGGAGTGGGAGGTAATCGGTGGTGAGGGAACGGAGATTGTGGCAGGGTTGAAGACAATGGTGTTGGTCTTCCCAATGTTTAATTGGAGGAAATCGTGGCTCATCGAGGACTTGATGTCGAACAAGCAGGCTGACATAGTAGAGACAGTGGAGTGGGTCAAGAGAGGTGGTGGTGAGGTGGAGCTGAGTGTCGTCCACGTACATGTGGCACTTGATGTCATATCTTCAGATGATGTTGCCGAGGGGCAGCATGCAGTAAGAAATAGGAGAGGCCAAGGATATAGATCCTTGGGGACTTCATAGTTAAAAGTGTTGGGGCGGGTTGAGAAGCCATTGCAGGAAGTTCTCTGTCTACAAGTGGATAGCTGAGTGTGGAACTAGGCGAAGGCAGTCCCACTCAGCTGGACAACGGAAAAGAGGAGTTGGAGGATGGTGGCAGATTTGAAAGTGAGTCGGATAGTGATGCGCTATCAATTACTCAAAAGACTGAGGTTAAGCGAGTAACTAACAGGCTTTTATTAACAAGAGAATGAAGGTGTGCCTCGAGTGGTCGACCAGTCCAGAATACAGAGGGACTGTGGAGCAGTCACCTTTTATACCTGGACTCGTGGGAGGAGTCAGCCGAGGCATGTACAGACATGTACACAGTGGAATACAAACAGTGGTTTACCACATTCACCCCTTGTTTAAAAATGAGTCCGGCGGGGTGAAGTGTATTAAAAGTTTGTGTATTGGAGTCTCTCCGGAGGTCTTGTCTGCCGCTGTGATTGACGTGGCGACGGCAGGGGTAGTGAAGCTTCCGGCGTCGAGTCCCGCGTAGGCTGGGGCACTGGTGTGTAGTCCTCGTGGGTGTCGAGTGGGTCGCGGGGCCCAGGCGTGCCGTCTGCTGGGGTTGGATATTGGATCGTGGGGGGGGGGGGGGGTGGTAGTGGGTTACTGGGGCCCCCGAGGGTGCGAGGTCTCGTATGGAGACTGTGTCCTCCCGCCCGTCCGGGTACGCAATGTAAGCGTACTGGGGGTTGGCGTGGAGGAGGTCGACCCTCTCGACCAGGGGGTCCGTTTTATGGGTCCTCACATGTCTTCTCAGTAGGACCGGCCCTGGGGACGTCAGCCATGGCGGTAGCGATGTCCCCGATGTGGACTTCCTTGGGAAGACAAACATTTTCTCATGAGGGGTGGCGTTAGTGGCAGTGCAGGGCAGTGACCGACTAGAGTGGAGCGTATCGGGGAGCACATCCTGCCAGCGGGAGGTCGGAAGGCCCCTAGACTTTAAGGCTAGCAGGGCGGCCTTCCAAACTGTCGCATTCTCTCTTTCCACCTGTCCGTTCCCCCGGGGGTTGTAACTGGTGGTCCTGCTTGTGGCAATACCCCTAGCGAGCAGGTACTGGCGGAGTTCGTCGCTCATAAACGATGAGCCCCGGTCGCTATGGATATAGCTGGGGAAACCGAACAGGGTGAAGAGGTCGTTCAGACATTTAATGACCATGGCACTGGTCATGTCCGGGCAGGGGATGACGAATGGGAAACGGGAGTACTCATCAATAATGTTGAGGAAGTACACATTACGGTCGGAGGAGGGGAGAGGCCCTTTAAAATCAACGCTCAGGCGCTCGAAGGGGCGAGTGGCTTTTATCAGGTGAGCCCTGTCTTGTCTATAAAAGTGCGGTTTGCACTCAGCGCAGACTTGGCAGTTCCTGGTCATGGTCCTGACCTCCTCAATGGAGTAAGGCAGGTTGCAGGCCTTGATGAAGTGGAAGAACCTGGTGACCCCCGGGTGGCAGAGGTCATTGTGGAGGGCCCGCAGTCTATCGATCTGCGCGCTGGCGCAGGTGCCACGCGATAGAGCATCCGGGGGTTCATTGAGCTTCCCGGGCCGGTACAAGATCTCGTAATTGTAGGTGGAAAGTTCGATTCTCCACCTCAAGATCTTGTCGTTTTTGATTTTGCCCCTCTGCTTGTTGTTAAACATAAAAGCAACTGAACGCTGGTCAGTGAGCAGGGTAAATCGTTTTCCGGCCAGGTAGTGCCTCCAATGGCGCACAGCCTCCACAATAGCCTGGGCCTCCTTCTCAACAGCGGAGTGTCTGGTCTCCGGGCCCTGGAGGGTTTGTGAAAAGAAGGCCACGGGTCTCCCCGCCTGATTAAGGGTAGCGGCCAGGGCAAAGTCGGACGCGTCGCTTTCCACCTGGAAGGGGATGGATTCGTCCACTGCGTGCATGGTGGCTTTGGCAATGTCTTCCTTGATACGGTGGAAGGCTAAGCGGGCCTCTGCCGTCACGGGAAAAGAGGTGGACTTGATCAGCGGACGGGCCTTGTCCGCATAGTAGGGGACCCACTGGGCGTAATAGGAGGAAAACCCTAGGCACCTCTTCAGGGCCTTGGGGCAGTGGGAGTTCCATAAGGGGACGCATCCGGTCGGGGTCGGGACCGATGACTCCATGTTCCACAACACAGCCAAGGATGGCGAGGCGGGTTGTGCGGAATATGCACTTCTCCTTGTTATACGTCAGGTTCAGGAGTTGGGCGGTGCAGAGGAATTTTTCGAGGTTTGCGTCATGGTCCTGCAAGTCATGGCCGCAGATGGTCACATTGTCCAGATATGGGAAAGTGGCCTGCAACGCATTTTGATCGACCATCCGGTCCATCTCCCTTTGGAAGACGGAGACCCCGTTGGTGACTCCAAAGGGAACCCTAAGGAAGTGATAGAGGCGGCCGTTTGCCTCAAAGGCAGTATACTGGCGGTCCTCAGGGCGGATAGGGAGCTGGTGGTACGCTGATTTCAGGTCAATGGTCGAGAAGATGCGGTACTGCGCGATCTGGTTGACCATATCAGCTATGCGGGGGAGTGGGTAAGCGTCCAGCAGGGTGTAGCGATTTATTGTCTGGCTGTAGTCGATGAGCAGGCGCTGCTTCTCGCCGGTCTTAACGACCACAACCTGGGCTCGCCAGGGGCTGGTGCTGCCCTCAATAATCCCCTCCTTCAGGAGCCGCTCCACTTCGGTTTTAATGAAAACCCTGTCCCCGGCACTGTATCGCCTGCTCTTTGTGGCGATGGGCTTACAGTCGGGGGTGAGGTTAGCAAACAGTGGGGGGGCGGGGGGTGATTCTGAGTGTGGAGAGGTTGCACCTGGTGCGCGGCGGGCAATTTGGAAGCTGCTGGCTGCGGACTGTGAGTGGGGGGAGGGGTCCACCGTACGCCATCGTAACACTTTTAAGGTGGCACTGAAAATCTAACCCCAGTAGAACAGCAGCGCAGAGGTGGGGCAGGACCAGAAGTTTAAAATTATAGTAGACGGGACTGTGTACGAAGAGTGTCACCACGCAGTAGCCGCCAATGTCCGCCGACTGGGACTCGGAGGCCATAGAAATCCGCTGGTGCGCAGGCAGGACTGGGAGAGAGCAACGCCGCACCGTGTCGGGGTGGATGAAGCTCTCCGTGCTCCCAGAGTCAAAAAGGCAGATTGCTTCGTGACCATTTACCTTGATGTCCATTGTGGACCGGGCCAGTTGGTGCGGTCTCGCTTGGTCCAGTGTAACGGAGGCCAGCGTGGGGGTCGGTGTGTCGTTGCGGGTATCAGATGAGGCAGTGTTGGGGGCCAAGATGGCGGCTGGCGTCCAAGATGGCGGCGTCCATGATCCCCATGTGGCTGGAGGCGTCCAAAATGGCTGCTGTTCCGGTGGTTCGCACATGGCTGGGGAGGCCCAAGATGGCGGCCCACACGCGGCGCTGCTGGGGTTCGGGGTGGCTTTGGCCCTGCAGACGCTGGCGTAGTGTCCCTTCTTCCCGCAGCCCGAGCAGATCGTGTTTTTCGCCGGGCAGCGCGCTCTGGGGTGTTTGGCTTGGCCACAGAAGTAGCATTTCTGGCCTTGGGACACTGCTGCGGTAGTTGGGCCGTTGCTGGGATGTGGCTGGGGTGACACGGCGCTATGAGACGGTCCTACCCTGTCCCAGGCTGTCGTTCCCCGCGGCGTCCACGGTGCAGAGGAGTAGGCATCCATGCCCCGGTAGGCTGCGTCCAATGATAGTGCGAGTTCAGAGGCCTTGTTGAGGTCGAGGTCACTCTGCTCTAACAGTCGCTGTCGGGTGTAATTGGACCTGTGGCCCGCCACAAAAGCGTCCCGGATAAGTTCCTCTGTGTACACGGCGGCCTTTACATCCTTACAACCACAGGCCCGGCCAAGCACAGACAGTGCCTGAAGGTATTCCTCGGTCGATTCCCCAGGTTGTTGTTTACGACTCCCCAGGAGGTGCCTGGCGTACACCTCGTTCACTGGGTGTGTGTACTGGTCCTTGAGCTTGAGAGCAGCCGTGTACGAGGTCGCGTCCTGGATGACCGAGGTACGCTCGGTGGTTCACTTTGGAGATCTGGACATCCAGTTTGTCCTCGTCCGATTTGACCGTTGCAGCGGAGGCGATCAGGAATTTTTCAAAGCACTTAAGCCAGTGAGCAAACTTGGTGGATGCGTCCGCCTCCCGATGGTCTAAGTCCAGGCATGCTGGTGTGAGGATCTTCTCCATTATAAAAATCTTGTTAATAAAATTGATGCGCTATCAATTACTCAAAAGACTGAGGTTAAGCGAGTAACTAACAGGCTTTTATTAACAAGAGAATGAAGGTGTGCCTCGAGTGGTCGACCAGTCCAGAATACAGAGGGACTGTGGAGCAGTCACCTTTATACCTGGACTCGTGGGAGGAGTCAGCCGAGGCATGTACAGACATGTACACAGTGGAATACAAACAGTGGTTTACCACAGATAGTATCTGAGGAGAGAGTAACTTTTACAATGCCAGCTAGAATAGGAGCCAGGAAGGGAAGTTGGATGATCAGCAGTTTAGTGCGAATGGGGTCGATAGAGCAGGAAATAGGTCTCATAGACAAGATGAGCTTGAATTGGGCATGAGGGGAGATGGAAGAGAAAATAAAAATGGATGCAGATTCATGGCAGGGGGATCCTTGGAGGAAGTTTGGCTTGGTGGGCAAGGGGAAGTGAGGGATGCGACAGAGGCAGCTGTATGAATGATCTGAATTTTAATGACCAAGAATGTCACGAGCTCCTCAGAATTGTTTTTGGTCCCTGCCACAAACTCCGTTACCTAGCCACTGACTCCATCCCTCTCCCTGGCAATTGTCGGAGGCTGAACCAAACTGTTTGCAACCTTGGTGTCATATTTGACCCCGAGATGAGCTTCCGACCACATATCCACACCATCACTGAGACAACCTATTTCCACCTCCAGAACATCGCCCGACATCCGGTGATGTTGGATGTCACCTTTTGAGATCCAGAAACAGCGGAGAAATGGACTTCAGCCCAGGGAAAAGTGGATTTCTGTCCAGGGCCCATACAGCACTAAATATAGTTGAGATGCCAGCAGTGCAGTCAGTTGCTCAGCAGGTAACCGCAGCAACTGGAGGATGGGCTGTCAGCTAGAAAAAGTTACCGTAAAACTTGAAACAACTGCGTATCAGAGCATAGTCACAGCAGCCGTGTCTTAGTGTAATCCAGTCGGGCAGCCTAATCCTGATGGCAGAGGATTGTCGCAGTTCCCAAAATTAAATTTGAGTAGAGTTCCAGTGGTTAATAAGTGCACAGTGAAAACAAAGAACAAGCAAGGTCAGGGATGGACAAGGGGCTCTGCAGAAGTGGCTTTAAACTTGGAACTTTGTGCTAAAATGCACCCACTATTAGAGCCTAAGGATCTTAAGCAGTGGAAGAGATGAACTTGAGGGAGAAAGAGTAAAGGCTGGCATTGGATGACGAAAGATAAAGTTCCAGAAGAGAGGAGCTCCATTACAGAGCTGCCAGCCCAGCAGCCACCTTGAGAGAGATTAAATGCATTTAAATTGCAAACCTTTCTAAGAGTTAATTACTTTGGTAGTATTTCCAGTATAATTCACCAACAGAATAATAGTGCACCAAATAATTTTAATAGCCTGTAACAAGATGGTCATTTTGCTTTCATCTCCAGTGAGACAAATACCCATTTCAGTTCTATGCGAATGTGTAGTCATCCAGAGCAGTGAATTATGATTATCCTTAAATATCACAAAACTGCATTACATACTCAAATGGGTAAGTTTTCAGGTTGAAATACCAAAGAACTGTGTTGTACTATTTGGAAAAAAATGCCTGTTTAAACCGTGCTATATTCAACTGGCAATTGCAGTTGCCTCTTACTGTCACAAAGTTAAGTGGAGGACAACCCTGAGAAATCACGAATCATTATAATCGTGAATTATTTCCTGTCTGTTAAATGAGAATACTGTCTAAATGTTACTATTCCATTAAGATTTCTTTATCCAGTCTGACATCAAGACTTTTCATTATTTTCTCTAACTAGAAGAACTACTCTTTTGAATTTGAAGTATTTAGAAATACAAAGTTCCTGTAAAGAGCCATTTTGAGGCTCATTGATTTAAATGAGCAAGAATAATATTTACAAATGATTAGCTTGTATTGTTTGAGGATGCTATCAGTCTCGTCATTGTAAACTTTAATAGGTACATACAGCATTTAGATGGAAAATCTTGTATCTTTACCCATTCAAGTGTTTGCACTTCTATTTCAGAGCGGGATGGAGTCGAATATTTTCATTGTCACTTTTTGTGGAGCACGTGGTGCTGGGAGTTGAGGAAATAGACAAGAGGCTGCAGAACCTGGTTGCAAGATATGCTGGTTGCCTTGAAAAGGTATCCTGTTATGTTTTATGTATCAATCCAATTGTGTTTCATGTATCTATAATTACAGGAATAACTTGGGTGTGTTCGTGGAAGTTTATGTATTTGCAGTTTCCCTTTGTTAAACTATGAAGATTGTACAGCATGGTTAAATTCAAAGCTGCACAGTACCCTTTACATTGAGAAGTTAGTGACCTAAAAGTATTGTTTTTTATATCAATTCACCAAGGTAAAGGATAACCCCAGTGACGAGCACAATATTTATGCATGTCTGGACATGAATCTGACATGTTATTTCTGCATTAAATGTGTGTACGTCCTATCTTTGTGTAGGATTTTATAATAAATAGCTTATTATCAGTAGTGAAGTTTACACAACTTGATCGGTTATTCAAAAATTCCAGCTTATGTAAGTCAGTAGAAATAGGTCAGCTTTATTTATGACCTGTATTCGATTCCTCTTTTTACTTTTATAGTGTCTGGAGAGCAACTCCGATGTAAGATCTCAAGGTCCTTTTCAGGCTGTGATTAAGGTTCTACGAGATTGTAAAGATAATGCAGGACAAGTGTACTGTAGGTAAGAGATTTTGTACAATAATTGAGGTATGTATATTAAAGCTGCAAGTGACTATAGATTGATGTCTTTCCCACATCTACCATTGGCGTTGGGTCACCTCAAGGTCATGGATGCAAAGGGGCTATATTTCCATCTTAGAGAGTCTCCCCACAACTCTAGAAGATTGCTTCCTGGGTATAGTCAGGTATTCCTCACTTTAAATCAGTTAGATTTAAGTCAGGTATTCCTTGTATTAAATCAGTAGAAAACTTACAAGTCTGTAGCACTAGATTTCTCCTTCCAAAAAAGAAATCATCTAAAGGCTTCTGAGTCAGGGTTTTAGTATTCCCAACAAGTTAGGATGTTGTGGGATAAAACAAATAAATGAAGAAAGAAAAATTCCAAATGGTCTCTCTAGCAGTCATCTCTCGGGCAGCGGATTTGATTTTTTACTTGATCTAGAAGTGGTGAACCCAAAGATTAGGTAGTATTGTGATATTTGCCTGGCCAGTGCATCCTTTTTGAGGCATTCTTTTGAGCATTCCTTACTAGTGCAGCATTCCCTATCTGACCTGGAGATAGAGTAGTGCTTCTGCTAATCTTTTTCCAGTTTCCTTACTTCAGATAGCATCCAGACCAATGACAGAAACCAAAATGTCAGCGCTTATATTACAAATAATAACCAACAGAGCTGTTAGCGTGGACTTCAATGACCTCTTCACAACTCTCTGCAGGTCTGCATTTAATTTAATTTTAATGTTGCCTTTCTATTTTGTTACAGATACGGTTTGAATGCATGTCCAATTTGCTTTGGAGAGCTCAACAATCCTGTCTTGCTTCCATGCAATCACATTTACTGTTTAGACTGTATAAAGAAGTGCCTCCTTCCAGGACACATGCTCTGCCCAGTCTGCTCAACTGCTCTTGAGGACAATTATGTAGTGACGGTATCTGAAGAAATAAGGTATGCTGAAGAGGTTTGAGAAAAAAGTATGATTTCAATATTTTTGTTATTTGGAACAATTAACAATTAGAGAGCAGCCATCTAGATCCTAGTATTAACATATTGATGTATGTGGATGAGGAATTTCATGATATTCTGGTTGTCATTACAATTTTGCAGTTGCTAGTTTGGAGTGATGAATCAGAGCCATATCACAAACCTAATGCCGCATATAGTTGACCATTTAACCACACAGTTGCTTTCTTTTTAAGGAACCCCTTACAGCTGCATTAGTGTTGCTTTGTGAATCCTTGCATACACTTAGTCCTCAGTAGTGTAGATCAAGCTTATAAATGATTTTTAATTAAAATTAAGAGTCAGTTGTTACTGTTTAATGTGCCAAGTTTATTTGTTTGATTTCCCCATCCCAGTAGCCACACACACATTTTTTGTATATAAAGGAAAATTACTTATCAGAGCCCAAAGCTGTATCATTCAAACCAACATTTTGATTCTCCAATAATTTACATTAATTTTAAGATATACAATACAAAGCAGTGCCTCCTTAATATACTAATTATTAAGGCAGCAGTTATGTTCACTTCTACACCTTCTCTTGCTACAAAGCACATTATAATTCACATGCAATCTGAAAGAAAATACAATTTTCTGGGCTCCTTGTGTAATAGGTACTGCTGCAGGGGAAATGATAAAATGGGGACCGTTCTATGTGGCTGCTTACATTTGCAGCTGCTCATTTATGTCCCCTTGAATTTTCATTAATGTGTGTTCATTTCAATTACAGAGTAGGTGTTGGAAAAAATGCCATGTTTCGCAAGAGGTGCGACGCATTTTTCATAGCTCTGGTTTCCATGGTCTGCTTCAAAGATAATTCGCCACCAACAAAAGAAGTGGTTGTTGAACTTCTGTCGCTACTGGTTATTCAAAAACAGATGTGTTCCAATATCTTAGGCACAGGTCAGAATACTTTATGGAAAAGTCATACTTTCCCTACTTTTTTTTGGTGAGGTGGGGGTGCAGTGTTTCTGGTCTCCCCAGCCCTCCCCCATTCCATCTTTCTCTCCTGTTGTTATCGACAGGTTCCCTCCAGTACCTCATCCAATTAGTTTTACTGCTGACTGAATCTCTACAATGAGTGTTAACAGGCTATTCACTATAGAGTGTATCGCAGGCAAATCTGATCCTGTCCTTGCTCTGCACCCACGCATACACTTTGCAGCAGCGGTCACTGAGTAGTGCTCAGGATGTGAGCCCAGGTCATTATTCCCCTCCCCACCACAGGGATCCTGAGATCACTTCTACCCCACCCCCCTACTGTCACCCTGGCTGAGACTTTGGACCAAACTTCAGATCTTCCTGATCTGTCTAGTTCATACTCACTGAGCCATCAGGGCAGGCCTCCCCATTTCATTTCATAATCATCGTCACCATTGCTTCATGGTAACAGGAGGTGTGCTTGTGATGAAGGATACTGATTTAGGTGAAAGATCCTGTATGAAATGTGTTTGGACAGTCTCAGTACGGTTTCCAGTGGTCATGGGAACACAGCAAAATACTGCCCTTAATTTGGTACTGAATTTATCATCTCACTCAGAGAATCCAAAAGATGACTGGGTTGAGAAGTGGGAAGTTGTGGTAGTAGTGTGGACTGTTTACTGTGGACAGTCTCTGCCTCATCCCGTTGAAGTCGGCCTTACCTAAATCTAGAATCTTAGGGGGCGATTTTATCAATGGGGACGTGATGGAGGCGGAAAAGCTGCTTGTCGGGTTTTAGTCCCGCCTCCATCAACGTCTGGCCAACCCACGCTATTTTCCCTTGTTAAGCCTGCCCAGCGAAGATTTTTTGACAGATGAATTGTCATTGTTTGACAGCTCTGTGAAGCTTCTAAGTTGAGACCTTGGACACAGGCTCACTTAGAAAGCTTTCCTGAACAGAAAGCAGAAGGCTGCTGCATTTAAGAATGCAGCGGCCATTCTGCTTTCTCTGCCGGTGAGATGAGGCAGCTCCGCAGCCTAAAGGGATGAAGCCCGGAGGAAGAAGCAAAGGTAAGTAATCTTATTAAAACACTTTAGACTCACCTCACACACTTGCCTTCCACACTTGCACTCATCACTCACCTGCACATCGGATATTTCGGCCCCTCCGACCCCCACAGACCCACACCTCTCCACACTTGCACTCATCACTCACCTGCACATCGGATATTTCGGCCCCTCCGACCCCCACAGACCCACACCTCTCCACACTTGCACTCATCACTCACCTGCACATCGGATATTTCGGCCCCTCCGACCCCCATAGACCCACACCTCTCCACACTTGCACTCATCACTCACCTGCACATCGGATATTTCGGCCCCTCCGACCCCCACAGACCCACAGCTCGCCTCGCTGACCCAGGCGAGGTTTGGAGCCGTCGGGAAGCCCACACTTTAGGGCTCAAAATAAGGATTAGCAAAAAAAACTGCCCGTTAACTACCTGTTAATTGGCACTAATCCCCCTTCCCGCCTCGAGGAGACGGGACCCGGCGCAGATCAGGTACCCGCCTCCTGGGAAGATGGCGTTGGGGCGGGATGGGTACCCGCTCCCAGATTCTACCATTTTTCCGGCATACCCGCCTCCCCAGGGCTGGGAAAATCGCCCCCTTAATAGCTGTTTTGCGTTTCTCCCTTTCAAACGCTACGTTAAACTCGATCATGTTATGATCGCTATTGGATAAATGTTCACGCACAGTTAGGCTGTTAATAAATTTGGCTCGTTACTCATTACTGAATCTAATATGGCTTGCCCCCTTATTGCCTCTAGGACATATTGTTGTAGAAAAATTAGCCCAGACGCACTCAAGAAATTCACTACTTTTCTGACGGGTGCGAGTCTGCTTTTCCCAATCTATATGAAAGTTAAAATCCCCCATTAAAACCACACTGCCTTTGCTGCATGCTTGTCTAATCTCGGCATTTATACAATCTAGCACTTCAGAGCTGCTACCAGGGGGCTTATAGACAACTCCCACTACAGTCTTAGATCCTTTCCTATTTCTTAATTCAACCCACTGGCTGCTTACCTCTTTAAATCCTCTCTTATCATTGAAGTGATTTCATCCTTGATCACTAAGGCTACTCCTTCCCCTCTGCCATTTTCCCTCGCTGTCCTGTAGACCTTATGGCCTAGAAATCGGGTTGGGGCGCAAAAGTCGCCTGAGCGCAGGATTTAGTGCAGCGTTCGAGGCTTTAGCGATCGTCAGATATTCAGTTCCATTGCCCCTAGAGGGAGACGGCTCGAGGCGCTCCACGTCCCTCTTAGGGCGCTGAAACTGAATATCGCAGCGCAACGTGCCGCAGCGCCACACGCTGCGGCACGGCATGCTGCGGTACTGCAGGCCTTCCTCCCATTGTTAAGGGGGAGGGGCCTGCAACAGCGCGATCCCCGCTCACGAGTGCCGGCAAACGAGCCCAGAACCAAGGAGAGGTGCCGGGCTCTCGGGAAACAGCCGGCAATGGGTGGGGTCAGGAGGCCGGGGACGGAGGTGCTGGTAGGCGGCCGTCGAAAAAGGCGGCTGCCCCGCACCTCCACCTTAACTTGCGCCTCTGCCGGCACAGTAAGGCCCCGTGAACTGGGCGCCGTTCGCTACCAAATGTGGCGGCGCAGCGCAAATGGCTAACGCCACCATTAGCGCCCCTGCTGAATATCGCGGGAGGCGCAGCCAGTGGCGCTACAGCCACTGCCTGCCTCTTTAGGCGCTAACAGGTGGTGCTACTCACCCAATTTTTCCCCCTATAACTTGGAATATTTAGTTCCCAGTCCTGACTGTCTTGCAGCCATGTCTCAGTAATGGCTACCATGTCATACTCTCCAATTTGAATTTGTGCCTGCAGTTCATTCAATGTATTCCTTATACTCCATGCGTTTGTATAAAGAACACTTATTTGGGCCACACACCCTAGCCTGTCCTTCAGCTCTAACGTTTTACTCCCATGTTTCTTATTTCTCTCTCCTGGTTTAATCGCTTTTCATCTTTTAGTTTTCCCTTTACCTGTAGTGCCTAAAGCACAATTTCTGACTGCTAATCTACTCTCTTCCCTTTTTCGTTTGTTTTTGAACTACTATTTGGACTGCAATTTCCCCTTGAGCCATCTCCCCCCACCCCCCATTTACTAGATTAAAGCCCTTGTGACCGCCCTATTTATCCTTTTCGCTAGGACTGCTAATCCTAGACCGGTTCAGATGAAGCCTGTCCCAACGGTACAGTTCCTTCCTATCCCAGTACTGGTGCCAGTGACCCATGAAATGGAACCCCTCTTTCCCACACCACTCCTTTAGCCACGTGTTTACTTCCCTAACAGCTTATCTCTACACCAATTTGCATGTGGCTCAATAATAATCCAGAGATTATAACCCACGAGGTCCTGTTGTTTAATTCAGCTCCTAGTTCCTGGTACTCCACAAACAGGACCTCTTGCTTACTCTTCCCTATGTTGTTGGTCCCAACATGGACCAGAACAACTGGATCCTCCCCCTCCCTCTCCAATATCCTTTCAAGCTGGTTTGAGATGTCCCTCACCCTGGCACCAGGTAGGCAACATACCATGTGGGACTCTCGATCTTACTTACAAAGGATGCTATCTGTCCCCCTAATTATAGAATCCCCTACAACTACCACATTACACTCCCCCCCCTCCTCCCTCCTGCATTCTGGCTGTCCTGTCATCAGTCTTTATCTTTATCCTCACAGGTAGCAAGTACATTGTACCTGTTGGATAGGATCAGTTTCTGTGGATCCTTGTTCCCTTTCTTACCTGGGTCACACCAATCCCATTCTGATCCTGCACCTCTCTGAGGGATACTCCTCCCCCTCCCTTATGTGTCGGAGTGTCTCCAACTCGCACTCCAGCTCAATGACTCTGAGCCAGAGAGATTCGAGACGGAGACATCTCCTGCCGATGTGTTAGTTCGGGACAGTCTCGCTGTCTACAAACTCCCACATACTGCAGTCCAGATACACAACCTGCTCTGTCTTCGCTCGGGACAGTCTCGCGGTCAACAAACTTCCACGTATTGCAGTCTGGACACACAACCTGCTGTGCCATATTTTATTTATTTAATTAGTTAAAGTCTTTATTCAACGACTATTTATAGTTATATTAATTAGTTTAACTAGGTCCCCGCTGCCTTGGTCTCCCACTGTTTTTACCTGCCGCCTCCTCAGTGCTGCCTCCTCTCAGGTCCACACTGCCTTGGTCTCCCGCTGTTTTTACCTGCTGCCTCCTCAGTGCTGCCGCCTCTCAGGTCCACACTGCCTTGGTCTCCCACTGCTTTTATCTGCTGCCTCCTCAGTGCTGCCTCCTCTCAGGTCCACACTGCCTTGGTCTCCCGCTGTTTTTACCTGCTGCCTCCTCAGTGCTGCCTCCTCTCAGGTGCACACTGCCTTGGTCTCCCACTGCTTTTATCTGCTGCCGCCTCAGTGCTGCTGCCTCTCAGGTCCACACTGCCTTGATCTCCCACTGCTTTTACCTGCCGCCTCTCAGGTCCACACTGCCTTGGTCACCCACTGCTTTTACCTGCTGCCTCCTCAGTGCTGCCGCCTCTCCGGTCCACACTGCCTTGGTCACCCACTGCTTTTACCTGCCGCCTCCTCAGTGCTGCCGCCTCTCAGGTCCACACTGCCTTGGTCTCCCACTGCTTTTATCTGCTGCCTCCTCAGTGCTGCCGCCTCAGGTCCCAGCAGTGACAGCATTCACCTTGAATAGCTCAAAATTTACAATAATAGGTGGCGGGGGGAGATGGCTAACTAGGCAAAAGGGGTGAGTTGGTTCGAAGCTGGAAAGACCCTTTGTAACAACTGGGACAAAGATGAATAAGTTACTCTGTTGGGCTGTGATATTTATATGCAATGTAAGTGTTGAGAAATGCAAAGATTGTTCTATTTTGAAATGGTAATTTTTTTGTAATGAGTACTTTGTAACATTTCCATGGAGATGGAGTGGCGCATGCGTCTGACTGCCGTCTGTTGGGCATTTTGCTGTTTGAAGTCACCCTTTAAGAGGTGCTGTCATATTGGCTGTGGAACCATTTTCATTGTAGGTTACTTCCTTCTCCCTGCAGTAAAGCAGTCAGTTTGGTTGGGTGCTTCACCTGGTCTAGTGGCAAGCTGCTAAAACTCCTTTCTTCTGCAACTTTCAACTCCAACCAAAAGTCAGCTTGCTGGGAACCAAATGCTCCAACTGTACCATCTTACCATCAGCATTGTAAAACATATTATAAGTTTTGTATCTGACTCAAACATTCCACCGCTAACTTTCTTTTCTTTTTACATCAGTTATTTTTCTTTTGTTTTTCTTTAGATCGTCAGTATCATACCAGAACCCTTTCACCGTTTGATGACTCAGTTGATCGAAATCCTGTTGTGCGTTCCATAGTACTTAAACTGCTGTTAAAGTACAGGTACAATCTATTGATGAGCAAACTGCTACAAGCTCTTTAGCCTATTACTTTTGTGTTGTGAAACCGGAAACAATTATGAAAGAGGAATAGCATTGCACATTAATTCAGCACTCTGCTCCTAGTCCCAAATGATGCCAAGTGGAGTTTGTATGAGAACTGTGGGCAGTGAATAGAAGCTTTAGGAAATTGCCCCAATCACATTCTTTAGTGAACAGTTTTAAATGGGTATGGTAGGTATTAGTGGATAGATTAAGATATCTCTGAACACAACTCTAATGCCATGACTTGATTGGTATCGTTGCAAACTTTTAATTCTTGTAGTAGTCAGCATCAGATTAATGAATGTAGAGGTTCTGCTTTGAGTATTTTACAGCAGAGCTGGTAAATCTTTTCCATTTAAGTAAGAAACATAGAAGATAGGAGCAGGAGTAGGCCATTCGGTCCCTCGAGCCTGCTCCGCCATTCAATGAGATCATGGCTGATCATCCAAATTCAATCCCCGGTCCCTGCTTTCTCCCCATATCCCTTGATCCTTTTAGCCTTAAGAAATATATCCAACTCCTTCTTGAATATATCTTAATGCAGAAAACATCAGCACATGATCTTTAGTTCTTTATCAAAAGTAGAGTGGAAGGGTCAGAGAGCCTGTTCAGTTATTGTCCATCTCTCTAGTGTCCTTTGGCAGTTTCATTTCTATGTCACAGTTTCATGGACGTGTACCAAATTTCATGGCCGTGCTTCCTCCCTTGAACAGATTTCCTGCAAGTTTGTCATTCCAGGGAAAATCCAAGATCACTTGGATGTGATTGTTGATATTTTTTGTTTTTGTTTTTAGAATCATCATAACTTGAATGTATTTCAATGGTAGCATCCTAGATGGATAACTCATTTTTATTTAATTTAAATTTTTGTGAATTTTTAATTTGAGTTGTATCAGATCGAACGTGTAGGCATGTCATTGTGTGGGTTTTCTTTCAAGATATGGTCACTGCCATGGAGTTCAGCAATGGCTTCTTCTGACATATTTTGTTTTCAGTATTAGCGTCATAATTTTCAACCTCACCCACTAGGGTAATGATTTAAATTTCCTCTGTATTTTAACTCTATAGATTCTACCTTTTTAGTGTTAAATGAGCTGAAGTAAATGTTTTCCTTCCAGTTTTGATGACATTAAGGGTTACTTACAACAGTATCTTTCTGAAGTTCAAAAAACAAACATTCTTGATCGGGAAGATCAGGCTGAACTCTACGCACTATTTTTGAGCTGTTTGGAGGTATGTTTGTTTAAATCCATTGGTATTAAGTTAAAGCTGTAAGCAGCTTATATCACAAGTCAGATCTTTCATAGCCTAAATATTTTGTACACCGTCCAAAATGAGCTCCTAGTTCTTTAACTTCTCATAAATATAATGGTGACAGTTGCAGTCTTGTATGGTGCTGTGATCCAAGGTTGGTGCCTATGGAATGCAAAGATTACTGTATTAAGTTAGCTCAGTAGTAGCACTATTGCCTTTGCGCCAGAAGGTTGTGAGTTCAAGCCACAATCCAAATAGTAAGTACATAATCTGGGGTGACATTTCAATACAGTACTGAGGGAGTGCTGCACTGTTGGAGGTGCCATCTTTCAGATGAGACGTTACAAGACCCCGTCTGCCCCCTCCGGTGGATATAAAAGGTTCTGTAGCACTATTTTGAAGAAGAACAGGAGAGTTCTCCTTGGTGTCCTGGCCAATATTTATCTCTGAACAATCCAACAATAGTAAAACGGATATAACAACAGAAAACGCTGGACAAACCCTAGCAGGCCAGGGCAGCATCCGTGGAGAGAGAAACTGAGTTAACGTTTCAGGGTGAAGACTGTAAAGTATGTGACTATACTTAATACAATAATGAGGAGACAGCTTGGAAGGTTCAACTTCGGTCTTTACTTCATACCAACAGGCAGGAACTGAGGGGAGATCAGTACCCACAGTACTATTTATACCCCTATGGCCAGGAGTGGTACTACGGTATCACTACGCCCTACAAAGTAGTGCTGCCCTGGCCATAGGTTTAAAGTAACATACATATTACATACACAACATTCCTCCCCTTTTAATTAAAACGTACCCGTGCAATTATAAAAAGAAACATGTTATAGATTCTCCTGTCTCGACTAGGATAACGTCTTTCTCTAGTCGGTCTCGGTGTAGGCGGCGGTACTTCCGTCACCACTTCATCGCTGGAGTCGTCGGTGTCTGATGGCACATCCTGTGCCGTGGAGCTCACTGGAGTGATGAACTCCTCGCAATCCTGAGACTTCTGTAGCGACGAGCTGGGCCGTGATTCCGCTGGAACAATGTGCTGAGACGTTTGAGGTAGTGAATCAGTTGGGTTTCTGGACTCCACAAGTTGATCAGCATGTCGTCTGATTATGCCGTCCCCTGTATCCACTGTGTACATCAAGGGTCCCTGGCGGGCCTTTATCGTACCAGACCGCCACTTTTCATTTCTATAATCACGGGCCAACACTTGCTGCCCCACCTCGAAGCTCCGTGTCTGTCTGTCAGGAGCCCTACGAAATACTCGGTTTTCCACATCTCTCCGGATGTTTGGTCTGAGCAATTCAAGGCACGACCTTAACCTTCTATTAAAGAACATGACGGCGGGGGCCTGGTTGGTCACCGTATGTGCAGCATTACGGTACGCGAATAGGAAATTGTCCACCTTGTGTTGTAGTGGCAACCTTTCCTCCCCCATCACCTTGATGGCCTTTTTAAAAGTCTGTACAAATCGCTCTGCCAGCCCATTTGTAGCCAGATGATATGGTGCGGACGTATAATGTCGCACTCCATTCCTTTTTAGGAATGCTTGAAATTCTTCTGCCACAAATTGTGGCCCATTGTCCGAACAGACTTGCTCGGGCACCCCGTTTCGGGCAAAAATGGTCCTTAAGGCTGCGACTGTCTTTTCGGCTGTCGTTGATGACATCTTTATGACCTCCGGCCATTTTGAGTGGGCGTCCACTACAATAAGGAACATCGCATCCAGGAAGGGCCCAGCGAAGTCCACGTGGATCCTTTGCCACGGCGTTGAGGGCCACTCCCACGGATGTAGTGGGGCTTGGGGTGGTACGTTCTGTACCATCTGGCACCCTTGGCATGCTTTTGCTACTTCCTCGATGTCCCTGTCAATGCCGGGCCACCAGACGTAGGCTCTGGCGAGGCTTTTCATTTTGACACCCCCCAGATGACCTTCGTGTAAGTCCCGCAACACTTTATGTTGTAATTTTTGAGGGACCACCACCCTGGCTCCGCACATCAATGTGCCCCGGCAGACAGACAACTGGTCTTTCCTTGCCGAAAACGCCGGCAATGATGCGTCACCCTGCGCCGGCCAGCCTTTCACGGTCAATTCGTAAACCCTTGCCAGTGTCGGGTCGTTCTGTGTTTCCCGCTCGATACATTGGCTGGTGATGGGCAAGTGTTCCATAACAGCCGTATGATATATTTCCACGGGGTCCTGTACTATCTCTTCGATCTCGGCAGGCAATGGTAGCCGCGACAGGCCATCCGCATTGCCATGCTGTTTGGTACCCTTATATTCGATAAGGTACTGGTGTGCTCCTAAGAACAGTGACCATCTCTGTAGCCTTTGGGCCGTCATCAGGGGCGCCCCTTTTGTTGGATTAAATATGGACACCAACGGTTGATGATCCGTCAGTAGTGTGAAACGTTGCCCATGTAGATAGTGGTGGAATTTTTTTACACCCCACACCAGACTGAGGGCCTCCCTGTCGATTTGTGCGTAGTTTCTTTCGGCTGTAGTTAACGACCTTGAGGCAAATGCTATTGGCCTCTCCGTCCCATTGGGAAATTTGTGTGACAACACTGCCCCTATACCATACGGGGAGGCGTCACATGCCAACCTGATTGGCATTTTTGGGTCAAAGTGTGCGAGCATTTCCTTTGATGTAATGAGTTGTTTACCCTTTTTAAAAGCAGCCTCACACGCTTCGTCCCAATTCCAGGAGACTCACTTTTGCAGCAATGAATTTAGTGGATGTAAAATGGACGATAAGTTCGGGAGGAACTTATGGTAATAGTTTATAAGGCCTAAGAATGATCATAACTGAGATACATTCTCGGGGTGGGGCCTTCACTACTGCCTCGATCTTTTCCGGGGACTTATGCAGGCCTTCCTTATCTATAATGTGACCACAGTATGAGATACGTTCCTGGAAAAACTCACATTTCTGCTTGTTCGCCCTGAGTCCGTATTGTTGCAACCGTAGAAGTACTCGCTCCAGGTTAGCGAGGTGGTCGTTATCCGTTTGTCCTGTTACCAGGATGTCATCCAGGTAGCACTGCGTTCCTGGAATGCCCTGTAGGACCTGTTCCATGGTCCTCTGCCATATTGCTGGGGCAGACGCCACACCAAATACCAGGCGATTGTACTGGTACAATCCCTTGTGTGTGTTAATCGTTAGGAGCTTTTTCGAGTCCTGCTCCACCTCCATCTGTAAATAAGCTTGACAAAGGTCAATCTTCGTAAAGTGTCTACCCCCAGCTAACGATGCGAATATGTCCTCTATCCGCGGCAGCGGATACTGTACCGTGTGCAGGACTGGGTTAATAGTTATCTTAAAATCCCCGCAAATGCGAACCTTCTTTGGTTCCCCCGGCGTGTTATTTGCAGATTTCTTTATAACTGGGACGATGGGCGTGGCCCGCCCACTCCACTCAATCTTTGTAAGGACACCTGCACTCTCTAAGGCATCCAGTTCTGCTTCCACAGCTGGCCGAATGGCCTTACAAAACTTGGGGTTTGCGTCTTGAGCAATAGTTATTTTTGCTCTAATGTCCTTTAAGGTCCCCAGCCCTTGTTGGAACACCTCTGGAGTTTTTGCCAATATTTTCGACAGCCTGCTTGTAATGGTTGTATCATCCTTGGTGGTTTCTACTTTTATCTCGTGTATCGACTTCCAGTCGAAATGGATTTTTCTTATCCATTCCCTACCCAAAAGTGGTGGTCCACCGTTTGGTAGGACGTATAAATAAAGTCCTGGCACTTTTCTGCCGTTGTATTTAACTGTTACTTGCATTTTTCCCTTCGGGTAAACTTTTTGTCCCGTATATGTTTTTAATTTGATTTCGGTATCCTTTAAGGGAATGCGTTTGAACAGCCTGTTATAATCTTGTTCATTAATTACTGATAGGGCTGAACCCGTGTCCAGCTCCATATTAACTTCGACGCCTGCTACCTTCATTTTAACCCACATTGTGCTGTGGTCCTCCGTTTTGTCTACATCATATAACTTGAGACATCCCAGACCTTTAGGCTCTGCTTTTGTGCCTTCCTGTGACTCGTCTGAGCAACTGTCAGATATCTTATGTATTTTTGTCCTTGCATTGGTACTGCTCGGATTGCCCCCACTATTGGGTTTCGTACCCGACCGACAAACTTTCGCTATATGCCCCTTTTTCCCACACTGCCGGCATATTTTATCACGAAACCAACAATTACTTTGGTCGTGGGTGGTTTTGCCACAACGGTAGCATTTACCTTTGTGAAATGTCACCTCATGGGTGTCATAGCCGGTTGTGTTTTGTCGTATTTGAGCAGCACCCTGTGCTGCTGCTTCATGTGCCGATGCTATTTCCATCGCCTGATCTAGGCTGAGCTGTTTCTTGGCCAGCAACCGTTTTCGTGTACTCTCATTTAACATGCCACAGACAAATCTGTCTCTGATTGCTTCCGCCAAAAAGGCTCCAAACTGGCAATGTTTGGACAACCGTCTGAGCTCAGCCAAATAGGCTGCCTGCGACTCATCATTCCTTTGGTCGCGTCTGTAGAAGCGGTACCTTTCCGCTATAAATGGTGGCTTGGGGTTTAAATGTTCCTTTAACGTATCAACAATTTGGGCATACGTTTTGTCTGCTGGCTTTTCTGGAGTAAGAAGATTCCTCAGCAGACCGTATGTTTTTGCCCCCATAGAACTTAATAAGGTTGCTGCCTTTTCGTCATCTTTCACCTTGTTTACTACGCAATAAAGTTCATGCCTTTCGACATATGCGTCCCATTCTTCTGTGTCCGCAACAAATTCTGACAACCAAGCTTCTCTGGACATTTTAAAACTGAAGAGGTTTCCCGCCTTTTTCCACTAGATGGCGTTTGTTTTTATTTTAAACTGCTGAAGAGAAAAACTTTCCCCCTTTTGTCCACTAGATGGCGCTGTTTTTTTTAATGTTAAACTGCTGAAGAGAAAAACGTTTCCCCTTTGTCCACTAGATGGCGCTTTTCCCACCTTTTCTCCCTCTGCTGTCAACGACCTCTCTCCAGCGTCGTTATTTTTTTTTTCTTGCAGCTCCCGTTATTGCCACCGCCGCTATTACAACGACCTTCCCCTCTCATGGCCCGCTAGTCCTCGTGGCTCCGTTTGTTCCCCAGATCGCCTGCCCGTTCTGGCCCTTGTAGCTCGCGTTCCCCGGGAAGGATTGCAGTTTACCTGGCCCTGGGTGGACTTTTGCCCCGTGTCTGGAGCGCCCGTTCAGCCTCTTCTCTCAGCTGCTGCAGCCTCCGCTGGAAACCTCCCTCTCTCGCTCCGTTGCTGCCGCTCCTCCCGAACTGGGCGGCCTCCTTCGGTCGACGCTGGACTCCGCAGGCTGGCTGGTAAGAAGCTTCTCTCCTTCTCTCTCCGTACTGCTGCCGATCCTTGTTGCACCGTGTACTGGTGAGTTCGAACGTAACTCGTCGCCAGTATAAAGTATGTGACTATACTTAATACAATAATGAGGAGACAGCTTGGAAGGTTCAACTTCGGTCTTTACTTCATACCAACAGGCGGGAACTGAGGGGAGATCAGTACCCACAGTACTATTTATACCCCTATGGCCAGGAGTGGTACTACGGTATCACTACGCCCTACAAAGTAGTGCTGCCCTGGCCATAGGTTTAAAGTAACATACATATTACATACACAACAAAGACCCTTCGTCAGAACTGGGAAAAAAAGCAGGAAAAGGGGATAGATTTTAAAGCAAGTGGGGGCTGGGAAAAGGGGGAGGGGATGAAAGAACAAAAGGGAAGGTCAGTGATAGGATAGAAAGCAGGAGAGATTAAGAGATATTCAAGGAACAAAGGATGGCTCTAGATGAAGTGTGAATGACCCTGGCAGAATGAAGGACAGCTGCCATGTGGGAGGGAAGAAAAAAGCCCAGACGAAAGTGTGGATTAAAAAAAAAAGGAAAAATATGTATGTATGTGTGTGTGTGATAGGGGCCGAGGTTATGATCTCAAATTGTTGAGTTTAGAGGGCTGTAGAGTGCCTAATCGAAAGATGAGTTGCTGTTCCTCGAGTAAATAGTAAAACAGATTATTTGGTCATTATCACATTGCTATTTATGGGACCCTGCTGTGCACACATTTTCTGCCGCGTTTCCTACATTCCAGCAGTGACGACCACTTCAAAAGTGCTTCATTGCCTGTAAAGAACTTTGGAATGTTCTGAGGTCATGAAAGGCGATATATAAATGCAAGTCTTTTGTTCTTCAGTTCTTTTTCAGTATAACAAAATAATTAAAGGGGGCTCAGTTTAGAGAAATGGCACTAGTGTTGCAGCCCTTTGACTAAGTAAGCATAAAATGATTAATAAAAAAAATCAAAGTTTCAGAAACATTATTATTAACCAGTTTTAATTTTTCCCTCTTTTCAGGATTCTATATATGAAAAATCCCAGTTCTCCGCGGTGCAAGAAAAAAATGCCTATCTGGCTCAAGAGAAAGATTTCCTTCAGATGTGTATTAAACATAAGCGTGATCAGATTTCAATAGAAACCTTACAGATAATTGCTAGAATCCGACTTTGTTTTGACATGGCTTCTCAGCTTCTGTGTGAATCACGAGACACACATGGTAATGCTGGTTTTATAATTTAAATAATGTTTGTATAATATTCTATCTTTTATCCTTCTGCCTCCCTTCAACTGATTTATTTTCCATCAACGCCCAAATAAAATACCAAAAATATAAAATGTTTTGAGTTCAGTGTAGGACCATAGAAAATGTACTTTGTTGTCCCACTGGACTAGTCAATAGGACAAAATAATCAAATGAGTCTGGGCTCCCCAAATCGGTCACTCAGTAAAGACCTGCATGACATGATGCTGTGATGTACAGACCAGGAAGGTTTTCCTCTGTGGTCTATGCGAGTCATCTGTTACCAGCTGGGTAAGCAATGACAATAAGGATGTTGTAGTTGGCTTTAGTGTGCCTGGGCTAGAAGGAGGATATATCTGTCATCATAGCTGCTCATCATTGCTGAGAACAGGATTAGTTTTAACTCTGATGCCCTCATGATGAATAGCCCGCTGATACTCTGTCTAGGCTCATGTGTGAAGAATGACTTGGTTGTGTTCTGTACTGTTGCTTCTTATTCAGTGTATGACATAAGACTGAAAGTGATTGGCAAATGTAAATACTTTCTTGTATTGGCCCATGTTGAAACTTGGTGTCTGCTAATTCATATTTCCAGCCAAGAATCCAGAATATGTTCATGCAAAAGAGAATTTTCTGGAGTGGATAAAACGTGTGATTTGTTTTCGCGGAAATGATTGGTTCCGGATTTACCTTGTGCGAAAGCTATGCAGTCTAAGCGGAATGGAGTTTGTCCAGCAGCTTTTGATGGATGATCAATTTGTATGGCTGTTTCCAGAGGAAATTATTCAACAGGTACAAAACCAGTAATCTGTTCATTTGTTGAGTCATTGGTGGTTTGGTCAAGATCAGTTATAATTGTTATTTTTGTTTCTCTGTGAATAATGAGCTAAAAATGCTTTTTTACAGTTATCTGCATGCCCTGAAATGTTAGTGATCTAGCAAAAATATTGCCATGGAAATCTATTGGAACTATAAATGTAGATATCACTGATTTATTTTCCATCAACGCCCAAATAAAATACCAAAAATATAAAATGTTTTGCGTTCGGTGTCGGACCATAGAAAATACAGTGTTGAATAAACTCACACAAAACCTGGAACCTTTTTTGAAAATGGGTATTAGAATGGCCCAGAGTTTGCAGGAGTAGGGCATCTTGCGGCATGCTCTGTTAGTTAAGACTTTTTCCCTCACCCTTCAGCTCGAAAATATTTTGCCCTGTAAGATACTAGAAGTGCGAGATAAAAAAGGCACGGCGAGCGCAAGGGGTCATCTGGGACCTTATTGAACGATGGGACCAATAGCCTATCTCCTTAACCAATAAGATTTAAGGATTGGGAAAGAAACAGAGGAATGCCAGAGAAGGAAATAGGGTGAATTAGTAGCAGAAAGAGAAATAGAGGGAAAGAAAGATTGAATTAAGATGGATGTATAAGATCCCATAACACTACTCAAAGAAGAGCAAGAGAGTTCTCCTGGTGTCCTGATTGACATTTACCCTCAACCAACATCAGTAAAACAGATTTTCTGGTCATTTATCGTATTGCTGTTGTGGGATCTCGCTGTGTGTAATTGATGCCACACTTCCATACATTAAAACGGTGAATATGTTGCTTAATACTGGTAATTAACAGTTTGGAGCTGTTGTCTCTGTGAAGGGATAATTACTAGTCCTAGCCCTTTTTGGGCTACCCCAGATCAGGCGTATTCCCCAGACGTTCACCTTCAACTAAAGTTAGAGATAGCCAAATTCTATAAGACGCTTAAATGGGTCTAAAGGTTCAGGCTATCTCTCCCTAAAGGAAAGGAACGACTGAAGATGTTACCGTCCTCTAGATAGCACTTTTAATAAGTTTAACTAGACTGTAACCTTCTGGATATTATGAGGGTCCGGAATACTCCCCCATAATTCTGCAACTCCTTACAAAAGAGTGTACAGAAATTGGGTTCGCAAGTTTATACAGAAATACTCTGAGACAATTCTAAAAATATATAGTTTTATTTAAGAGCTGACATTCATTTAACAGCTGTTGAGTCAGTCGCAACATTAACAATTCAAAATACAAATAGCTTACATTTCTTATTTCTGAGATCCTTATTCTCAAATCTTTACTTCGTTACATTTCTTATTGCTCACTTATCTCTAAATCCAGAACATCCACTAAAATCAAATATCTTGATTACCCGAGACTCAAAGTTTAAAAACAGATGGTGCCTGTAAAGTTGAGAAACACTTGGCCCGTTCAGTGACTTCTGACTTTCTGTTTGAAAAGGTCTATCTTTTATACCCTTATTGCAGTGGTTTTTTCTTTGAATTGTCTTTATTGATACCTCTGTTGAATGCTTTCTATCTTACTGTCAATTCAACTATTGCATGCATAATTATGTCTCTACCTTTAGGTGTTTCAAAAACCATCATAAAAACAATATGACAGCAATGGTTTCTGTTTGATGCCATTCCTATCGAAGATTTTCCATTCAATTCTTAATATTGGCTTTACTGGTTTTAGCAGACGTTGAGTCTCCTAACTGCTCCAAGTTCAATACAAACACACTAATTGCTTGGTGTATCTGTTGAAGTCATATCTTCAAAGTGTGCTGCAGGTATCATATTTACTATATGTAAATTAAAGACACTTTGACTGAGTGTTTACTTGTTTTCTAGCTATCTCAATTGGTTGCATATTTAATCGTGTTTCCTGTCTTCCAAGTTTAACATAAAAACTATTTGACCAGCAGGTGTTTCTTTTACTTGATGTCATCTTTTCAAAGGAACATGGTTTTTTAATATTCTGTTTCTGTTTCCCGTGTTGGTTTATAACACCTTAAACTGGGTCTTCCATTGTGTTATTCCCAAACTCCAGACCCTCTGGAATCGCCAAACTGCCATTTCAATAGGGTCAATGTTTTAGTATATTTAACCAATTCCCATTTCAAAGCTTGTATGTTTACAACTTTGTTAAACAACTGATCTTTATCTCAGAAGCCTGTTTTCTGTTTGCAGCTTGTGTCTCCGAGGCTTTAGATTTTTAAACCCAGTATATCATGTATTAATAATATCAGAATTCTGTTCATATTATGGTGTATCTCTTGAAATATGGCTTATTCCGTCACATCTGTGTCTGGGATTCAGGTTCTAAATGCAGAGTCTTCGTTTATAGAATTTGAGAGAGGGAATTCTACTCACATACAACACACACAGCAATGCGAAGGCTGCGGGAGACCTTGTGTTACTGTTGCTGAGTTGGGTTACAATACGATTAGCCTCCCAGGTATTCCCTAATTTCCTTACAAAGGTCTCACTTTTTATCCTCCGCTAAAAGGCCATTACATCATACCTCCTCCATGACCTCTTGGTTTAGCTAACTTACATCAGCTCAGCATTCCAGAGAGTGGGTCTCATATGAAAAGCTGTCCTTATTTGTACAGAAAAGGTAAACATTTGGATAGATGTATCTGTTAGAAGATTAGAACTACACAAGGCTATTTTATATTTCGACAGTTACAGCCTTTCACATTTAGCTTTTGTGATTTGAGCTGCCTTGGGACAATCTCTAGATATTGCCTGTTTCAACAGATTCTGCAAAAACTCTCCTTTAACTACAAAATGGAGTCTTGAACTTCTTTAATAAAACCTTTCCTGCTAGTGTTCCCAACAACTGCACTTTAAAAGTCAATCATTGACTGTGAAATGCTTCGGGACGTCCTGAGGCTGTAAAGGTTCTATATAGATGTAAGTTTGTCTTTTCTATAGTGTAAAGTTACAATGGCACAGAGACATCAGTTGTGAGAAAATAATCTTCTGTGTTCCTGCTGGAAAGTGCCTGTCTGTGGGTGTCAGGCAAGGTCAGGATTGGGCTTGGCTATGGTATTGCTAATGATCAAATATCCTGCCAACAGCTATGCTCACACATAACAAATAGCCACCTGGATGAGGTTCTAGAGGACTGCCAATTCTCATGGAAACTTATCCAGCAGCATTTGCTGAAGACCCAGCTTCTTTGAGAGAAGAGGATAACATTGAAAAATAAATTAGAAGTAACAAGTACAACATGAAGAAATATAGCATCATTGGCAAAAAATCACTGCTCTGTTCTGTTCTTGTTTTCAGAGAGATCGTCCTGGACAAATTGATCGTTACCTTGTGTGTGGCGAAAATTATAAACTTATTCGCGATGCAGTAGCCAGGGCTATTTTTGAATGCAAGACTAAAAGTATGGCTGAAGCTCAAAAGGTATGAGTCAGAACATCTGAAAACAAGACAACACTCTGAAGCCAGGGGCAATATTTGCCTTTAATTGAATGAAGTAACTAACTAATAGCACCCAAAGCTAGCAGTTTAACATTACAGAAGGCTACCTGTCAATAAGTTATTTGATAAATGTGGGAATTTAGTTGGTATTTTTAAACTTTTTACTCATTCAGTTCAACCCATTGACATGGAACTTGCACTGTGGGTTAATAACGTATGGATGTTTAACACATTCGCCTGAAGTTTCTCTGCCCAGTATTTTAGTGGAGGCATTAACCTGTTTAAAAATAAATGGGTTATTGGCTCTGCTAAACCAACAGAGAGAAGATTTCATACACTGCTGTCCCACAATGTAATTTGAATGCCACTTTCTTTTCATATAAATAACTGAATCTTCAAAGCAATTGGAACACTCAGGTATGTTGTCTTTTGTAATTATTTGCGTTATTTTACATGAAGGGATTGCTAGTTTAGGTTCCTGAAACTGATCAACTGACGGGCATGGAATCACTGGTGCAAGGCAGCTTTTACATGACTGGCTTACAGTTCCTGGCTTATGACTTCTAGCTGGGAAACTGGTGGGACACTGCAGTTGGTTGAAACTTCCCTGTCATAGGAAGGAAGACCAGGAAGGAAGACCCAGCAGGTAGACATCAACTGAGAAGATTGTGATTGGCTATGATGACCTTCACGTTAGGCTCTACATTTTCTTGGGTTAAGGGGAGCTCATGATGTCGAGGGGGATCTGTGAAATATATATATACAAAATTTAGTGTTTCACATCGACTTTGATGAATTTCATGAGGTCCCTTTAGAATTCAGTGAACTTTAGGCTTTGTGCAGCCCATGAAAATGTATAGCCCTATTGTCAAAGTCCACGCATGAGGAATTGCTAAAATGCTGGGCAATGCCAGCACCCATGGAACTGTGATCATGTTTGAGTTGTAACCACCAGAAGGAGTAAGATGAATGGGGAAAATGTGAAATATAAAGCAATTTGTTTTAATAGATTTACTACTCTGTTTTAATGGTATTGCGTAGAACTTGCGTGGTATCTTTTGCTGGAGTAATGGCTGGTTGCCAGTATAACGTTTATGTTGGTTCTTCAGTAGTGTCTACTGTTATGGTTTGTATTGAAAGCCAGATATTTCGTGTGTACATATGCAATACACAGTTTGCTCTTAGCTTTAGTCATTGCTTGAAAAATCAGATGGATTATGTATGTCTGTTAACATTATCAAATGTAAACATGCATGTTGTAATAATCTTGAGGGGGCTGAGCTATGAGAAAATAGTATTCTGGCTCTTCCCACCCTGAGAAAGTAGGGATTGGGTTTGGCTCTGCCCACCCTGAGGAAGAATGGATTGGGTTTATAAGTCAAAGTCCAGAAGATCCTTTGGAGAGACAGACAGAAGGTTGCTGTTGCACTTGCTGACTTGTGTCATTATTATTAGTTATTGTTAAATACACTCTGTTCTATATACATAACCATGTTTCAAGTTTTATCTGGAAGAAGTTGAAGACCTTGACCTGGAATTTCCTGGATCGCACTTACGCAGAAATGATGCTGAAATTTACGCCAATTTCTGTGCCGATCTTGCTGACAGAAACTTACACCAAAGTTTCCTGCAGAGCTCATTCGGCTACGCTTGAATGTAAAAACTGGCGTAAAACAAGCGCAAATGCAGCGCCACCAATAGGGGTAATTGCGAATGGGCTGCTGTCGGCTGTCATGGAACCTCAATCTCGGCCTCCTGCCTCTGCTGCTCCTCTACCATTATTATGCAGAAGAGTTTTGCCCATTGGGAAGGCCGTTCCAGCTGTATAGTCTTCAGTTACGCCGATTATCAGGTGACTTCGAGCGTGCTGTGCTGAAATTTTTGGCCATAAATCTACACCAGCAGGTTACTGGTGTAAATGCAGGAAACTCATGTGAGCTGGTCTTTTGCATGGGGGTAGAGTGATGTAAATGAGTGTCAGAGGGTTTTGGCTGAAGTATCTCGGAATGATCAAAGAAATTTGCGCGTAAAAGAGGTGTAAATCATTTACTTGCAAATTTCCTCGGAAGAATTGGTGCAATGCTGCTCTTGTGCCGTAGTAACGCCAATAAGTTCCAGGAAATTCCGGGGCCTTGTCGTTGGCTGCTAATATGGGCCTTCATAGTATGAACAAAATTTCTTCTCAATAGACTCAGCCCAACTATAAAACATTTATTAGCCATTTCTTATAGACCTGTGTTATGTATCATTCTGCTTTAAGGTAATCTTAACCAGAATTATTTTTCTTTAGGATTGCAAATGTTCTTTCAATGAGCAAGGAGTTCACATGACCCTCGCAATATTCCGGGAGATCACTACTTTGTATGCATCAAGCAACCCCAGTGTCCATCCAAAGCAAGCTGTAAGTCTGGATAATAAGTATGAAGTCTTTTATTCCGAAAAAATTATTTAGTACCGTATCTGGGACAGGTTGCTATTCTATTCTTGTAAATATTTGTGCTTAAAGGGCGTTAGTGGTAAGGAATGGAACACCTCATTTTTTGTACTCTGTCAGTGTTGAACAGCTCCAGATCAAGTATAGCATGCCAGACACACAGTAATCCTCAAGAGCAATTTTAATGTGTGCCATTGTATGAATCTAAAATTTTCCCACACTAGCCATCCTTGCATCCTCTCTGAGGCTGCTAATGAGTTATTTATTGTTTGGTTCTTCAGAATTTCTCCTGCTAGAAATCTGGTTCAAACAGGTCAAATTTATTTCTGATCAGACTTGCAGCCCTTGGAGAAATTCTGTCAGTTTTGGGATGGATTCAATCCCAGGTCCCTGAGATGAAAGAACAGTGTTCTAACACACAAGTTACTTTAATGTAGTGCATGCTATATAAAGAAAAATTCCAATATTTCATTTATTTGAAATGATAGATAACAGAGAAGTCTTCAGAAGGAATGTGAGCATTTTTTTTGATTCATTACAATCCACGATTAAAATTGAATGCTTTGATTCTAGAGTGATAAATTCTTATCTATGTGAGCTGACTTCAAATTCTAATGCCAACTGACATTTATACTTGGGTTTCACCTACACGATAAATTTGTGATTTCTTGGCGCATTCACTTAGGGTGAGAGAATGTCAGTTCCTATATTGTTCAAGTGCACATATCAGATCTACCAGAGAGCAACATGGACTATACTTGGGGAGAATGAAGTGTCCCATACCATCAACAAAGGAGACAAAAGTAGATTTAGGGAAGGGTATTGCATCTACAATTATACTGGACAATAATAAAGGTGTGTGACGTAAGAAAACTACTAGGCACTTGGTCTAAATGTTAAACAAAGCTTTAATCAACTGTTTTACAACATGGAGGTCTAGTTGTGTCCTTCACTAGTTCCTGTTAAGAATGTCCTGCGCAAGCTGGGCCCGTGCCAGAGTATTTATACTCTCCCTGGACAGCGCCACCCGCAGGCCGCTCAGTATTATTTCATAAGTCTTTCTTTCATGAATGACTGATTCATGTCAGTGTGTGTTTCAGCACCTTTTTTACATTCTATACTGACACATTCAGAGATACAATACCCACATTTGGAGTGGAAGGACATGAGATCTACTGTTGTAGCCTATTTAATCACTGTAATACAGCATGTTTAAATGTAGAAAAAGATGCATTTTAAATCTGGAGCCTTCGCAGGTTTTGACCTGATTTGTTGTTGCAGAGCTCCTAGTAAAGAGTGGTATTACCAGAGGATGGGAACAAGTAGTTTGCCTGCTTGCTATCAAGGAGCGTGGAGGGGGAAACAAGGTTTTATTTCACATGCCATCTAATTATAACTTTGTTATTGTGTAGCTGCCTATTTCTCTCATCCTAAATGTTTATTGTTGATTAACATTAATTTTAACACTGAACTCAGAAGCAGAGTATGCAAGCACACCTCTGTTTCAGATGACCAACTCATGTTTCCTTGAGATGGGGAAATGTCACTGCAGTCCACAGGCTTTAGGACTTTGCTTCTTTCACTAACATGTTATCACATTCCATTTTCCAGTTTCCCGAGTGAATGTCATTGTTTATGTCTTCCAGCAATGTGACACTATTGAAAAGTACATAAAGAATGAAATGCAGTTTGGTTCTGCCCCATTTAAGAACTTTGTCATTAGTTTAGTCAACAATGACATTCTTCAACTTCAGATCAATCCTGAGCAAAGTAGCCTGCAGCGGACAATAGTAGAGATAATCGTTCATGCAGCAGCCGTCGTCTTCTGTGGAAACAATAACATCCTGATTCCACTGCAAAATCTGGCACTCAAGCCTGCTGAAATGGTGGTATGGTTCCTGTTCATATTTTGTTTTAACATTTCCGGAAGTAAATGTCTTCACAAAAGTCTTTCCAGATTAAGTTTAATCGTTAATGCATTGGTTGTATTGCTTAACTGTGTAAATCACAAGAGTTCCTACTTGCTTAGCAAGTTAAAAGTGAAAATAATAGTTGCAGATTCTCTCTTTCTGGACTTTTGACATTTACATTTGTCAGAAAGGAGAATAAAACAAATTGTGATCTCGGCTATAGATCCTGTATTTCATACTTCTGATGATAAGTGACTCTGAATATCGAGAGTACAGCTGGAAGTATTTTGTATCAGAAACACCATGCAGCAAAATGAGCTTAACCAACTTATGTTTTCTCATCCTCCATCTTTTCATGTTCTTAGCTTGTTAATTAATATTTTGTTTTTGTTTTATTTTCCCCCATTTCCTTTTTCTGCAAATTTTCTTCTTTCTGCTGCTTCTCTCCTGAAGGCATTGATTGCTTGCTGGGTGGGATACAGTTCCACTGGTGCCCGTTACTCCTTGGTACTCTGTCAAAGTTGCCAGTCTTTGAGTGAGCATTCACCCATGGGAGGAATCATAAATGACAGAGCCCAACTAAGCTGAGCTAACTCGGCACAGCCCAGGGATAAAATCTGGGACCTGATCTGTAAGGTTCAGTTACTAACTACCTTAATCAGCTGAGCCACTATGGGAGCATTTATTTTAATATATATATTTTATTTATTTTTATGAACAAAAATGTGACTCTTCATTTTTTTTTTTTTAAATCAACATTTTTATATGGTTGTTTGTTGAATAATAGTAGCTGATGCATTGCACAATTAAACTTGCTTTCGGCCCTTTAGCTACACAGGTTGTAAAGTTGTGTTTGGCATGCTGTGAATTTATTCATTATCTGATGCACAGAAACACAAGATTAAGAAAAGGCTCTTCCAGATGACTTCAGTCATCTTGCCATTTAAGTCCATGCTGAGAACTGTGTTCATTTCAAAACCTGTATCGCCTAGAAATGATTGTCAGTGATATTAAAGGGTGATCACTGTATTTGCATAACATTCCTCTTTCTGCTATTTTAACAGTGGTTACCCTGTTTTATTTTAATTCAGTTAATGTTTTCCATTAAAATAGCTGACAGAGGAATATTGGCTGAATGAGCAAGGTCTTTTGCATGCTAATATTTCCAACAGTAATTTTTATGCTTATATCTCCTACTCTGTTATATCAAGACTCTGTCCACCTTTTGAAAACTATAGCTAGGTCTTTAACCAAGTGGTGGTTAATAATCTTCCAATCAAGTCTGCACTTGGTAGCCGTTGGTATTCTGTATGAAGAAAAAAAATTCTGGCAGAACTATGGTATAATCCTGATTATTGCTGTAAAAGTTGCTAATTGTTCCCCTTGTAAATCAGATTAAATTGATAAGACATTTTGTTTTTCTGTCCACCTCGTAACGTAAAATTGAGTGAAAACGAAAAAGAGAAAAAAATCTCCACAAATTGAAGTATAGATCACTGAATTGCTCCATGATTAAGTGTTATAAAGGGAGATATCTGTACACTTAATGGTGCCTCTAGGACTGCTGGCTGGAATAGCCAGTGAATATATATTTTGCTGCAACCATGTGGAAAGTGGATTCCGGCATGAGTATCCATTCTTAGCTGGACTTTGATGCCACAGCACTAGTAGTTGAACAAAACATCTGGTCCCAGGCAGCCTCTAGCTAGCAGTTCAAAATCAAGTACAATTATTAGCACTTTTTACTGACTCTTAATATTGATACATCCCAATCTTATGTTTTTGTTTTTGTGATCAATTTTTAGTCTTGCTTTGATTCTCCTTCCCTTCATCCAATTTTTGATCTTTAGGGCTCCCATTCTTCTTTTCCCCCATCAAGCAGCTTGGCATGTGACTTACTCTCGGGTTTTGGCCAGCGCTCTTGAGTTGAATGCTCAAAGCTTTTTGAGAGGAGTCCAGGGTGACTTAAACTCCTTTCCAGCCCTGTGGGAAAGTACCTGGCGTCTGTTCAATATTTCTCCCTACGGGTGCAAGCAAGTTCAGAAACTCACCAAGTGCGGAACATGTTTTCATTCTGGTCAGGTTTGAAGGTGGAAAGGAAGGATGTGATCGCACTGGAGAGGGCGCAGAGGAGATTTACGAGGATGTTGCCAGGACTGGAGAATTTTAGCTATGAGGAAAGATTGGATAGGCTTGGGTTTGTTTTCTTTGGAACAGAGGAGGCTGAGAGGAGATTTAATTGAGGTGAATAAAATTATGAGCGGCTGAGATAGAGTGGATAGGAAGGACCTATTTCCCTTTAACGGAGACATCAATAACCAGGGACATAGATTTAAAGTAATTGGTAGAAGGATTAGAGGGGAGTTGAGGAGAACTTTTTTTCACCCAGTGTGGTGGGGGTCTGGAACTCTGGCCTGAAAGGGTGGTAGAGGCAGAACCTTCACCACATTTAAAATGTACTTGGATGTGCACTTGAAGTGTCGTGGCCCACAAGGCTACGGACCAAGAGCTGGAAAGTGGATAGCTCTTTTTCAGCTGGCACAGACACAATAGGCCGAATGGACTCCTGTGCCGTAAATTTCTATGATTCTATGAATGATTGCTGGTAACGGGTATAAAAATTCACTACCTAAAGGGGTAAAAATTACGTTCATGTTTACCGGGGAAAAAAAGCCTGCTGCTTCTCATCACTTTTTTAAATACATTTTAGAATGCATTCTTGCCCACCATGCCGGAGGACATTACCGTAGAAGCCAGGGGCTGGACTGATTTACAGAATCTGATGTGGTATCGTAAGTGACAAAATCTGTCTTTGAATTTATTTACGAATTTGAAAAATGTTTAATTATTAAGCAATAATTGGTAAACCCCTTTATTTTTCTTCTCAGAGTGCCCAAATGGACATCCATGTGTTGTAGGAGAAGTAAGAAATCATTTATTTTTTCTGATTTTTTTTTTTTTTTTAATTGACATATATTTAAATGCCATATACATGAAATGTGTATTTGAACGGAGCGCATTACTGTTTTCTAATTGTAGTGTGGACAGCCTATGGAAAAAGCTCGCTGTATTGAATGCAAAGCTGAAATTGGAGGACTTGGCCACGTATCAGTTACTGGATTCAGTCGTGCTGATAAGTAAGAGCATTTTCATACAGGTCAAATAAAGAATAGCCTTGCCTAAAACTAAGAAAGCTATTACAGTTAAGCAATGCTTTAATCTACTGGGCACTGAGGTTTTTTGGCATCAGTAAGATTAGCTTGGTGTCTTTGATTTTTTTTTTAATAGCTTAGAAATTATTGGTGAAAAGTTTATTTCTGTGGTACTGTTCAACAAAGATTGGCTCATGCCCAAGCATCCAGAGAAATAAGTTGATGTTAGTCGTGGTTGTAGTTGAAGCCATATTTAATTGTTCTTTATAAGAAAGTTTACAATTTTGTCTTGAACAGAAAAGTAGAAGCAAAGTACCAGATTAAAATAGTTCAGTCCTATCTCCTGCCAACAAGCAACATTTGATGGGTAGATCCCAAAATGTCCACAATTTTTAAAGTCTATAACCTGGAAATTACTGAGTGATGTTATCAGATGCACATTCATATTAAATTCTTTTTTTTCTATTTAATGGGGGTGTAACTCATTTAAAATAAATAGATTAATATACAGCACAGAGTCAACCATGTTGGTGGAGGACTGGAATCACATAGAAGCCAGTGGATAATAATGGCAGGTTTCCTTCTCTAAAGGACATTATATATTCTGCTCTGCAAGACATTCCACTCAGCTGGCTTGTTGATTATTCACCCAGAGAGTGGTGAACCTGTGGAATTCTCTGCCACAGAGGGTGGTGGAGGCCAGTTCATTAAATATATTCAAGAAAGAGTTGGATATATTTCTTCAGGCTAAAGGGATCAAGGGATATGGGGAGAAGGCAGGGACAGGGTACTGAATTTGGATGATCAGCCATGATCTCATTGAATGGCGGAGCAGGCTCGAAGGGCCGAATGGCCTACTCCTGCTCCTATCTTCTATGTTTCTACGTCATCTTAAATATAGTTGCCAGACTTGAGTGTCAGGCAGTCTTAGAGTTTGAACCTTTTGACCACATGTTTGGTAAGATATTACCCATTGTGCTACTGGACTACAATTTGTATTAAATTCCTTTTGTTCACTCAACTGTGAAATTTGTTAATTTTGCTGAAAAAAATGACTACAGTTTATCCCATCTAAAGGAACTTTTCTTCAGACCTAAATGCACCTCTTTTTATGAAGAATGTATTATACAGTAGTCAATTTGTCTGATTTACAGGGTAGACAGAACACAAGTAGGGCATGTTCTGGGAGATCCAGGCAAAAGAGAAACAGTCGTTGCTCCTGACAGGCAGATGTCCTCAGTGTCATTTCTACTTATTCGTCTAATGACACACATGGCTATGATTCTAGGAACAATGAAGGATCTCCAGGTATTTAATTTGTTTAATAGTATTTTGGTTTTAGTTTAATAGCGCCTGATATAATCCAGCTCATCGGTTACATAAACACTACAGGGGAAAAATTTGGGCGCTAACTTCGCCAGGGCGCTACTTTTAGTGCCCTGAAAATGTTAGCACCCCCCGGGCTGTAAATTCAGTGGCAGCGCGCCAAGCACGAGTCGGGGCGCTACTGGAAGCGCTCCACCCCCTTCCTGGGGCGCTACCAGTGAATATCGCAGAGCTATGGGCAACAGCACCACGCGCGTCGGCACGTAGCGCTGCGGTATTACCGGCCTCCCTCCCCTGATTAGCAGCGCGCACTGGGGCCTTGCTGGACCACCGGGGAGCGGGTGCCGGGAAAGCAGACTGGCACTCGGAGTGCCGGGCTGAGTGATCATGGCCGGCACCCCAAATATTAGAGGGGAAAGGGGCAGGTGCTGGCAGGCGGCCAGGAAAAATAAATGGCCGCCCGGCACCTACCTATTTAAATACCACTGCCGCGGCTGCAAAATCGCCATCCCGACCCTGTCAGACATATCGTCCGGAAATAGGTCGGGGGGTGCAGCTGAAGTTTGCGGCCAGGACGCTGACGTCATCGCCAGAGGCGCAGTGCCGCGGGGCGCTACTGGCTACTGCAGCCGCTAACCTCCCGCTGAATTTCGTGGGAGGCGTTAGCGGCGCCGCGCCCGGGTGCTAGGGTCTTTGCGCCCCCCACCAGGGGCGCTAACGGGAGGCGCAAAGCAACCCAATTTTTCCCCCTACAAGTTTCTTCCCAGAATCTCTCTTTCTTAAACCGTCACCAGGATGTCGAACAATTTCCTCTGCAGTGCCAGTTTTTGTTACTGAGAAATCTTGCTTAAAAGCCAAAGTCCATAACTCGGGACATCAACAAAGCTGAACATAGTAGAAGAGATGATGAGGTAAATCAGGAATTTGTGATTAGGTGCTGCAAATCTTTGGTTTTAAAAGCCTGTATATTGTAAGAGGAAGGAAAAACTGAGGCAAAAAGGAGATCTGTGGTTTTGCAGTCCTGGGAAAGAATGAATTAAGAGGAGATGGTTCATGTTTCCTGGTTCATGTTTCAGTTCTATATTTTTCAATTAAATATTTGCATATTGGACTTCTATTTGGTAAGCCTGACCCTTTTCTGATAGTCACACTCAGATTTCACTAGAGAGCAGGTTTCATCAGTATTCAATAGTTGCAAGAGCTCCATGTTTGACATCAGAATATGCATTCTGCAGACCCCTTCTTGTAACACTAAATACATCAGTTGTGACTAGCAGAGAAATTGAATTATTTTTGTGGTCCTTTCAAATCGCTGCTTGGCTTAAAGACAAGCCTCACACAAATTAAACTTGAGGTGATGTCGGAGTGTGGCAGCTTTCCACATGAAAGCACTGCCACAGGGCATACCATTTTACATGTAATTATATAAAATGCAGGAGCTGTGAAGACTAGCAAAGGTGCCATACATAGGAAAAAAAGGAATATAGGCTGCATAGACTAAGGAGAGGCAAATCAGGAAATAAAGTGAAAATGGAATGTAAATAAATAAACAAAAGGCTAAATAGCGCTAGTTTAATGTCCCTGAATTAACCACTCAATAGCAGCAAGTTCTGATTCTGCAGCCTGTACCTGGTGACACAGTGGGTGTTTTCCCTCTGAGGATAGTGTCCAAGTACATCCGAGAGTTTTGAGATGAAAGTCCCCTCTTTTGACAGCTCAGAAAGAGCAATCATGTTGTACAGTTTTTAATGACTTCTCTAATATGGCACAATATCAACTCATGCACAAGGACGAAAGGGACCTGTTAGATGCAAATATTGCAAAAACAATATACGCCCTTCAAAATGAATCCAAGTTTCAATTACAAGATTACCTGCCAAAAGTAGACTACTGTTTTAATAAATTAACAAGCCTGTGTAATTTATTATGTGTTACTTTCTTCTCCATAGTCTGTAGAAAATATTATAAAACCTCATGTTCAATATCCAGTGGTCTTTCTCTGGCATCATATTGAAAAAGATATGGAACAACTCATGAGGTCACTGGGAAAGAGTGCTGATGAAACTGCCATAGTTGTTCATCTCGTTCTCAGCCGCCTCATTCAGCAAAAGCAGTGTAAGTACTTGCTTTTTAAAAAAAAAGTAGCAAAATAAGTTCCATAAGTACTTAAGAGAATAACTAGCCCATTTTTGCGCATGTCACTGAAATACTGTATCTTTTTCTTCAAAGTTTATATTCCAGTGCCTAGTTCAGGAAATGAAAAACTCTCCACGAAGCAGCAAAGAAATGTTTGGGAGAAATCTATTTTGGAAAATGTGATAACTCCTACAATGGAGGTGAGTTTTTTTCTTTGTGTTTGTATATATTAAAGTAACATGTTTAAATCACTTTTAAAGGTGGGAATCCCTTTTTGGAGGAATTAATAATACTTTGTTATAATAAATTTATATCACAAATGTATTAAAAGCTCTGTTTAGCCTGGCCATTTAAGGTCGCTGGTAGGTCTAAAAAGACAAATGCAAGTAATTATTCCTTTTTATAAACTCCTGAGGTTAATTAATGCAGCTTGTAAACTCCAGGTCAGAAGAGCCCAGCATATATAATCACCACCTTCCTCTTTTTAATATTATTTTACGTCTTTGCAATCTGTGTCCCCTTAAAGTGTGTGTCTGGAATGTAATGGACATGTGCCAGATGCAAAACTGTTTTTTAGGGTAATATGACTGATCCGACACACCCCTTTAACCTCACGCAAGATTCGGTACAGCGACAAATGTGGTAGCAGTCTTTTGATTCTGGAAGCTGTGCTCTTTTTTTCTAGTTTCAGGAGTGATATACCACGTATGACAAATGTTGCATTCTGCTGCTACAGTGTAACTGTGTATATGGCATGTGAATTTAAGTCCAGATAGTCTTAATATCTGTGAATAGGCACATCCCGAACTCATTCAGAGCTTAGTTGCTGTTGATAAGGGAAATGTGTATTCATAGCTGTTCATAATTTCCCAATTAGAAGAAACCTGGAGGAAAAGCCTGTTCTTAAAATGCTTTGTAGTGCAAATAGTGTTGTAGGCTGAGGAAAGGTGTGCCTCCATTTGCACTGAGGGAATGCTACTAATGCCGGAAAATCCTCCACACTGGATATGGTCAGATTGTGGCTTCCTGGGAAATACAGGCACAGGTATAGTTGATGACACTCTTTGGCTGACAGATCGATATCTCTGGGAAGCATATGAACCCAAAGCACAACCTTTTGAGAGAGGTTGAGACCTCTAAATATAAATATTAATAAAGGGGATCAAAGAGAGAAAAGGCTGTTTTATAGGTAGGTTTGATCATATTGTGAAATATACTTTTTATTAAATTAGCATTGTTTTGAGCCATGAATATTTGCATTCATAGGGAAGAAACATGACACATGGTTTTAAGTGATTTGATAGGTTAAGTTTCTGCTTTTTCATTGGTAGATTTTCAACACTTCATAGTTCGAGTTCTCATTGAGGCAGTCAGGTACAGGAAATTTACATACAAGAGTGCTGAAATGTGTGCTTGTGTACTGCTTTTAATGATTTAATTACCAGTGCATCGCCCATGGCACTGCTCATAGTAAGTTGGATAATCACTGGTTTATGATGATTATGCTATATAATGCACAATGTACTATTCTGCTGCTAAAAAGATGCTGTTTGCTTTAGGGTCACAAAGTTTAATTGTTGTTACCTAAACACTGGGTGAGGTAAATCATAGTTGAATTGCTCTTTGTTAAGGGATGTTTGCAGATTGGAAGGTTGTTGAAAATTTCAGGTTGCAGATTAGATTCTAGATTTTTTTTTTTTAATAATGTACTTGCTAAGGTCAGTCACCAGCCACAGGCATTCTGATGCTGTATTAATAAAGTTGGTATACAAAATAACAGTGACTACTATTCAAAAGTAATTAATTGGCTGCCAAGCACTTTTGGATGTCCTGAGGGCGTGAAAGGTGCTACGTAAATGCATGTTCATTTTTTTCTTCTGTTTCGATTTCTCTCTGCATTGCAGATGATTGGCCTTTTTTGTTTTTTGTAATTTTGTTTTTAAAAATGTCACACAGAAATTTGCATGTGGATAGGTGTGGCAAAATCATTCAGATTTGCCATCATTTCACCTGTGGAACTTTATTTTAACAGAACCTGGACAGAAAACTTGTGGATGTTAACAGCCAAATAAGTCAGGATAAGAGAATAAGTTCTAATCCTATTGTCAAAATTGTGTACGGGGACCCCCAAACATTCCTTAAACTGCCTCAAAAGACCCCCTTGCACTGTTCTACTATATGGACCTGCAGGAAGAGAATTTCCATTGAACATTTGAGACACATATTGGAACATAAGGATGGGAAAGATGCTGTACCCATCCTGTGGCGGTTTCTACAAAAGGTACTTGGTGCAACTTGTTTTATAGTCTCGTATATATTCTAGTAAAGTGTTATTTCTTTTATCCATTGAGAGATGTACTAGCTCCACAGTAATGACCGCCCTCACCTTAAAGAGCATAAAAATTCTTTTGGAAGGAGGAGAAAGCTTGGTGTAAGCTGAATGAACCCAGTTGCTGAGTGCACACACACTTCTTCAGTAAACACTAACAGAAAGAAAAATGTATTGCTAACTAGCATGATATTTACCTGTTCTTCCAATACTTGGGTTAAGGATAACTAAAGATCTGTGACTCTTGGAGAAAAAGACTTTATGCTCATTCTTTTTAAAATTGTACATTTTAAAATCTCTGGCAAGTATTTTCAATATTGTAGCCACGTTTATAAAAAAAAAAAACTCATTAGTATCTCAGACACACACTAAGTTGTAAAGTTGCTTCTGTGCCGGCTTTAAGTCTCCTGGATAAGTATTACTTCATGATGCACAGAAGGGTGAAATTCTACACAAAATATCTATTCCTAAATTGCCTCTAAGCACTCATTTTAAGGCATAAAACACAGGAATAAGGGACAGCTGAAATACATAATTTAGCATACCTATCAAAAACAACTACTAGAATTTGTGTAGTCTACTCTTAATTCAAAATTTGCTTAATTCAAATAATCACAATTCAGTTTTTAGCACTAAATTCTCACTTTAATGTGTTAAATGCATAATTTACATGATTAGATCATTTGATTAGTACAAAAAAACTTTGAATTATGAGGAGTAGACTTTTAACATAGAGTCCCATGGTGCTTCACAGATAGGTGTTGGAAATGGATACCGAGCTAGAATAGAGTTATTGGGAAAAGTAATGGAAAGCTTGGTTGAGGGATGGGTTTTGAGAAGGTTTTTATGGATGGATAAAGATGTGCAGAGAGAGTAGGACCAAGGCAGCTAAAAGCTGCATTGCCACTGGTGGGGTGAAAGGAGGGGAGAATGAATACAAGGCTGGCACTGTAGCGAGAAAATATAAAGGAGGGATTATAGGACTGGAGCAAGGCCCTGGAGGGATTTGTCAATGGGCATGAGGATTTAAAATGTAATATGTTGGGGGATGGGGAACTAGTGAAGGTCAGTGCGGACTGAAGGAATGATTGAATGGGAGTTGCTGTGTGACTGGGTATGAAGGGAGGCGAACGAGAGGCCGGGAAAGGAGAGCATTGGAATAGTTGTCTGAAAGTGACCCAGCAAGGATTTCAGTACAAATGTTTCATCGTTTGTAACATTTTAGTATAGTGTGTATTAATTGGAATATTCCAATATCAAAGCGCACAGCTCGTTTCATATTTTCTCTGTTCATGTTGTCATTAACAGCACAAATCTTCCTTGTCTGTAAAGTAGTGAACTGTAACTTGCTGATCCAAGTTGTATTGTAGGTATGATTCATGGCACTTCTGTAACCTGTTAACAATCTCCTAATGTGCAGGAAGCTCAGTTAAGGCTGGTGAAGTTCCTGCCAGAATTACTGGCACTTCAGTACGACTTGGTGAAACGATTTCAGAATGCAACGGATGTAGCTGCGCAATCTGTTTCCGAGTTTCTTCAGAACTTTAGTCCAGGTAATTATCTTTTACAAAGAGGCTCAGACTTGAGTCCTTTTTGAACAAAGTGCCTGTCCTTATTCCAACATGTGCTTTGGTTTCTTCAGAGTCTGTAAAGCGTACATTTGCATCCCAAGTCTCGTGCTTCCTTTATGTGTGGAATCAGCTTCGAACATTCCTCGTTACTAATGGTAAGTGTTACCTGTATTATAACATTTAAATTAGGTACAAAATGCATTTTTAGCTATTTGCCTCACCAAATGAATAAAAGTAAACTGCAAAGTTGTTTGATAGAAAGTAATCCTACAAATCAGAATATTGCATTTTAGTCAAAACATAGTTTTTGTTTTGTGATGATATCAGCAGGATACATTTCTGATCAAAATATAGAATAATGATTAATTAAATTCTCCAGGTGGACTGGGGTACCCAAACAATGGCTCACGAACCACTTCTCATCCCTGAGTCCCAGCAGTTGGGCCCACTAGGCCCAGACAATTTGCACTTACATTTCTTACTTGTTGGTTTGGCCTATTTGAATTTTCTGAGCCTGAAGGTTTGGTGGATAAATCCTAAATCAGAACATTTAAAAGAAAGACTTGCATTTATATAGCGCCTTTCACAACTGCAGGACATCCCAAAGCGCTTTACTGCCAATGAGGTATTTAAAAAAAAAGTGTAGTCACTGTTGTAATGTGGAAACGGGCAGCCAATTTGAGACTGGCATTCACTTCCAGGGTAAATGGCTGAGGCAAAAAGCATGCCACCTATTATGAGCACAGCAAGATTCCACAAACAGCAATGTGATAATGACTAGATAATCTGTTTTTTTTGTGGTGATGTTGGTTGAGGGAAGAATATTGACCAGGACACTGGGCCTTCTTGGTGCCATGGGATCCTTTAAGTCTACCTGAGAGAACGTCAGTTTAATGTCTCATGCGAAAGACTGCACCTCCGATAGTGCAGCACTCCCTCAGTACTGGTACTGGAGCGACAGGCTGGATTTTGTGCTCAAGTCGCTGGAGTGGGACTTGAACACACGACCTTCTGACTCAAAGGCGAGTGTGCTGCCGACTGAGCCACGGCTGACACTAATCTATTATAATTTAATATGTTTTATCCGTAGCTTATAATAAATGCAAACTAAAGGGAGCATTGACTTAAATTTTATATATTGATCCTGAGGCACCATAGCATATGGCTAAGCAGCCCACAAAAATAAAACTATTTGGGCACTTCTGAGGTGGACGATCTCGGAATGAAATTACTACTGGCATCCAAAAATGCTAAAGTGCCATGTTACAAGGATTTCAATATTTTTAATTCTAAAGATAATGGATTCCTTTTTTGTTGCAAATCACAAACTATTTTACAGGTGCAATTAAGATTCCTGAGGAGTACTGTGCTATGGATTTGGACATGCACAACTGCAAACTTGAAGTTCTGCTCCCGCGTCGACAGGATCTTGGCTTATGCTCTACTGCGTTAGTTAGCTATCTTATAGCTCTTCAGAATGACTTTGTTTATACTGTGGAGAAGTACACTAGCAAATCTACACCGTGAGTTTATATCTACGTATATTGGTGCTTTCTCACTCTCTCATGTATTTTATATTGATGGTCTAATAGCAGGAGTTGCCCTGCTTAAAGTGAGTGGTCGTGTTTCGATCCATCTTTTTCTTATCTTGTGTTTCCATTGAACAACGTAAAATCAAATTTTCATTTTCCTTATTTGAAAAAAGACAAATGAATATCAGAAACCCCTAAACCCAAGTAATAAAAAACAAATGGATTGATATACATGTGGTTTTGAGAGTTGGGGTGATTTGAGGGCAACTTACACTTGTATAGCAACTATAATGTAGCGAAACACAACACATCAGGGTCTTTCCATGCCCAAAATTTGCAAACCAGCGATATTTATAGTCCGGCTCAATGTTCCCGTTGAGCTACGCGGCTGTGCAGCGGTCTGGAGGCCCCGCGTAGGCCGCTCACTGGCTTTTAAATGGAAAAAAACGCACATATGCGAAAATTTGAATGCAGCCAGTTGAAGGGGCCCTGCACCCAAAAAAAAATTAAGAAGGATAATTGGTCAGGTTGGTCATTTCCCAGTGGGTATGACCTCCGAAATCTAAATAAGAAAAAGTACCCTCCAAATTGGAACTAAATGGTGAAAATTTGACAATACTATTGGGAGGTCACAATGATGGAAGGTGTACAGAATGGAGTAAAGATTAAAAACCCAATCTATGTCTCAAGAGTGAATTGCATCCTCTCATGTTTGCAAATATGTAGCAGATGAGTAAAGAAGTGTACATGACCCATCAATCATTTAAACATATAAATGATTGTTTTTAGTCTTGTGTTCATCTTAACACATTGCATATTTCTTGACCTTTTATAGATACTCCGTTGGCCCATCGGATGTAGCTGACTTGCATGTAATCAAGTACGAGGAGGGGCGAGACCTGATTCCTCTCCTTTCATCCAACTGCCAATACACAATGGAAAAAGGAAGCGAAACTGTGCTAGAGTATGACCTGCAGAGAATTGAACAACAACTTACTAACAGATTCTTAAAAGGAAAACCACTTATAAGCTTAACAGTAAGTCAAAATAGTTACTATAAATGAGAATGGTTCCTTATAACTTAGTTTTGTAAATAAGCCTACATGTACCAAGTCTGTCATCAACTGTGAAAACCATAACCTAATAATAGATCTTATGAATTATGTTAATATGGTGCTATACATAGACTTTTTTTCAATTTTTCAGGGAATACCAACACTGATTTACAGACAAGACAGAAATTATGAAAACATCTTTAAAGATGTGAAGAGCAAGCTGACTCAGGTACTCATTATTTTGATGTTTCAAGTGGGCTAGAAGATAGCCTTGCACAATAATAAAAACAGAAAATGCTGGAAACACTCAGCCGGTCAGGTAGCAGCTGTGGAGAGAGAAACAGAATTAACGTTTCAAGTCGATTACCTTTCATCAGAACTGGAAAAAGTTAGTGATTTAACAATTTATAAGCAAGTACTGTACAGAGCCAGGGGGAAAGGGGTGGGAGGGAAGAAAGAACAAAAGGAAAGGTCTGTGATATGGTGGAAGGCAGGAGTGATTAAATGACAAAAGGGATGATGGTGCAAGGCAAAAGAGGGTGGTAATGGGACAATAAAGAAACAAAAGATGGGTCCAGTGGAAGTGCAAGTCTTGCACAATGTTGTCTTTCTCTTTGTACCAAACTTTGAATTCTACTCTGAATAGGGCAGCTACCTAAAATAAATCTCTGAACAATTTAGGAATGGGTTTGTTGTGGGTTCATACTGCATCAATGCGCCAGGTGTTTTTTTTATTGTTAGTTTTGCACCCAAGAGCTTTATGTTTATTGAGTAACCTATGGAAGTATTTTCTCTGTTGCCAACATTCATTCTTTAGAAGAGCACAGCAGAGGAGAAAAGGCAACAAAATACTGTGAACTTAAAACTTTGTTGAAAATAAACAGTTCTCCCAAAAATATTCCATTCTCCCAGAAACGGCAGTAGTACATGACTTTTTTAAAATTCAATTTCCCGCATAAGAGGTCACACTGATGTACCAGAATAGTATATTGATGAAAAGGGAAACACCAACAGACTTCAATCCCCTTCTTCCCCATCCAAATAAAAGGTGCCTTAATGTTGTCCAATTTTTGGCATTTTCCTTACTTAGTTTCCTGTCAGTCCATCTTCATATTAAACTCATATCTACTAACGTTTTCCCTTTTAGGAATTACTGCCAAACTCTGTTATTAATGCAATAAGTGGTGAGCTACAGTCGTACAGTGATGTGTGTGAAGCATTCACTGCCGTGGAAGTCACCTTAGGATTTTTGGCCATGTCAGGGGGGAACCCTGATCTACAGCTGGTGGTTTATCTGAAGGAAGTATTGCAAATGGGAGATCAAACTGCACCTCACGTACTGGAAGTAAGTACATATTTATCCTGATTGCATAATAGATTGCTCTGGATCTCTTTTGTTAATGTGACAAAGACTAAGTGGGGAGTTTTTCGGGGGGGTCAGTGGACGCATTCGGTGGTGGGTCGGGTGGGAAAAAAATGTTTTGACTGCAGGTCGGGACCTTGCTGTCAACCCGCCGCCACATGACTTTCCTAGATGTCGGGTGTGTAAGGGCTGAAAAGACCGGACACACAGCAGCGGGGGAGGCAATTCAGGTCATTATAACCTTGTTAACAGCCCATTAAAAAGTATTTTCAGCTCGCCTTACCTTTTTACGAGGTCGCCCATGGGGTCCATGCTGCTCGGGGATCACGTCGGGTTAGGAGGGCGGGTGTTGTATGACCTTGGGATCATCTCATTACTTGACAACTGCAAATATGCTATAAAAGCTCCCATCTCACAGCTGTTCACTTTCCAAGCTCAGAAGCTGTTGCTTACTGCATTTGGAAGACAGATTGAGCTTTATGCAGATTGCAAGTGTTTGGAGCAAACTCTTTATCCAGTGTCACCTCATTGGAACAACCTCTCACCATTGACAGATCGCTTCGGTCATCTCTAGTTCACCTGCCATCTATTACATTAGCATTGGTGCCCTTGAAACTATCTCGCCATGGTTCTCAAAATCCTACCACGATCAGCCCCAACACCAGCAGCACCAACAACAACACCAACCTTCTCCGCAATCACCTGATGCTGCACAGGACAGAAGGCATCAGCACCCAACCACATTGCTGCCCGGGGGGACTAGGGATGGCCTCACCATGGCCAGATTTATTTCACTTGACACTGTACACCCTGGCTGCCACATAATGCACTGGGTTGGCACCACTCCACAGCAACACCATAAAGCATCCCTACAATGCCCAAGCTATTTTCACACTCATCACCATTGCGGGGGGTACCATTATATCTCACCATTCACTGCAACTCACTAAGCCACTTCCAAAGGTGCACACACATTTGTCCAAGAATGCAAAGTGTTGGAAATAAAGGTTTCAATGTTTGACACCACACTAACAGAAACTTTAAATGAACATTGCATAAAACACTCAAGTGCCTACCCTTGTGTGTTGTTAGCTGGTATGATTGGACTAGGGTGAGTGTGAGGGATGGCTAGTGAGATGGGGAAGTGATAATATAGATAGAGAGGGATAGGCGGAGGTGCAAGGTAAGTTGGTGTGAGTAAAGATGTGCAGGAGTAGGGTAGGGATGGCAGAGTAATGGGGCTGTGATGAGTGGCACAGCAGGATGAGGTTCAGTGTGGCTTTGCAGTAACGTTTCGTGATGTACTGAGATCATTGAAAGGTTTGCGCCACTGCAGCCAGGTACTCCTGACGATATCCCTGCTTGTGTCCTCCTGTGCAATGTGCAACTAGGCTGCGTTGGTCTCCTGGGGAGGCCTCTTCTGCCAATTGGAAGGGAAGAGAACCTTCCTGCGTGCTGTGACTCCCTCCCTAAGCATACGGAGGGAGTGTGGGAGAACCTGGGTGCAACCGTGCACCTCTGTGCAGTGCTTGTCAATGTTTGCAGCACCTCAATGCTGTAGAACACTGACAGCACAACTGTCAAAATCAATTTGCGCATGGTCCCTTTAAGGAAACTGGCTGATGACACTTCATCAAACGACGTCATCAGACCCGGTTCCTTCAGTTGGCCGGCAAAGGCGCTGGGCGGGCTTAGCAAGCCCTATCAACGTAAAATCATTCTACAGAGCGGGCTGGAGTCAGCAGCGGGATCGGGACCCGCCACTGACATCACCCACTGAGGTAGGGGAAACCGTGGCCTAAGTGTTTTTTGCCCTTGAACCCGTTGGAAATTATTCCTATTTTTGTACCAAATCTACAAGTATAAATGGCTTTCCACTTCCTTCTTATCCATAATTGGTAATGATGTGTAAAATGCACCACAGTAATATTCAAACCTCTTCATGCTCATGCTCAGTGTTTTTTGGTGAAGTGTCAACTTGACTTCAGTTGATAGCACTCTCGCCGTTTGAGTCAGAGCTTGTGGGTTCAAGTCCCACTACAGGACATGAGTACGTCTTTTAGGCGGATACACCAGTGCAATACTGAGGGAGTACTGTGGTGTTGGAGGTAAGATTCTTCGGATCAACACTAAACAAAGACACCTCCTACAAAGGCAAAATACTGCAGGTGCTGGAAACAAGACGCCTCCTGCCTGTTCAGATGCTTCGGGTGAATATTGGCCCATATTTTGCGGCCCCTACGGATGCGTACAAGATGCGTTTGCGCCCGTAAGGGCCGCGCAAGTTCTGGGTTTTCACACGCGAAGCGCATGCGCGAAAACCCGGAAATTGCGATCTTCTTGACAGATCCAACGCATCCCCAGGAAAAGGGCATCCGTGGGCAGAGAGTTGAGCTATTTGCCCAACCTCTGCCCAGCAAATGCCCGTGAAATTCTTACGCCTGGTAAAAGCAGGCATACGGCGTGCTTTATCCATTGTAAGAGTTTGAAAACTTTTTTATATTCATTTAAACATTAAAACACCTGTAAGATAAGGTAAATTTATTTTTAGGCCCTTTAAAACATTTAAATTTATTTTTCAAAAGTAAATATTTGTTTTAAATGTTTAATTATATGGTATTTTAATTAATTTTAAATCTGTAATTTTTAAAAATTTATCTGTTAATGTGTTTTTTATGTGATCCCCATTTATGCTTATGGGGTTTCAGAATCTCCATAAGCATGAATGGGGATCACCCTTCTTTCATTGGTTGGGCCAGCCCACATGATCCCAGGGGTGCTTGCGAACCACATGTGCCCCTGGGATACGTGGGCCTCTACACACGTCTACGCGTAGAGGCCAAGGAGCGCGCGTCTCCATGGATCCCGAGGCAGAAGGTAGATTTTTTGCCGGTCGGAGGCATCCGCCCGTGGGAAACCTCTGACTGCAAATTCAGGCCCAGTACTGAGATCCCATGACATTATTTGAAGAAGAGCAGGGAGTTCGCCCGGTGTCCTGGCTAAGATTCAGTAGCTCAACCCACACCACCAAAAACAAATGAACTGGTCTTCATCTAATTTCTGTAGTGGGACCTTGCTGCAAGCAGATTTCCTACTGCATTTACCTATTTAAGAAAGGAGAAAGCAGGAAACTATAGACCAGTTAGCCTAACATCTGTCGTTGGGAAAATGCTGGAGTCCTTCATTAAGGAAGCAGTAGCAGGGCATTTAGAAAATCATAATGCAGTCAAGCAGAGTCAGCATGGTTTTATGAAAGGGAAATCATGTTTAACAAATTTGCTGGAGTTCTTTGAGGATGTAACGAGCAGGGTGGACAAAGCTGAGCCAGTGGATGTTGTGTATTTGGATTTCCAGAAGGCATTTGATAAGGTGCCGCATAAAAGGTTACTGCATAAGATAAGAGCTCACGGAGTTGGTAATATATTGGCATGGATGGATAGAGAATTGGCTAACTAACAGAAAGCAGAGAGTCGGGATAAATGGGTCATTTTCCGGTTGGCAAACGGTAACTAGTGGGGTGCCACAGGGATCGGTGCTGGGGCCTCAACTATTTACAATCTACATTAATGACTTGGATGAAGGGACCGAGTGTAATATAGCCAAGTTTGTGGATGATACAAAGATGGGTGGGAAAGCAAGTTGTGCAGAGGGCTCAAGGAATCTGCAAAGGGATATAGACAGGCAAATGAGTGGGCAAACTTTTGGCAGATGGAGTATAATGTGGGAAAGTGCGAGGTTATCCACTTTGGCAGGAAAAATAAAAAAGCAAATTATTATTTAAATGGAGAGAGATTACAAAATGCTACAGTTCAGAGGGACCTGAGGGTCCTTGTGCATAAAACACAAAAAGTTAGCATGCAGGTACAGCAAGTAATCAAAAAGGCAAATGGAATGTTGGCCTTTATTGCAAGGGGGTTGGAGTATAAAAGCAGGGAAGTCCTGCTACAACTGTACAGGGTATTGGTGAGACCTCACCTTGAGTACTGCGTACAGTTTTGGTCTCCTTATTTAAAGAGTGATATACTTGCATTGGAGGCAGTTCAGAGAAGGTTCACCTAGGTTAATTCCAGAGATGAGGGGGTTGACTTATGAAGAAAGGTTGAGCAGGTTGGGCCTATACTCATTGGAATTTAGAAGAATGAGAGGTGATCTTATTGAAACATATAAGATACTGAGGGGGCTCGACAAGGTAGATGCAGAGAGGATGTTTCCCCTCGTGGGGAAATCTAGAACTCGGGGGCATAGTTTCAGAATAAAGGGTCGCCCTTTTAGAACTGAGATGAGGAGGAATTTCTTCTGAGGGTCGTAAATCTGTGGAATTCTCTGCCCTAGAGAGCCGTGGAGGCTGGGTCATTAAATACATTTAAGGTGGAGATACAGATTTTTGCAAGATAAGAGAGTGAAGGGTTATGGGGAGCGGGCGGGGAAGTGGCTTTGAGCCCAAGATCAGCCATGATCTTCTTGAATAGCGGAGCAGGCTCGAGGGGCCAAGTGGCCTATTCCTGCTCCTATTTCTTATGTTCTTATGTACATAACAATAGTAACTACATTTCAAATTAATTCATTGTATGTGAAGTGGTTGACCACCTTTCTGAGATAAGTGATGAGGTGCTATATAAATGCAAGTTGTTAAAGCCTATCTTTCTTTAGACTTGGGCAGTGATGGTGTCCACTGTGAATTTTACACAGATTTTTGATTGAAAATCAGTCCTTTTTTCAAAAAAGTTATTTTCCATGTTAGGGGAGCTATCTGAACCATATACGATTTCAGTAACAAGTGATTATGATTTTGTTTTCTTCTGTGTCCTTTTTATAAAAAAAAAAAATACTTTACCAATATATATTTTGATTTCTCCTGCAGTGAGTGCCATTTATCACTAAAGAAGGTGATTAGCTGACCCCCTCCTAATGCCACTTTGTATATGGCCACAAATAGATCAACGAGAGCATCTGGGTAAATTCTGCTGTCAATTTTGCCATTCATGCAACAGAGTGCCTCTGTTTTCTGCCCCTTCTTGGCAACTAAATTGAGAATGATGCCTCACAATGTGGGCAATCCCAGGGGAGAATCCATCTTCTACCATTGGGATGTAGTGTGCTCACATATCATCATGGTGCACCACTGGGACTTCATGTATTATAATGCTATCAGAAATTTATTGTTAGCAGACTTGTCCACCTTTAATTTTTGTGTTGTTTGAAGCTGATCACATGAAGTGTTTGGTACTATGAGGGCAGGCAGTGCAAGTGTTTTTATACATGTTAAATACTTCGTTTTTTACTCTAGGCATTGAAGAGGTGCAGCTTAAAGCACATCCAAGCACTTTGGCAACTCCTTTCTGCAAGAAAATCGGAATGTGTCCTCCGTCTGAAGCGGGTATGAATTGGAGCCTTTATCAGCAAGAATTCTTTTGTTTGTTCTTGGGGTGTGGGTGGCACAGGCAAGGTTACATTTATTGCCCATCCCGAGTCCCCCAGAAAAGGTGGTGATGGGCCTTCTTGAAATGCTGCATTTCTTCTACTGGTGTTCCCATCATGGTTTTGGGTAGGGAGTTCCAACATTTTGACCCAGTAACGATGAAAGAATGGTAGTGTACATCCAAGTAGGATGGTGTGTGACTTGAAGGGGAATTTGGAGATGATGGTGTTTGGCTACTTGAGTATTTTTGCAGCTGCAACCATTATTACTGTAATGAATTTACATGATTATGAATGGCCGTGGAGACTTGATTATATATTCCGTAATAATATACAAAGTATTTGTTCTGTTTCCAGTTAAATTTCATATTCAATTATGTTATCAAAGAGGAAGCATTGAAATCAATTGTTAAAATGTGAATTAATAAACAATCGGGTGTAATAGCTAAACAGCAACAGTGCCTTAAAATAGTTAGACGCTAGTTGACTTGCGAGATTCCCCACGGTCTCAGCCAGGCCACGATGTTGGAGTTGCCGAGCTAAGGCTACAAATTTCCCCACAAGAAGGCAGGCAAAATCCCGGGGAGCAGTAACTGTGCTGTCCCAGTTGCTACCGCATGGTCCAGTTCAGAGCAGTATTAGGCAGTGCCTGGAGACGGGATTCCTGGCTGCCCTCTTGGAAAGCTAAGCATGCATAACACAGAGAGCTAATGACGAGGAGGACGGAGCGGCTGAGGGACATCGTGCTCCCACTGCCACTGGATGCCAAAGAATTGACTTTCTGAACACGGCGTTGTAAAAATAGCTGACGTGTCCCTACGGGGAGTAAGCATTCCATTGTACTAGTACATATGGCAAATAAAATTGAATTGAATATTAATGGGCAAACGAATCTTCGAGGTGCTTGCCCTCCAGAAAAAACAATGGCTTAAATGGTTAACTAACTAAATGCATGATAGTGATTTACAGAGAAGTTTTAATATTCATAGGAATTTTTACATGATTATTGTATGTAAATAAGGGTACTTGGTTGTGATTACAAGGCAGTAATCTAGATTTTAAGGTTCAGGAGACATCTTAAACTATAAGAACACATTTTGAGCAGTGTATTATGTAACACAGATCTCCAGCCTATTACACAGTTTTCAGTTGTGAGGTTTTTCAGTTCTGACGGGAGCGTCCAGTGTACTGCACACTGCTCATTCATGATGGCCAGTGCACAGTAAGTACATTGAAGCACCCACATGCTTTGCCACAGCAGTAGTGAGCTTGGGTTCAGACTTAGCATGCTGTTGAGTTGCTGATCTACCCCTCTGGGGAGGAGCCATGTAGCTGCAAGGTGCCTCCATGCAGAAGGTGAATTTAACCCCAGGCCATTGTTGCATGTCTTCTAACAGTAGGCTTCGATTGGCATTGGCTGAAGTCTGAGAGCGGGTTAGCCAGCTATCTTTCATGCACCACATGGTGTGAAGAACAGTGGGATGGAAAGAAATATCTTTTATATAAAATAAAAGATAGGTTATGACTTTCACACTGCAGGGTCCTGACACTGATACTACAGGGTTAACAGTTGTGATAAGTTACTGTAAATTTATCAAGAAATAATTTGGTGTTTGATTAGTAGGAACATTGAGGGCCAATGTGCACCATAAAATGTTGAGTAATTAGATATTTAATGTTATAGTACGGATTACAAAAATGAATGATAAAATAGCTAAGTATTGTCCATATTTACTCATACTGTACAGTTTACAACCATTTAAGTTTTTGCAACTTGATTGATTCCCCAGTGGGAGAAACCTTTCATAAGATCAGAGAGACAAAAATGTACCAATTAAAAGTGTAGATTCTTCATTATTTTTGTGTTTTCAGGATCCTTTCTCAGGAATTAGAGAGGAATATAAAATGGACCTCAGTGATGAGGAGAAGAAACAATTGCATACCTTTTTCATGCAAGCAAGCGTAGATATATTCATACTGGAACTGCATGAAATGTTGACCCTGAAATGCAAAAATGTTCGATCATTGGAATCTTTCAACTCATCGTGGAGGTATGCCCCACTTGTTATAAAACTTGTACTTATAAATCACCTCATCGTGTCAACACTTCTTACTATCAAATTTTCAGTAGACAATTGAAGTGTAGCAAAATACAGTTTAAAGTAGTGGAATATACACACTGGTAAAATACAGTTTGCCATTGATTTATGAGCAGAAGACATTTTCATGGAGCAAAGTCTGGTCATAGCTCATTTTGATGGGATGAAGTACTCTGTTAATCTGGCGAGGAGCTGGTGATATGGTCATGTTCCACCCACCTTCTGACCATGCCACCTGGGAACTACTTTACTAGCAAAACAAGAGTCTCAAATCCAACTTTTTGAAACAGCAGTTGTGGAGCTTTTGGTGTCAATTTACATAATTATTGTGTACTGTTTACATAATTATTGTTTGGCAGATAATAAATGTATTCGAGCAAGCCAAGTTGCTGCAGTTTATCAGTGGCCTGTTCAGAGTGTCAGTCAAGATGGGCATAGAAATGTCCATGATCCACACTGTCCAAAGGAGAGGTGGGGGAGGGGGATAGCGACGGCTTTGAAGATGGATTGGGGAGGAGGAGGGAGGGAGAGAGGAGGCTCAGTTTCATATTTCTTTTTTTCAAAGCAACTTAAGACTTCCTTGTTTCCCAATATCTAAATCTCGTTTTTATTTTTTCCAGCTTGAACGTGTCTCTGAGATCTATTATGGATATGAAGGATGTGGATAATCTGCCAGAACTCGACGACCTCTTCCCAGCTAAAATTCTGTTGTCAAAGAGTGTGGCGACTTGGAAAGCAGCCGTGGCTTTCAAACGGGAACGATTACAGGTTTCAAGATAATTTTGAAGAACCATTTAGACAAAAGCTTTGTTTCACAGCGATAAATGTATAATTCTGATACAAAATAGAGATCATATAATAGGGAATTTTTAACAAAGAGATTACAATTGAACTCCTCACTGAAGCAATGATTTATGAAGGACTGTATCAGATATAACTGCCTTTTTCTTACACCTGCAGTTACTTTGAAGAGGTATTTGAAGTTTACAAAATACAGATTACATTATTAAAAGTTACAGTCAGTCATTGCTTATCTTGGTGTCTTAGTCCAAGGTTGATTAACCATTGGAACACAGCATGAAATTACAATTTTGCTGTGCACTGCATATACATTTATGTGAATACGGGTGTTGGAATATATTCTGCCTGCCATAACGAAAAATGCACAAAATCTTCTATTTTCATTTGAGGTGCCTTTCTGCTAAAAAGCTGCTTAAGAATGTGAATATTGGTTTCTGTAATGAAACTATTTTTGAATAAAACACTTGCAAGTGCTCATTTTTTTGAAAACTTTTCAGTAAACTTTGAAAACATAATGTTTGCTTTTAATTTTAGGTCTTGCTGTAAGTTTCTACTGACATCAAATAAAGCATGTTAATTAAAAATGGTGATACGATTTTCAACAAAGTGGCAAACCCTTATTATTTGAAAATTATGCAACAGCAAATCATGTTGGAAACACGTTAACATCACCTACATATGACATCATGACAAAAGTGCTTCTGGCTATTCTCACCCTCTAACTTAAAGCAATGTTGCTGAGAGATAATATAAAATTTGATAGCAACTTACATGACATACTGTGTTGTTATATACTACTGTGGTTAACCTCACTCAGCCTGAATGGCTATAACAACAACACCAACAATAACTTTTATTTATATAGCGCCTTTAACATAGTAAAACATCCCATGGCGCTTCACCGGAGTGGTAAAGAACTAAATTTGACACCAAGCTATAAGGAAAAATTAGGGCTGAGGACCAAAAGCTTGGTCAAAGAGGTAGGTTTTAAGGAACGTCTTAAAGGAGGAAAGAGGTTCAGGGAGGGAATTCCAGAGCTTGGGGCCTAGGCAGCTGAAAGCACGGCCACCAATAGTTGAGCAATTAAAATCAGGGATGCTCAAGAGGCCAGGATTAAGGGGTGGTTGTAGGGCTGGAGAAGATCAGAGAGATAGGGAGGGGCGAAGCCATGGAGGGATTTGAAAACCAGGATGAGAATTTTAAAATCGAGGCGTTGCTTAACCGGGAACCAATGTAGGTCGGTGAGCACAGGGGTGATGAGTGATTAGGTTAGGACACGGGCAGCTGAGTTTTGGATGGTTTCAAGTTTGCGTAAGGTAGGACGTGGGGGGTTAGCCAAGAGTGCGTTGGAATAGTCAAGTCTAGCGGTAACAAAGGCATGGATGAGGATTTCAGCAGCAGATGTGCTGAGGCGGGGCGGAGACGGCGATGTTACAGAAATAGGTGCTATTATGGCGCGGATATGTGGTCGGAAGCTCATTCCAGAGTCAAATACGACACCAAGGTTGCAAACAGTCCGGTTCAGACTTAGACAGATGCTAGGGAGAGGGATGGAGTCGGTGGCTAGGGAATGGAGTTTCTGGCAGGGACCGAAAGCAATGGCTTCAGTCTTCCCAGTATTTAATTGAAGGAAATTTCTGCTCATCCAGTACTGGATGTCTGACAAGCAGCAGTCTTAACAATTTAGAGACAGTGGAGTGGTCAAGAGAAGTGGTGATGAGGTAGAGCTGGGTGTTGTCAGCCATATGTGGCAGGGGGGTGGGCACCAGGATGAAACATTAGAAAGGAGAAACACGGTGCACAGAGGACTGGGAGAGACAAGCAGCACTAGAGTAAAAAAATAGTTCAGAAATAGGAGGGATCAGACTGGGCAAATGCAAGTCTAAGATAGGTTTGAAGTGCATGTAGCGTGGTAAATGAGGTCGGTGAGCTCCAGGCACAAGTCGACACATGGGACTATGATAGTGGCAATAACAGAGGCCTGGCTCAAGGGGAGGATTGGGAACTTAATATTCCTGGTTACAAGGTATTCGGGAAAGAGAGAAGGAAAAAAAGGAGTATTGATCAAATAAACTATTATAGCACTGCCGAGGGATTATGTAGTTGAGGGGTCAAAGACAGAATCTATTTGGTTAGAATTAAGGAACAATAGAGGAGCTATTATGCTAGTGGGTGTATACTACGGGCCACCAAATAGTGGGAAGGAGATGGAGGAGCAAATTTGCAGGCAAATTACAGCAGGATATAAGTAGTACAGAGTAGTGATAATGGGGGGCTTCAATTATAATATAAACTGCGATAGTAACAGTGTAAAGTGCAAAGAGGGGGAGGAAATCCTGAAATAACGTAGAAGAAAACTTTCTTGATCATTGTGTTTCCTGCCCAACAAGGGAGGAATCGGTGCTGGATCTAGTTCTGGGAATGAAGTGGCGCATGTTTCAGTGGGAGAGCATTTGGGGAACAGTGATCATAATATGATCAGGTTTAGAATATGGAAAAGGACAAGGAATAATCAAGTGTAAAAATACTTAACTGGAGGAGGGCTAACTTCAATGAATTGAAACGGGATCTGGCCCAGGTGAAAAATTGGTAGGTAAAACAGTAATTGAGGAATGGGAGGCCTTCAAAGAGGAGATAGTTTGCATACAGAGTAGACACAATGGGCTGGATTTTCATTGAGGAGGTGGGTAGGAGGCGGGACTACAACTTTCGGGGTTGTAGTCCCACCTCCATCGAGTTCTAGCCATCCCATGTGATTTTTGACTTGATTGACCTTGTTCAGCCCGCCCAGCGGGCTCAGCAGGCTAATTAAGGGCCACCCGGCAACAGGTGACATCACAGATTGACATTTCATCTGTCAAGACCTTTTGACAGATGAAATATCAGCATTTCACAGCTGTTTGAAGCTGTCAAACACTGACAATCTGTACTCTAAGTTAATTCTTTCCTCTCAGGATGGTTTAGAGATCTCCCCGGAACAGAAAGCTGAATGCTGCAATCTTTGACAGATCGCGGCCATTGTGCTTTCTGTGCCGGTGAGATGAGGGACTCCCGAGACCTGAAGGAAGGAAGGCAGGCTGTAAAGGTAAGTACATGTAAGCAAAACTTTAAACACACCAAACACACTTACCTCTGCACTCATGCACCCATCACTCACCTGAACACTGATATCTCGAGCCTGACGGCCCGCCTCGCTAACTTGGCGTGGTTTGGAGCTGTCGGGAATCCCACATTTCGCCAATGAAAATAGGGATTAAGCTAAAAACTGCCTGTTAACAGGCAGTTAATTGGCACTAATCCCCTTCCCTCTTCGGGGAGGCGGGTCCCAGTGCGGGTCGGGTACCCGCCTCCTTTGAAACTGGCATGGGGTGGGATGGGTTCGTGCCCCCCCCCCCCCCCCCCAATTTTGGTTTTTTAACCCCCCACACGCCTCCAATCCCGCCCCCTGAGTGCTGGCAAAATTCCCCCCTTTATTTTTTAAAAAGAGGCAAAGAGAGAGTATGAGAGCCCAGTGTTTAACATAAAAGGGAACCCAAAAGTCTTTTATGAACACATAGTAAAGAGGTAGTCAAAGGAAGGGTGGAGCCGATTAAGGACCAAAATGGAGATATTCTTGTGGCGGCAGAGTGCATAGCTCGGGTACTAAATGAGTACTTTGCATCTGTCTGAGGATGCTGCCAAGGAGGAGACTGGATCGGATAAAAATAAGGAGGTACTTAAAAGGTTGGCAGTTTACAAAGTAGAAAAGTCACCCGGATGCATCTTAGGTTACTGAGGGAAATAAGGGAAATTGTGGAGGCTCTGGCCATATTGTTCCAATCCTCCTTTGGATATGGGGGTGGTGCCAGAGGACTGGAAGATTGCAAATGTTACTCCCCTGTTTTTTAGGGGAGAGTGATAAACCTGGCAACTACAGGCCAGTCAGCCTAATGTGGGGAAATTTTTAGAGAATAATTGGGGCCAAAATTAATTGGCATTTGGAAAAATATGGGCTAATAAATGAAAGAGCAGAGATTTGTTAAAGGCAAATTGTGTTTGACTAACTTGATCGAGTTCCTTTATGAAATAAGAGAGGGTTGTGTGATTGTGTATTTGGACTTTCAAAAGGCGTTTGACAAAGTATCACAGAAACCTCACAGTGCAGATAGAGGCCATTTCGGCCCATCGAGCCTGCACCGACACATATCCCACCCGATCCCTGTAACCCCTACACCAACACATATCCCACCCTATCCCCGTAACCCCACGTATTTAATCCCCCTAACACTAAGGGTCAATTTATCATAGCCAATCATCCTAACCCGCACATCTTTGGACTGTGGGAGGAAACTGGAGCACCCGGAGGAAACCCACGCAAACACGGGGAGACTGTGCAAACTCCACACAGTCACCCGAGGCCGGATTCGAACCCGGGTCCCTGGCGCTGTGAGGCAACAGTGCTAACCACTATGCCACTTGTTAGCAAAATTAAAGCCCATGGGATTAAAGGGACAGTGGCAGCATGGATACAAAATTGGCTAAAAGACAGAAAGCGGAGAGTAGTGGTGAATGGTTGTTTTTCAGATGGGGGAAGGTCTACAGTGGTGTTCCCCAGGGGTCGGTATTAGGACCACTACTCTTTTTGATATAAATGACCTGGATTTAGGTATACAGGAAGTTTGAGGAGTAAATATGAACTAAATGGTACAATTTTAAAGGGAGTGCATGAACAGAGAGACCTGTGGGTGTATGTACACAAATCATTGAAGGTGGCAGGACAAGTTGAGAAGGATGTTAAAAAAGCATATGGGATCCTTGGCTTTATTAATAGAGGAATAGAATACAGAAGCAAGGAAGTTATGCTAAACCTTTATAAATCACTGGTTAGGCCTCAGCTTCTGGGCACCACACTCTAGGAAGGATGTCAAGGCCGTGGAGAGGGTGCAGAGGAGATTTACTAGAATGATACCAGGGATGAGGGACTTCAGTTATCTGGAGAAGCTGGGGTTCTCCTTAGAGCAGAGAAGGTTATGGGAAGTAACAACAGAAAATGCTGGAAAAACTCAGCAGGCCAGGCAACATCCGTGGAGAGAAATTAGAGTTGATGTTTCAGGCCTAACCCTTTTTCGAACTGGAAAGGAAATAAAATAGATCAAAGGCAGGGCTGCGATAGAACAAAAGTAAAAGAGACATTAAGAGGTATTCAAATGCGGTCTCCTCTACATTGGGGAGACCAAACGCAGATTGGGTGACCGCTTTGCGGAACACCTCTGTTCAGTCCGTAAGGGTGACCCCGAGCTTCCGGTCGCCTGTCATTTTAATTCACCGCTCCATTCCCACTCGGACCTCACCGTCCTTGGCCTCTTGCATTGTTCCACAGAAGCTCAACGTAAACTCGAGGAACAGCACCTCATCTTCCGATTAGGCACTTTGCAGCCTTCTGGACTCAATATCGAGTTCAACAATTTCAGATCATAACCTCGGCCCCTATTACATTTTTACTTATTTTTTTTCCACCCCTTTGTTTTGGATCTTCCCTTCCCCCCCTTTCCTTTTTTTTTTTCTCTCTCCCACACGGCAGCTGTCTCCCATCCTGCCAGTACACTTCACACCTAATCTTGCCGTCTTTTGTCTCCACTGTCCTATTACCGCCTCGTCTGGTTTTGAATACCTCTTAATGTCTCTTTTACTTTTCTTTTGTTCTATCGCAGCCCTGCCTTCGATCTATTTTATTTCCTTTCCAGTTTGAAAAAGGGTTAGACCCGAAACGTCACTCTAATTTCTCTCCACGGATGTTGCCTGGCCTGCTGAGTTTTTCCAGCATTTTCTGTTGTTATTTTGGATTTCCAGCATCTGCAGTATTTTGCTATCGTACTAAGGTTATGGGAAGATTTGATAGAGGTGTTCAAAATCATGAGAGTAGATAATGAGAAATGATTTCCAGTGGCAGAAGGGTCAGTAACCAACGGACACAGATTTCAGGTGATTGGCAAAAGAACCAGAGTTGACATGAGGAAACATTTTTTTTTTACACAGCGAGTTGTTGTGATCTGGAATGCATTGCCTGAAAGGGTGGTGGAAGCAGATTTAATAGTAACATTCAAAGGAGAATTGGATAAATACTTGAAAACTTTACAGGGTTATGTGGAAAGAGCAGCGGAGTGGGAATAATTGGAGAGCTCTACCAAAGAGCCAGTGCAGGCACAATGGGCCGAATGGCCTCCTGTGCTGTATCGTTGATTCTATGATACTAGATTCATGTCCTATGCCATAATTAAGCTTTACTGTACTGAAGCATATTTTCTACTGGAGAAGCCTCACCTTTGTCCCGTCTACCAGTCAGCGCAAATGCAGTCCAATAAACTCCTGTTGTCCGAGCATATCCAATTTTTTTTAACCTCTATCTTAACATTAGCATTTGCACACTGAGGATAAACCTCACTGCAGTAATACAGCTAAAGATGCAGCAGGTGGCACTATAAACACAGATAACAGAAGACTGCAGAACTGCATTTTGAAATCCTTGCACCAGACATTTGATATGTTTAAGTTTTTATTGTGCTGGTTTTGCTCTAGTGATCTATATTTACATTTATTTCCATAAGTCATCTCATGAATAGATTTTTAAAAATTTGAAATCGTGTGAATTATTAATGTAACCAATACTTGCGACTATTTTCCCTTCACAACATTCTTGCCTTTTTTACTATCTCCTCAGACTACAACAACTTCCATTAATACAGCGCCTTTCACATAGCAAACAATTGGGAATTAATCCTGAGAAGTAGGAATGAACTAGGGAGAGCTGGCCAAGGGAATGATTGAAGTTCTAAGAAGGCTTTTGAAGATAGAGGGGTACAGGGAGAAAATTCCAGAATATAGGAACAGGAGTAGGCCATTCAGCCCCTCGAGTGTGTTCCACCATTCAATAAGATCATGGCTGATCTGTATCCTAACTCTATTTACCAGCCTTGGCTCCGTATCCCTTAATACCCTTAGCTAGCAAAACTCAATCGCTCTCAGATTTTAAATTATTAATTGAGCTCGCATCTACTGCTTCTTGTGGGAGAGAGTTGCACACTTCTACCACCTTTTGTGCAAAGAAGTGTTTCTGAACTTCTCTCCTGAATGGCCTGGTTCTGATTTTAAGGTTATGACCTCTTATCCTAGACTCCCCCACCAAGATCCTAAAAACCTCAATCAAATCACCACTTAACCTATATTCCAGGGAATACAAGCTTAGTTTATGTAATCTTTCCTCTTAATTTAACCCTTGGAGCTCCGGTAACATGCGGGTCAAGATGGCCTGCGGTCCTGCCACTAATGGTAGAACAGAACACACCGAACACGGTAAACCAGGTGCAAGCACAGACAGAGGAGGTTGTCGAAGGGCCATATAAATTAACTTGAAATTGTGCTACACCATAAAGACCAATAGGGGCAGATGATGGGTCCTTTTTTTGTAGGCCCATACTAAAGTAGAGCTAGGTGATCAGTGCTCCCTCACTACTACACAGAAGTATTGGATCTTGGATTATGTGCTCATCTCCATAGTGGCGCTTGAACCCACTACCTTCTGACAAAGGAACATAGGAATTGCTAGAAAAAAAGACCATGGTCCAACTCGTTCGCCTTCTACCATCCTGGTAATTATATGATACAATGGCAATCAATCTCTGTCACTCAGTCTACAACACACCCAGACAGGATGCAAGGAAGACCCCAGTATGGAGAGTTTTAGGAACCATAAGTCCAAAGTCACCTGTTCCTCCCAAGCATGCTACACTTGCCACGTCATGCCTCAAATTACTCATGTACTCCAAGGTATCACTTTGTGATAGATTTGTTGGCTCACAAGTATAGAATGCAAAACGCATTCTTGTTATCTGAGGTAAGAGCAGGATTAGGATTATCCGATAAGAACGACTTCCCTGTAATCCACCAATTAGCAATTTGGAAATATACCAAAAGGTTGTGTGCTTATTCTCACTCTCGGCAAGTGGCAGCTCTCTTGCTCTGGAGAATCATTGGTACAAAAGTAAACATGCAGCTGATCCACAAAAAGTTAGACCATTTAGGTTTGCAATTCATCTCACTCTTAACATTTTATTATTATATTGTCATTTGTATGTGAATATAATGGAATGTAGCAAACCTTTGTAACAGACATTCTGATCGGGATTTTGCTGACCTCAGTGGGTCCATGGCAGGCGATGTCGGTGGCGAGTCCCAGCCCTGCTGCTGGCTCCATCCTGTTCTGTGAAATGACTTTCCCTTGATTGGGCTTGTTAAGCCTGCCCAGCACGTTTCCTGGTCAACTAGAGGAAGCGGGTCTGGTGACGTCATTTGATGACGCATCATCAGCCAGTTTCCTTAAAGGGACCATGGCCAACTTTATTTTGACAGTTGTGCTGTCAGTGTTCTGCAGCATTGAGGTGCTGCAAACACTGACAAGCACTGCACAAAGATCCAGGGCTGCACCCAGGCTCTCCCATGACTCCCTCCATGGGCGGAAGAGGCCTCCCCAGGAGAGCAACACAGCCTGGTTGCACATTGCACAGAAGGACACAAGCAGGGATGTGGTCAGGAGGACCTGGGTGCAGTGCTCCAGTAGATCACGAAACATTAGTACAAAGCAACACTCGACCTCATCCTGCTGTGCCTCTCATCACATCCCCATCACTCTGCCTTCCCTACCCTACTCCTGTACATCCTTACACCAACTTACCTTGCACCTCCACCCATCCCTCTCTATCTATATTATCACATTCCCATCTCACTAGTCACCCCTCACACTCACCCTCATCCTAGTGCAATCATACCAACTAACAACACACAAGGGTAACCACTTGGGTGTTTTATGCAATGTTCATGTAAAGTTTCTGTTAATGTGGTGTGAAACATTGAAACCTTTATTTTCAACACTTTGCGTTCTTGGACAGATTTGTGTGCGCCTTTGGAAGTGGCTTAGTGAGTTGCAGTGAATAGTGAGACATTACCGTACCCCTCTCCCACACAAACACAATGGTCAGGAGTGTGAAAGGAATGGCTTGGGCATTGTAGGGATGCTTTATGGTGTTGGTGTGGGGTGGTGCCAACCTGGCGCATCACGTGGCAGCCAGGGTGTACAGCATTAAGTGAAGTAAATCTGGCCATGGGGAGGCCATCCCTGGCCTCCTGGGCAGCAATGTGGTTGGGTGCTGATGCCCTCTGTCCTGTGTAGCATCAGTTGATGTGCGGGTTAGGTTGATTGGCTATGATAAATTGACCCTTAGTGTTAGGGGGATTAAATACGTGGGGTTACGGGGATAGGGTGGGATATGTGTTGGTGTAGGGGTTACGGGGATCGGGTGGGATATGTATCGGTGCAGGCTCGATGGGCCGAAATGGCCTCTATCTGCACTGTGGGGTTTCTGTGATTCTGTGATTGCGGAGAAGGTTGGTGTTGTTGTTGGTGCTGTTGTTGTGCCTGGTGCTGCTGGTGTTGGGGCTGATCGTGGTGGGATTCTGAGGAGCAAGGTGAGAGAGTACAAAGGGCACCGATGCTGCTGGAATAGATGGCAGGTGAAGTAGAGATGACAGAAGTGATCTGTCAATGGTGAGAGAGGTAATGAGGTCAGACTTGATGGAGACTTGTGTAAAGATTTGCAGCATGGTGAATCTGTTGTGGAAATGCAGTGAGGAAGAGCTGAGGGAAGATATCTCTGTAAGGTGGGAGCTTTTACTTTACATTTGATGCTGTCAACTCAACAGCTGATTCAATGGCCACTGAACTCCTGCCTCAGCTTGACAGACGTGGTCCACAACCAGCGTGGACCCTGTGGGCGAGCTGGCAAATGTAAAAGGTAAGCTGAAAATCATTCTTAAGTGGCTCTAAACAAGCCACTAATTACCTGAATTGGGTTCCCCGCGGCTGCATGTCAGGTCTGTTCAGTGCTGACAGACCCGACATCGGGAAAGGCGCATGGTGGTGGTTTCACAGCAGGGGCCCGACCTGCTGGGGAAAGAAAACACTTTCCCACCTGACCCACCACCAATCACGCCCGCTGACCCCCCACAAAATTCCGGCCTAAGTGTGAGCTTGGCTTAGGTGGTCGTCCTGGCCGCTAAGCCAGGTGGTTGCAGGTTCAAATACCACTTTCTGGAAATCTGTAAAATGAACTCCAAAAGTATGTTTTTTTTATTTGTTCATGTTATGTGGGCGTCGCTGGCAAGGCCGGCATTTATTGCCCATCCCGAATCGCCCTCGAGAAGGTGGTGGTCAACAATGGGAAGTTCACTTTTTCCAGTTGTGTCTTATGACATAAAGGCACAATATAAGGTTTTCAAATAGTTTTCATCAGCAACTGTTAGAATTGAAGATAGAATTGTACACTCTGTCCAGTTTCAGACCTGGTGTCAAATTTTGTTTGATAACGCTCCTGTGAAGCGCCTTGGGACGTTTTTACTACATTAAAGGTGCTGTATAAATGTTGTTGTTAAAAGGTAGGGCAACTAATGACCTAAAGGTTGTTCAACCACTTTGGTCACTGAAATTCATTTGTTTAACATGAAAACTCTGTACAATTGCATTTTGAAAAGGATAGTTGGAGTGTGAGTGGTTGTAAGAGAAGACTTAGAGGAGACCTGATCGAGGTCTTTAAAATTATGAGCAGGTTGGGTAGGGTAGATGAGGAATGTGTCCACTTGTGGGAGAATCCAGCACTAGGGGCCATAAATACAGGATAGTTACTAATAAATCCAATAGGAAAATAAGGAGTAATTTCTTTAATCAGGGAGTGGTTAGAATGTGGAACATGCTACCACGGGAAGTAGTTGAGGCAAATTGCTCAGATTGTTTCAAAAGGAAACCAGACGAGTACATGAGAGAAACAACAACTTGTATTTATATAGCGCCTTTAATGTAGTAAAATGTCCCAAGTCGCTTCACAGGAGTATTATAAGACAAAACAAATTGACACTGAGCCACATAAGGAGAAATTGGGGCAGGTGACCAAAAGTTTGGTCGAAGATGTAGGTTTTAAGGAGCGTCTTAAAAGGAGAAAAGAGTTAGAGAGGCGGAGAGGTTTAGGCAGGGAATTCCAGAGCTTAGGACCTAGGCAAGGGAATAGAAAGAAAGAAGAAAGACTTGCATTTATATAGTGCCTTTCACAGCCACCAGACATCTCAATGCATTTTACAGCCAATGAAGTACTTTTGCAGTGTAGTAATGTAGGAAACGTGGCAGCCAATTTGCGCACATCAAGCTCCCACAAACAGCAACGTGATAATGGCCAGATAATCTGTTTTAGTGATGTTGATTGAGGGATAAATATTGGCCAGGACAACGGAGATAATTCCCCTCTTCATCGAAATAGTGCCATGGGATCTCTTACATCCACCTGCGAGACAGCAGGCAGGACCTTGGTTTAATGTCTCATCCGAAAGACGGCACCTCAGACAGTGCTTCTTCTTCTTCGTAGGCAGACCCTCGGAACCGAGGATGACTTGCTTCCACACTAAAAATGAGTTCTCAGGTGACTGATGAGTCCAGTGCGGGACCTACAGTCTCTGTCACAGGTGGGGCAGACGGTGGTTGAAGGGGACGGGTGGGTGGGGTGCTTGGGTTGACGTGCACTCCTTCCGCTGTTTGCGCTTGGCCTCCGCTTGCTCCCGGCAATGAGACTTGAGGTGTTTGGCGCCTTCCTGGATGCTTCTCCTCCACTTTGTGCGGTCTTGGGCCAGGGATTCCCAGGTGTCGGTGGGGATGTTGCACTTTTTCAAGGAGGCTTTGAGGGTGTCCTTGAAGCATTTCCTCTGCCCACCCGGGGCTCTTGTTGTCGTGTCGGTACTCCGAGTAGAGCGCTTGTTTTGGGAGCCTCGTATCGGGAATGCAGACAATGTGGCCCATCCATCGGAGCTGATCGAGCGTGGTCAAAGCTTCAATGCTGGGGATGTTGGCCTGAGCGAGAACATTGACGTTGGTGCACCTATCCTGCCAATGGACTTGCAGGATCTTGCGGAGGCAGCGTTGGTGGTACCTCTCCAGTGCTTTGAGGTGCCTGCTGTACATGGTCCATGTCTCTGAAGCATACAGGAGGGCGGGTATCACTACTGCTCTGTAGACCATGAGCTTGGTGCCGGGTTTGAGGTCCTGGTCTTCAAACACTCTCTTCCTCAGGCGACGTTGGACTTCGTCATCGACGTCTGCCCTTGTTGACAGTAGGCTCCCGAGGTATGGAAAGTGGTCCATGTTGTCCAAGGCCTTGTCGTGGATTTTGTCTTACGGATGTTTAGTGTAAGGCCCATGCGCTCGTACGCTTCAGTGAAGGTGTTGACGCTGGTTTGGAGTTCGGCCTCAGAGTGTGCGCAGACACAAGCGTCGTCTGCATACTGTAATTCAATGACAGAGGATGGGACGACCTTGGATCCGGACTGGAGGCGACGGAGGTTGAACAGTTTCCCGTTTGTTCTGCAAATTAGCTCCACTCCAGCGGGGAGCTTACTGAGGGTGAGATGGAGCATTGCAGCAAGGAAGATCGAGAAGAGCGTTGGTGTGATGACACAGCCTTGCTTGACCCCGGCACCTCCGACAGTGCAGCGCGCCCTCAGTACTGCACTGGAGCGTCAGCCTAGATCTTATTGTGCTGTGCTCGAGTCCCTGGAGTGGGACTCTGAACCCACAACTCAAGAGGCATGAGTGCTGCCCACTGAACCACTGGCTGAGACAGGAACATTAACAGAAAGGGAATGGAAAGATATGCTGAAAGGCTGGGGTGAGGTAGACGGAAGGGGAGGAGACTGGCGTGGGACATAAACATCAGCACACTGTTGCTGCCTATTCCACGTGTGTCCAGCCACAGGGTGAGTTGCACATGTGACCATTCAGGCGCCTGGCGGAAGTGAGGCGCGGTCGCGCATGCGTGCAGCCTTCGCCGCCCGTCGTGCCGGGAGGAGCGAGGGAACAATGGCGGCCTCGCGGGAGGGAGAGTGTCAGGGTCACCAGCAGCTGCTCCAGGAGTGGCAGAGGTACACCAAACGCTTTTTTTCTTTAAAAAAACCCCCAAAAATATAAGAAAAAAATCCCGCATAAGATCACACGGCGCCCAAGAAACGGGGATTTACAGGCCCCCCGCCCCCGGAATCACGCGCACCAACTGTTAGCGTCGCGGGGCGCGGGCCTTGGAATCGCACTGCACCCTGGGAGTTGTAGGCAGCGAACTACAACTCCCGCCGTACCGCGCGGCACCAGCCCCTGGACAGGACACACCTGCAGAGTGTTACGTCCAGCACCGCTGGTTGCATCTATAAAGCCAGGAGTGGTGGAAATCTGAAAAAGACGGAGAGGAGGAAGGGGAAGATAAAACTGCAAATGCAGCTGGTTAGCATCTGTTTTTTTAAAACAACAACTTATATATTTATATAGCGCCTTTAACGTAGTAAAATGTCCCAAAGCGCTTCACAGGAAGACAAAACATTTGACACCGAGCCACATAAAGATAAATTAGGGCAGGTGACCAAAAGCTTGGTCAAAGAGGTAGGTTTTAAGGAGCGCCTTGAAGGAGGAAAGAGAGACGGAGAGGTTTAGGCAGGGAATTCCAAAGCTTAGGGCCCAGGCAACAGAAGGCAGAAATTTTCCAGCGTAAAGTTCTGAAAGCCTCAACTGTTAACCTGCAGCTGCTGACCAACCTGCTGTGCGCTTCCAGCATTTTCCGTTTTTGCTTTTGAAAGGGCTGGATTGACGTTTCACGTCGGACCTTTCATGAATTTGCTTGTTCCCGCAACACCTTTTCCTGTACTCACCCATGTGAAAACACACTAGTAAGAATATGGAAATAATGATATTGCAAGAATGTTTTTCTAAAGAATAAAAGTCCCAAACATTTAATTGCCCCACAACATCATTGGGTGACGCGTGTGACTTGTGGCTTAATTCTGCAATTGGCAGAAAAATCAAGAGTCCAAAAATCCATTAAGTATCTTATTTCCCAACTACAATTCAGATTTTTCCTCCTTGTGAGATACACAAATCCATTTAAGTTAACAAAAATATTTTGATTAGGGAATATTGAGCAAAGCTAACAACTAATATATGTGACAGAACATTCTCACATATTTGCTTATATTAAGTTGAATCTACGTAGAGTCAGCTGGCCTGTATTAGAGGTTTGTTTTTTAAACATTTTGAAGAAAGGAAAAAGTCAATTGTGAACCATCACTATTTTCTGAAATGTTCTGATTCTTGTGCTTGTCATAGGAACTGTGCTTGTCAGCCCCTCGAGCCTGTTCTGCCATTCGATGAGATCATGACTGATCTGCGATCTAACTCCAGATATCCGCCTTTGCCTCATATCCTTTACTACCTTTGGTTAACAAATCTATCAATCTCAGATTTAAAATTAACAAATGACCCAGCATCAACTGCCGTTTGCGGAAGAGAGTTCCAAACTTCTACCACCCTTTGTGTGTAGAAGTGTTTCCTAATTTCACTCCTGCAAGTTCTGGCTCTAATTTTTAGACTATGCCCCCCATCCTAGAATCCCCAACCAGCGGAAATAGTTTCTCTCTATCTACCCTCTATCCCCTTAATATCTTGAAAACTTTGATCAAATCACCCCTTAATCTTCTAAATTCCAGTGAATACAACCCTACCTGCAAATAATAGGGTAATAATAGTGGGGGATTTCAACTTCCCCAATATTAACTGGGATAGTCAGAGTGTGAAAGGCTTAGAGGGTGCAGAATTCTTAAAGTGCATCCAGGAGAGCTTTTTGAACCAGCATGTAGAAAGTCCTACAAGAGAGGGGGCGGTACTGGACCTAATTCTAGGGAATGTGGCCGGGCAAGTGGTAGAAGTGTTAGTAGGAGAGCATTTTGGTGACAGTGACCATAATTCGGTGAGATTTAAGGTAGTCGTGGAAAAGGACAAGGATGGACCGGAAATAAAGGTTCTAAATTGGGGGAAGGCCGATTTTAATATGATAAGGCAGGATCTGGCCAATGTGGACTGGGATCAGCTACTTGAAGGAAAATCCACATCGGAGCAATGGGAGTCTTTCAGAAAGGAAATTGAGAGAGTACAATGGCAACATGTTCCCGCAAAGGTCAAGGGCGGGACCAACAAGCCCAGGGAACCTTGGATGTCAAGGGATATATGAGAATGGATTAGGAAAAAAGGGGGGCTTTTGGCAGATACAAAGGACTAAAGACAGAGGAAGCCCTAGAGGAGTATAAAAAGTGCAGGGGGATACTTAAAAAAGAAATTAGGAGAGCGAGGAGGGGCCATGAAATAACACTGGCGAGCAATATAAAGGAAAATCCTAAGGTGTTTTATAAGTATATTAAGGGCAAGAGGATAACTGGGGAAAGAGTAGGGCCCTTTAGGGACCAAAGTGGCAAGCTGTGTGTAGAGCCAGAAGATGTAGGTGGGGTTTTAAATGAATTTTTTGCATCTGTGTTCACTATGGAGAAGGACGATGTGGACATAGAAATCGGGCAGGGGGACTGTGATATACTTGAACATATTAGCATCAAGAGGGAGGAGGTACTAGCGGTTTTAGCAGGCTTAAAAGTGGATAAATCCCCAGGCCCGGACGAGATGTATCCCAGGCTACTATGTGAGGCAAAGGAGGAGATTGCAGGGGCTCTGACACAAATTTTCAGAACCTCTCTGGCCACAGGGGATGTGCCAGAGGACTGGAGAACAGCTAATGTAGTACCATTATTCAAGAAGGGTAGTAGGGAAATTATTGGAAAAAATTCTGAGGGACAGAATTAGTCTCCACTTGGAGAGGCAAGGATTAATTAGGGATAGCCAGCATGGCTTTGTCAAGGGAAGATCATGTCTGACCAATTTGATTGAATTTTTCGAGGGGGTGACTAGGTGTGTGGATGAGGGTAGTGCAGTGGATGTGGTTTACATGGATTTCAGTAAGGCTTTTGATAAAGTCCTGCATAGGAGACTGGTCAGGAAGGTAAGAGCCCATGGGATCCAGGGTGCCTTGGCACATTGGATCCAAAACTGGCTTAGTGGCAGAAGGCAGAGGGTGCTGGTGGAAGATTGTTTTTGTGACTGGAAGCCTGTGTCCAGTGGGGTACCGCAGGGATCGGTGCTGGGTCCCTTGCTGTTTGTGGTCTACATTAATGATTTGGATGTGAATGTAAAAGGTATGATCAGTAAGTTTGCAGATGACACGAAAATTGGTGGGGTGGTAAATAGCGAGGAGGGAAGCCTCAGGCTACAGGACGATATAGATGGGTTGGTCAGATGGGCAGAACAGTGGCAAATGGAATTTAACCCTGAAAAGTGTGAGGTGATGCATTTTGGACGGACTAACAAGGCAAGGGAATACACAATGAATGGTAAGACCCTAGGAAAGACAGAGGATCAGAGGGACCTTGGTGTGCATGTACATAGATCCCTGAAGGCAGCAGAACAGGTGGATAAGGTGGTTAAAAAGGCATATGGGATACTTGCCTTCATTAGCCGAGGCATAGAATATAAGAGCAGGGAGGTTATGATGGAGCTGTACAAAACGCTGGTAAGGCCACAGCTGGAGTACTGTGTGCAGTTCTGGTCGCCACACTATAGGAAGGATGTGATTGCTTTGGAGAGGGTGCAGAGGAGATTTACCAGGATGTTACCTGGGCTGGAGCGCTTCAGCTATGAAGAAAGACTGGGCAGGCTGGGGTTGTTTTCCTTGGAGCAGAGAAGGCTGAGGGGGGACCTGATTGAGGTGTACAAAATTGAGGGGCATAGATAGGGTAGATAGAAAGGAACTTTTCCCCTTAGTAGAGGGGTCAATAACAAGGGGGCATAGATTCAAGGTAAGGGGCAGGCGGTTTAGAGGGGGTTTGAGGAAAAACTTTTTCACCCAGAGGGTGGTTGGAATCTGGAACTCACTGCCTGAAAGGGTGGTAGAGGCAGGAACCCTCACAACATTCAAGAAGCATTTGGATGAGCACTTGAAATGCCATAGCATACAAGGCTACGGACCAAATGCTGGAAAATGGGATTAGATTAGACAGGGCTTGGTGGCCGGCGCGGACACGATGGGCCGAAGGGCCTCTTTCTGTGCTGTATAACTCTGACTAATTTGTGTAATCTATCCTCATAATTTGCCGTTGAAGTCCGGGTATCATTCTAGTAAATTTACGCTGCACTCCCTCCAAGGCCAATATATCCTTCCTAAGGTGTGGTGCCCAGAACTGCCCGCAGTACTCCAGGTGTGGTCTAACCAGGGTTTTGTATAGCTGCAGCATAACTTCTAGCCCCTTGTATTCTAGTCCTCTAGATATAAAGGACTATAGCCCATTAGCCTTTTTGATTTTTTGTACCTGTCCATGACATTTTAATGAACTATGTACCTGGACCCCCCAGTCTCTTTGGACCTCCACTGTTTCTAGGCTTTCATCATTTAGAAAGTACTCTGCTGTATCCTTTTTAGGTCTATAGTGGATGACCTCACACTTGCTTATATTGAAATCCATTTGCCACAATTTTGTCCATTCATTTAATCTATTAATATCGCTTTGTAATATTCTGCTTCCCCTACATTGCTTACAGTGTTGCCTATCTTTGTGTAATCGGCAAACTTGGATTGTGGCTCTCTATCACATCATCTAAGTCATTAATAAATACAGTGAATAGATGAGGCCTCAACACAGATCCCTATGGGACGCCATTAGTCATGTCCTGCCCATTAGAGTACCTGTCCATTATCCCTACTCTCTGCTGCCTGCTGCTCCTGAGTGGCACTCTCATCTTCCAGGATTCTGATTTTCAGAAACATGTGCCTGAAAAAATTCTAAAATATATTAGAATCCTATTCTGTAAAAAAGACTCCTCAGTTCACAGCTACAACAGCACTTTCCTGCTGATGAAGCATATACACTTGCATACATTTAGAGACTTTAGCTCTACCCTTTTCTTGCAACTTCAACCTGCACTTGGACCAGTTGCTCAGCTGGCATCAATGAATGCTACATAGTGCTATCGAGGTTATAGGCCTATGGTAATCCATTGTGTGAGTGAGGGCTGCCGTCCCCAGATGTGATAGAGAGTGGAATGCTTGCATTATTAAAACTTATCACTCTGAATATCTGAGTCTGATTAATAGACCACACATGCAGCAGAAGCCAAGCCCCTCCGCATCGGGGTGTACTGACACGTGGCAGCATTGGTCCACCAATTTTGGCAGGTTTCTGAATCCATCTTGTAATCTTTGATTGAATTTGTTATCATGAACTATTGATGGTTTTGATTTGTTGTTTAAATATTGACCGTGACTTCCTTCTAACAGCCAGCAGAGGGAGCTGAAGCAGCAGATGATTGACCACAACACTGAGGACTGGCAGAGTAATGAGGGCTTTGAAGGGTTAGAGCGTGTCGGAGGTGTGGATTTATCTTTCATCAAGGGAGATGAAGTCAATGCTTGTGCCTCATTAGTGGTTCTCAGTTATCCTGATCTTCAGGTAAATTCAGACACAAAACTTGGAAAGACCGTAGCTGATTTATATACAAAATTTAATAAGCGATGCTCGCCATGTGCAAAGACCAGTCTCATTCACTTTGGTACGGCAACAGCAACTTGCATTTATATAGCACCTTTAATGTAGTAATCATCCTAAGGCACTTCACAGAGGCGAGGCAGATGGTGAGACAGAGTAAAAGATTTAGGGGAACTTGGTAAAGATGAGAAGAAAGATAGTAGTTTTGAGGAGGCTTTTGAAGGTGGGGAGAGAATAGCAAGATGAAGGGGTTTAGGGAGAGACACAGGGTATAGGGCTGAGACAGCTGAAAGCTCTGCCACTGTTCGTGGAGTAGTAGGAAGGGCGGTATGTACAGGAAACCAGTCGGAAGAACAATGGCCACGAGCTGAAAAAGAGGGCTAGACCCATTTCAATGCACCTCACTCTTAATGAAAGGAAATGTAGCATTTTATATTTAAAGAGCTTTGCATTCTGCCTCTGATAATCAGACACACTTTTAACCACATATTTTTGTGTATAATACTGTAGTACCTATAGCAGTCCCCATATTTTCAGTGCCCACCGTACTGGTCTGGTACCACTATGTTGACAACCCATATGGAAGTGTGCAAAATTAGAAGACCATGTTAGTGGGGCAGTAGTTTTACCAATGAGTGCGAGCTGTAATCATAAGCCATGCAGTCCTTGCACATCCAGTATTGACAGATGTAATATGTGAAGACATAACAAGTCTCACTGATTTTTAACAAATAACAGTGTTTGGTGCTGTTCTCATTAAAACATATCCCAAATCTTACAGATTTCTTAACATATACGAATGACACTATTTTGGTGCTTGGAAGTTCATCTTTGTGCTCTAAAACTGTGAAAACATGCCGTACAATTTAGAATCTTCGCAGCCAAAATTAAAGCATTTAAAGGAGGATTTGGGCAACCATGCTCAGTAATTTTCTTAAAATTTATTTTTGGAAATTGTGCTACGTCCCGCGCTGTTAATCTGGTGCATCTACCTGTCACTGAGATCTGTGACATTTTATTTATTTTGTTATCCAATCACCCAGATCTGTACTGTATAAGCAAATTAGCTGTATCAGTTGTACCCGTCGAGTTGAAAGCCTTCAGTATGAGGGCAAGTGGGGCTTGTTAGTAGCATGGGCATTTGCTTCACAGTTAACAAGGCGATGAATGTTTTATGTTTGGTTGGACCACAAGATGAAGTATTTACAACAATATTTTACCTCAGTGGAGATTGGAATCAACTTTTGTCAGGCACAGTTCCAACTAAACAATCACAAAGCTGTTTTAGTTCAGTCGTGCAGAAGGCATCATCTCATAATGCCCTGGCCGATGTTCTGTAGTAGGCTGCATGGAGGAGAGCTATACTGTACATAAACTGTATGTGGGAAAATTAAAGAAACTATTTTTTCTCAATGACGTAGCTCATGAATTGTTCTTACAGCTGTGTAACAGTACACAAATAGTCTGCTACAGCAGCAATCTATTACCCAAAGATTACATAAATGATCAAAAGATTATTTTATTCCTAAGTGTCAGCCGTGGCTCACTGTGTGGCACTCTTGTCTGAGTCAGAAGGTTGTGGGTTCAAGTCCCACTCCAGAGACTTGTGCACAAAAATTTAGGCTGACTCTCCAGTGCAGTACTGAGGGAGTGCTGCACTGTTGGAGGTGCAGTCTTTCGGATGAGACATTTAAACCGAGGCCACATCTGCCCCCTCAGGCGGATGTAAAAGATCCCACGGCACTATTTCGAAGAAGAGCAGGGGAGTTATCCCCAGTGTCCTGGCCAATATTTATCTCTCAATCAACATTACTAAAAAAAAAATGGGCGATTGCTGTTTGTGGGAGCTTGCTGTGCACAAATTGGCTGCTGTGTTTCCTACATTACAACAGTGACTACACTTCAAAAAAAGTATTTCATTGGCTGTAAAGCGTTTTGGGATGTCCGGTGGTCTTGAAATAAACGCAAGTCTTTCTTTTCTTTCCTAAAGAACAGTTTAGCAGCTGTAGCTTAAAGAACGTGGTAGGGCTGACAGCTTCAGGGAGATGTTAGGTGTGAGATTAATGATCAGGGAGAAAGAAGCCCACGTGAATGGGTCACATTTTTAATACAAACGGAGGCCGCCTCACTCCATTTTGGACAGATGTTTCTAACATCAACTATTTTGCCGATTGGCTTCGTTTGCTGAGGACTATGATGAAAAATATTTACTCACAGGTGACAGCTCTTAAACCCGTGTTTAGCGTTTCCAGTTCAAGGGCATACAGCGGTCATGTTAACTTGCCCTTTGTCAGTCAGTACCAGAAAATGTTACGGCAATAAGTCAATTAAACAGGATCACGGACAAGCTAACAGAATTGGACCACATGTTGCTGTTTTGCTATGATTTCTGTGATATTACATGGGAGGAGTTCACTCAGACTATATGCAAGTGATTCAGGAATAGTAGGAAAGGTAGATGGTGAAAAATACAATTAGCTTACTATAAACCAGGTTAAAAAAAATGCATATACAGTTATAAGCAAATTGTTATAAATAAATGTGATGTTTCATAGGAAAGAAAATAATTTCAACGATTGAGATGCAAACAGACCATGCAATAAAATGGCTTGCTAATAATTAAGAGTTACTGTAATTACAGTATATGCATATATCAATATTGTTCAAATATCAAGAAAAGTATGTGTACCATTTCTTAGAGACCAGTGGTGTCAGCACTTGCAACTGGTGCTGACATCAGTGGACTCACATTGCAGTAACATAAAACATTTACATTTACCTTTGTTTCTTGTTGTACTTTTAAATCTCCAGTTTCATCTTAGTCAGCAGCAGACAGTGCCAAACGTAGAAATGTTGAGCAATTCATATTTTCAGTGTTTTTTTTACTGATTTCCATAGAAACTATTGGCTTCAATTTCATAGCCACTGGTTCAGATGCAGTAATTACAAAATAAACACTCATTTTTTATTTGTAAATATTTCAGTTAACAAATTATATGTTTTTTTCCTATTTCATTCCAACCAGTGGTAAAATTCAGAGCAGATTCTAAGCAAGCTTTTACTAAATATTTCTGCCACTCCTATGGCAAGGTAATTACTTTGGAATGTTTTATTACTATTAATTAATGATAAACTCAAAAACAGAAAAAACATTTAACATTTACAAAGAGAAAAGACAGGCTGTGATGTTTCAGTTGAAGGTTTCATACCCAAATGTGATAACCCGTCTTTTCTCTTTACAGTGTCTGACTGACCTGCTGCATATTTACAGCTTTTTCTGCTTTTATTTCAAATTCAGTAATATGATAGAATTCTTCATTAAGATGGAGAGTGAAGTAGTTGACTCGGAGACTAGGGTCCTGAATTTAAATAAAGGAAACTACGATGGTATGAGGCGCGAGTTGGCTAGGATGGATTGGGGAACGTTACTTAAAGGGTTGACGGTGGATAGGCAATGGCAAACATTTAAAGATCGCATGGATGAACTACAGAATTTGTTCATCCCTGTTTGGCAAAATAATAAAACAAAAAAGGTGACTCAACCGTGGCTAACAAGGGAAATTAGGGATAGCATAAGATCCAAGGAGAGGACATATAAATTGGCCAGAAAAAGCAGTAAACCTGAGGATTGGGAGCAGTTTAGGATTCAGCAAAGGAGGACAAAAGGATTAATTAAGAGGGGGAAAATACAATATGAGAGTAAGCTTTCAGGGAACATAAAAACTGACTGTAAAAGCTTCTATAGATATGTGAAGAGAAAAAGATTGGTGAAGTCAAGCGTAGGTCCCTTGCAGTCAGAATCAGGGGAATTTATAATGGGGAACAAAGAAATGGCAGACCAATTAAATACATACTTTGGTTCTGTCTTCACAAAGGAGGACACAAATAACCTCCCAGAGATGTCGGGGAACATAGGGTCTAATGAGAGGAAGGAATTGAATGAAATCAGTATTTGTAGGGAAATGGTGTTAGGGAAATTGACGTCACTGAAGGCCGATAAATCCCCAGGGCCTGATAATCTACATCCTAGGGTACTTAAGGAAGTGGCCCTAGAAATAGTAGATGCATTGCTGGTCATCTTCCAAAATTCTATAGACTCTGGAATAGTTCCCATGGATTGGAGGGTAGCTATTTAACCCCGCTATTTAAAAAAGGTGGTAGAGAGAAAACGGGGAATTATAGACCGGTAAGCCTGACATCGGTAGTGGGGAAAATGCTAGAGTCCATTATAAAAGATGTAATAGCTGAGCACTTGGAAAACAGTGACAGGATCGGACAAAGTCAACATGGATTTACAAAAGGTAAATCATGCTTGACTAATCCTCTGGAATTTTTTGAGGATGTAACTGGTAGAATAGATAAGGGAGAACCAGTGGATGTGGTGTATTTGGACTTTCAGAAGGCTTTTGATAAGGTCCCACATAGATTGGCGTGCAAAGTTAAAGCACATCGGATTGGGGGTAAGCTACTGACTTGGATAGAGAACTGGTTGGCAGACAGGAAGCAAAGAGTTGGAATAAACGGGTCTTTTTCCGAGTGGCAGGCAGTGACTAGTGGGGTACCGCAGGGATCGGTGCTAGGACCCCAGCTATTCACAATATATATTAATGATCTAGACGAGGGAACTAGATGTAATAGCTCCAAGTTTGCAGATGACACAAAGCTGGGTGGGCGTGTGTGCTGTGAGGAGGATGCCGAGAAACTCCAGTATGATTTGGACAGGTTGGGTGATTGGGCAGATGCATGGCAGATGCAGTATAATGTGGATAAATGTGAGGTTATCCACTTTGTTGGCAAAAACAGGAAGACAGATTATTATCTGAACGGCAATAGATTGGGAGAAGGGGAAGTGCAGCGAGACCTGGGTGTCCTTGTGCACCAGTCGCTGAAGGTAAGCATGCAGATGCAGCAGGCGGTTAAGAAGGCAAATGGTATGTTGGCCTTCATAGCGAGAGGATTTGAGTACAGGAGCAAGGATGTCTTGCTGCAGTTGTACAGGGCCTTGGTGAGACCACACCTTGTGTAGTGTGTGCAGTTTTGGTCGTCTTATCTGAGGAAGGATGTTCTTGCCATGGAGGGAGTGCAGCGAAGCTTCACCAGACTGATACCTGGGATGGCAGGAATGACGTATGAAGAGAGATTGGGTCGATTAGGCTTATATTCGCTAGAGTTTAGAAGAATGAGAGGGGATCTCATTGAAACTTATAAAATTCTAACAGGACTGGACAGACTAGATTCAGGAAGGATGTTCCCGATGGTCGGGGAGTCCAGAAGCAGGGGTCACAGTCTAAGGATAAGGGGTAAGTCATTTAGGACTGAGATAAGGTGGAATTTCTTCACCCAGAGAGTGGTGAACCTGTGGAGTTCTCTACCACAGAAGGCAGTTGAGGCCAACTTATTAAATATATTCAAGAAGGAGTTAGATATATTTCTTAAGGCTAAAGGGATCAAGGGATATGGGGAGAAAGCAGGGACAGGGTACTGAATTTGGATGATCAGCCATGATCGCATTGAATGGCGGAGCAGGCTCGAGGGGCTGAATGGCCTACTCCTGCTCCTATCTTCTATGTTTCTAGCACTTGCTGTTTCCCTTTTTATTATGACAAGCCCTTTGGCATGGATTTTAAAGATGATATGAAACCAGAAGGGAAAAAAAATGTTTTTCTTTTACACCGTCACTGCCCTACAGTGCTAAAAGGTGCCAGCATCCTGTGGGAATGAAACATTGAAACTCCTGCATGAGATGCCATACCCAAAACAACTAGAATGCATCATATATACGTACATCGTACCCTACGTAGCATTACAGACAGAAGAGAATGTGCAGCTCTGCTCTCATACAGAGCTGGTGCTTGGCACAGAGAAGAGAATTCATTTTTAAATGAAAAATAATAAAACAAGAAAATATCTGTATTTTGAAAGCTGCAAATAACCTTAGGTACTAACAGGGTTGGTCACCATCTGCTGCATATAGGTCCTCCAATCTTCAATAGGCTTTATGCCTTCAGTGTTTTAAAACTGTCTGTGTAAGACTAATACTCCAATATATGCATTGTGAAATAAAACGCAGCAAGAGTCACATCTGTTCATAAATTCAATTCTCATTGCTATTTACTTTGCTCAGGTTGTTTATGAGGAATACCAGATGGTTTGTCTGAATGCCCCTTATATCCCAGGATTTCTGGCATTCCGGGAGACACCCTTCCTGGAAGAAGCTGTGAGAAGACTGCAGCACAAGGACCCCAGTCTTCTCCCTCAGGTAAAAATATGAGAGTGTCCTTGCAAACGTGTGAATATGCTTGATTAAATTGTCTGGAGTCGATCTCATTAGCACAATATCTTCATTTCCAGGATAGTGAAGCTGTATAATGTCATTTTTAAAACGACTGGTGTATTCAATGCTTTGTAAAGCAGCAACCACAATCAAGAGAGAATTTTCAAAATGATAAAACCAACTAACTTTAGTTAATTTTACTTTAAATGACCCATAAGTCCGTAAGCATTTGGAATAGCTACTAACCCTTCTTTTCTGAATGCAGTTCAAAATGTTAAATTTGAAGCTATTCAGGAAATTGTCATTTTCACTGTCAATTTCATGTATCCATTAATTCTAAATCATCCTTTCAAAAATCAAAATTACATCACCGCTTACTTAATATTTAAGAGTTAAATTTTGAGAATTCCTAACAAGCCCAAACTCTCAAGAGTGTGTCATCTGTTGCAAACTGTATTTTAGTGGCATGGTTTTTTTTCAGTGTCCTCTATATCAATAGTACCTGGCTAATTTTTTAATAGAATTTTTTTTGCAGTTAGGGCACACATAGTGGCCATGATTTCGCCAGCAGAGGCGGGATCCTGGCAGGAGAGGTGGTTGGCGGGTCCCGCTCCCGGCTCCAGCCCGCGCTCTCCAAGTGACTTTACGTAGATTGGGCTTGTTAAGCCCGCCCTGCGCATTTCCCAGCCAATTAAACAGAAGCGGGTCTGGTGACGTCATTTGATGACGTGTCATCAGCCGGTTTCCTTAAAGGGACCATGCCCACATTCATTTTGACAGTTGTGCTGTCAGTGTTCTGCAGCATCGAGGTGCTGCAAACACTGACAAGCACTGCACAAAGGGGCACGGCTGCACTGAGGCTCTCGCATGACTCCCTACATATGCTTATGGAGGGAGTCACAGCACGCAGGGAGGTTCTCTTCTCTTCCCATGGGCAGAGGAGACCTCCCCAGGACACCAACGCAGCCTGGTTGCACATTGCACAGGAGGACACAGGCAGGGATGTCATCAGGAGGACCAGGCTGCAGTGGCACAAGCCTTTCAATAATCTGAGCAGATCACAAAACGTCACTGCCAAGCCACACTCAACCTCATCCTGCTGTGCCACTCATCACATCCCCCTCACTCTGCCTTCCCTACCCGACTCCTGCACATCTTTACTCACACCAACTTACCTTGCACCTCCACCCATCCCTTTCTAGCTACGTTATCACTTCCGCATCTCATTAGCCACCCCTCACACTCACCCTCATCCTACTGCAAGCATACCAACTAACAACACACAAGGGTAGGCACACGGGTGGTTTAGCCAAAGTTAACGTGAAATTTCTGTTAATGTCCTGTCAAACATTGAAATCTATATTTTCAACACTTTACCTTATTGGACAGATCTGTGCTCACCTTTAGAAGTGTCTTTGTGAATTCCAGTGAATGTTGAGACATAACTCTTCCCCCCCCCCCCCGCAATTGTGATTAGTGTGAAAGGAATGGCTTGGACATTATAGGGATGCTTTATGGTGCTGGTGTGGGGTGGTGTCAACCTGGCACATCATGTGGCAGCCAGGGTGTACAGCGTCAAGTGAAGTAAATCTGGCCATGGTGAGGCCATTGCTGACCTCCCAGGCAGCAGTGTTGTTGGGTGCTGATGCCCTGTGTCCTGTGCAGCATCAGGTGATTGCAGAGAAAGTTGGTATTGTTGTTGGTGTGCCTGGTGATGGGGCTGATCGTGGAGGGATTCAGAGGACCAAGGTGAGATTTTTTCAAGGGCACCGATGTTGCTGGAATAGATGGCAGCTGAGGTTGAGATGACAGAAGCGATCTGTCAATGGTGAGAGAGCTTGCTCCAAGGAGGTGACAGTGGATAGAGAGTTTACTCCAAACACTTCCAAACTGCATAAAGCTCAAAAGTGTCTTCCAAGTCCGACATTGGAAAATAAACAGCTGTCAATTGGTAGCTCTCATACCACTTTTGCCGCTGTCACCTATTCACAGCAATGGGGAGACATAGAGAACCCAACCTCCTTACCTGACGTGATCTCCGAATGACGTGAACCCTGTTAAAAATGTGGGAAAATAGAAAAAGGCTGACAAAATAGTAGTTAACAAGCATTTAACAATCATTTAAGTATCTTAAATGCCTCCCCCGCCGCTTGGTGTCGGGTTTGTTCTGAAATCGCAGACCTGACACTTTGGAAACTTACATGGAGGCGGGTTCGGAGCGGGTTCCCAACCCGCTGTCAATCATTTTGATTTTGCCAGTGGACCCGCCTCCAAACCCGCACTCTGAGCGCCGGCAAAATCACGGCCAGTGAGTCCTCCCGAGTCCTCACTGATAATGGGCTCGAGTGCTTTACCTCACTGACTGGATATTGACTCAGAGCCAACAAATTAAATCAGAATCCTTTTAAATGAACACAACAGTTACATGCAAGCAAACTAACAAAAAGTGTCCGGTGAAGCTCTGATAATATCGATCAACTTTTACCACAGAAAAACGTTGGTAGGTAGAAAATAATGGAAAATGAATTCAAAGACAGTAATATAATTGAAGGGTTAACATAATGTGATAAAATACAGGAAGAAAGTTTGAATGGTTTATGAATGTCATTTGAACCTTGATATTAGATTAGTGCCTTAAAGTCACCTCGATGTATGTGTCATTATTTATAACAAATGTAGAAGATAGTGACTTTTTTTTGGTTTAAATTCATTTTCTTGGTGATGTGGAGCCGTCCAGCAGTCTATTTGTTTGATGTGGATGTTTTATGATGCTTTTTGAAGATGAAAATAATGATATGTGACAAAAGGCTATTATTGATTGCATGACATAGGACCTGAAGGTGTACTGGATCCTGTGAGGAGGCCTACAGTATTACCTCATTATTTTTTAATAGTATATATCGCAGGAAAAATCATTTCATTATGTATATTACAATACAGTGTTACGAGGCATAAAGGTTTCATTTGTGATCAAATTATAACAAAAATAATAGGAACATTCACAGACACGATGGGCCGAATGACCTCCTTCTGTGCTGTAAACTTCTACAATTCTATGATTCTTTAAAAGAAAAATTGATCCAAAGAGAGAAATGAACTGTTTAAAAAGAACTAAAATGTGCAACATAAATTCTGCTTAAACTTATTGAAGCTCACAGGTCTGAAGTATATTTTTTAAATAATTTTGTTTCAATCTGCAAACTTATCTCTAGTAGACTTTTTACGGCTGTTAATGTAAAATTGCAGCAGTGCCCTGTCAATCTATTTAATTAACATTATTTATTAATATTCCAGGTTATTTTTGCAGATGGAAATGGAATTTTGCACCACCGAGGTAACCAGTCCACTTTTTGCGAATATGTATTAGTTATTTACACATCATTATATTGCAGTGTCACCTGTATGTTCATCCATCTGAACGTTAACCTTACCACTTTAATGATTCAATAATTATCCAAATTTTAAACAATTTCATCACTAAAATTCTTCTCACACAGACAGTGGCTTTCTTTTAAAAATGAACATGTTAGAGCCCGTGTGAATGTTTCATTCACATATTTGTAAAATATGAGGTGTTATCCCATTAATTTAAAAATAATGGCATTTTTGCCAATCTTGCCAATATGTTTCCATTAGCCTCTGCATGCTGAAACTCATCAAACTGTTTCAGTGCCTTTAATCAGTCCTTTTTTAAAAAAACAGTAAATAGCACATCTCTCACGATGTTGCTCACTGATACTCTGGAGCCAGAAGCCCAGTTTCTGTTGTTAGCAGCAGTCCTCTTCTGAGATCCCAGAATTCCCATTCCTGCTTTGAAGCAGCAGCCCCATGTGGCGTTAACTCCGATACAGACAATGCTTCCTTGACTGGTTCTGAGCCCAGGACGGGGAGGGAGGCAGAAAGTGGGAGCAGTCAACATTTGTGGAGCAGAGACTGACCTCACTTCCAGGCTAATCTCTCAGGAGCCAGCTTGTGTAGTTCCACTTCCAGATAGAGCACCAAGGATTGTGCATTGAATTAGCATGCTGGGACTTGTAGTCCCACCTCGTTAAGGATTTACAGGAGTGAACTGTTGAGTTACAAATGATAGAGCTGATCCCTAACGCTCAAATTGGAGATCAGTGGGAGTTGGGGCTGATGGGTAGTGACTATGGGAGGCTTGGAATGAGACTTAATGTGACTTTTATAGTTATATCGTGAGGCGGATGAGAAAGTGTCAGTGCAATTTTTTTCCCTGGAATGTGAATAGGTAGATTTTTGGTTGGAATGTGATTGGAGAGAAAATTGAAAGGTTTTACACAAAGGGTCGGATATTCCGATCCCTACGGGTGTGTATGCGCTGTGTACTCACCCGTAGGGACATCGGAAATGCCGGTTTTAGGCATGCACAGCGCATGCGCTGGAAACCTGCATTTCTGATTTGTCAAGAAAGCTCTTGACAGATCCTCTGGCTGCATGGGAGAAGGGCCTCTGTGGGCGGAGCGTTCCGCCCGCCGAAAACACTGACAATTCTTGCGCCTGGTAAAAGCAGACGTAAGGCCTGCTTTTATCAGGAAAAGAGTTGAGAAAAGTTTTTTTTTTTAATTTCCACTGATTTAGGGGGTGGGGGGGGTGGAGTGGGGGGCGGGGGGGGGGAGAAAAGAATATCGGACGGGCTGCGGTTCGGGTCGGGTGGGGGGGGGAGAAAAGAATATCGGACGGGCCGCTGTATTGTTGTGTTCACTCTCCCGATACCTCCTTCACACTGCCCGGCTCGGCCTGCAATCTCCTACCCAGGAGGGAACTCTGCTCAGCGTAAGTCGTGCGCCACTCTGGTCATGTCGTGCGCACGACTTACGCTGAACGAAAAAACTTTCGGTTTTTTAGAGGTTTTCGGAAGTTTGGATAAAGGATAGTCTACCTGTACTTTTTTTTTTTTTAAAAGGTGTGTTTATTTTTAGCCCTGTAAAAAACTTAATTTTTTTGAAAAAGTTAAAGTTTTGTTTAAAATAGTTAATTTAATGTACTTTCAAGTCATTTTAAAAATGTGATTTAAAAAAAAAATGTATTTAAAGTTTTACTATGTTTTGGGGGTGATCTCCATTCATATATTTGACAGGACTTCCTGTCAAATGTATGAAGGGAGATTCCCTTCTTTGATTGGCTCCCCATGGCCCACGTGATCCCAGGGACGCTGCGAACTACTTGCGCCTCTGGGATACGTGGGCCCTGCGCACCGGCAGTTTGGAGAGGCCCAGCATCGGAACTGTGCGCCTCCCGGGAGCCCTCAGGTAAGGGCGCAGATTTTTCCAGATCACAGGTCTCCGTCCACGGGAGGCCTACGCTCGGAAAATACGGGCCAATAAGATTGGTGAACAGCAAAGTAGAAGATAACCAATGAACAATGAGAAAAACATTGCGAGCGAGGATGAAGAAAATTGATAAATGTTGAAAGAAGAAAAGTGCTAGCCACTCATGACAGAAACCACAATTTTGGGTGGTGGGTCTCCACAGAATTGATAAAATTGACCTTTTTTAAAAAAAGGTTAAAGACAGTTTTTGAAGGGGTATTTTTTGCAATATATAAAATGAGAGAGTTCTTTGAAATAAAAAGCAACACCCCTGGATTTTCCTTCTGTACAGATCTGTAATTGCAAAAATCAGAATTCTTCTCCGTTTCTTATAAGAATGCGAGTTTGGTTGCGAGCAGAAGGCCACAGTGACTTACCCTCCTGTCATATGCTTACAGCCACAGTGACTCCATTTACACACATAAAGCCAGTTGACTCACCCTCTGTTTGCTGTTACTGTACACCCCGTGAGAGCCATCTGATCGTTTTTGTCAAGACTTACAGTGACATAACTTTGCTGGCCTGATTTGTAATCATATTTGTAATTTACAAACACATGGTAGATGCAATTTAACGCAGAGAAGGGTGAAGTGGTGCAATTTGGTGGGAAGAATAAGGAGACAATGGTACAATGTTAAAAGGGGTGTAGAAACAGAGAGACCTGGGGATGTTCGTACACAAATCTTTAAAGGTGGCACGACAAGTTGAGAAGGCTGTTAAAAAAACATACGGAATCCTGGACCTTATAAACAGAGGGATAGAGTACAAAAGCCAGGAAGTTATGCCAAACCTTTATAAAACACTGGTTAGGCCCCAGCTGGAATATTTTGTCCAATTCTAGGAAGGATGTCAAGGTCTTAGGGTGCAGAGGAGATTTACTAGAATGGTACCAGGCAGGTTGGACTTCGGTTATGTGGAGAGACGAGAGAGGCTGGGATTTTTCTCCCTACAGCAGAGAAGGTTAAGGGGAGGATTAGTAGAGGTGGTCAAAACCATGAAGGTTTTTGATAGAGTAAATCATGAGAAATGGTTTCCAGTGGCAGAAGGGTCGGTAACCAGCGGACACAGATTTAAGGTAATTGGCAAAAGAACCAGAGGCGACATGAGGAGATTTCTTTTACGCAGCGAGTTATGATCTAGACTGCACTGCCTGAAAGGAAGCAGGTTCAATAATAACTTTCAAAAGGGAATTGGATAAATACTTGAAGGGGAAAAAATTGTCAGGACTATGGGAAAGGGTAGGGGAATGAGACTAATTGTATAGCTCTTTCAAAGAACCATCTGAGGCACGATGAGCCTGATGGCCTCCTTCTGTGCTGTATCGTCCTATGATAATCAGTAGCTTATGCTATGTCTTGGCATTTTTAAGGTGTAATGCACAAATAAAAGGGGTAGGGCTTAGTTACTCACAGACAGTATTCTACAAAACTATAAGATTATATAAGTGTTATTTATTATCTTTTTGTTATTTTTGGACAACAGAATTCGGTGTGGCCTGCCACTTAGGTGTCCTCACAGACTTGCCCTGTGTTGGGGTTGCCAAGAACCTTCTGCATGTGGATGGTCTGGAAGAAAAGAATCTGCTGAAGGAAAAGGTGAGGAAGAACAATCCACCGTGCACCTTGGAGTTTAGCTATATTGAAATGTTACAGGCATCAGCGTGTTACAGCCCTGAAGTTAGATACTCTGAAACCATCCACACAGGAATTTCAATTTGAATTCAATCTGACTCGCATTTTTTATAGTTACAAAAGCAATGCAGAAGGAAATAGTTCCTTGAAAAGAGTGACAGCATTGATACCCATAAGGAACAATAAATTCCAATACTGAAGGAAGGATTTCAGCACCAACATTAATAATATAATCACACTGCAGTTTTGCAGTTTATTCTGAGAATATAATCAATGAAGAAATCTTCTAACATTCTTTATACCACGCCTGTGGTCTGCAAACTGCAGTAATAAATGTCATATTTCTCCACAGATGAGGTCCAAATTACTCAGCTGCAGGGACTGAGGCTACCATTTCCTCAGTTCCCATAGTTAAATACCATTTTGTTTCAAAATTTAGCATTGGCTGCTGTACACAAATAAAGCTTGCCCTTTTCCTACATCAGGCTATAAGTGAGTCACCGGTCGGTGCCTTATCTCCCAATAGTGCCCAAAGGTAAATTGGAACATTTGTTTTAAACTAAAAATTCATATTAGCTCCTGGTCCACTGTTAAATCAGATCTATTTGGAACTGTATGGTTGGATGTTGCAGCAGATTAACTCACTGTCCTTTTACCTGCTGGATCCAAGTTCAAATCCAGTCCAGACTGATGAGCGAGTTGCCTCTCTCAACAAGTTGCAGTGATCCTATGTGAAATGAATTTGGGCAGTTTCAAATGTTCAAAATTGGCAGGATCGCTCACAGAGACAATGGGCCACAATGGCAATTGAACATTCTGCTGCAGCAGGTTGGGACCGAGTTAGGATTGGCCTATTAAAGGAACTCTGCTCTGCGTCTGTTAGGTAATAAACACTTGATGAGATCTAATCGGTCACTTGAAGTGACAGCTGAAAACCAGAAGGAAATCTAGAATATTATACAGGAGAATATCTGCACAGTAAGAACTTAAAAATTATTAGCATTGTGGTTGCTACATCAGCTTGTCTTAGCAGGAGGAATATGCACAATAAAGCAGGAATGGTTTGGGTGTCATTAGAAAGTAACTATGGGCTGAATTTTCACTTTCACTGCCAATGAAAATGAAAATTGGGCGTTGTGTGTAATGGGCGGCTGATACGCTGACACCTGTTTTCCACTCGGCATAAAAGTGAACATTCGCCTCTATGTGTTTTGGGAGACATATTGGAAACGATTTGGATTGAAGTTATAAAAGATGTTACAGATTTCCTGGACTGCAGGAAAAATTAGACCAAGAAGTATTTTTACAAATATAAGACCAGGCCGTCAGTCACCAAGATTTAATTTACCTACATATTGACTGGAATAACACCAGTGGAATAACTAAGGAAATCTGCATGTTCCTGGGGGTGCTTTCATACATAGCTTGGCCAGCTATTATAGGTTTAATCATGGAAAATGAGCAGAGTATGGTTAAAAATAAAAGGTTGAAGCTGGGGAGTATCTAAGTGACCATAATAATTCTCCAGAAGGTATGTTGAACGGCAATGTAAAAAAGGACTTTGAAAAGCAAACTTGGAGGGAAAGTGAAATGAGTTAAAGGAAGTTGAGTGGAACTCAAGTGCATGGGAAAATCAAAATGGAAAAGTGGGAAGTATTGAAGAACCAGTTGAAAAAATTGCAATCAAAATTCATCTAGGTAAAGTCAATACATTTTATAACGCAACAGAGACCAATGTGGTTAAGTAAGGATATAAAGAGTAGTGAGGGTCAATCAGAAGTCATTTAAAACTATAAAGAATCTGGAAAGGAAATCTGGGATAATTATGAAAACAAGTAAAATAGAGAAGTAAAGCAAAAGAACAAACATCAAAATGTGGAAAAAAATATCCAGTTGTAGGAGTCTCTGCACTCCTAGCAAAGAATCTATAAACTCACTAGTAGTTAACAAACTGAGTTTAATGTACTAAAACTTTACAAAACAAGAAAATGCAGGAGAAGCTCTAAACAGGTCTATTCACTATCACTCTACACGAGGACTAGCTGGAAAACGCCCTCTACCTCTGACGTCATCACGTTTCCCGCCGTTGGGACGTCACATGACCCACATGATGACGTCATCGCGTCAGATCGCGATTTTGTCGATCTAGCTCTGTTTAACCAGAGCCAACATTAAAAGGTAATAAACATGATTAAAGGCAATTGTACAAGTCACTGTGAGAGTCTCTTAGTGGCTTTGCCACACAGTAACATTAAAGGGTTTACCTAAATTTGTAAAGAAAGAGTTTACATTTACACAGCATCTTTCATGACCTCAGTATTTTAAAGCGCGACACAGCCAATGATTCATTTTTGAAGTGTAGACACTGTTGTAATAACAACAACAACTTGTATTTATATAGCACCTTTAACATAATGAAATGTCCCAAGGTGCTGCACAGAGGATTAGGCAGGGAACTCCAGAGCTTAGGGCCCAGGCAACAGAAGGCACGGCCACCAATGGTTGAGCGATTATAATCAGGGATGCTCAAGAGGGCAGAATTAGAGGAGTGCAGATATCTCGGTGGGGTTGTGGTGCTGGAGGAGATTACAGAGATAGGGAGGGGACGAGGCCATGGAGGGATTTGAAAACAAGGATGATAATTTTGAAATCAAGGTGTTGCTTAACCAGGAGCCAATGTAGGTCAGCGAGCACAGGGGTGATGGGTGAAGGAACTTGGTGCGAGTTAGGACATGGGCAGCTGAGTTTTGGATGGCCTGAAGTTTACGTAGGGTGGAATGTGGGAGGCCAGCTAGGGGTGCGTTGGAATAGTCAAGTCTAGAGGTAACAAAGGCATGGATGAGGGTTTCAGCAGCGGATGAGCTGAGGCAAGGGTGATGTTACAGAGGTGGAAATAGGTGGTCTTAGTTATGCTGCAGATATGTGGTCGGAAGCTCATTTCAGGGTCAAATGGCAGGTCAGGTGGCATAGTGGTTAGCACTGTTGCCTCACAGCGCCAGGAACCTGGGTTCGAATCCGGCCTCGGGTGACTGTCTGTGTGGAGTTTGCACATTCTCCCCGTGTTTGCGTGGGTTTCCTTCGGGTGCTCCGGTTTCCTCCCACAGTCCAAAGATGTGCGGGTTAGGTTGATTGGCTATGATAAATTGACCCTTAGTGTTAGGGGGATTAAATATGTGGGGTTACGGGGATAGGGTGGGATATGTGTTGGTGTAGGGATTACGGGGATCGGGTGGGATATGTGTCGGTGCAGGCTCGATGGACCGAAAATGGCCTCTATCTGCACTGTGGGGTTTCTGTGATTTCTGTGCTTTCTGTGAAATATGACACCAAGGTTGTGAACAGACTGGTTCAGCCTCAGACAGATGTTAGGGAGAGGGATGGAGTCAGGGACTAGGGAACAGAGTTTGTGGTGGGGACCGAAAACAATGGCTTCGGTCTTCCCAATATTTCATTGGAGAAAATTTCTGCTCATCCAGCACTGGATGTCGGACAAGCAGTCTGACAATTTAGAGACCGTGGAGGGGTCGAGAGAAGAGGTAGAGCTGGGTGTCGTCAGCATACATGTGGAAACTGACGCTGTGTTTTCGGATGATGTTGCCAACATGTATATGAGAAACAGGAAGGGGCCAAGGTTAGATCCTTGGGGGACACCAGAGGTAATGATGTGGGAGCAGGAAGAGAAACCGTTGCAGGTGATTCTCTGGCTACGATTAGATAGATAAGAATGGAACCAGGTGTGTGCAGCCCCACCCAGCTGGACGACGGTGGAGAGGCGTTGAAGAATGGAGTGGTCAACCGTGTCAAAGTCTACAGACAAGTCAAGAAGGACGAGGAGGGCTAGTTTACCTTTGTCACAGTCACAAAGGATGTCATTTGTTACTTTGATGAGTGCCGTTTCGGTACTGTGGCAAGGGCGGAAACCTGATTGGACGGATTCAAACATGGAGTTGCAGAAAGATGGGCACGGATTTGTGAGGCGACAACACATTCAAGGACTTTGGAGAGGAAAGGGAAGTTGGCGATAGGGCGGTAGTTTGCAAGGATGGAGGGGTCAAGGGTTGTTTTTTTGAGAGGGGTGATGACAGCAGATTTGAGGGAGAGGAGGACAGTACCTGAGGAGAGAGAACCATTAACAATGTCAGCTAACATGAGAGCCAGCAAAGAAAGTTGGGTGGTCAGCAGTTTGGTGGGAATAGGGTTGAGAATAGGGTAAGAACTTTAAGTTGACATGGTTAATGTAGAAGTTTTTACTAGTTTGGATAGATCAAAGTTTTGAACTAGTTGTTAAAATTCAGTGGTGGAATTCTACAAAAGAATTGTTTAATTAGAATAAGGGGCTTAGAATAAAAGAATGTTTTCGCCAGAACAAAATATTTCCCACTTACTCATTTGTACCACATCATTTTTTATGAGAATACAGGATAAACTGCACCAACCAGTGCCGTATGAAGAATATATTTCATCAACAGAGCTGTGAGGCCACAGCCCAGCTGTACTGCCCATTTGCATTGCTGAGTGGAGAAAACAGAGCTTTATTCATCAACCTTTGACTGCCAATGTTAGCTCAGGGAAAGGGCTGACTACCCACTCATTTAAAGAATGATACAGAGACTGTAGACAAAGCGTAAAAGAAAGCATGGGCCATTTAAAAAAAAACTAGAATTGGTCACGGAGATTAGGGGATAGGGCGGCGAAGTTGTTGAAGAGTTACTTTGCATCTCTGTATGCTCAAGTCTGAGATCTGATTTCCAAAGACTGCAAGCTGAAGCTTGGCATTGTATGGATGATACAGAAATTATTCTAAATAGATTAGGTGTTCTTAAAAAAATATCTACACCAGTGAGTTTTAGGGGATCTAGGGATCGCAATTAGCGAGGCTAACTGGCATATTTTAAACATCACTAGATTTAGGAGAGATCCCTGAGCATTGGCAAGTGGCAAATATAACTCAATAATTCAGAAGAGTGTGAAGAGACATACCTGGAAACTATAGACAAGTCAGTTGTAGGCAATATTAAGGAACTAGTGGGGAGCATGTGGGAAATCTGTGTTTGATAAAGTAACCAAGCATAGACTCAGGAAGGAGTATTCTAGCTTATCTAACTTCCTGGAATTATTTTCAAAGGTGTCGGGGATTTTCAGAGATGCCGGGGAACATAGGGCCTGATGAAAGGGTGGAACTGAAAGAAATCAGTATTTGTAGGGAAATGGTGTTAGGAAAATTGATGGGACTGAAGGCCAATAAATCCCCAGGGCCTGATAATCTACATCCCAGGGTACTTAAGGAAGTGGCCCTAGAAATAGTAGATGCATTGCTGGTCATCTTCCAGAACTCGATAGACTCTGGAACAGTACCCATGGATTGGAGGGTAGCTAATGTTACCCCACTATTCAAAAAAGGTGGTAGAGAAAAAGCGGGGAATTATAGACCGGTAAGCCTGACATCGGTAGTGGGGAAAATGCTAGAATCTATTACAAAAGATGTAATAGCAGAGCACTTGGTAAGCAGTGACAGGATCGGACAAAGTCAACATGGATTTACAAAAGGTAAATCATGCTTGACTAATCTACTGGAATTTTTTGATGATGTAACTGGTAAAATAGATAAGGGAGAACCAGTGGATGTGGTGTATTTGGACTTTCAGAAGGCTTTCGATAAGGTCCCGCATAAGAGATTAGCGTGCAAAATTAAGGCACATGGGATTGGGGGCAAGGTATTGACTTGGATAGAGAACTGGTTGGTGGACAGAAAGCAAAGAGTTGGAATAAACGGGTCGTTTTCCGAGTGGCAGGCAGTGACTAGTGGGGTACTGCAAGGATCGGTCCTAGGACCCCAGCTGTTCACAATATATATTAATGATCTAGACGAGGGAATTAGATGTAATATCTCCAAATTTGCAGACGACACAAAGCTGGGTGGGAGGGTAAGCTGTGAGGAGGATGTCGAGAAACTCCAGTACGATTTGGACAGATTGGGTGATTGGGCAGAAACATGGCAAATGCACTATAATGTGGATAAATGTGAGGTTATCCACTTTGGTGGCAAAAACAGGAAGGCAGATTATTATTTGAATGGCAGTAGATTGGGAGAAGGGGAAGTGCAAAGAGACCTGGGTGTTCTTGTGCACCAGTCGCTGAAGGTAAGCATGCAGGTGCAGCAGGCAGTTAAGAAGGCAAATGGTATGTTGGCCTTCGTAGCAAGAGGGTTCGAGTACAGGAACAAGGATGTCTTGCTACAGTTGTAAGAAATCTGCCGAGGTGTGATAAATGGCAGTTGGACAGGTTACCTGTAAACATCTGACATTATTCTCTGTCTATATAAGCTGTGTCTTTATGCATTTCTCCACTTCACCTGAAGAAGGAGCAGCGCTCCGAAAGCTTGTGATTTCAAATAAAGCTGTTGGACTATAACCTGGTGTTGTGTGATTTCTTACATTTGTCCACCCCAGTCCAACTCCGGCATCTCCACACCATTGCTACAGTTGTACAGGGCCTTGGTGAGACCGCACCTTGAGTATTGTGTGCAGTTTTGGTCACCTTACCTGAGGAAGGACGTTCTTGCCATGGAAGGAGTGCAGCAAAGATTCACCAGGCTGATACCTGGGATGGCAGGAATGACGTATGAGGAGAGATTGTGTCGATTGGGCTTATACTCACTGGAGTTTAGAAGATTGAGAGGGGATCTCATCGAAACCTATAAAATTCTGTCAGGCCTGGACAGACTAGATGCAGGAAGGATGTTTCTGATGGCTGGGGAGTCCAGAACCAGGGGTCATAGTCTAAGGATAAGGGGTAAGCCATTTAGGACTGAAATGAGGAGGAATTTCTTCACCCAGAGAGTGGTGAACCTGTGGAATTCTCTGCCACAGAGGGCGGTGGAGGCCAGTTCATTAAATATATTCAAAAAGAAGTTGGATATATTTCTTAAGGCTAAAGGGATCAAGGGATATGGGGAGAAGGCAGGGACAGGGTACTAAATTTGGATGATCAGCCATGATCTCATTGAATGGCGGGGCAGGCTCGAAGGGCCGAATGGCCTACTCCTGCTCCTATCTTCTATGTTTTCTATGTTACTGCCATGGAGGACAAGGGAAATTCAGTGGATATATTAAATATAGTTAATTTTTCAAAAAACTTTTGACAAGGTCCCACATTGCAAATGAATGGTTAAGTTAGAGACATCGCACAAGGGTACGGCATAATATTACATATGGGAGGGGGCTCAAGTGGAGCATAAACACCAGCATGGACTGGTTGGGCCGAATGGCCTGTTTCTGTGCTGTATGTTCTATGTAATATCTGCTGTTAGATACAGTTTATCCATGCACCATCTGTAGAAGCCACACTACACAACTTTCTTCAGAGCTCTTCTACTGAATGAAATCTAACACACGCGGCACATTAATTATTTATTTAACGTATTGAACTTCTTGCTTGTTTTCGCTTTTTTTCGCAGCATGAATCAAAACGAGCTAAATGCTAGTTTTCATTGGCGTATTGACAGCAAGATGTTTGGAATATTAATATTACAGTTTAGATAAATCATGTTAATACTTAAACCTGAGGTACATAGAAATGACAACACAGAAACAGGCCATTTGGCCCAACCAGTCCGTGTTGGTGGTTATCCTTTACACAAGCAGCAGTCTTAATCCCATGTGCCCACCCTGTTGCTGTATCCCCTTTTCCTTCAACCACCTATCTAACCTATTCTTAAATGTTGACTTGGTCTCTGCTTCAATCACTAACTCCGGTTGTGCATTCCATAGCCTCAGAACCATCTCACATTTGCTGACATTGAATTCCATCTAACACTTTTTTTGCCTATTCCAGTATCTTATCAGTATCTCCTTCCTTTTGGACATCAGAACTATTTGCTATTATGTAGGATTACATAGGATATACAGCACAGAAACAGGCCATTCGGCCCAACCAGTCTATGCCGGTATTTATGCTCCACTCGAGCCTCCTCCTGTCTTTCCTCATCTAACCCCATCAGCATAACCCTCTATTCCCTTCTCCCTCATATGCTTACCTAACCGCCCCTTAAATGCATCTAGAATATACGCTTCAACCACTCCCTGTGGTAAAGAGTTCCACATTCTCACCACTCTCTAGGTAAAGAAGTTTCTTCTGAATTCCCTATTTGATTTTTTTGGTGACTATCTTATATTGATGGCCTCTAGTTTTGCGCTTCCCCACAAGTGGAAACATTCTCTCTGTGTCTACTCTATCAAAACCTTTCATGATTTTAAAGACCTCTATTAGGTCACCCCTCAGCCTTCTCTTTTCAAGAGAAAAGAGACCCAGCCTGTTCCTCCTTTCCTGATAGGTATACCCTCGCATTTCTGGTATCAGCCTTGCAAATCTTCTCTGCACCCTCTCCAGTGCCTCTATATCCTTTTTATAATATAGCGACCAGAATTGTACGCAGTACTCCAAGTGTGGTCTAAAAAGGTTCACTACAAGTTTAGCATAACTTCACTATTTTTCAGTTCTATCCCTCTAGTGCTTGGTTTGCTTTTTTATGGCCTTGTTAACCTGTGTCGATACTTTTAGTTTTATTTGTACTCCTAGATCCCTTTGTTCCTCTACCCCATTTAGATTCTTATTTTCCAAGTAATATGTGACCTCCCTATTTTTCTTACCAAAATGTAATACCTCACATTTATCTGTGTTGAATTTCATTTGCCTCTTGGGGGGCCTGTGTGGCGGTACCACTGGTTGTCCCTTACATTGAGACACAGAATAGGTGTATTCCTAACCAAATCATTGAGGTTGACTCAGGAGAAACAATCCAATAAGTCTTTAATGAAGGATTTGACGAAATACAACAAACAACGTAAACAGATGCAGGAGAGCTGTGGAACAGGTCTTTCCCCAGTGGGGACGCCACGAGGACTAACTAGAAGTTGCCCAGCTCAACTGCCAGCAGGTTCCAAGCTCAACTGCCAGCAGGTTCTGAGCTCTACTGTTGGAAGGTTCCAAGCTCTGACGTCATCAGCGTACAGGAGAGGAGCCTGAGTACAGTAACAGACACATACAGTAAGGTAAGTTAAAGGGAATTATGTGTCTCAATGTAAGGGACAACCAGTGGTACCGCCACACAGGCCCCCCAAGAATTCGCTTTAACGAAAGTCCAAGGATGAGATGGTCTGACGAGCTGGTGGTCGTGCTGTCTCGGCTTGGTAGGCGAGGCATGAAGATGCTGCTCGTGAGCGGATCCTTACGCGCGTCGTGGCGAATAAAACGTATCCGTCAGGCGAAGGACCGTGGAGACGTGCGAAACAGCAGGCCTTGTCAGAGTGACGGGCAGGTTGGGCGGACGCGGGTGATGTCTCCGTTGGCTGGTGAGCGAAACCTTCGGGAGGCTGGAACGCACGGAACGGTGCGTGCCATAGTGCTACGACGTGAACACAACGGAGGGTGAAGAGTTGCTGCGTTGATCTGTGATCGGTGAGGCTAGCAACTTTCACGTGGCTGATCGCGGCCGTAGGATGCCCGTTGGACCCGTCCTCGATGTGTGCAGCTTCAGTAGACGTTTGCGTTTGCTAAAGGGAAAATTGGATGAAGGGCAGCAACGGTCCAGGTTGTTGTTGCTTTCGGGCGGGGTTAACTCTGCCTGGAGGGCGGCAACACTTGTAACAGTTGTAGATTTAGGAGAAAACAGCCGGGAGGGCGGCACGCTTTTGTTCACGCCGAATCGTATAGTAGGTAACACAACCAGCAAGCTGAAAGGCTGGTGTGTCGTCGGTGGAGAAGGAGTCATCGGTGTTCACGAGGGATGGGTTCTCGTGGTTCGCGAGGGATGGGTCCTCGTGCGCGAGGAGTGCGTCCTCGTGTTTTGCGGGGGTGAGTCCTCGTGTTTTGCGGGGGTGAGTCCTCGTGGTATCCCCGCGGGGCGCGCTCCGATCTTGTGGGCCCGAACATGCTGTACCCCGCGCTTGGAGAGATGTATACTTGCTGTTGCTTTGGACGTAGAGGCGGACAATCCGTGTGGCGATAGAAGAGTCGAATACGGAGACCGTGGTCTGTGCCGCATCGATGTTCTCGGTGAACAGGGCTTCTTCCTTCGTAAAGCACGAGGGAGACCGTGGCTCCCTGGATTGTGGTAGCGACAGCAGAACGGCTGATGCTTCCATAGCGTGCTTCGTTTGTGAAAGACGTTCACAAACCCACCAATTGTAGCGCTGGTGGACGACGGTTGCTGTTGGTCGTGCTCTACTTCTATGAAATTGTTTGTGAAAAACGGACTCACCTCCAAGCTGCGCTTCCGTTGCGAAGACGTTCGCAAAGACGGGGTCGCTGTTAGTGGATTCGGTGTTAGGCGGTTGTTGTTCCGTGGTTGTTCGTCGGTTGTGCGTTGGTCGTCTTGAGTGAAGACGAGGTTCAGGCGCGCATTGCTACCGTGAAAATCGTTCACGGATATGGGTTCACCAATTGTAGCGTTGGAATTGATGAGCTCCCGTACTCACGTCGTGGGGTCACCAATGTAGCGATTGGTGTTCGTCGGTCGTCTTCTGTGAAGACGAGGGTCAAGCTGCGCGTTGCTTCCATGAAAATCGTTCACGGATACGGGGTCACCAATGTAGGAATAGGCGTATTCCTAACCAAATCATTGAGGTTGACTCAGGAGAAACAATCCAATAAGTCTTTAATGAAGGATTTGACGAAATACAACAAACAACGTAAACAGATGCAGGAGAGCTGTGGAACAGGTCTTTCCCCAGTGGGGACGCCACGAGGACTAACTAGAAGTTGCCCAGCTCAACTGCCAGCAGGTTCTGAGCTCTACTGTTGGAAGGTTCCAAGCTCTGACGTCATCAGAGTACAGGAGAGGAGCCTGAGTACAGTAACAGACACATACAGTAAGGTAAGTTAAAGGGAATTATGTGTCTCAATGTAAGGGACAACCAGTGGTACCGCCACAATACCTCACATTTATCTGTGTTGAATTTCATTTGCCAATTATATGCCCATTCTGCAAGTTTATTAATGTCTTCTTGTAATTTGTTGTAGTCCTCCTCAGTATTGGCTATTGGGGGGAATTTGGTGTTGTCCGCAAATTTAGAAATTGTGTTTTTGATTCCAAGGTCTAAATCGTTAATATAAATTGTGAACAACAGTGGTCGCAGCACTGATCCTTGTGGAACACCACTTCCCACCTTCTTCCACTCTTTACCCCTACTCTCTGCTTTCTGTCTTGAAGCCAGCTAGCTATCTATTCTGAAATAAAAACAGAAAATGCTGGAGATACTCAGCAGGTCAGGCAGCATCTGTGAAGAGAGAAACAGATTTAACGTTTCAGGTCGATGACCTTTCGTCAGAACTTCGTTTCATCGACCTGAAACATTAACTCTGTTTCTCTCTTCACAGATGCTGCCTGGCCTGCTGAGTATCTCCAGCATTTTCTGTTTTTATTTCAGATTTCCAACATCTGCAGTATTTTCTTTTTGTATTAGCTATCTATTCTGCTACTTGTCCCCTGACTCCACATTCCCTGACCTTATTCATTAGTCTATTAATAATAATAATAATAATAATCAACTTTATTGTCATTGTTAGTGCACAAGTGCAGTACAACGAAATGTAAGCTTGCGGCTCCCGAGAGTGTACATTTTGATTAAGACATTTAACATACATTTGGCTTGTAACATAAACATAATAAAGTGCATTGACAGATGTGCAGGCTTTAGGGTTTATTAGCAGAGTTCAGTAGGATGAGTTATGTGGTACCTTATCAAAGGCCTTTTGAAAATCTAGATAAATTACATCTACTGCATTACCCTTGTCTACTCTCTCTGTTACCTCTTCAAAAAATTTAATTAGGTTGGTCATGCAAAACTTTCCCTTTTGAAATCCATGCTGACTATTTGTTATTATTTTTCATTTCTAGATGTTCTATATATCTTCTATTTTAGTAGGTCCCACAAATTTGAACACCACTCCCTCTAGTCATAGGTCCAAATCATTGATGTACACAGTTGACAGAAGTGGTCCCAGAAAAAACCGTGTTGGACACCGCTACCCACTTCCAACCACTGAGAAACTGTCCTTACCTTCTACTCTTGTTTGCTCCCTTCTAACCAGTTTTTAATCGTCCCCTAATTCTATACCCCTTAATCTTCACCAATAGTTTCCTGTGCGGTAACTTGTCAAAGGCTTTCATTGAATACCACATCCACTGTATTTTCCCCATCCACAATATCTGCCACCTCCTCACAGAACTTTTACTAGGCTTGTCAAGCACGATCTTCCTTTCCGAAATCCATGTTGGGTGCTACATATTATTTTCTCTTCAATCATACCCGCCTCCCCAGGGCTGGCAAAATCACCCCCAAGACCTAAAAATTCAATAAAGCCCAAAAACGGGCGGTGCCACCACAGGCCGAGGTTAACTCGCACCCGTAAAAAGAGCATAGGCAACACCGTTATTTTGCTGATTTAAATGAGTGCAGCGCAGAACCTACCGTGCAATGCGCTGTTTCAGACGGTACGCTCAGCAAGAGGCTGAAAATCGGATCCATGTGCTGCGAAACTGAAGTGGAATGTTTCTGGTTATGTTTCTCATGTTTTGTAGGTTGACAGAGAGGGTATGCAAGATAAATCAAAGCCTAAAAATACACAGAGCTGTCAGATTTTAAAGAATGCAACCTGCAGTTTAGCTGAAATCTATGTTTAGTTCAACTGCTGACACTCTTAAATATTTAGCTGGCTAATTTGTCAAGTACAATTATTAATCAAAAAAAGTCAGCATTAACTGATTAAATGACTGCAATTTGGGTGGAAGCATTCTAGCAGTTTGAGGTTCAAAATACTTGAAGTTATGAAAACTCATGCTACACGTGTCATAAAATTTCTGTTTACACCATCAAATGCAAACAATGTCAAAATTATCTGAAACAGTGATCAGTTAACAATGCAAACCTGTCACAGAGCCTGGATTCGGTGGGGCTGCACATATTCTGCATAGTTATTGACGACCTGAGAGATCTGTAGATCTCCTCCGCTTTCTCCCGGGTCTGCGCGCTGGCAACAGCTGCACGCACGGGCGTGCTTTGGAGGGGGCGTTAAAAGGAGCGGCAACCTCCAAAATCACTCAGCGTGCATCAATTTGGCGTTGCACACCGATTGACATCACGCTCTTGATGATTAAAATATTTGAGGTGAGCGCGGGCAACGGCAGCGCTGCCGACCTGTCCAATATGGCGGCCGCCTCGTTCCGCGCTGGGAGTGGACGGAAGCAAAGCGGCCCCATTTTTTTCTTCAAAACCGGCCTTAATGGCCGGCGCTAAAGGTTCCAATTTCTAGGCCTAAATATTCTGATTCTGTTTCAGACAGGAGAGTGACAAATTGAGACACTAGAAGGTTCATAGCCAGTGGTATTCGTGCTATGAGAAGAGAATGTATCCATTGTTGCTTAAATCAGTCAGCAATGTACTTATGAAATAGAAGTTACTTGATGTAAAACCTTGTTTTTATTTTTACATATTTTTGTTTTGTAGGTCAAAGACCTTCAGAAAGGAGGAAATGCGTTTTCACTAACTGGAAGCTCTGGGAAAGTTTTAGGCATGGTAGGTCTGTATTTATAAGCTGCAGTGTGCAGTGCAAATTGTTCTAATGATCTTTTTTGTGTACTCTAGTTCAGTAAAACAGAGCAAAGGCCACTCTTAGGAGGAACTTGTAGTGGAATGCTTAGAAACGCAAAAGCAATCATCAGGAAGGGCCTTTTGCATTTTGATAAGCAGAAGTATTAATGTGTAAAAGCAGAAAATGCTGGAAACACTCAGCATGTCAGTCTGTGGAGAGAATGGACAAGTTAACATTTCAGATGTAGACACTTTGTCAGAACTATACACTACAAAAGTATTTAATTGACTGTAAAGCACTTTGGGACATCCTGAGGTTGTGAAAGGCGCTATATAAATGCAAGTTCTTTCTTGACACCTGCTGGAACACTCTTCCAGTATTCCTGAATTATCAGCAATCACTGATAGAATTGTAATTAAATAAAAGATCTTATCGCATTGTCCACTGTAGCTAAAGTGATATACTCCATTGATGCTTCAGTCGACTATACCATGTAATGGATAGGACGTAGAATTGCACCCATGGTTTGCCAAATGGCCTGCTCTTTCCTGAACTCAATCATGCTGGCAGGCTGGGCCATGAATGAAAGTTAAGTATTTCTCTACCTTTAATGGTTGGTGACAGTGCAATTCTCACCTCGGGAAAAAAAAAGTTAAGTGATATATTTTAAATTCACGAAATTTGAAATTAGTTAGTGTAGAAAAGTAAGGTTGGCAGTTACAAAAAAAGATCAGAAAAAAATAAGTAGGGTTAGCAGCAGGAGGCCTGTGGCCTCTCAAACTAATTTCACAAGTTTGATTCTAAGTCGGACTGCCTTTCATACTTGCTTGCCTACACTGGGTTACATTGACCAGCAATCAAACAATCTCTCAGCTGTAGTACTATACAACACTCGGAGCCTGCATGTCAGGGGTAATAAATACTACAGAACAAATGTCATAAAAATGCATTTATGATGAATATGAAGCAACCTTTTGGCAGAGATGTCTTGCTGAAGGAGAAAATAGGGCATACATTTAACACATTTCTTCATTTATTCGTGATCGAGTAACTACTAATGCAAAATGTACAGGTTAGATATTTTTGTACTTAATCCAGTTAATGGGATGACTATAATTTTATATCTTTATTTACTTGTGGCAGGCTCTTAAAAGCTGTGAGAGAAGCACTAAACCCATTTATGTATCTGTGGGTCACAGGATTAGTCTGGACACGGCCATACGTCTGACTCATTCCTGCTGTAAATACAGAATACCAGAACCAATTAGGCAGGTATGTATTTATGTTTCAATACTTGGTTTGCATATCAAGGAGCGATACTGTGATTACAGAGATTACTATCTTTTATATCATAGCACTAACTTTATGTTTTTATTGAAATAATATATTTTGCGAAAAGAAAACATTAGAGTTATATAGCTGATTGTCATGCTGAAATATCTCAAAGCATTTCATGCAATGAATCATTTATGAAGTGTAGTGATTTGTTACATTCGCCAATGTGACATCCATTCTAAACTATCAACTTCCTACAAACAGCAGTGAAATGAATGACCAGTTAATTTATTTGCGTGGTATTGGTCAAGGGAGGTATGTTGACCAGAGCACTGGAAGAACCACACAAAACAGGTCTTGGGGTTAACATCTCATTCAAAGAAGGTGAGAATGCTACCAACTGAGAAAAGCAGATACAGCAAAAAATCTCCTAGGTAGGCACAGGGGTATCAATCAAGTATAGACTTGACCAAGAGCAATACAACACTGGAGTGGAGAGAAACGAGTCTTTCCCACGTTTAATGCCTCAACTCCCCTATAAGATTGCTAACCTGCCTGGGTCTGCACTCTGGGTTTCAAGTAATGGGTTTTTATTTGTGATTTGTGGTTTCTGCTTCTGAAGTAAAACATTGGCTTCCCAAATTAGGATTTCATAATAATGTACTAGATTTGTTACCTTGCTCCACTCTTCATCAGAAATTGATAAAATGATAAATTAATAGAAAAAAATTCAAACAATCATCTTGCCCCTGAAATTATGCCATTGTATATTAGTATAGAAACACTTAAATGTGCATGTTTGAAATTCCTCTCTCCATCATTTTATCAGATGCATTAATCTATTTAATTTAATTGAGCTAATGTCTCCACTATAATAACATAGAAATGAATTTCAAATGTGCACTTTAAATATTTGTACATTAGTATTTCTTTGGATAACTTAAGGGCTCCTGTATTTAATGCAGTCTTGAGAAAATGAAAGTGATTGAATTCACCCTCTCATAAGCCCAGAAATTCTCTCTCCAGGCCAAACATCACTGACTGGTCACACACTTATGCCTACTTAATTTCTACACAGCACTCTTCTTCCTATTGGCAATATTACTGCACCAAATAAAATGAATGTAAACACATTGGTGAGGAGGCTGAAAGTATGATTGAATAACACATGCAATATGTATATAAAAAGTACTGAGGAATGAGCTGAAGCCAGTCATTCCACTGCGAGATTTAGAAGATGTCCAGAATTAACTTCTGGTTTGTTCACTTTACTTACATATAGCAGATTCTTATAAATGGAATTACAGCCTCATGACTTAGATATTCTTAGGTGTGATTACATCACGTGTCAGTGTTTCTTATGTTATTTTACTGGTATCCTGCTTTGAGCACTGCAATAACATTTCTCTACATTCGAACATTTTAAAGTTTCGTATATTGATAGTAAATAATGCATATAAATTGTATGTTTCTTTTAATTTATTCAGGACACACTATGGATCGGAACACAATAACTAGTTTTGCATATATTTTATTTAAGAATTATAAATTTACACAAAATAGTTTTTGAAGATCTTGATTATTTATGATTCTGTTTTCTGTGAATTAACAAAGGTATTGTAAATAAACATAGATTTCAAAGACCACATGAAATACTGTAACAGAAAATTTTAGTGCAAATCTGTGTTTATTTTACAGTTCACAAGTCAAAATATACACAAATGTTGTACTTGCAAAAGATGTAACAAGAGCTTAATTAAAAAGCAGGACTTTGATGGTGGTACTACCGAACAGTGGAAAAGAAGTGGAGGGAGAATTATATGGGAAAATCTATGGAATGAGCAAAAAACATTTATAATCATGGGGGATTTCAACTACCCCAAAGGCAGAGGCAGTAAAAGGGGAGGAATAGCCAGAGGTTTTACAGTGTGTACAAGACTCCTTTCTGACCCAATGGGCAGAATTTTCATTGGGCCGTAGAGTCAGGATTGGAGGCCTGTGGGGGGTTAAAATCCTGAAATCAGGGGTCCCGGCCCCATCCCGTACCCAAACCCGCCTCCATGCCAATTTCAAAGGAGGCGGGTACCCTCCCCGCACTGGGACTCGCCTACCCGAGGCGGGAAGGGATTAGTGCCAATTAACTGCCTGTTAACAGGCGGTTTTTAGCCTAATCCCTATTTTTAAGGTTGAAGTGTGGGATTCCTGACGGCTCCAAACCACGCCAAGTTAGAGGAGGCGGGCCATCGGGTTGAAGGACTTGGAGGGGTCGAGATGTCGGTGTTAAGGTGAGTGATGTGTGCATGAGTGCAAAGGTAAGTGTGTTTGGTGTGTCTAAAGTGATTAAAGAAGTTTAAATGACCTTTTCTTACCTTTTCAGGCTTCCTTCCTTTAGGCCCCGGGAGTCCTTCATCTCACCGGCACAGAAAGCAGAATGGCTGCGAACTGTCAAAAGTGACAGCCTTCAGCTTACTGTGCAGGAGAGATTTCTAACTGAGTCTGTGGTGAAGGACTCAGGTTAGAAGTAAGACTGTCAGTGTTTGATAGCTTCAAACAGCTTTCAAACACTGATTTCATCTGTCAAAATCTCTTGACAGATGAAATTTCAGTCTGTGACGTCACCTGTTGCCGGGTGGCCTTTAATTGGCCTGCTGTGCCTGCTGGGCGGGCTCAACAAGGTCAATCAAGTTAAAATCGCGTGGATTGGCCGCATCTCGATGGAGGCGGGACTACAACCCCGAAAGTTGTAGTCCTGACTCCTAACTGAAAATCCTGCCCAATATGTAAGAAGCCCAACAATGGAGGAAGCACTGCTGGACCTAGTAATGGGAAGTGAACCGTAGCAGATAAGAGAATAAGTGTAGGAGAACTTGTAGAGAGTGGTGATCACATTACAATTAGGTTTTAGATAATGATTGAGAGATATATAGATATTACAAAGATCAAAGTAATAGATTGGAAAAAAGCCAACTATGAGGGAATGAGGATGGAGCTAAGGGAGGTAAACTGAAGAAAAATATTGACAGATAAAGAAGTAGAACAACAGTGGGTAATATTTAAAGGAGGGATCAATAAAGTTCAGGAGAAATATATTCCACTGAAACATAAGAACAAACTAGTCAAGCATGTAATGCTGTAGATAAATAAAGAAGCGAGGATACCATTGAAGCTAAAGAAAAAGGCATACACACAGTGCCTTAACAATGAAGGAGAGGATGGCAAAAGGGAATATGATGAGCTAAGAAAAGAAGTTAAAAATACAATTAGGATGGCAAAGAGGAAATAGTAATGAAAAATCATCAAAGAATATAAACAGATAAAGCAAAATATTCTATAGGCAAATAAGTAACAAAAGGAGAATTAAGCTAGGGATACTCACTAAGGGATGAGCAAGATAAACTCATGCTGAAATGGCAGGGGTACTAAAGGCTAGAGGCCTAGAAATTCTGCCGCCCCTCCCAGGAACTGATTGCCCACCCCCTCACTAGCTATTGACCACCCACCCCCGGGCCACACTCGAGCAGTAAATTAGCAGCAGCTTTGGCACAGTGAGCTAATCTTTCCTCTGTTATAGTGAGGGTTAGCGGTGTCAGAGTATCAAACATTTCATACTGCCAGAAGTCACTTTCTGTCCCTGCCAGTAAGAAATGCCACTGCAATCCCCACTGCGGCGGCAGTAATACAACTAGAAATAGGTCTGACAAGCTAGGCTAAGCCAATGCTGAGCTCAAATGTCTCTCTGTTGTGTTTCTTTTGGGGAAGGGAGTGCTCTGGACAGGGCTGAAAGCAAAAGCCATTTTCCATGTGAATTTAACAGCTGCCATTGTATAATGAGCTTTGTTTTCTGAGCTAAACTGAGAATGTGTTTCTATTGGTGAAAGTGAGAAGCATTAAGTCGCTGTCTGCCCCCCGTTGCATTGCGTGCTGATATTTAGTAATTGAGTAATAAATTACTTTTAGACAACATGGCTCTGCTGTATAATTTAAGCTCTGCTGTTAGTTTGATCTACAGTTATTGTCTGCAATACTACAAAGAAAGAAGAAAGCCACAAATGACTATGATCGGGAGTGGTCTTATTCAGTGTAGGCCGCATCTACTTCTGAGATTAACTGTGCCAGAAATACGTTTATTGTAATCTTTACTAAAAGACACTTCCTAGTACTAAGCATTACAGAAACATTACAATCAGTAAGCAAAGGGACGACTACATATGAATGAACAGCACAAAGTAATTTAGGAAAATATATGCAATATGTAATAACCTGTATAGTTATTTCAAAGTGTGAAATAGTATTTTTTTTAAACTTGAGTCTTAGCTAAAAATATAAGTGGAGCAAACAACGGATTCAGAGCAAAAGGACTGGAGTAGTTGCAGTGAGCATTCCAAATGCTTCTACCTATCATACACACTCGAGTATAACATTTACACCCCTGTTTGGGAATAAAAGTAAGGGTCATCTTACCCTGCTGGTAGCGGGAACCTGGGCTGAAGCCTGGCGTGTTAGGAGTTGCTATTTAAATGCCACAGTGGTGTCAGAGTGGACTGATAGCTGATAGGAATGCATTGTGCTCTGCTGTGATATTTAAATGGCAACTCGCCCTCCCTCCGTCCCAACTTCAGTCTGGGCTGTACTTCCAATTTTAAAATTGGAACAGCCAACAGGATAGATAACTAGAAAGCAGATTTAAAATCAGGAGCCTAGACTGAAGTCAGGAGAGAATGTTGTCATTTAATTATTGGAGCACTGGAGGAGGGGAGCATGTTACTGTCCGCTATTCCATTTCCCCATTACAGGTTAAATTCCAAGCCCTCGCTGTGCTATAATCTGCCTGCTGCAGTCGGGTTGAATTTTTTTCCAGTTCTTTTCTGAGCCACTTGCAGTTCCTTGCAAAGGAGGCAAATAAAGAGGAAGAAAAAAGAGGAAGCCAGATAAGCACATGAGGGAGAAAGGAATAGAAGATTATGCTGATAGTTCCTTTCTGCTGTTGCGCCCCCTTCTGGTGATTTCAAATCAGAAGACACCCCAGCAGGATTGAGATGATTTCAAATCAGCAGTGGGAGCCAAGTCTGAATCTTGTAGAGAGAATAGCCATTTTAATAACACAGTACCAGAGGAGCCCAGCTCAATATCTGACAGCAGCAGGTGAAAGGAATGTGCTGCTTGAAATAAGAAAGAACAAAGAGAAAATGTATTTGTGGATGCCAGCCAACATGAGGGTGAAAATTTTGATGGATAGAAAGTTTGTACTGTTGACTGTCTTCTAATATGAGACTTATAGATTCTTTGAGTGGAATTGTGTCTTCAGGATGGCGAATTAAGAATAACGTTATTGTAGAACAAATTAAGTTACTGTAACTTTGATAACTGGATTAAGACTGAACAAGTCTTCCCACCTGGAGTATTTTAATAATTTTCGGGAAGCTCAGAAGGGCCGGTTCTTTTGAATAATTAAATAGTGCACTGTGGCCAACTTTGGTCGCTGTGGAGAACATAACATAAGAAGTAGGAGCAGGAGTAGGCCATACGGCCCCTCGGGCCTGCTCCGCCATTCAATAGGATCATGGCTGATCCGAACCTAGACTCACGTCCACTTCCCTGCCCGCTCCCCATAACCCTTAATTCCCTTATCAGCTAGGAAACTGTCTATCTCCGTTTTAAATTTATTTAATGTCGCAGCTTCCACAGCTTTCTGAGGTAGCAAATTCCATAGATTTACTACCCTCTGAGTGAAGAAGTTTCTCCTCATCTCAGTTTTGAAACGGCAGCCCCTTATTCTAAGATTATGCCCCCTAGTTCTAGTCTCACCCATCAGTGGAAACATCCTCCCCGCATCCACCCGATCAAGCCCCCTCACAATCTTATATGTTTCGATAAGATCGCCTCTCATTCTTCTGAATTCCAATGAGTAGAGGCCCAACCTACTCAACCTTTCCTCATAAGTCAACCCCCTCATCTCCGGAATCAACCGAGCGAACCTTCTCTGAACCGCCTCGAGAGCAAGTATATCTTTTCTTAAATATGGAAACCAAAACTGTACGCAGTATTCCAGGTGTGGCCTCACCAGTACCCTGTATAACTGAAGCAAGACTTCCCTGCTTTTATACTCCATCCCCCTTGCAATAAAAGCCAAGATTCCATTGGCCTTCCTGACCACCTGCTGCACCTGCATACTAACCTTCTGTGTTTCATGCACCAGGACCCCCAGATCCCTTTGTACTGTAGCACTTTGCAGTTTCTTTCCATTTAGATAATAACTTGCTCTTTGATTTTTTCTGCCAAAGTGCATAACCTCACACTTTCCAACATTATATTCCATCTGCCAAATTTCTGCCCACTCACTTAGCCTGTCTATGTCCTTTTGCAGGTTTTTTATGTCCTCCTCACTCACTGCTTTCCCTCCCATCTTTGTATCGTCGGCAAACATTGTGCATCCCTTCTTCAGTTAGCCATTCAGAAGTGATGAAGTAATATAGAAATAATCAGATGGAAATATGCCATTCTTTATAAACCAGCCCTCAGCGTAGTGAGTGCAGTTTTTGGTTAAAAGGGGCGCCGCGGAGTGGGGGATTTATCAACAAAGACATATTGGTGCAGTATGATGTCAGCATAATCACAAAGAGTTGCCTACAAGAGATGTAACTTTATAAAGAGATATTTTTATAGTGCTAAAGCAGGTTGAGAACCTCATGGTATTCCACTGCTTTAGGGACATTCAAAAGAGAATATAAGTACCAGTACTGCCTTTGTTGATATTCTGTATAATAAAACCCTGTTAGCGCTACCTATTGTGCCTGCAGTAATATCTTGAATGTTTTCAGCACAGTACCTGTTTTGATATTCTGTCTGAATAACATACACAACTGCTTCTAGCCCTGTGAAGGAAAACTCTGCACTTCAAACAACTCCCATTAATACACAGACCACTTTGATATCAACTCCCACCGCAAATTAATTTTAATTGTTTTATCCATACATTGTAAAGATTATTTCAAACTGAACATTTTCCAATTCCTGACTGCAATCATCAACTACCCTGGAGAGATCATTAACATCTTATACGCACCATGTGATAATGATGTCAGGATCTTGGCTGTTATTGGACGTGGTAAAATTATAAATGTCAATGTAAGTGGCGTATTTATTAGACTTCATAAAAATTATTTGTTTTGCTTGTAATTGAACGAAAAAGTAGGTGGCTTTTGTGCGCAAATACTACAACCTACACTCTAATGAGAAAACAAACATGATTTAAAATGCAGAGATGTTATTTTCCTATGTATTTCTGACAGCAAAAGTTGGCTTCTTGAAATTACTGGGGATGTGAATCTTATTAATAAAATACATAGGCCGTGATTTCCCCTACCTTGGCGGGCGACGTCAGTGGCGGGTCCCGACCCCGCTGTTGGCTCCAGCCCGCTGTGTAGAATGATTTTATGTTGATTGGGCTTGTTAAGCCCGCCCAGCGCGTTTGCCGGCCAATTGAAGGAAGAGGGTCTGATGATGTCATTTGATGACGCGTCATCAGCCGATTTCCTTAAAGGGACCACGGCCAACTTTATTTTGACAGTTGTGCTGTCAGTGTTCTACAGCATTGAGGTGCACTGCCAGTGACTGCACAGAGGTGCACGGCTGCACCCAGACTCTCCCATGACTCCCTCCATGAGTCACAGCAGGCAGGGAGGTTCTCTTCCCTTCCAATGGGCAGAAGAGACCTCCCTAGGAGACCAACACAGCCTGGTTGCATAGGAGTACACAAGCAGGGATGTCATCAGGAGGACCAGGCTGCAGTGGCACAAACCTTTCAATGATCTCAGTAGATCACGAAACGTTACTGCAAAGCCACACTCAACCTCATCCTGCTGTGCCACTCATCACATCCTCATCACTCTGCCTTCCCCCCTGCTGCACATCCTTACACCAACTTACCTTGCACCTCCACCAATTCCTCTCTATCTACATTATCACTTCCCCATCTCACAAGCAACCCCTCACACTCACCCTCATCCTAGTGCAAACATACCATCTAACAACACACAAGGGTAGGCACTTGGGTGTTTTAGCCAGTGTTCATATAAAGTTTCTGTTAATGTGGTGTCAAACGTGGAAACCTTTATCTTCAACACTTTGTGTTCTTGGACAGACCTTTGGATGTGGCTTAGTGAGTTGCAATGAATGGTGAGACATAACGGTACCCCCCGCAATGGTGATGAGTGTGAAAGGAATGGCTTTGTAGGGATGCTTTATGTTGTTGGTGTGGGGTGGTGCCAACCTGGCGTATCATGTGGCAGCCAGGGTGTACAGTGTCAAGTGAAGTAAATCTGGCCATGGTAAGGCCATCCCTGGCCTCCCGGGCAGCAGTGTGGTTGGGTGCTGATGCCCTGTGTTCTGTACAGCATCAGGTGATTGCGGAGAAGGTTGATGTTGTTGTTGGTGCTGCTGGTGTTGGGGCTGATCGTGGTAGGATTTTGAGAACCATGGTGAGATAGTTTCAAGGGCACCAGTGCTGATGTAATAGATGGCAGGTGAACCTGAGATGACAAGCGATCTGTCAATGGTGAGAGAGGTTGTTCCAATGAGGTGACACAGGATAGAGACTTTACTCCAAACACTTGCATCCTGCATAAAGCTCAATCTGTCTTCCAAATGCAGTAAGCAACAGCTTCTGAGCTTGGAAAGTGAACAGCTGTGAGATGGGAGCTTTGATAGCACATTTGCAGCTGTCAAGTAATGAGATGATTCCATGGTCATACAACACCCGACCTCCTTATCTGACTTGATCCCCGAGCAGCATGAACCCCATGGACAACCTTGTAAAATGTAAAGGTGAGCTCAAAATACTTTTTAATGGGCTGTTAACAAGGTCATAATGACCTGAATTGCCTCCCCCGCTGCTGCGTGTCCGGTCTTCTCAGCCCTTACAGACCTGACATCTAGGAAAGTTGCGTGGCGGTGGGTTGACAGCGGGGTCCCGTCCCGCTGTCCAAAAAAAACCCCACCCGACCCGCCACCAAATGCGCCTGCTGACGAAAGTTCCCCTCGTAGATTAATACAAAACACTGGTCCACTCGCACAGTCAATGATTCATTCAAAGAGCCCTGACGTAGCATCCTCGTGGGAGTCTAGAGATAGCACCAAAGTGGAGGTGACATCAGAAGTCTCCTGCAGCTCTGCTTCAGTACCACATCAATGCTCCTCCCACTTGGTTGTTGCATCAAGAATCACGAAGCCAAGAGTGAAAGGCAGGCATGACTTTACCCCCACACACATGGAATTCGGGAGGAGGGGGAATGCCCGCTGCTTTGCCAGCTCGTTTACACTATCTCAAATCGCCAGGTCGGAGTCTTTCTTCAGTGCTCCACCCTAGTAGTAAGGTTGAGTGTTGGTAGGTTCTCACCTGGACCCAGTCTTTTGTGTAGTTTGAAATGAGGAGAGTTTATATTGAAGCTTACTGTGTGATCAAGGCAGATTTTTATCTTTGCCAATGTGCAAAAAGCATGTATCCACAAAGTATTGCTTTGGCACTGCCCCACAATAGCACAAGAGAAATGTCCCAGAAAACTTTCATTGCTTGGAAAAGCTCCAACTTATTCTTAGTACAGGAAAGAAAACTGGACTTGCTCAGCGGTGATGCATTCGTCCACTTTTGCTAAGACCTAAATGACAGGTTGCTGACCTGTATTGTAAGACATACTTAAAGTACGGTTCAAAAGCATAATACTGAAGTCGATGTAAATGTTTTTGGGTATAAAAATATAATTAATATGTGAATATATTTAGGAAAAAAATTGAGGTGTGGGTAGAAAAGGCATGAATGTCCATTGAATAGTGTGCACTGCAAAATCTCTCGCACTAGCACTGAACATTTCAGAAATAGGCCTAAATATTGTATTATTTAAACTTGTGAAAAATTGGTCATATTTTAATTAATTAAGCCAAATAAAAGTGCAATGGGATTTAAAGACTCGGGGTCATTTTCACCTTCACCGTCTAGGCATTAATCTGGTGGAGCAGATCGCTCATCCCATCTGATTTCAATGGGATGAAAATCGACTGGGTTCAGCAGTGCTGATGAAAGTGAAAATTGCTCCCACTGAATATCAGGCAATGGATAGGATTGTACTGGCTTGCTCTGGCTATTCACAATTCTTAAAATTTAGTAACAAGAAATATAGCTTGGAGTTTTTAACAATGAACCAGATAGTGACTATACTTTGTGAAGAATAATCTTTAATCACAATGAAGTGGTGCCATTCCAATTGATAGAAGTGCATTCTGCTTTCTTTTACAATTCCTGTTCACAATACCTGTCATACCATCTTCTGCTGAGAAAATCTCTCTTCTCTTAGGCAGTCCCTCAGAACCGAAGATGACTTGCTTCCACATTAAAAATGAGTTCTCAGGAGACTGATCAGTCCAGTGCGGGACCTACAGTCTCTGTCACAGGTGGGGCAGACGGTGGTTGAAGGGGCGGGTGGGTGGGGTGCTTGGGTTGACATGCGCTCCTTGCGCTGCTTGTGCTTGGCTTCCGCTTGCTCCCGGCGAAGAGACTCGAGGTGTTCGGCGCCTTCCCGAATGCTTCTCCTCCACTTTGTGCAGTCTTGGGCCAGGGATTCCCAGGTGTCGGTGGGGATGTTACACTTTTTCAAGGAGGCTTTGAGGGTGTCCTTGAAGCGTTTCCTCTGCCCACCTGGGGCTCTCTTGCCGTGTCGGAGCTCCGAGTAGAGCGCTTGTTTTGGGAGTCTCATATCGGGCATGCGGACGATGTGACCCGTCCATCGGAGCTGATCGAGCGTGGTCAAAGCTTCGATGCTGGGGATGTTGGCCTGAGCGAGAACATTGACGTTGGTGCGCCTATCCTGCCAATGGATTTGCAGGATCATGCGGATGCAGCATTGGTGGTACCTCTCCAGTGCTTTGAGGTGCCTGCTGTACATGGTCCATGTCTCTGAGGTATACAAGAGGGCGGATATCACTTCTGCTCTGTAGACCATGAGCTTGGTGCCGGGTTTGAGGTCCTGGTCTTCAAACACTCTCTTCCTCAGGTGGCCGAAGGCTGCACTGGCACACTGAAGGCGGTGTTGGACTTCGTCATCGACGTCAGCCCTTGCTGACTGTAGGCTCCCGAGGTATGGAATGTGGTCCACGTTGTCCAAGGCCTTGTCGTGGATTTTGATAATCGGGGGCAGTACTGTGTGGCGGGGGCAGGTTGGTAGAGGACCTTTGTCTTACGGATGTTGAGTGTAAGGCCCATGCTCTCGTACGCTTCGGTGAAGGTGTTGACGATGGTTTGGAGTTCGACCTCCGAGTGTGCGCAGACGCAAGCGTCGTCTGCATACTGTAATTCAACGACAGAGGATGGGACGACCTTGGATCTGGACTGGAGGCGATGGAGGTTGAACAGTTTCCCGTTTGTTCTGCAAATTAGCTCCACTCCAGCGGAGAGCTTACTGAGGGTGAGATGGAGCATTGCAGCAAGAAAGATCGAAAAGAGTTGGTGCGATGACACAGCCTTGCTTGACCCCAGTCCATACGTGAATTGGATCTGTGGTGGAACCATTGGTCAGGATCACAGCTTGTATGTTGCCGTGAAGCAGACGGAGGATGGTGACAAACTTTTGAGGGCAGCCGCATTTGAGGAGGACACTCCATAATCCCTCACGGTTGACAGTGTTAAAGGCCTTTGTGAGGTCAAAGAAGGCCATGTACAGCGGTTGGTGCTGTTCCCTGCATTTCTCTTGTAATTGATGCGCGGTGAAGATCATGTCCATTGTGCCCCTTAGTGGGCAGAATCCGCGTTGCAACTCTGGGAGGAGCTCTTCAGTCACTGGGAGAAGACGATTGAGGAGGATTCTTGCGATGACTTTTCCTGTGGCAGACAGCAGGGAAACTCCTCTGTAATTACCAAAATCTTTCTTGAAGATGGTCACAATTACGGTGCCTCTGAGATCCCCTGGCATGCTCTCCTCCTTCCAGATAAGAGAAATTAGTTCATGAATTTGCGCCAGTAGTGCTTCTCCGCCATGTTTTAGTGCCTCGGCGGGGATTCCATCTGCTCCTGAGGCCTTGTTGTTCTTCAGTTGTCGGATGGTCTTTTCAACCTCATACAGGGCTGGGGTTATGCTGAGGTGGTGGCGGGTAGCATGCTGCAGGATGGAGTTGAGGACACTCGCATCGAAGACAGAGTCTCAGTTAAGGAGATCTTCGAAGTGCTCCTTCCAGCGGGCACTGACTGCCTCCCTGTCCTTGAAGGGTACCTCGCCGTTCTTGGCCCGCAGTGGGGTAGGACCTTGGGTGCTTGGGCCGTAGGTGGTCTTGACTGCACTAAAGAATCCATGCATGTCATGGTTGTCAGCTAGTCTCTGGATCTCCTGCGCTTTCTCCACCCACCATCTGTTCTTTCGGTCAGATGAGGAGGAATTTCTTCACCCAGAGAGTGGTGAACCTGTGGAATTCTCTACCACAGAAGGTAGTAGAAGCCAATTCATTAAATATATTCAAGAAGGGGTTGGATATATTTCTTAAGGCTAAAGGGATCCAGGGGTATGGGGAGAAAGCAGGGACCGGGTACTGAAATTGGATGATCAGCCATGATCACATTGAATGGCGGAGCAGGCTCGAGGGGCCGAATAGCCTACTCCTGCTCCTATCTTCTATGTTTCTATATATGTAGGTCACGAGTTTATTGTTGGACCTCGGCCTTCAGGCGTCTGTAGAGCTGCTTTCTTGCTCTCGAGTTGTGTTGCTGTTTCCAGATCAGGAATACCTTGCACTTGCGGTTTATTCGCTCCTGGATCTCCTGGTCATTCTCGTCGAACCAGTCTTGGTGTTTCCTGGTCGAGTGACCGAGCGTCTCTTCACAGGTGCTGAAAATAGATTCTTAACAGAAGCAGTTAACCCTGTCTTTCAAAACATCAGTGCCAAACCTGAATTCATTCATTATGAAAGGTGTTCCTTTGTTACTGCACTTCAGTCCATGGTCCCACAAGACACTGTATGATGTTACTGTAGCTTTGCTGAGTGGGATGCATGCTAAGTGATTTATGGTATTGTGGAGTGAAGATGTTAAAAGTGTTCAGATCAATTAGAGACTCTAATGTCAATGTCAATGCTTCTGCCATTTTAATATTTTTAAAGATATTTGGAAAAATATCCAAAAGCGCTGATCAGACGGTGGATGTTTTCACACCGCGCAAGTTTGCTACTATAAAATTCCTGCTGCCCAGTTTGTGAGCAGGATTGGTGGAGCCTTAGGCACAGGTTGCCAGCCTTATTGGCTGGGGACAATGAATGTCGCAGGGATTCCCCAAGAACGAGGGAAGTGGAGAACATATCTTAACAAGTAGGAGGCTCACCTCAAGAAAAACCTTGGCCAATGTTCCCTCTTTTTTTTTTTAGACGACGCAGCCCCTTTGACGGCCATTCAACGGCATGCGCGGTTTTTCAATTTAAAAACCGGCTGCACGGGACCTGCAGAGGGCTACACGGCTGCACGGGACCTGCAGAATGCTACACGGCTGCACGGGACCTGCAGAATGCTACACGGCTGCACGGGACCTGCAGAGCGCTACACGGCTGCACGGGACCTGCAGAGCGCTACACGGCTGCACGGGACCTGCAGAGCGCTACACGGCTGCACGGGACCTGCAGAGCGCTACACGGCTGCACGGGACCTGCAGAGCGCTACACGGCTGCACGGGACCTGCAGAGCGCTACACGGCTGCACGGGACCTGCAGAGCGCTACACGGCTGCTCGGCTTAAAGGGAACATTGCTCCTGGCATCTTGATTTATATTCACTATAACTAACAAAACAGGTCAGGCTTCCTTACCAGCTGATGTGTACAGTGCCAACTGCTAAGCTAATCTGTGTTTCCCCCTTCCATACTATTACAGTATAGTGCAAAGTAACATTTGAACACCTAGCAACTGCATTGAGACATAATAATGCAATGAAATTACTACATTTTCTTTGATATATCATTTGTATCTTAATCACACCTGGGATTATAATGTTCATTATATAAATTGCACAGATTACATTTTGTGACAGAACTGTAATAATGCAGCAATTTAATAGATGGCTCTGCCATATAATCAAAGCCACTGTTGAATTTGATTGCCTTAAAAGCATTCGTATTATTCAAATAAGTGCTTACTAATCTTTAAGATGTATGTACTCTTGGGTTCAATCCAGAGCCAGTGAAGCCAACTGGGAAAACTGGTTTGAACCGGTCCCATGTTGTAAAGACTCGAGCCCACAGCAAACATCTCATTTTACATCCATCCCTTCATTCGAAATCAAAATGCCCAGATTTGACATTTTCATGAGTTTTGTTATTTAGTGGTGTTTTAAATAATAAATTTGCTCTAACTTCATTCTTGGCCCTAGATTCAAAGGTCCTGATTTGTGCTTCCCACCTTTTCGCACAAAATAAAGGGCTTTTCTCCTTGGGTAGAAAAATCTTATTTTCTCACTTTACAGTGCAAAATTAGTGCTTTAATCATATAAAAGTCAGAATGCCGTGCACTTCCATTTTCTCCATGATGTTTTTATGGATGTGACATCGGCAAAATGGCTTCAAGAAGCTCATAGCAGCAGAAGCAGGGTAAGTGACTTGTCTCAGTTTGACTTTCTGTGATAAATGTGTCCGTGCAGCATGATTTTAACCCAGGGTCACTTAATTTTCTGAAAAAGTCTCAAAGCGAGTGAAAGTGACAGTTTCTGGCACCTTTTTCCATTGTGGCCACTGCACTTTGCATGGCAATTAGTTCGTGATGTGAGAAAAGAAAGAAAGACTTGCATTTATATCGCACCTTTCATGACCTCAGGATGTCCCAAAGCACTTTACAGCCAATGAAGTACTCTTGAAGTGTAGTCACTGTTGTAATATAGGAGACGTGACGTCCAATTTGCTCACAGCAAGTCCCCACAAATAGCAATGTGATAATGACCAGATAATCTGTTTTTAGGTATTGGTTGAGAGTTGGCTAAGACACTAGGAATAACTCCCCTGCTCTTCTTTGAATAGTGCCATGGGATCCATTATGTCCACCTGAGAGGGCAGAAGGGGCCTCAGTTTAATGTCTCATCCGAAAGACGGCACCTCCGACAGTGCAGCACTCCCTCAACACTGCACTGAGAGCGTCAGCCCAGATTTGTGCTCTGGAGTGGGACTTGAACCCATGACCTTCTGACTCAGAAGCGAGAGTGCGACCCACTGAGCCACAGCTGACAAAGCAATGTAGGCACACTATCCCTGTTCAAGCCACTCTCTTGATGTTCAAATCTGGTCAATAAAATGTCCGTGTGCCCGATTCTTGACCAGGTATGTGTACCATGGAAGTAGCCTGAACATGAATTGTGCACTTACTTCATGAATCCTAGGCACTTTCCAGTAGCAAATAGCAATAGACTCGCTGATCATAATTTACACAACAAGATGGTGAGGGTCCACGACTTCTGCTCTCAGACCTACTGCCTGTATGAGTTTGGTGCACGCCTCACCTGGAAGATATAATTTAATGCATTCCTGTTTTGCTACCAAAATGCTGCAAATAGTCAATACCATTCATCATTGTGTGACATATATCCATCCCTACATTCATTTTTGTGGATCTTGGAATTCCCCACAACTGTCCTGTGATTTTTGGCATGTTTCACTGTGACAATCATTTAACCTAAACATAAGCACCAGTTACTCCTAATGTCCTTGTTGGGGGGAGGTGGGCTTTGTTAAATCGTCAATCTTTACAATAATGATTCGAACCAGGGAACCGGTTTCCAAGGTTTAACTTTTTTTCCCCCCCTTGGTTGCTCAGCTTTTAGTGTGCATTTATCAGGCTATCTTTTCAGATAACGTTTGGATTATCATGATGAGAGCTATTTGGATGGGGAAAATGGAACACTTTTCGAATTTTTGGATCCAGTTCTAGTGCCAGGCCAGGTTTAACATAGGCCAAATAAAAAGTAAAGACAGTATTCTGTCCCAACAGTGTGCCTTAGCTACATTCTCAGCAGAGCATCTATTTCACCACACTTATGTCAGTATTTCCTTTTTCCACACTAGCCATTCTTTTGATTTATTTTAAGGGTTTTGATTTCATCAGCAAGAATACCTTCATCCCATCAGTCTGGGTGGATTTATATGCGGGTCCCAAAGATGAATGGTCAACGTGTTCTAACTTTCTGTGCTACTCAACTCTGCCTCCTTCATTTGTCTTGCCTGTGTGAACACTTCTTTATTTTGCCCTTGTGTTGAAAGGTAAAGAGACAAGCGCTGGAAAGACAGATATGATCCAATTGCAGCCCCTTGGTAGTGCCACTGTTTTGCAGTCCGAACAGCTGTGCTAGCCTCAGAGAGCCAAAGTTTCACGGACACGGTGGTCGGCAGAAACCCAGTGTCAGAGCGTATGCTGGGGGTAAAAGCATTTTGCATGAGTACAAATAGTTTGCATTTAAAGTAAAATTGGGCAACATTGTACAACCACGCATCCATTACACAGATATCATTTGCTCGTTAGTTTGATGGTTCCATGTAGGAATTTCAAACGCAGTGTGCACTGCAAACGTCTCTGGGATTTACAAAACACAGTTACACACCAGACATTTATCAAAACCTTAATGGAAAAGATTGCACTTGGCCAACATTTAGACCTAGAAATTGGATCGGCCACGCCCGTATTTCAGGCGTAAATGGGCGTCTAAGGATCCAATATGACGGGCGGCATGCGCGCAATTTTCCCGCGCCAGAAGTGTGCCCCCGCCATATTGGATTTAGCTGCTCCATAGGCGCCCAGAGCGCACGCCAGAATGATTCAGTAATCTCATAATATTTAAATAAGGGTTCCACAATGGTTTTAGACCATGGATGATCTGGTAGGTCAGCCTTTGGGGTTGGGTGGGTGGAAGGAGCAAATAAGACAGGAGAGAGCAGGAGCTGCTGGGAGAAGAGGAATGGGAAGGCCGTACCCACAGCGGGTCTTCAGGGAGCACGTCTCATACTTCATCTTCATCGAGGAGCAATGTGAGGCTCCTGCACATCACAAAGAAGGCTATCACGGAGCTATGTCACCTGCTGCAGCCAAAATTGGAGCCCCAAACCAGTGCATGGACAGCACTGTCTTTGGCTGTTAAGGTAACCATGGCCCTTAACTTTAATGCCACTGTGTCATTCCAGGCTGCAGCGAGTGACAGCAATGACATATCGTAGTTTGCTGTACGCCTCTGTATCAGATGACTAAAGCCCTCTACACCAGGAAGAACACATACATCACATTACCCATGCACAGAGGGAAGCAGTTCGAGAGAGCACTAGGCTTCGCCCACATTGCAGGCTTCCCCATGGTTCATGGTGCGACAGACTGCAGCCACGTGATCCTGCGTGCTCCCCATCACTCAATTGAAAGGCAAACTCCCTGAAAGTGTAGCTTGCTTGTGACCACAGGCGGCACATTCTGCAGGTCCATGCCCAGTTTCCTGGCAGCAGTCACGATTCATTCATTTGTGCTGCCTTTATTCCAATCAGGTCACAGGCTGGCTACTTGGTGACAAGGGATATTCCCCCCGGACATGGTTCATGACTCCTGTCAGGAACCCGGGCATAGACGCAGAACTCGCCAACAATGAGAGCCATGCTGCTACCAGAAATATCATCGAGCGGACCATCGGCATGCTCATGCAATGCCTCCGCTGTCTGGATTGTTTGGGAGGAGCCCTGCAAGACAACCCTGACCGTGTTTCCAGATTTATGTTTGTATGCTGAATAACTTCGTTATACAGAGCAACCAGCCCTTACTACCACCTGGGAACAAGAAGTGGAAGAGAAGGAGGAGAAAAAGCAGGAGCAGTAGCCTGGGTCGTCAAAGTCAGCATCTGAGTCCTCTGCGGCAGAGCCAATATATGATCTCGTACTCCAGCGAGCTGGCACCTTTGGCATCCTATCCCCCTGCCCTAGCTCCTGCACACTGGTGCCTGGTGATTTGCCACATGAAGACCCCATCTCTAGCCTAGCCTCTAAAGTACATGTGGTGCCAGTCTCTGAAGCTGCATGTTCAGGAAGGCTGCCCTCCTCTCCCTGCACTGGCACAGGGGCCTCGACATTTTCAGCACCTGAATAGAAAGAGAAGGACAAGGGTTAGCCTTTAATGTGAAGAGAAGAATGAGTAAAGCAGCTGTGGTTTGTCATGCAGAGTGTGTGGGATGAGATAGAAGTAAGAAGGGGAAAAAGTGCATTCGGTGTGAACAGACCCTGCGCAACATCTCCTGCAGCCTTGCCACGGGCATGACTCGCCCCTCCTGCCTGTGATATCCAGCACATCCTCCTCAAGTGGGGAGAGGGTGTACAGTTTGTTTCTAGCTTCTCCAGTCGACATCTCCTGCCTCATGTTGTACACAACCTTCTCCCGCAAGAGAGAAGGAAGTATGTGAGGTGACAGTCTTGTGAGCTGTTTTGAGAATGTGCCTGTCATGATCGAATAGCGCAGATGTGTGCAAGATGTGAGGTGTGGGGAAGTGAGGGTTGCAATACTGGCGAGAGTAGGAGGTGCAGAGTGTGTGAGTAGGAGGAGAAGGAGGTGAAGTGAAGTGTGGTGCAGTGATTGTAGGAGAGTGAAGGGTAGTGGGGGAGGGGAGTGTTATGAAGAGAGAGGAGTTGAACCGAGAGGTAGGATTCTTAACCTGACAACTCAGCTCTGTCAATAACCTTTTGGCATTGCAGCCACATCTTGAGAGCTAAGCTCCTTGAATTGACCTCCTCAGTCAATTCTTCCCACTGGTGACGGAGGTGTTGCCTGGAAGGCTTTCTGTCTCCTCAGGGGAATAGCATCTCTCTCTTCCTGTCCACCGAAGATCCGCAAAGCAGCACTGGAGAACCTAAGGGCCCAGAGCTACAGACCTTGCAACCATTTCTCTGTTCACAAGCATTCCCTCCTGTCTACAGCCACAGTGCACCTCCCCTTTAAGTGGTCCAGGCTGCCTTTAAGTGGCGCCAGAGAAGCCTGATTTACAGACCCCACCAAAGAGGTGCGCAGCCAGTAAGCAGAGTGGGTAGTGCTGGCTTCACGCCTGACCCATTATAATAAGCTGCCAGCAGCAATATCACATGGTCCCTGCCCCCAGGTGAACAGGTGTTTGCCCTGCCCCCTGCATGTACATTTCTAGGCCTTAGTGTTTGCATCAGGTGTAAGTATTTGACACATAAATTTATGGGGTCTTGAAATTCCATTGGGGGGATGCGCGGTCGGCGTTTCTCCCCATCTCTCGCCATAACCTCCAGGGAAAGGGTTGAAAACGGCCATTTACGCCAATCTTCTGCTGGAGAACCCCCAGCGGAAATCCGGGGGGTGGGGGGGTTGTGTACTTTTTTTTTAACAATACCCAAGGACTTTGGGTTAATGGCTCCCCTTGTGATCGAAGGAGCCACCACTTTAGAACAGCTGCAGTCATGCTGCTGACCACAAGAGGGCAGTACAGCATTTCCTGCTGAACCATCAAGTTCAGTAAATATTTAATATAATCAATCTTATAAAAAAATGCTGCACTTAAAGAAAATAAATCCAAAAATGTCTGATGACTCTAATTTCTTCTTCAAGACAGACGTGACGGAGACCATTAAATAAAACAGATGTACCTTTGTGAATTGCAAAGAACAGAGATTTCAGACATAATCAACTCTTAAAGTCATATCCTCGGGGAATCTAAACGCATTAAATTCCAGCATCTGTCACTTCTGCTGCAGCCATTGCATTTTTAAATTCAATAATTTATTTTGTATATTTCTGTAAAGTGCTACAAAAATTTGTGCAATGCATGCAAATTGAAGAAAATTCAACGTAAATAGTATGCACAAGCATTGTGTTTGTATTACATTAAACAGAACACGTAACTGTAGTGTATGTACCTTTAAGGGGAGAACTACTTTTTACAGCTTCTGTATACTGTAGTACCGGTAGTGACCACACCTGTATATAAACCCTGAGTAGGGATCTGTACTTTAGTTTTAGAGTAACCCTCATCCAGTAAACACCTGTTGATTGTTCCTCTGCAGTCTCTGTCGATTTATTGAAGGACACCATACATCAAAATTCACGGATTTAACAGTAACCATATAGTATATCACAAAAAGTCTTGCTTTCACAGCTTCCACTGTAATATAGATAAGCATTTACCAAACGTGCCGCCTGTATTCATTAAAGACATACAGCAATAGTTTGGGATCGTGCGAAGGCGGAGTTGAGGTAGAAGATCAGCTGTGATCATATTGAATGGCGGAGCAGGCTCGATGGGTTGAATGGCCTACTCCTGCTTCTAATTCTTATGTTCTTTATCTGGTTAGGCAAAAAATGTATGTGATGAGGTATCTGAGGGAAGTAAGCTATTGAAATGGGAAACTTGGTCTGTTCACTTGCAGAACTAGCATATATATAAATCATCAGATGCGAGTCCATAGCTTCCCATGAGGCAAAGATATAATTTAGGATTGTGAAGGTTCTACATGAAAGGAGTTTTGGCAGCCTCAACCCAGTTCCCAGTGGCTATGGAACACAGCGCAAAACTGCCCACAAGTGACATTAAATTGGCAGTCTCCCTGAGAAAGGCATGGGGTGATGATGCTGATTGTAGGAAATGGAGAATGTTGCACTACTGCAATAATAGCCACTCCTCTGAGGTTGAGCTTAAGGCTCATTGGTTGGGGTAAAGTGAAAGGAATTTTACTCTGCCTCCAGCCCATAGTATGCCTCACCTGGGACCACTTAATGTTAGCACTGGCTGCCTGAAATGAGAAAGCAATATATGTCTCAGTGCTGACACCCCTCGCCTCGATAAGTACAAACAAAATCACCATTTCTTTTGTCATAATTACTGCACATTTTAATGCTCAAATAAGGAACTTCTTCAACAGGTTTCTTACCATCTGTATGTTATAAGTGGAACGAAGAATAATCAGCCTGATCTCAAATTCTGGATGTTTCAATTATATAATGAAGATGAAATATTTATAATAAATATAAGTTGCCTAATTTTAAACTAATTTATTGTGTTTGCTTCCCATTAATAGGCCCATCTTTCAGTTTTAGAATGGCAAAATAAATTTACAAACGGATTCATAAATATGCACTGTGGTACTTTAATGAGAGATTTATATAATAGGCGAAGCCCTATTAAAGCCACTGAGATCTCCCCATGTCCATATGCGTTGCAGTTGAGACAGGGATAGGATTAGTCATTTTTTGAGCTTTGTTCATGGAACAGGATAAATCAAGCAACGCTGTCAATAGGATATCGTGTTTAATATTTTAGGTGCTTAATAAATAAGTTAAACATAAGTAATAAGAGCAGGAGTAGGCCATACGGCCCCTCAAGCCTGCTCCGCCATTCAATAAGATCATGGCTGATCATCGACCTCAACTCCACTTTCCCGCCCGATCTCCAAATCCCTTGATTCCCCTAGTATGTTCAGCTTTGGGTGTTTTTCATTTCTAAGTTAGAAATATGGCAGGAATTAAACAAGAAATTTCTAACTTTTGCTAAATAAAGTTTTTTTTCCTCTCATTCTCCCCTCCCACACCGAAGACATTGACTCTTTGCTTGGAGTACAGTTCCATCTTCCAGGGTCTCTCCTAATTGCCCATTCTTCACACGGAAGCCTAGACAGCGTGTATTGGCAAGCTGTTCTAACGTGCAGCACCACAGCCAGGCCCGACCCTGCTCTCAGCCAACATCTGCACATTTTTCAGCAGGTTCATGCATAGTTTTCGGGAGAAAGAACCCTGGCTAAGCTTTCTCTTCTCCCCCCCCACCCCACAGTTTGGCAAGGAGCATTGAAGCTAATTGTACTATCCCATCTATCACTCTGGCTGAGATCACCTAACTCAATACAGATCATGAATCAAATCTGAGACGATGCGATCTGGGTTTGTCTGTGCAGTGTCTTTACCTAGTAAATTTTTTACTATTTTAAGGATAGAAACATAGAAGATAGGAGCAGGAGTAGGCCATTCGGCCCCTCGAGCCTGCTCTGCCATTTAATGAGATCATGGCTGATCATCCAATTTCAGTACCCTGTCCCTACTTTCTCCCCATATCCCTTGATTCCTTTAGCCTTAAGAAATATATCTAACTCCTTCTTGAATATATTTAATGAATTGGCCTCAACTGCCTTTTGTGGTAGAGAATTCCACAGGTTCACCACTCACTGGGTGAAGAAATTTCTCCTCATCTCAGTCCTAAATGGCTTACCCCTTATCTTTAGACTGTGACCCCTGGTTCTGGACTCCCCCGCCATCGGGAACATCCTTCTTGCATCTAGTCTGTCTAGTCCTGTTATTATTTTATAAGTTTCAATGAGATCCCCTCTCATTCTTCTAAACTCCAGCGAATATAAGCCCAATCGGCCCAATCTCTCCTCATACGTCATTCCTGCCGTCCCAGGTATCAGTCTGGTGAATCTTCGCTGCACTCCCTCCATGGCAAGAACACCCTTCCTCAAATAAGGCGACCAAAACTGCACACAATACTCAAGGTGTGGTCTCACCAAGGCCCTGTACAACTGCAGCAAGACATCCTTGCTCCTGTACTCGAATCCTCTTGCTATGAAGGCCAACATACCATTTGCCTTCTTAACCGCCTGTTGCACCTGCATGCTTACTTTCAGCGACTGGTGCACAAGGGCACCCAGGTCTCGTTGCACGTCCCCTTCTCCCAATCTATTGCCGTTCAGATAATAATCTGCCTTCCTGTTTTTGCCACCAAAGTGGATAACTTTGCATTTATCCATATTATACTGCATCTGCCCAATCACCCAACCTGTCCAAATCATACTGGAGTTTCTCGGCATCCTCCTCACAGCACACACGCCCCCCCAGCTTTGTGTCGTCTGCAAACTTGGAGATATTACATCGAGTTCCCTTGTCTAGATCTTTAATATATATTGTGAATAGCTGTGGTCCTAGCACCGATCCCTAGTGGTACCCCACTAGTTACTGCCTGCCACTCAGAAAAAGACCCGTTTATTCCAACTCCTTGCTTCCTGTCTGCCAACCAGTTCTCTATCCAAGTCAGTACCTTACTCCCATGTGCTTTAACTTTACACACTAATCTCTTATGCGGGACCTTATCGAAAGCCTTCTGAAAGTCCAAATACACCACATCCACTGGTTCTCCCTTATCTATTCTACCAGTTACATCCTCAAAAAATTCCGGTAGATTAGTCGATCACGATTTACCTTTTGTAAATCCATGTTGACTTTGTCCAATCCTGTCACTGTTTTCCAAGTGCTCTGCTATTACATCTTTTATAAAATGGACTCCAGCAATTTCCCCACTACCGATGTCAGGCTTACCGGTCTATAATTCCCCGTTTTCTCTCTACCACCTTTTTTAAATAGTGGGGTTACATTAGCTACCCTCCAATCCATGGGAACTGTGCCAGAGTCTATAGAATTTTGGAAGATGACCAGCAATGCATCTACTATTTCTAGGGCCACGTCCTTAAGTACCCTAGGATGTAGATTATCAGGCCCTGGGGATTTATCGGCCTTCAATGCCGTCAATTTCTCTACAAATACTGATTTCATTCAGTAACTCCCGCTCATTAGACCCTATATTCCCCGACATCTCAGGGAGGTTATTTATGTCCTCCTTTGTGAAGACAGAGCCAAAGTATGTATTTAATTGGTCAGCCATTTCTTTGTTCCCCATTATAATTTCCCCAGATTCTGACTGCAAGGGACCTACGCTTGACTTCACCAATCTTTTTCTCTTCACATATCTATAGAAGCATTTACAGTCAGTTTTTATGTTTCCTGCAAGCTTACTCTCATACTCTTATTTCCCCCCTCTTAATTAATCCTTTAGCCCTCCTTTGCTGATTCCTAATCTGCTCCCAATCCTCAGGTTTGTTGCTTTTTCTAGCCAATTTATATGTCCTCTCCTTGGATCTTATGCTATCCCTAATTTCCCTTGTTAGCCACTGTTGCGCCACCTTTTTTGTTTGTTTTATTTTTATGCCAGACAGGGATGAACAAATTCTGTAGTTCATCCATGCGATCTTTAAATGTTTGCCATTGCCTATCCACCGTCAACCCTTTAAGTAACGTTCCCCAATCCATCCTAGCCAACTCGCGCCTCATAGCATCGTAGTTTCCTTTATTTAAATTCAGGACCCTAGTCTCTGAGTCAACTACTTCACTCTCCATCTTAATGAAGAATTCTATCATATTATGATCGCTCCTCCCCAAGGGGCCTTGCACAACAAGATTGCTAATCAATCCTTTCTCATTACATAATACCCAGTCTAAGATGGCCTGATCTCTAGTTGGTTCCTCGACATATTGGTCCAGGAAACCATCCTGTATACACTCTAGGAATTCCTCCTCCACAGTATTGTTACTAATTTGGTTAGCCCAATCTATATGTAGATTAAAGTCACCCATGATAACTGCTGTGCCCTTATTGCACGCGTCTCTAATTTCCTGTTTAATGCCATCCCCAACCTCCGCATTACTGTTTCCGCCAACCAAAGCCACAGTGCATGCATAATTTAACACATTGAAAATGCAGATTGCTGGTACCTTGCTGGAGGAGTAAGCAACATGGGGTCAGTTGCATTTATACTGCTATAGCAAGTATTTGTGGTTCCTTGAAATGATCATTAGTCACAAGCCATTCAGGTAGTGAATCATTTCACACAGGGACCATTTGTGGTGACGAGGCTCCACAGTGGGTGATTTGAATTAATCAGGCCCGCTGCAGCCCCTCTGTTTAACCCTTTACATTCTAGTCTCTGATATTCAATCCAAGCTACTACCCATCAGCAGTGCGATTATTTCTAATAATAAAGAGCAACCGATGTTAAGCATTTTATCACCCGTACACTGATGCTTGGACCTCGCTGCTGGTGGAACAAGCTGATGAGAAACTGCTACTAAAAGTATAACAGTAAAATTTAAAATTAAACTTCCTTACTCAGAGAGTGGTTAGAATGTGGAGCTCGCTAACAAATGGAGAAGTTGAGGTGAATACAGGAAACTTTCGTTTAACCGGAGGTTAAAAGTCCGGAAAGCTGTTATCTACCGGCAAAATTCAGGAGCTGTTTTCTATAAGTTTTTTTACTTCTCGTTGCTTTTTTTTTTCCCAGTCAGGCTCTGCAAGGTCTGTAGCTAAGCAACAGCTTCAGCTAGAGACGCTTGCAGCTGCAGCCGACTGTTTTGAAGCTGTTGCTAAGCAACCGGGTTTGTTGATTCACACGGAGCTGAAAAGCTCTGTATGTTTTAACATTGCCGCTGGTTTATACGGCAGTTTTGATCTAACGGCACCAGCTCGGTCCCGTCAGTGCCGGATACCAGAAAGTTTCCTGTATCATAGATGCACTTAAGGTTATGCTGATAGGGTGAGATGAAGGAGGGGTGGGAGGAGGCTCGTGTGGAGCATAAACACTGGCATGGACCAGTTGGGCCGAAGGGCCTGTTTCTGTGCTGTACGCTCTATGTAAAACACAGGAGGGCATCCTGAAGGTGGAGTTTATTTGTTTGTGTCAATGCAATAGATTTTAGAATGTTTAGACGCTGGCCTACGATTGTGAGCTCTGTGTTTCAGCTCTGTCCTCTGGAAGGGAACGGCAAGCACTCCTTAGAGGTACAGAGTAAGACTCAGACACACAAAACCCATCCCACTCTCTCACATCCCATAGTAGTTGGCTCATTATCAGTGTAAATAGAGTTCTGGGAGCAGTGTGTTTGCCTGTCCTCTTGGTCAGGGAATGGTGTGTAGCAGAGAAGGGAACTTGTATCAAAAAGTACATGATGTTCTAAATATTCAAATGGCAAAATCAAATAACCAATTTACTGTACATGGTAACAGCTAATTCAGTTTGATATCAAATTTGCAAATATTCTTGATTAAGATATGCCACATAATTAGTGCTAATTGGTGACTGACTCCAGCATTCCTATAAAGATACCCAACTGCTGACATTAATTTTAAATTTGCTTCAAGTAAAAGTCATTAAGATTGGGGTTGCCATAAAAAGCCTGAGCATTTCAGCCCCACTGCAGCTTGCGGGACCTACATCAGAGTGGCGTTATTCAGTCCAGTACTCCCAAAGTGTAAAGGCAGTGGTTCTGCATAAACTCCATGAGAAGTAAATTCCCATGACAGGACTGTTCAGAGTTTCTTCTGTTCACAGGACTGCCAGTGTTCCTTACATTAACAGGACTGCCAGTGATCCTCCCTTTGACAGGACTGCCAGTGATCCTCCCTTTGACAGGTCTGCCAGTGATCCTCCCTTTGACAGGACTGCCAGTGATCCTCCCTTTGACAGGACTGCCAGTGATCCTCACTTTGACAGGTCTGCCAGTGATCCTCCCTTTGACAGGACTGCCAGTGATCCTCCCTTTGACAGGACTGCCAGTGATCCTCCCTTTGACAGGACTGCCAGTGATCCTCCCTTTGACAGGACTGCCAGTGATCCTCCCTTTGACAGGTCTGCCAGTGATCCTCCCTTTGACAGGTCTGCCAGTGATCCTCCCTTTGACAGGTCTGCCAGTGATCCTCCCTTTGACAGGACTGCCAGTGATCCTCCCTTTGACAGGTCTGCCAGTGATCCTCCCTTTGACAGGACTGCCAGTGATCCTCCCTTTGACAGGACTGCCAGTGATCCTCTCTTTGACAGGACTGCCAGTGATCCTCCCTTTGACAGGACTGCCAGTGATCCTCTCTTTGACAGGACTGCCAGTGATCCTCCCTTTGACAGGACTGCCAGTGATCCTCCCTTTGACAGGACTGCCAGTGATCCTCCCTTTGACAGGTCTGCCAGTGATCCTCCCTTTGACAGGTCTGCCAGTGATCCTCCCTTTGACAGGACTGCCAGTGATCCTCTCTTTGACAGGTCTGCCAGTGATCCTCCCTTTGACAGGTCTGCCAGTGATCCTCACTTTGACAGGACTGCCAGTGATCCTCCCTTTGACAGGACTGCCAGTGATCCTCTCTTTGACAGGACTGCCAGTGATCCTCTCTTTGACAGGACTGCCAGTGATCCTCTCTTTGACAAGTCTGCCAGTGATCCTCCCTTTGACAGGTCTGCCAGTGATCCTCACTTTGACAGGACTGCCAGTGATCCTCCCTTTGACAGGACTGCCAGTGATCCTCTCTTTGACAGGACTGCCAGTGATCCTCTCTTTGACAGGACTGCCAGTGATCCTCTCTTTGACAGGACTGCCAGTGATCCTCCCTTTGACAGGTCTGCCAGTGATCCTCCCTTTGACAGGACTGCCAGTGACCCTCTCTTTGACAGGACTGCCAGTGATCCTCACTTTGACAGGTCTGCCAGTGATCCTCTCTTTGACAGGACTGCCAGTGATCCTCTCTTTGACAGGACTGCCAGTGATCCTCACTTTGACAGGTCTGCCAGTGATCCTCTCTTTGACAGGACTGCCAGTGATCCGCCCTTTGACAGGACTGCCAGTGATCCTCCCTTTGACAGGTCTGCCAGTGATCCTCTCTTTGACAGGACTGCCAGTGATCCTCTCTTTGACAGGACTGCCAGTGATCCTCACTTTGACAGGTCTGCCAGTGATCCTCCCTTTGACAGGTCTGCCAGTGATCCTCTCTTTGACAGGACTGCCAGTGATCCTCACTTTGACAGGTCTGCCAGTGATCCTCCCTTTGACAGGACTGCCAGTGATCCTCTCTTTGACAGGACTGCCAGTGATCCTCCCTTTGACAGGACTGCCAGTGATCCTCTCTTTGACAGGACTGCCAGTGATCCTCACTTTGACAGGTCTGCCAGTGATCCTCTCTTTGACAGGACTGCCAGTGATCCTCACTTTGACAGGTCTGCCAGTGATCCTCTCTTTGACAGGTCTGCCAGTGATCCTCTCTTTGACAGGACTGCCAGTGATCCGCCCTTTGACAGGACTGCCAGTGATCCTCCCTTTGACAGGTCTGCCAGTGATCCTCTCTTTGACAGGACTGCCAGAGATCCTCTCTTTGACAGGACTGCCAGTGATCCTCCCTTTGACAGGACTGCCAGTGATCCTCACTTTGACAGGACTGCCAGTGATCCGCCCTTTGACAGGACTGCCAGTGATCCTCCCTTTGACAGGTCTGCCAGTGATCCTCTCTTTGACAGGACTGCCAGAGATCCTCTCTTTGACAGGACTGCCAGTGATCCTCCCTTTGACAGGACTGCCAGTGATCCTCTCTTTGACAGGTCTGCCAGTGATCCTCTCTTTGACAGGACTGCCAGTGATCCGCCCTTTGACAGGACTGCCAGTGATCCTCCCTTTGACAGGTCTGCCAGTGATCCTCTCTTTGACAGGACTGCCAGAGATCCTCTCTTTGACAGGACTGCCAGTGATCCTCCCTTTGACAGGACTGCCAGTGATCCTCCCTTTGACAGGACTGCCAGTGATCCGCCCTTTGACAGGACTGCCAGTGATCCGCCCTTTGACAGGACTGCCAGTGATGCTCCCTTTGACAGGACTGCCAGTGATCCTCTCTTTGACAGGACTGTCAGTGATCCTCTCTTTGACAAGTCTGCCAGTGATCCTCCCTTTGACAGGACTGCCAGTGATCCTCCCTTTGACAGTGATCCTCCCTTCTCCTTCCCAAGATCCACAAACAGGAAACTACTGAACATCAAACCACCATTTCCAAGACTGTCACTGACCTCATCTCCTCTGGAGATCTTCCCCCCGCGGCCACCAACCTCATAGTTCCCCAACCCCACACAGCCCGCTTCTACCTCCTTCCCAAGATCCACAAACAGGACTGCCCTGGTAGACCCATCGTTTCAGCCTGTTCTTGCCCCACGGAACTTATCACATCCGCGACTCTTCGGACGCCCTCTGCCACTTTAACAGTTTCCAGTTTCCTCGCCCCAACCGCTTCCTTTTCACCATGGACGTACAATCCCTCTACACCTCCATCCCCCACCAGGATGGCCTGAGGGCGCTCCGCTTCTTCCTTGAACAGAGGCTCGACCAGTCCCCATCCACCACTACCCTCCTCCGCCTGGCTGAACTTGTTCTCACATTGAACAACTTCTCCTTTGACTCCACTCATTTCCTCCAAATCAAAGGTGTTGCTATGGGTACCCGCATGGGTCCTGCCTTTTCGTGGGATATGTGGAACACTCTTTGTTCCAGTCCTACTCGGGTCCCCTCCCTCACCTCTTTTTCCGATACATTGATGACTGTATCGGTGCCGTTTCCTGCTCTCACCTTGAACTAGACAACTTCATTCACTTTGCCTCCAATTTCCACCCTTCCCTCACCTTCACATGGTCCATCTCTGACTCTTCCCTTCCCTTCCTCAACTTCTCCGTCTCCATCTCTGGGGATAGGTTATTGACCAACATTCACTACAAGCCCACTGACTCCCACAGCTACCTGGACTACACTTCCTCCCACCCTGCCTCCTGTAAGGACTCTATTCCATTCTCCCAGTTTCTCCATCTTCGCCGCATCTGCTCCGACGATGCCACCTTCCACACCAGTGCTTCCGACATGTCTTCCTGTTTCTTCAACCGAGGATTCCCCTCTACCGTGGTTGACACGGCCCTCGACCGTGTCCGTTCTATCTCCCGCACTTCTGCCCTCACCCCTGCCCCTCCCTCCCGGAACCACGATAGGGTTCCCCTTGTCCTCACCTTTCACCCCACCAGCCTCCACATTCAACGGATCATCCTCCGCCATTTCCGCCACCTCCAAAGTGATCCCACCACCAAACGCATCTTCCCCTCCCCTCCCCTCCCCTTTCAGCATTCCGTAGGGACCGCTCCCTCCGAGACACCCTAGTCCACTCCTCTATCATCCCCAGCACCCCTTCCCCTTCGCCTGGCACCTTCCCGTGCAAGCGCAGGGGATGTAACACCTGCCCTTATACCTCCCCACTTCCCACTGTCCAGGGCCCCAAACACCCCTTCCAGGTGAAACAGCGATTTACTTGTACTTCTTGCAATCTAGTATACTGTATTCGCTGCTCACGATGTGGTCTCCTCTACATTGGGGAGACCAAGCGCAGATTGGGTGACCGCTTTGCGGAACACCTCCGTTCAGTCCGTAAGAGTGACCCCGAGCTTCCGGTCGCCTGTCATTTTAATTCACCGCCCCATTCCCACTCGGACCTCACCGTACTCGGCCTCTTGCATTGTTCCACGGAAGCTCAACATAAACTCGAGGAACAGCACCTCATCTTCCGATTAGGCACTTTACAGCCTTCCGGACTCAATATCGAGTTCAACAATTTCAGATCATAACCTCGGTCCCTATTACATTTTGACTTATATTTTTTATCCACACCTTTGTTTTGGCCTTTCCCCCCCCCCCCCTTTTTTTTCTCTCTCTCCCACATGGCAACTGTCTCTCATTCTGCCAGCGCATTTCACACCTAATCTAGAGCCGCCTTTGTCTCCACTAGTCCTAGCACCATCTCGTCTCATTTTGAATACCTCTTACTGTCTCTTTTCTTTTGTTCTCTCCCAGCCTGGCCTCTTAATCTATTTCATTTCCTGTGCTTCCTTAGTCTTGACAAAGGGTTTTCACCCGAAACGTTGACTCTATTTTCTCTCCACGGATGTTGCCTGGCCTGCTGAGTTTTTCCAGCATTTTCTGTTGTTACTCCCTTTTGACAGGACTGCCAGTGATCCTCTCTTTGACAGGACTGCCAGTGTTTCTTACATTAACAGGGCTCCCAGTGATCTTCCCTTTGACAGGACTGCCAGTGATCCTCTCTTTGACAGGACTGCCAGAGATCCTCCCTTTGACAGGACTGCCAGAGATCCTCCCTTTGACAGGACTGCCTGTGTTTCTTCCTCTACACCACAGTTTGATCCCCTGGTGCAGCAGCAGCATCAAGTAGGAGGCAGGAGCAGCAATGTGGGCCAGGTTGTTTTTTTTGGTTGGGTGTGATTTTCACGGGTGGCATTGTTTTTATAGATTCCAAGCTATCCCAGTGGCCCGGCCTGCATTTCATTGGCACGACCACTGATGCTTTTTTTTTTCATTCTCTGTGAGCTCCTGCCAATGTCACTCTCGATCGGTTATTTGGAGATGCAATTCCAACAGAGCAAATTACGCCAATCCCCAGATCCCCATTTTTTCCCCAGTCCTGAAGGTGCAGCATTTCATGATGATATGTTGCCTCGTTTTCCAGTACAGCTGAGAGCTGATTAAACTCAATCAATCAAGGGTAGCAAATTTGGCCAATGCGCTCCCCTGGGCCTCGGCCTTCTGACCTTTTGATGCAGGACTGATTGTTCACATGCTGAGCCATCAAAGTGACCTTTCCTGAAACATAAATTCAGGAAACGTGTGCCACTAAGTCATTAGTGTTCATTTTGAACCTGGGATTGGGGATTTAACCTTATCAGTAATATAAATCCATGTGTGAATTTTCCATGTTTGCTAGGTGTTGTACTTTAAATTGTTTCACTCTGTGCAATCTTCTTAGACACAGGAGCAGATTTAAGAGAACATATACTTTCATGGGAACAGCCTGGTGCTGCAACAGATTGGAGCACTGCAGAATGGGAACATGCTCAGAGAACCGTGCATGCTGCGTCCCCTGCCTCAGCCATGCCAATGTGGGGAGGTGGCAAGCAGGATAGGCACTTATAGAATCATAAAATCATAGAAATTCATAGCACAGACGGAGACAATTCAGCCCAAGGATAAAAGCAAAAGATAGGAAGGAGAAAAACAAAAGTGGCAGTCAGAGAAATCAATGGTTTAAATCAAATATGGCCGCAGTAAATAATAATTCTAATAGGTCTAAGAGCGTTAAAAAAACAAGCCTGAATGCTTTGTGTCTTAATGCGAGGAGCATTCATAATAAGGTGGATGAATTAGCTGCGCAAATAGAGATAAACGAATATGATTTGATTGGGATTACAGAAACATGGCTCCAGGGTGACCAAGGCTGGGAACTCAACATCCAGGGGTATTCAATATTCAGGAAAGATAGGCAAAAAGGAAAGGGAGGTGGGGTAGCATTGCTGGTTAAAGAAGGGATTAACACAATTGTAAGGAAGGATATTAGCTCTGATGATGTGGAATCTGTATGGGTAGAACTGAGAAATACCGAGGGGCAGAAAACGTTAGTGGGAGTGGTATATAGACCTCCAAACAGTAATGCGGAGGTTGGGGATGGCATTAAAAGGGAAATTAGAGAAGCGTGCAATAAGGGCACAACAGTCATCATGGATGACTTTAATCTACATATAGATTGGGCTAACCAAATTAGTAACAATACTGTGGAGGAGGAATTCCTGGAGTGTTTACGGGATAGTTTCCTGGACCAATATGTCGAGGAACCAACCAGAGATCAGGCCATCTTAGACTGGGTATTATGTAACGAGAAAGGATTAATTAGCAATCTTGTTGTACGAGGCCCCTTGGGTCGGAGCGATCATAATATGATCAAATTCTTCATTAAGATGGAGAATGAAGTGGTTGACTCAGAGACTAGGGTCCTGAATTTAAATAAAGGAAACTACGATGGTCTGAGGCGCGAGTTGGGTAGGATTGATTGGGGAATGTCACTCACAAAGGGTTGACAGTGGATAGGCAATGGCAAACACTCAAAGACCGCACGGATGAACTACAGAATTTGTTCATCCTAGTTTGGCATAAAAATAAAACAAAAAAGGTGACTCAACCGTGGCTAACAAGGGAAATTAGGGATAGCATAAGATCCAAGGAGAGGACATATAAATTGGCCAGAAAAAGCAGTAAACCTGAGGATTGGGAGCAGTTTAGGATTCAACAAAGGAGGACAAAGGGATTAATTAAGAAAGGGAAAATAGAATATGAGAGTAAGCTTGCAGGGAACATAAAAACTGACTGTAAAAGCTTTTATAGATACAGGAAACTTTGTGATATCCGGCACCGATGGGACCGAGCTGTTGCCGATCTATCAAAACTGCCGGACATACAAAGTTAATGTTGAAGCATACGGAGGTTTTCATCTCCGTATCTGACAACAAACACTGTTGCTTAGCAACAGCTTCTAAACAGTCGGCTGCAGCTGCAAGCGTCTCTAGCTGTAGCTGTTGCTATAGCTACAGACCTTGCAGTGCCTGACTGGGGGGAAAAAAGCAACGAGAAGTAAAAAAAACTTATAGAAAACGGCTCCTGATTTTTGCCGTTAGATCGAGTATTCCGGACATATAATCTCCGGATAAACCAAAGTTTCCTGTATGTAAAGAGAAAAAGATTGGTGAAGTCAAGCGTAGGTCCCTTGCAGTCAGAATCAGGGGAATTTATAATGGGGAACAAAGAAATGGCTGACCAATTTAAATACATATTTTGGTTCTGTCTTCACAAAAGAGGACACAAATAACCTCCCAGAGATGTCGGGGAACATAGGGTCTGATGAAAGGGAGGAACTGAAAGAAATCAGTATTTGTAGGGAAATGGTGTTAGGGAAATTGACGGGATTGAAGGCCGATAAATCCCCAAGGCCTGATAATCTACATCCTAGGGTACTTAAGGAAGTTGCCCTAGAAATAGTAGATGCATTGCTGATCATCTTCCAACATTCGATGGAATCTGGAACAGTACCCATGGATTGGAGGGTAGCTAATGTTACCCCACTATTCAAAAAAGGTGGTAGAGAGAAAACGGGGAATTACAGACTGGTAAGCCTGACATCGGTAGTGGGGAAAATGCTAGAGTCCATTATAAAAGATGTAATAGCAGAGCACTTGGAAAACAGTGACAGGATCGGACAAAGTCAACATGGATTTGCAAAAGGTAAATCGTGCTTGACTAATCTACTTGAATTTTTTGAGGATGTAACTAGTAAAATAGATAAGGGAGAGCCAGTGGATGTGTGGTGTGTTTGGACTTCTTTTTCCAAGTGGCAGGCAGTGACTAGTGGGGTACCGCAGGGATCGGTCCTTGGACCCCAGCTATTCACAATATATATTACTGATGATCTAGACAAGGGAACTAGATGTAATATCTCCAAATTTGCAGACAACACAAAGCTGGGTGGGCGTGTGTACTGTGAGGAGGATGCCAAGAAACTACAGGATGATTTGGACAGGTTGGGTGATTGGGCAGAAGCATGGCAGATGCAATATAACATGGATAAATGTGAGGTTATCCACTTTGGTGGCAAAAACAGGAAGGCAGATTATTATCTGAATGGCAATAGATTGGGAGAAGGGGAAGTGCAACGAGACCTGGGTGTCCTTGTGCACTAGTCGCTGAAGGTAAGCATGCAGGTGCAGCAGGCGGTTAAGAAGGCATATGGTATGTTGGCCTTCGTAGCAAGAGGGTTTGAGTACAGGAACAAGGATGTCTTGCTGCAGTTGTACAGGACCTTGGTGAGACCACATCTTGAGTATTGTGTGCAGTTTTGGTCGCCTTATCTGAGGAAGGATGTTCTTGCCATGGAAGGAGTTCAGCGAAGATTCACCAGGCTATTACCTGGGATGGCAGGAATGACGTATGAGGAGAGATTGGGACGATTGGGCTTGTACTCGCTGGAGTTTAGAAGAATGAGAGGGGATCTCATTGAAACTTATAAAATTCTGACAGGACTAGACAGACTAGATGCAGGAAGGATGTTCCCGATGGTCGGGGAGTCCAGAACCAGGGGTCACAGTCTAAGGATAAGGGGTAGGCCATTTAGGACAGAAATGAGGAGGAATTTCTTCACCCAGAGAGTGGTGAACCTGTGGAATTCTCTACCACAGAAGGCAGTAGAGGCCAATACATTAAATATATTCAAGAAGGAGTTGGATATATTTCTTAAGGCTAAAGGGATCAAGGGGTATGGGGAGAAAGCAGGGACTGGGTACTGAATTTGGATAATCAGCCATGATCGCATTGAATGGCGGAGCAGGCTCGAGGGGCCGAATGGCCTACTCCTGCTCCTATCTTCTATGTTTCTATGTGTCTGCTGGCTGAAAAAGAGCTATCCAGCCTAATCCCACTTTCCAGCTCTTGGTCCGTAGCCTTGTAGGTTACGGCACTTCAAGGGCATATCCAAGTACTTTTTATATGCGATGTGGGTTTCTGCCTCTACCACCCTTTCAGGCAATAAGTTCCAGACCCCCCACCACCCTCTGGGTGAAAAAAATTCTCTTCAACTCCCCTCTAATCTTTCCACCAATTACTTTAAATCCATGTCTACTGGTTATTGACCTCTCTGCTAACAAAGTGAGAGGGAATTCAGAGTCAGGATCACCCTGAGCTGCTCTCTCAAACCTTCCAATGGCTGGCTTCACTGTAACATTAGTAGCACCTTAGAACAAAGTGAAGAGAACAGGTCATCTGGAATTCTCCCCACCCACTCTAAGAAGCTGTGGATGCTGGGTCAGGAAGGGAGTGTCTAGTCATGATGCTCCACCCATCATGGTGTGGGGCAGGCTTGATGGACCAGCTGGTGTGTTCCTGCCTGTCAATGTTGTATGCTCGTAACAGTCTAGGCTGAATAGCCTACTCCTGTTCCTATACCTCCATAAACCAGAGTCTTTTCAGGAAGAAAAGAGAGTATTTTCATTCAATTGTAAAAAGACAAATCCAAAAAAAGCAAAAAAAAATGTTTCTCAATAACTAGGCTTTTCAGTTAATGCAGAATAGCAAGAGGGCTAATTGTTAAACTAGTCAGATGTTAGAGCTCATCATTACTGCAGCATCATCATTTATCAAAAGAAAGAGAGTATTGAGTGTGTAAATTCATTAGGATGTGATTAATCCATTTATCATTGATTCAATTTATCGTATAAGGCAACTATGCTGCAAATACTAATTAATCAAAGACAAATATTCAAGTATTATTTGATTGAACAGTTAATAATTTGTTCTGTGAGAGAATGGGAATGGTTATTAAATGTGGGGAACTCATACCTGCTGCTGCTACTTACTGCTTGATGCATTTGTGTAAGGTTCAGTATTATTTGGCACACATCTAGATATTAGAGGCCCAATATGTGTGTACATATGCATAGACTCTCAATTCTGAAAATCCAAGGTCAGCTACTTTGGTAATGGGGAAATACTAAATGTACCTTATAGGAACATTACTTTTGGTGCCAAAATATTTCCATTATTATCCAGTTCTTATTAAGTCCACCATGTTAAAAGGTGTACAATTCATTGTACTAAGGAGCAGTAGGCAGCACTCAGGTTCACAGTTCCTCCCATGGTGGGGTCCCTATTCCAGCTGGACCAAAAGGGAAGAGACGTAGGGCTGAATTTTGCCGGCGCGCAGAGTGCGGGTTTGGAGGCGGGTCTGCTGTCAAAATAGAAATGATTGACAGCGGGTTGGGAACGTGCTGCGAACCCGCCTCCATGTAAGTTTCCAGAGTGTCGGGCCTGCAATTTCAGAACAGACCCGACACCAAGCGGCGGGGTAGGCATTGAAGATACTTAACTGCTTGTTAACCACTATTTTGTCAGCCTTTTTCTATTTTCCCACATTTTTAGCGGGCTTCACGTTGTTCGGAGATCACATCAGGTAAGTAGGTCAGGTTCTCTATGTCTCTCCATTGCTGTGAATAGGTGACAGCTGCAAAAGTGATATCAGAGCTACCATTTCACAGCTGGTCACTTTCCAGTGTCAGAAGCTTGAGCCTTCAGGACTTGGAAGACACTTTTGAGCTGTATGCAGTTTCGAAGTGTTTGGAGTAAACTCTCTATCCACTGTCACCTCCTTGGAGCAAGCTCTCTCACCATCGACAGATCGCTTCTGTCACCTCAACTTCAGCTGCCATCTATTCCAGCAACATCGGTGCCCTTGAAAAAATCTCACCTTGGTCCTTTGAATCCCTCCACGATCAGCCCCATCACCAACAACAATACCAACCTTCTCTGCAATCACTTCCAAAGGTGAACACAGATCTGTACAATAAGGCAAAGTATTGAAAATAAAGATTTCAATATTTGACAACACATTAACAGAAAATTTACATGAACATTGCATAAAACACCCAAATGACATCCTTTGTGACTGTGACAAAGGTAAACTATCCCTCCTCGTCTTCTTGACTTGTCTGCAGCCTTTTGACACGTTGACCACTCCATCCTTCTCCAACGCCTCTCCACCGTCGCCCAGCTGGGTGGGACTGCACTCGCCTGGTTCCATTCTTATCTATCTCATCATAACCAGAGAATCACCAGCAACGGCTTCTCTTCCCGCTCCCTCATCGTAACCTCTGGTGTCCCCCAAGGATCCATCCTTGGCCCCCTCCTATTTCTCATCTACATGTTGCCCCTTGGTGACATCATCCGAAAACACAGCATCAGTTTCCACATGTACGCTGACGACACCCAGCTCTACCTCACTACCTCTTCCCTTGACCCCTCCACGGTGTCTAAATTGTCAGACTGCTTGTTCGACATCCAGTTCTGGATGAGCAAAAATTTTCTCCAATTAAATATTGGGAAGACCGAAGCCATTGTTTTCGGTCCCCACCACAAACTCCGTTCCCTAGCCCCTGACTCCATCCCTCTCCCGAACATCTGTCTGAGGCTGAACCACACGGTTCGCAACCTTGGTGTCATATTTGTCCCTGAAATGAGCTTCCGACCACATGTTCGCAGCATAACAAAGATCGCCTACTTCCATCTCCGTAACATCGCCCGGCTCTGCCCTTGCCTCAGCTCATCCGCTGCTGAAATCCTCATCCATGCCTTTGTTACCTCACGACTTGACTATTCCAATGCACTCCTGGCTGGCCTCCCACATTCTACCCTACGTAAACCTGAGGTTATCCAAAACTCGGCTGCCCGTGTCCTAACTCGCACCAACTCCCGTTCGCCCATCACCCCTGTGCTCGCTGACCTACATTGGCTCCCGGTTAAGCAGCACCTCGATTTCAAAATCCTCATCCTTGTTTTCAAATCCCTCCATGGCCTCACCCCTCCCTATCTCTGTAATCTCCTTCAGCCCTACAACCCCCCGAGATATCTGCGCTCCTCTAATTCTACCCTCTTGAGCATCCCTGATAATTGCTCAACCTTTGGTGGCCGTGCCTTCTGTTGCCTAGGCCCTAAGCTCTGGAATTCCCTGACTAAACCTCTCCGCCTCGCTACCTCTCTTTCCTCCTTTAAGACGCTCCTTAAAACCTACCTCTTTGACCAAGCTTTTGGTCACCTGCCCTAATTTATCCTTATGTGGATCGGTGTCAAATTTTTTGTTTTAAAATACTCCTGTGCAGCGCCTTGGGACGTTTTACTACGTTAAAGGCGCTATATAAATACAAGTTGTTGTTGTTAGTTGGTCTGATTGTACTAGGATGAGGGTGAGTGTGAATGGTGGCTAGTGAGATGGGGAAGTGATAACGTAGTTAGAGAGGGATGGGTGGAGGTGCAAGGTAAGTTGGTGTGAGTAAGGATGTGCAGGAGTAGGGTAGGGAAGGCAGAGTGATGTGGATGTGATGAGTGGCACAGCAGGATGAGGTTGAGTGTGGCTTTGCAGTAACGTTTCATGATCTGCTCAGACATTGAAAGGTTTGCGCCACTGCAGACTGGTCCTCCTGACCACATCCCTGCTTGTGCCCTCCTGTGCAATGTGCAACCAGGCTGCGTTGGTGTCCTGGGGAGGTCTCTTCCACCCATGGGAAGAGAAGAGAACCTCCCTGCATGCTGTGACTCCATCCATAAGCATATGGAGGGAGTCATGTGAGAGCCTGGGTGCAGCCGTCCTCCTTTGTGCAGTGCTTGTCAGTGTTTGCAGCGCCTCGATGCTGCAGAACACTGACAGCACAACTGTCAAAATGAATGTGGGCATGGTCCCTTTAAGGAAACCGGCTGATGACGTGTCATCAGACCCGCTTCCTTTTAATTGGCCGGGAACCCCGCAGGGCGGGCTTAACAAGCCTCATTAATGGGAAATTCTTTTCACGGAGCGGCTGCAGCAGGAGCAGGACCGGAACCTGCCAACCAGCTCTCCCGCCTCCGCTGGCGAAATCGCGCCCTTAGAGTGGGGAAGTTGTTCTTTTCATTCCAGGAGGGAGGGAAATTCCGCTCCTCCCTTTGTAGCCACCTCCGCAACCCCGACCCATTTCCCTGGGTCAGTGCTCGTTAGGTACGCTCAGCGTAGTCTGTCCGAGCAGGATTCCCGCCGTCCCTTCTTCTAACATTTTCCCGCTCCAGTGTAAAGAACTTTGAGTTGTTTTCTTGTATGTGAAGAGCATTACAGCAATGTAAGTTGTTATTGAATCATTCCTAAGCAAAATGTTCTCTTTCAAAGATTGCCCCCAGGTAAACCAGTAGACAAGTGTCTTGATGTAAGAGAGAGCTATGCTCAAAAGACGTAGACGGTGGTTTTGCTTCTCCATGCAATTCTCAATCTCAAATGAGCTGGCAAGCAGAGATAACATGTTTTTACAGAGGGAGAGAAAGGGAATGAGAGGCAGAAGGAGATGCTTCTGTTGTGCACCTCTAAACACAGTGGAGAAGTAGCCTCAAAGTAGATTTCTTCCCCTCACAGTCAGTAAATGTTACAATTTGCAGAGACCTTAGGAAGGTGAGAGAACTCTCTCCACGGATGCTGCCTGGCCTGCTGAGTATTTCCAGCATTTTCTGTTGTTATTTTAAAAAATCAGTTTGTTCCAATTTAGAGGTGCCAAGTGACAGTACTGTGTCACATTTGGATATTTAGTGGCATACTTAGTCCACAGTGGAAACTTAACACAAATAAATTGCATCCATTGCAGTGCAGTGGTGCCACAAACCACCGTAACCGGGTTAGCTTGAGGCTACATTTCACTGACTATTTTCTTTGTTAATGACTTCAGTGAATAAAACAAGGGTCCATGTGACACTTACCTCACGCATCAATCTTCTGCACGGAGTTTAATGAATCACTTTGCTTTCTAGCCAGTTGTTTTTATTTTTTTATCACCCATCTCTGAAACACTACCAGCTCTGAGTAATTCGTTGAGCCCAACATTTTCCTGCTTCACCTGAATAATACATGAAATGCGGTGATGTACATGTCCTGGTGGGACTGGTTTTCTGTGTAGTTGTGACGTCAGTGAGGTTCCTCGCAGTACTCCCTTAACCCAGTGCGTACCAAATTGGAAACACTGCGCTGCAGAAATGGGATCTGTATGGATTTGCCTTCCGTTTAATATAGGATGGTTACCGTTCCATCTCCCACAACTTGACCAGGCTGTTGTGAGCTTACCAATCTCAGAGGTCCTGGGCGTAATGGCTTGAAATTCCTGTGATGAGTGAGGCCGAGTTAATGATTGTCGTGGATACCATGTGGCATGGAGTGAATAATTTTGTCCAAGTAAACCCAATTTATTTGCATTTCAAGAAGACAGATCTTTAAGTGCCTGAATAGGTTATATTTACTAAATCCAAATAAAAGGACTACAGTAGTATAGGCTTTGGTTGCCAGTTCTGTGGACTTGCAACATTCAACCTTACCAGCACTCTTCTCTTCTCAGGCAGTCCCTCAGAACCGAGGATGACTTGGTTCCAAATTAAAAATGAGCTCTCAGGTGACTGCTGAGTCCAATGCAGGACCTACAGTCTCTGTCACAGGTGGGGCAGATGGTGGTTGAAGGAGCGGGTGGGTGGGGTGCTTGGGTTGCCTTGCGCTGGTTGCACTTGGCTTCCGCTTGCTCCCAGCAAAGAGACTCGAGGTGTTCGGCGCCTTCCCGGATGCTTCTCCTCCACTTTGTGTGGTCTTGGGCCAGGAATTCCCAGGTGTCGGTGGGGATGTTGCACTTTTTCCAGGAGGCTTTCAGGGTGTCCTTGAAGCGTTTCCTCTGCCCACCTGGGGCTCTCTTGTCGTGCTGGAGCTCCGAGTAGAGCGCTTGTTTTTGGAGTCTCGTATCGGGCATGCGGACAATGTGACCTGTCCATCAAGGGTGGTCAAAGCTTCGATGCTGGGGATGTTGGCCTGAGTGAGAACACTGACGTTGGTGCACCTACCCTGCCAATGGATTTGCAGGATCTTGTGGAGGCAGCGTTGGTGGTACCTCTCCAGTGCTTTGAGGTGCCTGCTGTACATGGTCCATGTCTCTGAGGCATACAGAAGGGCGGGTATCACTGCTGCCCTGTAGACCATGAGCCGGGTTTGAGGTCCTGGTCTTCAAACACTCTCTTCCTCAGGCGACCGAAGGCTGCACTGGCACACTGAAGGCGGTGTTGGACTTCGTCATCGACGTCTGCCCTTGTTGTCAGTAGCTCTACCAGCACTAGATGTAAGGTTAGTAATAATACATTGTAGTGGCCCAGGCAAAAATCTAATCTATCAGAAATTACACCATTTAGTTTTAATCCTTTGATTATAGTGTTGCTATCCTTCACAAATACCACAGTCTTACACTCCTGCTACCTCAGTTTCATTGCATTGCTTACAATTCCAAGAATAGGGTAATCTCTCTGCACCACAAATCGTAAGAAGCCCTTTGATCTTGTTGTTTTATCCATACTTTTGGTCTGACATATACAAAAACATAAGATTGCACATAAACTGGATTGACATTCCTGTTCCTGACCTCTATTAAGTTGTGTCATACTGTATGTGAGTCTGTGAAGATACTGCTATCAACTAAAATGTCAATAGCTATATTACCAAAGGTTTAAAATTACATTTGGCTGCCCAGATGGCTTAGTTGATAAATGCACTGACTAGCTGTACAGGCCAGAAAGGTCTCCAGTCTAACCCTAGCCTCTGTTGAATTAGCTGCTCTCTGCTGGAGTGGCGGTAGAGATTCTACGGTGACCTCGATGTCCTTGATATAGGCAGGGCAGACATCAGCGAGGGTACCTGCACCTAATCGTGCTCCAGCGAACATTGCTGTAAAACGTGAGCGTGTTGGGTGAGGACAAGATTGGGTTCGGCCGTGCTGCTCCCCGTGATTCAATACCCGGTTGACACTTAAGGGGCAATTTTAGCTGGGGGTGGGAGTTGTGCGGGCGGAAGTCCAGGCAGACGGTAAACTGCCTGGATTTCCACAGCCTGAGGCTAGGGAGGTTTTAACTACATGGCCTCATCTGCACAGGCCTATCAGTCTCCCGTCCGAACCTGACAGGAAGCAGTACCCTTCTGGCAGCAGGAAGCCACTGCCATGGACCCAATGGAATGGTCCCTGGCGCTCAGGTAAGTATTTGGGTAGGTGGGAGCTGGGGGTAAGGAGGGGAAGGGAAGTCTGGGGCAGAGGAGACCCATGGTTTCCGTGTGGGGCCCGGAGGAGCACTGCTGCTCCTTCTGGCCTATAAGGAAACTAAAAAAAAAAATCCACATCTAGCTCGGCTCCTCTTGCTACCAGGTTACCCTTACCGGGAAGCCACAACTGCTTTCCCGCGCAGGCCTCTAGTTAAAATTGCAGTGGGGCCCCAATGACGTCATCAGAGCCCAATCTGCATATTTAAAGAAGGACCCCTCTGCCTTGCAGTGGTGTCCCTGTCGCCTGCTGAGAGGAGCAGGCTAAGATCGCAACCCATGGAAAGGCAGCAAGATCGGTCCGGGTAAGTCACATGGGCCATTTTAACTGCCCGCCTGCCTAGTTCGCCCAGGCGGCCATAATTAAAATCGTCCCTTTAATATCTGGCCTGACACATGAAGGATAGCCATTTGGGCGATGCACCAGAGGGCTGCTGGCACCTGAGGCTCGGTACCCCAGCAAGAGCCAGTATCTGCAAGAGAGAAATGGGGACATTTAAAATATATATATATCTATCTACCTCTCATTTTGAATCAGAAGAATATTATAGGGGTGCTATCAGTCCAGTAAAGAAGCATATTGTTTACTAACTACCTGAGGCTACATACACAATAAAAGGAATAGAAGTTCTTGTTAGAGATCATCTAATTAGCGAGTACTTTTTCATTATTTTCTATATATAAAATTAGCATTGAAGTGTTACTAAGTACAGAATCTTATAGATATGTAGGTGCAAATGGGAGCTCAATTATGAGAACCATTCAATTTCCCTTGCTAAATGTACATTGTATATTTTAATACTGTATATACATGGAATTGGTTTCGTTCCCTCTGCTTTGTTGGAAACAGCTGCATGCTGGAACTGACAGTCAGGATACGCTGTGCATGTTGTTGACATGTGATGACACCTCCACTAAAAAGAGACACTGATACAATTTATATAGAAAGCAACACAGTGTAGTTTCAAAAAGAATATACATTTTCTTTTTTGTGAGATATTCTTTTTCTATTTAATTTTCTGATTTGTTTTAGTTCACCTTTGAAGAGCCCAACTGCCGCCTTTTTATTATCCTAATCCTTTATTTACAGTGATTTTGATTTGCCAACCTGAGAGATGATAGCATTGGTAATTATGCCATGTGGTCATTAAGAAACTGTAAAGCAGGCCTAGGTGAAATGCATCCAAACACACTAAAAGAATGGTGGTGGAGTTAAGGGAGGGAACTTATGCAAAGCTAATTGGACACATTGGAACCGGGAGCTGTGACAGAACATAAAAATAAACATCCACAATTGGAAATCAATATAACCAATCAGGGCTCGAGGAAAGCGCCAAGATCATGCCATACATTTCTAATTTAAATATGAAAATTAAAGTTTCAAGCCATCTAACTATTATTCACGCACATTCGGCACAGCCTCTTTAGGAACATGCAATCGTGGAATCTTTTTAATTTCTAATGTGACTTATACTGATGCCATAAAAATGCATTCATAGAAACAGAAAATACAGAGCAGGTCTCAGTGAGGATAAACTTTTTTTTAAAAATCGAAATAAAACAACACAAAAAATGTGCTGCGCTTAAAATTCTGGGCTTAATTTTACACTTGTTTTGAGCCAGTGTAATTACAGGAAAATCACGTGTACAGCTTGACACGAATCAGTCATTCATGAAAGAAAGACCTATGAAATAATACTGAGCGGCCTACGGGTGGCGCTGTCCAGGGAGAGTATAAATACTCGGGCACGGGCCCAGCTTGCGCAGGACATTCTTAACAGCAACTAGTGAAGGTCACAACTAGACCGCCATGTTGTAAAACAGTTGATTAAAGCTTTGTTTAACGCTTAGACCAAGTGCCTAGTAGTTTTCTTACGTCACGGCTCTTTAGCCTGAGGGCGGAGCCATTATAATGAGCCGAGATGCTTTCGGGTGTAGAGATCAATAGAGAAGCATGTAAGAGCGAGGAAATTCGGGAATAGTGTAATCACGTACTTACGCCCGAGTTCCCTCTATCTTTTATGCTGGGTATTTGTTTTATGCCCCGATTACACGTGTCTCTTGGCGCAAATAAACAGGAAATTCCACCCAATATCTTTCGTCGTTACATTGTTATGCTCTTCATATGTAGCATAATTTATACATTATGATTTGTTAATGGCCCCTGATCTATATTCTCCAACATATTATTGAGCAACCATCAATCTTATCAGTGTTGCAGTTAGCTTATTATTGTATCTGATTCACATTATCATTTAAAAAGATCTGCAAACAGCCATCGAGTTTCTTTATTCACAGTTTTGCCACGACGTGTCTGATATAAATTCTCTGCATTAGGCTGTGGACAGCAGCATAAAAGTGTATTAAAGAAAAGTTCCTTTGCTCAGCACAATCTCTGTCACACCTGCCAAGTTTGAAAAGCTACAGTAATCAATTATTAAATACCACTGCCACTCAGCTTTCCCACGTGGTGTGGTGTCACTTTTAGCAGCATTTTAGGAGGTTAGCAGTCGAACTGAAAGCTATAGAAAAATGACTTTTTTATTGAAACTGTTATATGTTGTCAATCCCTCATTGAAGAAAAATGTTCCACAATTTGATGGAAGTCTTTTTTTCAAATGTTGTGCTTTCACACGTATACTTAAGCTCGACCATTGCATTCTCCTATAACACGCAGGTAGATTGATATATATATTTTCTTTTAAATATAATCAATAACCTCTTTGATTCATAAACACTGTATTTCACATTTTACTGAATGCCAAGAAGACGGGGCACAATAGGAACAGCTCTGATATTACCTCCTACTTGAAGATGAAATCATGGCCCACTTCATCCCACACAGACCATGACATACAACCATGAGAGAGGGAGTCTAGGGCGTCATAGATGTCCACTGTTCTATGTTGACACAATCAGTGGGAATGATGAGTCGATGCCCTCCAGCATTGGCGTGTGTGGTGTAGCACAGAAGCAGCTGGTTTGTACTGATGTCAGTGGCTGTTCTGCGTCATTGCATAGCTCTGCACAAAGAAAGACTGACTTGCATTTATATAGCGCCTTTCACGACCACCGGACGTCTCAAAGTGCTTTACAGCCAGTGAAGTACTTTTTGTTGTAATATGGGAAACAAGTGACATTATGTACCACCTCACAAAGCACAGAGACTCCAGCAAAGGATACTCCTGGCACTCATGCAGGCTCACTAGGGTTTGTCGGAAACCCATGTAGTGGGCCTTCTATACCTGATGTGGGATCTAATTAGTCAAATGATGATGTAGCCACTTGCCAATGCTGTTCCTTGAACTAGGGGAGCACATACTAGTAAGGCACATGTACGACAAGCCAGAGATGTTCACAAAGCACAAGAGGCAGACACTTTGGAAGCGTACATTAAACAGACACACTACTACCACTACAGAATTTAATAACATTGATTACTGTATCTTGCAATCTGTAATTTTTTCCTTGTGTAGAAAAGAAACCATCAGCTGGCAAAAAGGCAAACAATGTGGCTCACTCTGAGATGTCCCCGTAGGGCCCTGACATTAAAATTGAAGGGAGTGTTGATATTTACTAGTGGTGAATTTCAGGTGATGAATTGTCCCTGCAGGCCTTCATGGACCATGTGGCACACCTGAGGCATGGCCTGTCTGGTGACCTTGAGCCTCATTGTCCACTGCCCCTCCACCCTGCTCAGGTAACTGACTCTGTGGCTGCATACTTGCTGCTTGGGGTAGTAGCAACTATGAGTTGTGATCCTCCAATGCCCTCTCACTCCCTGGTGCCCTTTCGTCCTTTTCCTTCTCCACTTACTACTATACCCATGCATTTTGAGAAGAAAAAGCTACTGTGTACTATTCACTTCTATCAATGTTGTGGTAATATCGTTTGTTCAAGTCACGAGCAACAGGCCTAATGTAGACTAACCTTCTCGATTGACTGTAGAGCTGTGAAACGGTGCACAAATTCATCCAACAGCGCATAGCTTTATCACTAATGGTCTCCGCAAGCAAAAAATATTTTTTGTTTCACTTTTTGCTAATGTTCTTTACTCCATATTTGGAAGGATCCGAATGGACAGGGTGCACTGAATAGCTGAGTAGCTTATTCGAGCTTTCTGCCAATATTCCCCCACATTATACTTACATCTACTTTTTCACTAAAATTAGAAAGGGCAGGAATTTTGGCTGCCTACAAATCAAACACTGACTGTAAAAATAGTCAGAAGCTGTGTTTTTGTAAGCTTGTAAGCCTATTAATTTAGTCAACTTGGCATGTCAGTAGGACTCAGAGTAATTAAAGTGAAGTTATCGTAGCCAAAGTAAGAAGATTACATTTGTTTGGATCACAGTGTACCAGTAATTTGATCAAATCCGTTTCGTACAGTGTCTGGATCCTTCATTTATTATTGTCTTGACACTTGGTAAAATGTGAAATACAGTGTTTATGAATCAGACCAAAAAGGTTACTATATTTGATAGTAAATATGGAATCCAATATAGAAGCACTGTTAGCTCCATTATGCCATTGTTACACTGCAGGTTTTGTGTTTGCGGGCCTTGTGTTTGATGCAGTCTTTTCTGCTGCTCTGACGCAAGTCTCGCAGCATCACTTTCCTGATCTGCCATAATAAGTGTACTTGGGAGCTCGCTTGGAACAGGGAGTATTACACCACAGGCAACACACACCAGCTATATTATAACTAATCAGCGAGTAGCAAGCTTTTTAAAACTTCTAAGTTTTAAAGTTTAAATTTAAGTTTAACAATAAAATAAAAGGTCACATGATGTGCTGTATATGTTCCCACATCTAATGAGCTAACTGTCCTGTCGTCTCTTTTCAATGACTGGTAATTTCATTACAGTTGAAGGGCAGTAAGCAGCGTTTGGCGCCTATGTTTCAGTACACATGAACAAACTTCTTCCTTCTACCCATTCCACAGTGATGGGAGCACGAGGGTGACTTCAGCTTCTGACCAACATTACTGTTAAAATGACACTTGATTAATTGACTTGAAATTCCACACTGCTTCCAGGGTAATGTCAATGTATAAGCAGGGCAGCTAACATTTTTTTGGCAGTACACAGGGTGCTGTCTGATATGTTCCCTATTGACACCAGGGCTGCAATCTGTGCTTCCAATGAATGCTGAGGCTCTGACTGGTCCCTGGCCACTTTTTGGCTGAGGGTCTGCTGCGGGTTCCAAATAAGCTGTCACCGCTGCATTGATGGCTGCAACTAAGAAAAAGGTTTCCACAAGTGAGTGTCGCACATCCTCAGATACTTCCCTCACAGTCTGCGCCGAGATACAATAGCCCAGAAATTCTGGCGCAGGGTGCATTCCCTGTTGACCTTGCCTGCCCTAGTCAGGTTATTGAACTTTTTGCAGCACTGGTCCACAGTCTGGTGAGAGAGTCGGGAGTGAGTGCCAGCGTCACCTCACTCCACATGGCACGAGTCACTTTTTTGGCAGGTTTTCTGTCACAAACGTGCAGTACTCTGTCTCTCCTATGTTCTGTTTCATCCAGGAGGGTTTGCAGATCAGACTCTGCAAAATCACTTCCTTGTGCCTCTGTGTCATACCCTTGTCCCTTGGTTGGCTGCCTCTGCCAGGTTGCTCTGAATTGGACATTTTTGTAAAGTAGCACAAAAACAACCGTGAGACATCCAGTCAAGGTACTTGACAGTCAACTCACTGAGGCAGGAACTGTTCATTATTTAACTGCTACTCCCCTAGCCTACTTCTGCAATCTTCAGCCAGAAATAGACTTTTGAAAGCTGAATTCTAATTGCCATGCACCCCGGCAGATTCCACCCGTTTTACACAGGTTTTATGCCAATCACTACTCGCATGGATATGCAACTAACTGACCCTGGAAATTCTGGTGTACATACCTCTCCAGACCATCGGTCGGCGCTAAAAGCCATGGAACTCACCGCATGGAATTTCGAGGCTATTATATCTTGATGCAGTAAAGCTGGAGAATGAGTCAGTCTAATGATCCTGCTTTTGTAACAAGCAACATTATGTTACCTTTAAATCTGAGTTTCACTCTGCAATTTTTCTCGTTCACTTTTCAGGCTGATATAAGATCCAGAGAATATATTCGGAAAAACGTTAACGTACCCTGACAGTTGGGGAAATAGTGGTCGGAAGTTAATCTTACAAGGTAGGTCCAACTGGAAAATATGATGAGATTTACACTGAAATCTGGTCCCAGAATGGCCTGCAGTAATTGTATTATGTGGGCAACTACGGTAACCATGTGTAATGCTGCAGAAAGCATTGGATTATGAAGCAAGCAACAGGAATGGAAGGATGAATTAGTACAATTAGTTAAAGTACTTAAAATGTAAGCAACTCTGTCAGAACCAGAGAAAACATAGTTTAATCAGCTGTCAACATGTCATGTTAACGCAAAACTATTTCACCTTCAAATCAACACTTCACACTAGGGAGAAGAAGAGGCAGGGAGCAGAGTGGGAGAAAGGTGTAAGAGAGGGAGTGAGAAGGGCAGGAGAGTGGAGAGGCAGGAGGTGAGTGGAAGTGAAAGCGCAAGGGGTGGGGGAGACCATATCACAAGATTATATTAAATGAATGTATGCCCCCCCCAAATTTAATTTTTTTAATAAAATCAGTTGCTGTTTTTTAAAAAAAAACTTCAATCAGACTGCAAGATTTTTTTTAAAACATACATAAAGCAAAGCAATTCAGGGCCTGGGCCAACAGAGCCAGCAGGTATAGGTTGGGATCAACGCACTGTGGGTCAGAGCGGGGAGCAGTTGCAGATATCAGCCAGGATGGCTGCATCAAGGTGGGGCTGCAGCTGCTGCCGTAACAAGCACAGCCAATGCAAGTCAAAGTGGAGCAGATCCACTGTGAGCTGGGACTCTGCAGGAGGGGGGTGTGCAAGATATCGATGGAGGAGCTGGCTGCATTTTCTTTCGTTCGAGACCGGAGCTAATAGGGGTGAATGCACTGGGAGTGGGGAGATATCGACCACATCACTCAGCGGGAGACATTGGGTGGTGGTGAAGATGGAGGTAGCAGGAACAAAACCAAAATGCAGAAAACACCTCAAAACCTCTCCACCACCTACATTGCACAAAGTCAGGAGTGTGATGGAATACGCTCCACCTGCCTGGATGGGTGCAGCTGCAACAACACTCAAGAAGCTCAACACCATCCAGTCCGCTGGATCGGCAGTCCAACTACCACCTCAGACGTCCAGTCCCTCCACCACTGTCACACTTTGGCTGCAGCGTGTGCTACCTATAAGATGAACTGCAGCAACTCAGCAAGACTTCTTTGATAGCACCTCCCAAACCCGTGACCTCCATCATCTAGGGCAAAAGCAGCAGGCGCAGGGGAACACAATCACCTCCAAGTTCCCCTCCAAGTTACACACCATCCAGACTTGGGAATATATCACCATTCCTTCATCATCACTGGGTCAAAATGCTGGAACTCCCTAACTAACAACACTGTGGGAGTACCTTCACCACACAGACTGCAGCGGGTCAAGAAGGCAGCTCACCACCACCTTCTCAAGGGCAACTAGGGATGGGCAATAAATGGTGGTCTTTCCAGCGTTGCCCAGATCCTGAGAATGAATTAAAAAAGATCAGGCAGCAACTGTGGAGAGAACAGACAAGATGTTTTGGGTATGGACCCTTCCTCAGAACTGGAAGATATTACAGATGAAAATGATTTAAAAAGGAACAGAACAATGGGAAAGAGAAAATAAATAAAATGACTTGTACCTGAAACAAAAAAAGTGGGACCAGGCGGACTAGAAGGGAGAAAAAGTATAAAAACTGATTTAAATGAATTTTTTTTTTAATCTGTAAAAAGTTAGGAATAAATTAAAATAAATAATTAAAGTATTTTTACCCTATAATCTCAGTATAAAAAAGCAGCTACTGTGTGGAACACCAAGTTGGCTGAATCTGTGACAGGCAAGGTGTGACCCCAATAACATTAAAAACTCCTATCACAGCACCACCTATATGCATAACAGGTACTATAACAGTAACAAATTTAACATAAAAGTTTTTGATGAAGTAATAATTTAATATGTAATAGATTATCTTATAATACTCCAGTGAAGCGCCTTAGGACGTTTTACTATGTTAAAGGCACTATATAAATACAAGTTGTTGTTGTTATCTCTCAGGTCAGGTGCAGCTTAAGAACTCACTGGAGAATTCTCTTGTATACTACATTATACATTTTGTCTTCCCACACAATGTAACATAATCACTAAAGTTAGATGTTGTTTACAATTCTGTTATTGGAGCAATTTGTGAAGACTGGGGACGGCAGAAGTCCAAAGACTGATCCCCGTGGAGCTCCTCAATTCACTGCATTCCCATCATGAGCAGTTGCTATTTATAACCACACTCAAGTTTTTGTTGCCTGTTCAATTTTCCTTCCTAATTCTAAATTCTGGGCAGTAGCATCTATGCAAGCGCCTTGTAAAGTATTGAAAGTCTAGAATCGCCTAACATTATGATATCTTCAAAGAAGTCCACTTAATTTATATATTATGACTCCCTCTTGTAAATAATATTAGACTCATGCACTTTGTCTTGAATTTGATCCCTTATCAGAGGTTCCAGTATCAGTGCTACTACTAATGTTAGGTTTACTGGACTATATTTCTGCATTCATTTCTCTGGCCTTTTGTGAAAATCAGAATTAGGTTAGCTAGCTTCAGTTGCTCCTTCTCATTCATTTTTAACTCTTAACTCGGGGTGGAGGGGGGGGAATCTATATATGTATCTGCCGGCCGGACCTGGTGTTTCATCAGTCTTCAATATCTCTATTTTCTTAGTACACGTCCACTACTAAGCTGGTTATGTTAGAAATTCTGTTAGAAGCACATGGAGTTTGACTGCAGAATACTGATAAGTTATTTAGAAGCTCAGCCCCCCAACCGCGTCGATCGCAAGTCTTCCCACTTATTTTTTAAGTGCCCCAGCTTCCTTAACACTGTGCTAGCGACTTGCATACCTGGAATTTCCTTTTGGCAGTGTGTAGTAGTTTCCTCTTCTCTTGCCTAATTTTCTCTTTAGTATTCATCAGCTTATGCTTGTATTTATTTTCTGTTCCATATTCCTTTTAAATATTTTGTTTGTCTCTTCTACTTCCACATTTAACCACTTTGACTTGCACTTGCTGCTTTCTCCTTATTTCTCAGCAATATCTATTTATGTATTCATTTTCAGACTATTCCTGAAAACATGTCCCTTGCCAGTGTTTACTGTATCTTTGCAATTCTGTCTTTACCAGCTCCTCATTTATAGGGACAACTGTAAAACCAGTTATTATGTTATGCTGTTATTTTTAGTTCAAAAATATTTCAATACTATTGAATTATTCAGATCTGATAATCATTTGTAAAGTTTTGGGCACAGGCCTCTTTTGTTTGTCACCCAATGAGTGTCCCTAAAGAAATCTCACTTTTTTATATTATATTGGGAAAGAAGATGGACATAGGAATTGCTAGACAAAAAAGGATCAAGATTCATATCGTTTGCCATCTACCATCCTGGTAGTCACATGATACAATGATAATGGAGTTGTTGACTAATCATAGCAATCAATCTCTATCAATTAGTCTACAACAGACCCAGACATGAGTCGAGGAAAACCCCCAGCGGTGGAGAGCTTTGGGAACCATAGGTCCAAAGTCACCTTTTTCCTCCCAAGCATGCTACACTTACCACATGTCATGTCTCAAATTACTCATATACTGTATCCCAAAATGTTATTTTCTGAAAGAAATGATCTAATGAAGAGAGATGCTTTCACCGAATAAAGACTGTGCCCACTCTGTTTCGCACTCAACTCCACATACAAGCAGAAGTGTACTTACCTTGATTTGTCTGAGAAATTCCAGTCTATGTAGGCTAAGATTCATCAGGGAGTCTGTGACGGCATGGTGCCACATGCAAATTGGCTGCCGCATTTGCTTACAGGACAACAGTGGCTACACTTCAATATGCTTGTGATTTGTCATCAGGCATTTATGCTAGCTTAATATGAAGCGATTAGAGCCATTGATAAAGAGGAGGTAATAGAAAGCCTCGCAGTACTTAAAGTGAATAAGTCACCTGGTCCGGATGGGATGCATCTAGGTTGCTGAGGGAAGTAAGGGTAGAAATTACGGAGGTGCTGGCCACAACCTTCCAATCTTCCTTAGAAACAGGGGTGGTGCCAAAGGACTGGAGGATTGCAAATGTTACACCCTTGTTCAAAGAATGGGAGAAGGATAAACCTGGCAATTACAGGATAGTCAGTTTAATGTCGGTGGTGGGAAAGCTTTTAGAAACAATAATCCGGGAGAAAATTAGCAGCCACTTGGACAAGCATGTAATAATAGAGGACTTTCAAAAGGCCTTTGATAAAGCACTGTTTTAAAATCATGAAGGATTTAGATAGAGCAAATAAAGAGAAACTGTTTCCAGTGGCTGAAGTTCGATAACCAGAGGGCACACATTTAAGGTGATTCGCAAAAGAACCAGAGGCGACGTGAGGAAAAACTTTTTTACGCAACAAGTGGTCAGAATTTGGAATGTACTGCCTGATGTGGCGGTGGATACAGATTCAATAAATACTTGAAGGTGAAAAATTTGCAGGGATAGGGGGAAAGAGCGGTGAAGTGGGGCTAACTGGATTGCTCTTCGAAAGAGCCACTGCAGACTCGATGGGCCAAATGGCCTCTTTCAGTGCTGTACTATTCTAGGATTTTTGTGGGATATGTGGAACATTCTTTGTTCCAGTCCTACTCAGGTCCCCTCCCTCACCTCTTTTTCCGGTACATTGATGACTGTATCGGTGCCGTTTCCTGCTCTCGCCCTGACCTAGACAATTTCATTCACTTTGCTTCCAATTTCCACCCTTCCCTCACCTTCACATGGTCCATCTCCGACTCTTCCCTTCCCTTCCTCGACTTCTCTGTCTCCATTTCTGGGAATAGGCTATCGACAAACATCCACTATAAGCCCACTGACTCCCACAGCTACCTGGACTACACTTCCTCCCACCCCGCTTCCTGTAAGGACTCTATTCCATTCTCCCAGTTTCTCCATCTCCGCCGCCTCTGTTCTGACGATGCCACCTTCCATACTAGTGCTTCCGATATATCTTTCTTTTTCCTCAACCGAAGATTCCCCTCTACCGTGGTTGTCATGGCCCTCGACCGTGTCCGTTCAATTTCCTGCACTTCTGCTCTCACCCCTTCCCCTCCCTCCCAGAACCACGATAGGGTCCCCCTTTTCCTCACCTTTCACCCCACCAGCCTCCACATTCAACAGATCATCCTCCGCCATTTCCACCACCTCCAGCGTGATCCCACCACTAAACACTTCTTCCTCTCCCCTTTCAGCATTCCGAAGAGACCGCTCCCTCCGCAACACCCTGGTTCACTCCTCAATCACCCCCAACAGCCCCTCCCCTCCGCACGGCACCTTCCTGTGCAAGTGCAGGAGATGCAACACCTGCCCTTTTACCTCCTCCCTTCCCACCGTCCAGGGCCCCAAACACTCCTTCCAGGTGAAACAGCGATTTACTTGTACTTCTTGCAATTTAATATACTATATTCGCTGCTCACGATGTGGTTTCCTCTGCATTGGGGAGACCAAATGCAGATTGGGTGACCGCTTTGCGGAACACCTCCGTTCAGTCCATAAGGGTGACCCCGAGCTTCCGGTCGCTTGTCACTTTAATTCTCCGCTCCACTCCCACTCTGATCTCTCTGTCCTGGGCTTCTTACATTGTTCCAATGAAGCTCAGCGTAAGTTCGAGGAACAGCACCTCAGCTTTCTATTAGGCACTTTACAGACTTCTGGACTCAACATTGAGTTCAACAATTTCAGACCATAACCCATGCCCCTATTTTTTCAGGCGGCAGCTGTTGAAGATTCTGCCATCCCCATTTGTAACATTTAATCTCTCCCTACCTTCCACCCAATCACAGACCGTCCCTTTTGTTCTTTCCTCCACTCCCCCCTTTCCCTGCCTCTGCACCTGCTTAAAACCTGTTACATCTTTAACTTTTTCCAGCTCTGACCTGAAATATTAACTCTGTTTCTCTCTCCACGGATGCTGCCTGACCTGCTGAGTGTTTCCAGCATTTTCTGTTGTTATTTCAGATTTCCAGCATCCGCAGTATTTTGCTATTGTACCATTCTATGATTGTTTGGCTTGATATAAGAATAGAACCTCTGATCAGTGAAGTTCGCGCACAATGCTTAACTGCACATGCTACATTTCTGTAGGAGCTATTTTTATGAGGTATTAACGCATCTATCTATCTATATATATATAAAAGGATTGATCTGTCTGCCTATCTGTCTGTCTGTACTTCGGTGTGTCTGTCCAGCTATACACTCGAAAGTTATAGAGCGTACCTATGCGTGCGTTACGTCCAAAGAAAGCTTACCATTCCAGGACAGTCGTAAGCGTATTTACTTTTCGGTCGGACAAAAATTGTTCGCGCGTTATGCAAAAAGCCTTCAAAATTAAACTCATTATCTGCTAATCCTGTGCCGTCATGATTGACCAATCCTATAGTTCAGTCACCTGATGGTTGGCCAATCGGTATGTGTGTGGGCGGCACTAATCGTTTTCATCTCAGGGATCTGGCAGCCATTGCTTTAACTACTTCCAGCTCAAAATCTGCTAATCCAGCTTCGAAAAAGTTAGTATCTCTTTTAAAAATAACATAAGATTTACCAAAAATGTTTTATAAGTACTTTCACTTTCATCTTTCAAGGTATTAAAAGGTAGAAATGTTGCCCGGCAGCAGATTCACAGAGGGACACAGAGACAGGCCCGAAAGCCTGGGACTCGATTTAAAATGTTGCCCGGCAGCAGATTCACACAGGGACAGACAGACAGGCCCCAAAGCCTGGGACTCGATTTAAACCGCCCGGCCCAAAACAGTCCTGGCAACGCAGGGCCCCCCCAGCTAGTTTAAAATAAATGGGTTGATGCCTGTGTAAAAACAGTGCACGAAGGAATGTAGTGTTGCCACATTAAACATTGGTATAGTAACCTCAATGATTGGAAATTTATCCTGTAGTCCTACTAGATGACCATTGTGTTTTGTTACATGTTTATTGTTTATTCCACCTTCACTTTCTGTGAAGTTCTGTTTGAAGTTTTACCATTTAATACTTAAGTAATTTTTTGCATTGTTTTTTATTGTCTTGCAACATTTTGATTTCCAACACAGACTGTAATATAGATACAAGAACAGGGGATTGGGACTGTTTGGATAGCTTTTTCAATGGGCCAAAAGGCCTCCTTCTGTGCTGTACAATTCTCTGACTCTATAAAACTGCATTGATTGCACAGAGAAAATAAATACATGGCAGTGCAGCTTAGATGCTGGTTCTACTGTTGGAATCTAAATACAGGCTCGTACTGCTGGAAGCAGCATATAATAATAATATCTTAAATTTCCTTTGCATTTGGAAGCATACGAATCTGTTTTCCTTCACAGCTTATCAAATAAAAGATTCTTTGAATTATATTAAAGAATATTATACAGAACAAGTTTGGATTGTGTTATCAATTGCATTCTCAAAATAAATGAAAATATCTCACCTTTTATAGTTTTCAGATGTGGTACAGAATTGACTTTGTACACTACTGTAAAGGGTTATTAACCTACACTGATGTTATAACGTGATATGTGCACTGCAGATCGCCATGGGCTGGCAGTCTATCCCATCTTTTACCTTAAAGAACATCTTACTGAAAAAGTTTCCTCTAAGCACTGCTTTGATGTGTTTTAGAAACCAACTGTACATGGTTCCCAGTGGTTCAGTGGAATAAATGCATGATGCCGTGTACTACTGAGCTGTGCTGCATTATGTTTTCTCAGCCGGGAGGTGCTGTCATTGACCTCAGTGTCCCTTTGTCTAGGGAAGAGAGAGAAAAAAAATCAGCCAAGGTTTCTGCTGCTAATAATTCTCCAGTGGCATCTGCACCTGTTTGGATGTCAGATGAGTACAAGATTAGAAACAAAAACAGAAAATGCTGGAAATACTCAGCAGGTCAGGCAGCATCTGTGGAGAGAGAAACAGAGTTAACGTTTCAGGTCGGTGACCTTTCGCCAGAGTACAAGATCAGGTCCGGTTGTAAAGCTCCTCCTCCAAGAGTCAAATAGACTGGTGACATTAGTGTCTTGCTCACACATGACGAAGGCCAATTGTGTGTGTTACTGAAGAGTGTCTAACTATACTCAGCAAAAGTCACTAAGTGGACAAAAGGGGTGGTAAATTTGCTTTATATCATCTATAAATAGATGATATAAAGCATGCGCTACTTGTCTACAAAGCTTTATTTCCTCTCGTCACATTTTTGTCACACTTTTTCTATTATAAATTCCTAGCATCACATTTATAATAGAAACTGCCTATTTAAACTTATAACGATGTAATTAAGTCCTCCTGGCACGAGTGGTGGTGCAGTGCCTCATTTATGCCTCTCCAACTCCTCAGTCTGTACTGCAGAGAAACTCCAATGCTTCAACCAACTCTGCTTGTCTGCTTCCCAGATCCATTTCAAGTTTTGCTATTTAACGATAAATTTAAAATAAACAAACCAAAGTAATGTATAAAAAATAGGGACAGAACATATGACGTTAAAATGGGGGACTAAATTACATCTGTGTCCCCTGGTCCAATTTTCCCCCTAACCCTGCTTCACCTAACAACTACAACTGGTCTCGACTCCCCTTGTGCAACACAATGAGAGATCAACTAGAGTTTTACTATTGTGATGTGGTTTGCATACTGATTACCTTCTGTTACAGTAAGTTTCGATCATCTTCCTTCTCCCGCCACCTCCATTAAAATGTATGAAAAAGTGTGTCAGTGTAATTTTCAGGTTTACTTAAAAATATTTCAACTTTGCAATTAATCTATTCAAAATAAATGTAAACTTTAATCTCTCCGGATCCAGCAGAAGGAAAATATATTATTGTATTAAATCAATAAGAGTTTGGAGATTACAAATGAGAAAGGGTCCACCAGTCAGATGGCACTTGGTTTTCAGCATTTTGAAATTTAGTAGTAAGGATTAAGATAGCATTAACATGTCTGAATTCTGACATTGCAATTCTGTAGGCTGGGAATCTGTGTTGACAGACATAGCATTAAAGCTTGTGCCAGGCTGCAAGTATCACTAATTGAAGGATTATGGGCTGGAAGTCAGTGAATATTTATGATGTGCAAAAATCCTTTGGCCATCATAATGAAATGTTAATTAAATATTAATGTCATAAAGTCTGTCGTCCCAGTCAGCATTGCAAACTGTCAGAAACGTTGACAGTTACAAATACAGTCTAATTGTGGGGGACACAAACAAGTCTTTTCAGTTGTCAGGCAGCTTGTTGTGGTGAAGGCCCACTGGCATTGACTCACTCGTTTGGACAATAATTGTATAATTTTACAAATAATTTGGAATCAACCATCTGAATTTTTGTAGCACCTGAACTTTGGCTTAAGTTTTTACCATACCTGTGCCTCCCCCCAAAAAAGGAGTTTGGCAATAGCACTGCAGGGCACGAATGTTGTAGCTCTTAGTGCTATCCCGGCCCACCCTCATGTCTACACCAGCAGCAGAACCTCACAGTCTCTGCCCATCAGCTGTGCATGTACAGCTGCTCATCAATACTATATTCTTTCAGTGCAATTTTTAAAATTGAGAAACCTCGATGAAGGGGCAAGACCTACCAAAGTTGCAAAGAGTAAGACAGGAGATTTATAATGTTGGTTAAATAGAGAAAGACAAGAAAAGCTGCAGACAGGCAGGTTGTAGGTTAGAGGTGAAAGAGGGATCACCTGTCAATGACACATTTTTACTTGTATCCTAAGTGCGAGATGCACGGACAGATACTCAGTCCTTGGACAGACTTGGCATTCTTAGAGAATTACGAGTGCTTTGAGGGCACTAGACATGTTTGACACAAAAGGGAAAATCAAGCTTCCTTGAAGCATCTTTATACCATTATTGTTAGAAATTCCACTGGTGCCATTACACCCCTGGAAGTGCAGCGAGGTGGAACTTCCACCCACGGCCTTGTTTCTGGCATGAGCCCATCCCAGGCTAGGGTTGTTTAAATATTAGGGTGGAGGCCCATACCAGTACCAGTGTTACAAGGGCACCCAAGGACTTGCCGGGATTTCAGAGCGGCTCCTTGCTGCTCTGCTGGGAATGAAACGGGTGTGGCCGAAGGCCCTGCTTCCTCATTCTCCTTTTAGATGCTGCTTTCTTGATGGTGGGCCTTTGTCAAAAGAACCAGGCGGGAGATAAAAATTAAAAAAAATTTATGCAGTGAGTTGTTGTGATCTGGAATGCACTACCTGAAAGGGTGGTGGAAGCAGATTCAATAGTAACTTTCAAAAGGGAACTGGATAAATACTTGAAACGGCAAAATCTGCAGAGCTGCGGGGAGTGGGACTAATTAGATAGATCTTTCAAAGAGCCAGCACAGGCACAATGGGCCGAATTACCTCTTTTTGTGCTCTATGATAATCAAATCACAATTGATCCCTTTGAATTCTTAGTGGGACCCACAATGGCATGTATCCCTGCTTCCTTCAGATCGTATTTGTAAAGTCTGTAGGTATTATGACGAATTAATACACAGACTACAAGAGTAACTTTAACAGGACTTTACTATTCGAAGGTCAGGGCGAATCTGCCCAATAAATCCTGACACAGCACTTATATACCGGTGTGGTCACCGTCGGTATTACAGTATACAGCAGCCAAGATAAAGTAGTGCCACACCTAAAATAGTTCTCTTAAAGGTGGACGGTTACATACAATAGTTCTCTTAAAGGTAGAACAGTTACATACACTACAATCCTCCCTTTTTAGCTTACAACATACTTATTCCCCATTAACATAACATCATAACATATATACAACTTATGCAAAACAGTTCACAGATTCAGTCTCTCTGGAGGCTTCCTGACTCTGTCCGGATAACGCCTCGGTGGTGTAGTAGTTTTCGGCGGGGTAGTAGGTTCTTCTGGCAAGGTCGATTCGGCTTGAAGGACAGTGTCAGGTTCATCTGATTCCAGTATTACCAGATCGGAGGTAGGTGCTCTGGGTATCTCTGCTTCAACATTAGCCGTGTAAGGTTGTGGAGTAGGTTGGTCCTTTGTGGATGACCCTATGATCTGGTCAACATGGCGCCTTATTATGCTGTCACCAATGTCCACGGTATACATCAGCGGCCCTAGCCTTTTCCCAATAGTTCCAGGCTGCCATTTCTCGGTACGGTAGTCCCGGGCCAAAACTTGTTGACCTATCTGAAAGGATCTAGTTGGCCTTTCATTCATGCCCTGAAATTGCCGGTTCTCTACGTCCCTTCTGACGTTTGGCTTAATCAAATCCAGCCGGCATCTTAGTCTTCTAATGAAAAACATCATGGCGGGAGTTTGGTTTGTGACCGCATGTGTTGCATTCCTGTACGCCAACAAGAAGTTATCTACCTTATGTTGTAGGTTGATGTCTTCATTACCCATGGCCTTTATGGCCTTCTTGAAGGTCTGGACAAACCTTTCAGCTAATCCATTGGTGGCGGGATGGTATGGGGCTGACGTGTAGTGCTTGACCCCATTCCTTTTTAAGAACTTCCTGAATTCTTCGGACACAAATTGCGGTCCATTATCAGAACAGATCTGTTCCGGCAGCCCATTCCTGGCAAATATGGTCCTTAATACTGTGATGGTTTTTTCCGTGATGGTGGAGGACATCTTTATTACCTCCGGCCACTTGGAGTGTGCATCCACCGCGATTAGAAACATTGAGTCCATAAATGGACCAGCAAAGTCGACGTGTACCCTTTGCCAAGGAGATGAGGGCCACTCCCATGGATGCAGAGGAGCTTGTGGTGGCGCGTTTTGGACCTTCTGGCATCCTAGACAGCTCTTGGTTATTTCTTCGATGTCTCCATCAATACCTGGCCACCACACAAACGCTCTTGCTAGGTTCTTCATTTTCACTCCACCCAGATGCCCCTCGTGAAGCTCCTTTAGCACCTTCTGCTGAAGTTTGGGTGGAATCACCACTCTAGATCCACACATCAAGGTTCCTCGGCACACTGACAGCTGTTCTTTTCTTTGCGAAAATGCGGGCAGCGTTGGTTCGCCATGTGCTGGCCATCCCTCCACTGTTAAATCGTAGACTCGTGAGAGAGTCGGGTCATTTCTTGTTTCATTTTCGATCATCGAATTTGTTACTGGTAGACATTCCACTATGGATGAGTGGAACATCTCTACCGGGTCCACTGTAGCCGCCTCTTCTACTACTGGCAACGGTAGGCGCGATAACCCATCAGCATTTCCATGCTGTTTGGACCTTTTGTATTCGATGTCATATTGGTGTGCCCCAAGTAACACGGACCACCTCTGTAGCCTTTGCGCTGTCATAGTGGAAACGGCCTTGTTAGGGTTGAATATGGACACCAATGGCTGGTGGTCTGTCAGTAATGTGAACTTCTTGCCCTGCAGGTAATGATTGAATTTCTTTACTCCCCACACAAGGCTGAGGGCCTCCCTATCTATCTGAGCATAATTTCGCTCAGCGGAGGTCAATGATCGGGACGCAAATGCGACTGGCCTTTCCGAGCCATTTGGTAACTTGTGTGAAAGTACTGCTCCAATTCCATAAGGGGAAGCATCACAAGCTAGACGAAGAGGTAACGTTGGGTTGAAATGAGCCAACACTTCCTCAGAGGTAATCAACGCCTTGCTTCTGCGAAAGGCCTTCTTACAGTCCTCGCTCCACTTCCATGGTACTTCTTTCCGCAACAGAGCATTCAGCGGATGCAGCACCGTGGATAGATTTGGCAGAAACTTGTGGTAATAATTAATCAACCCCAGAAACGATCTCAACTGTGATACATTTTCCGGAGCGGGGGCCTTCACGACAGCTTCTATCTGGTCAGGTAACTTGTGCAGCCCCGCTTGGTCAATGACATGACCGCAGTACGAGATCCGTTTCTGGAAGAACTCGCATTTCTGGCGATTAACTCGAAGGCCATATTCCTTCAACCTGGTGAGCACCAGTTTCAAATTTGTGAGGTGTTCCTCCTTGTCTTCTCCCGTAATCAGGATATCGTCCAAGTAACACTGCGTGCTTGGAATACCCTGTAAGACCTGCTCCATGGCCCTCTGCCAAATTGCTGGAGCCGAAGCTACTCCAAAAACCAGTCTATTATAACGATACAAGCCTCTGTGCGTGTTGATTGTGAGATACTGGCGCGACTCTTCCTCGACTTCCATTTGTAAGTATGCTTGTGCCAGGTCTATCTTGGTGAAGTGTTTCCCGCCAGACAATGAAGCAAAGATATCCTCAATCCGCGGGAGCGGGTATTGTACCGTGTGAAGCACCGGATTAACTGTGATCTTGAAGTCTCCGCAGATGCGGACCTTCCCCGGTCCCCCTGGCTTGTTACTTGATGAAGACTTCATGACGGGAACAATGGGCGTGGCCCACTCACTCCAGTCCACCTTAGACAGTACCCCTGAACGTTCAAGCTCTTCCAGTTCTGCCTCCACAGCAGGTCGTATCGCGTAAGGTACCGATCTGGCTTTGAAAAATTTAGGGCTTGCATGTTCTGCAATCTTGATTTTTGCTTTAATTCCTCTCAGTGTTCCCAGTCCTTGCTGGAATACCTCTTTAGCTTCGTCCAATATTCTGGACAACCGCTCAGGTTTGACATCTTCCTTTCCGGAATCTACCGTCATTGTGTTTAGTGAATGCCAGTCTATCTTTATTTTCCTGATCCACTCCCGTCCCAGAAGTGGTGGACCTCCCTTGGGCAGCACATACATGTCCATCCCTTGGTGATCTTTCTCCTTGTATCTCACCTTGACTTCTATCTTTCTGATGGGGTATACTCTGTGCCCCGTGTATGTCTGCAATACTGTCTCCGTATCCCGTAGGGGAATATGTTTGAATAACTTTTTGTAATCTTGCTTATTCATGACCGTCAATGCCGATCCGGTGTCCACTTCCATCTTCACTTGGACTTTTGCAATCTGTAGTGTGACCCAGATAGTTTGTCGGTCAGCTTCTTTACTCACATTGTGAATCCTCAGACTACTCAGTTCCTTGCTGTTGGAGTCTGAGTCTGAATTCTGTTCATCTGGACTCTTCCCAGTCACCTTATGTACCTTTCTGTACTTCTTCTGCGGTGACTTATTATTGCTGGTCTTCTCTCCTGACCGGCATACCTTAGCTATGTGACCAAGCTTGCCACATTTTCTACATTCCTGGTTTTTAAACCAGCATTGGTTCTGGTCGTGTGTTGTCTTCCCACAACGATAACATTTCGTTGTACCCGAAGTCATTTGATCCACACTGAGTACCGCTGTCTTCCGCTGCATTTCCGCCGTGCCTCTCGCTGCGGCTTCGTGCGATGCTGCAATAAGGACAGCCTTATCAAGTGTAAGATCGTTCTCTTCGAGCAGTCGTTTTTGTGTTCCTTCCTTCGACATCCCGCACACGAACTTGTCTCTCAGTGCCTCTGTCAGATTTACCTCAAACTGACAGTATTTTGCTAGCCTACGCAGTTCAACCAGGTACTCCGCGTTGCTTTCCTCTTTTCGTTGCGTTCTCACGTAAAATTTTGATCGTTCCGCTAACATCAGCGGTGCGGGGTTAAAATGATCCTTCAGGACAGCAACAATATTAGCGAAAGACTGATCCGCCGGTTTAGCTGGTGATAGAAGATGCTTCAATAACCCGTATAACTTGATAAAGCAGTTCGGGAGCATTTAAACTAGTATGGCAGGGGGCTAGAAACCTATGTAGTGAAATAGAGGAAAGTGAAAGGCAGACAGAAATAAATGATAAAAGGGTGAGGAACAAAAAACAAAGGGCCAAACTAATTCATAAAAAATGTGAGCATAAAAAAAGCCTGAGGGTTTTATACCTTAATGCGAGAAGCATCAGGAACAAGGTAGATGAATTAGCTGTGGAAATAGAGGTTAATAATTATGACCTAATTGGGATTACGGAAACATGGTTGCAGGGTGAGCAGGGCTGGGAGCTTAACATACAGGGGTATTCAGTATTTAGGAAGGATCGACAAAAAAGAAAGGGAGGAGGGGTAGCATTGCTAGTAAAAGAGGGGATAAATGCAATTGAAAGGAAGGATATTAACTCAGTTAATACAGAATCTATATGGGTGGAGCTAAGAAATAGCGAGGGGCGAAAAACATTAATAGGAGTGGTATATAGGCCTCCAAATAGTAAAATAGAGGTTAGGGAGGGCATCACGAGGGAAATTAGAGAAGCGTGCAATAAGAGCACAGCTGTCATCATAGGTGACTTTAACTTACATATAGATTGGACTAGCCTAATCAGTAAAAATAATGAGGAGGAGGAATTCCTTGAGTGTTTGAGGGATGGTTATCTGGATCAATATGTCGAGGAACCAACTCGGGAACAGGCTATATTGGACTGGGTACTGTGCAATGAGAAGGGACTAATCAGTAATCTTGTTGTACGGGGACCCTTGGGTCAGAGCGATCATAACATGATCGATTTCTCACTCGAAATGGAGAGCGAAGAAATTGACTCAGAGACTAAGGTCCTGAATTTAAACAAGGGGAATTATGATGCCATGAGACGGGAACTGAGTAGGTCTGATTGGACAACGTTCCTGGGAGGACTGGAGGTAGATAAACAATGGCAAACATTTAAAGATAGAATGACAAAATTGCAAAAATTGTTTATACCAATCTGGCATAAAAGGAAATCTAAAAAGGTGACTCAACCGTGGATAACAGGGGAAATTAGAGACAGCATAAAATCCAAAGATAGGGCGTATAAAATAGCCAAAAAAAGCGCCAGAGCGGAAGATTGGGAACAGTTTAAGATAGAGCAAAGGAGGGCAAAGGGCATAATCAAGAGGGGCAAAATAGCTTACGAAAACAAGCTGGCGGAAAATATAAAAACTAACTCCAAAAGCTTTTATAAGTATATCAAAAGGAAAAGACTGGTGAAAACCAAAGTTGGTCCATTGCAGTCAGATACGGGGGAATATATAATGGGAAATAAGGAAATGGCAGATCAACTAAATGCATACTTTGGGTCAGTCTTTACGAAGGAAGACACAAAAAACCTCCCTGGGATATCGGGAAAAATAGGGACATTGGCAAAGGAGGAACTGACGCAAATCAATATCTCTAAGGATATGGTGTTAAGGAAGCTAAAGGGATTGAAGGTGGACAAATCCCCAGGGCCTGATAACATGCATCCTAGGGTACTGAAGGAGGTGGCCCTAGAGATAGCGGATGCACTAAGGATGATTTTTCAGAATTCATTAGACTCGGGAACAGTGCCGATGGATTGGAGGGTAGCTAACGTTACCCCACTATTCAAAAAGGGGGGTAGGGAAAAAGCAGGTAATTACAGACCTGTAAGCCTTACATCAGTTGTGGGCAAAATGCTGGAGTCCATCATTAAGGATGAAATAGCGGAGCACTTAGCAAATGGGGACAGGATAGGACAGAGTCAACATGGATTTACAAAGGGTAAATCGTGCTTGACTAATCTATTGGAATTTTTTGAGGGAGTAACTGGTAGAATAGATGGGGGAGAGCCAGTAGATGTGGTGTACCTGGACTTCCAAAAGGCCTTCGATAAGGTCCCACATAAAAGATTAGCATGGAAAATTGAGGCTCATGGGATAAAGGGGAAAGTTTTGGCGTGGATAGGGAACTGGCTGTCAGATAGAAAACAGAGAGTTGGAATAAACAGCTCATTTTCTGAATGGCAGGCAGTAACAAGTGGGGTACCACAGGGATCTGTCCTGGGCCCCCAGCTGTTCACAATTTACATTAATGACCTGGATCAGGGAGTCGGATGCAGCATTTCCAAATTTGCAGACGACACTAAACTAGGAGGGGGGGTGGGCTCAGAGGAAGAGACCAGGAAGCTCCAGAGCGATTTGGACAGACTGGGCGATTGGGCGGATAAATGGCAGATGCACTATAATGTGGACAAGTGCGAAGTTATCCACCTTGGGTGCAGGAACGGGAGGGCAAATTATTATTTAAATGGCAATAGATTGGGAGAGGGGGAAGTACAGAGAGACCTGGGTGTTCTTGTACACCAGTCACTGAAGGCGAGCATGCAGGTGCAACAGGCGGTCAAGAAGGCAAACGGTATGCTGGCCTTCATAGCAAAAGGGTTAGAATACAGGAACAGGGATACCTTGCTGCAGCTGTACAGGGCACTGGTGAGACCACACCTCGAGTACTGTGTACAGTTTTGGTCGCCTCATCTGAGGAAGGATGTTCTTGCCATGGAGGGGGTGCAGCGGCGATTCACCAGGCTGATACCAGGAATGGCGGGAATGACCTATGAGGAGAGACTATGTAGTTTAGGGATGTACACACTGGAGTTTAGAAGATTGAGAGGGGACCTCATAGAAGTGTATAAAATTCTGACAGGTCTAGACAGACTGGATGCAGAAGGAATGTTTCCCTTGGCGGGTGAGAACAGAACTAGAGGACATAATTTAAGGATAAGGGCTAAACCATTTAGGACAGAGATGAGGGGGAATTTCTTCACTCAGAGAGTGGTGAACCTGTGGAACTCATTGCCACAGAGGGCAGTGTACGCCAGCTCATTAAATATATTTAAGAGGGAATTAGATATATTTCTACGGGCAAAAGGGGTTAAGGGTTACGGAGAGAAGGCGGGGACGGGATACTGAATTAAAGGATCAGCCATGATCTCATCGAATGGCGGAGCAGGCACGAAGGGCCGAATGGCCTACTCCTGCTCCTATCTTCTATGTATCTATGTATCTATGTCTTCGCACCCATTGAGTTTAGTAAGGTTAGAGCTTTGTCATAATTTGCTATCTTATTGACCTTACAATATATCTCGATGCGTTCTACATACGTGGCCCAATCTTCCACATCGGAATCGAAACCGTTGATGTTACTACGCTTAGGCATCTTCACACTCTTCCTGAGAAACAACAACGAAATATTTCTTTAACTTTTTTTTTTTCAAAATGGCGGTTTCCCGCGCTTGTCTTCTTTCCCCGCCCACTTTCAAAATGGCGGTTTCCCGCTTCTGTCTTCTTCCCCGCCTACTGGCGGCTTCCCGCGTTTCTTCCCCTGGCGGGAGGGGTAAGCTTTTCCCTCGGGCGACGACCACTGGCTTTCGGGGTTCGCAGCCTGCGCGTCGGCTTCAGTGCGTTCCTTGTTCCCTTTTCTCGGCAGGGCAACCGGCGCTGGGGACAACCCGTTGACGGCGAACAGTTCCAGCCGCGGGCTGGATCTCGCTCAGTCTCCGGGGTTCGCAGCCTGCGCGTCGGCTTCAGTGCGTTCCTTGTTCCCTTTTCTCGGCAAGGCAACCGGCGCTGGGGACAACCCGTTGATGGCGAACAGTTCCAGCCGCGGGCTGGATCTCGCTCAGTCTCCCTCGCTCGGGCTCTGTTGTTCCCTTTTCTCGGCAGGGCAACCGGCGCTGGGTACAACCCGTTGACGGCGAACAGTTCCAGCCGCGGGCTGGATCTCGCTCGGTCTCCCTCGCTCGGGCTCTGTCTCTCCCGCTCGCTCGGGCTCTGTCTCTCCCTCAGCGGCTTCCAATCGCGCCTCCCAGCCCTCTCGCAGTCCGGTGCTTTCCTCCCCGGCTGCGGCTGAGTTCTCCGCGATTTATTTATTTTTATATCTTCCCGCGCCTTACGATCCCGGTCGCAGCGCTTCGTGGCCTCGGTAGCTGCCCGGCCTTTTTCGCCGGTCGCGGTCTAGCTGTCTCACGACGCCGTTGCGTCTCCCAGCCCACTTGTACCGCGGCTTCCGTGCTCCACGCTGCCCCAGTCTCAGCGCCTCTGGGCCCGACTTCTGTCCGGCTCCTTTCCCCCCGACCGTGGTCGAGTTCACCGCCCTTATCCTCCGTTTATTTTTTTTATTTTCCCTTTACTCACAGTCACCGTGGCCGACTTGCTTCTCGTGCTGATCGGCTCACTCACCACCGTGGCAGAAGGGACAATCAGTGCCTGTTGCTGATGGAAGGCTTCGTGTCTGAATTCTTCCTTCTTCCTTGCTCTGCAGACTCGAGTTTTCTCTCAGCAGAACGACGAGGGCGGTTGCCTCTTCTCGACGCTCGTTAACTGCTTCGGAAGTATTGTTGCCGCAGGGTAAGATCGAACTCGTCGCCACTGTAAAGTCTGTAGGTATTATGACGAATTAATACACAGACTACAAGAGTAACTTTAACAGGACTTTACTATTCGAAGGTCAGGGCGAATCTGCCCAATAAATCCTGACACAGCACTTATATACCGGTGTGGTCACCGTCGGTATTACAGTATACAGCAGCCAAGATAAAGTAGTGCCACACCTAAAATAGTTCTCTTAAAGGTGGACGGTTACATACAATAGTTCTCTTAAAGGTAGAACAGTTACATACACTACAGTATTGATGGTGTATCTGGCAGGATTTATAGGGGATTCTGGGATCCCCCCCACCAAGACATGCCTCCAGAACTAATGTCGGAACGGAAGGAGTGGACAAAAGAAGCATCTCTCTCCTCCACTGAAACTTGCCGTGTAACCCAAGAAGGGGAGAAAACCCAGCGGAAACAGATTCCACAGCAATTTCTGACCCCTCCACTTCCAGAAAGCCCGACCTCCATCCCATAAAGGAGTAGAAGTTCTACCTTAGAATCACCCCACTAAATTTCAGGAGCACAACCTCAGTATTCAAGAGTGCAGGTTGGAGAGCTGGAGCTGTGGTGTTACAGCCCTAACACGTGTTATAGCCCTCTCTGACTCACACTCGGGGAGTGCAGCCTGACTGAATTTGCCCAAAGAACTCCTCAGTGGTTGCAGCATTCACACTGTCTACAGTGGACATGTGTGGAATCCTTTTGAAAGGTGAAATTTCAAATGGCTGCCACGTGAGACTTTAGGGAGCCACACTGCTGGAATGATGTCTTTACTGTTGAAATATTCAGCCGTATTAGTATATCAGCTCATATATGAGGATGTGAATCACAGAAGTCCCAGTTCTGTATACAGATGTTATATTTCAACAATGTCAGAAACAAAACAAGCGATGGAGCCACAGTGCAAGTTCACTCGGCACAATTCCTGGTTTCCTTCACTTCTCAAACTTGACGTAAAATAATAAAATCAAACAGAAGTACCATTATACCCCCAATCTGTGCCACTGTCCAAAATGCCTTAAAAAACCCTCTGTGCCAATTCCTGGATTACAGACCAGTCTCTGTGCAGCCCCTGAATTACAGACCAGTGCACAATATTAATCTTGGTATATTTATTACTATTTCAATAACTTTATGATATAAATAAACCCACAGCACACTATTACTTGCATCATTTAACCATGAATTACTATCAGCATTTGGGACCAACATCAACAGTCCTTTAGAAATGTGATTATTGCATGCCACATGCCTACATTTAAGAATGCAGTTTGAGTTGTCTGCTTTTGCGGTGCTGTGTCAGTCTTACTGAAGCTGTTCCTCAGCTTGTGGGGTTTCCTGAGTATGTGTATGGATGTCGGTGAGGGCAGGATCAGGCTCAGTTTCGATACAGTCCACAGTTGAATAATGCTCAAATGTATGAAAATTGGCCACTTGGATGAGGTGCTGTTAATTGTCGAACGATATCCCAGCAAAACTCAGCATCTTTAAGAGAAGAAGGTAAAGAATATTGGCACAAAAGTGAGAGCTTAAAGTATTTTAAAAGCTTTACTATATGAAAACATAAGTATGGGTGGAGTAGCCAGCCTGCCCCTTTGTCCAGTCCTTGGTTATTATTTTTTGGTGGGGAGGGGGTGGTGGTGGAGCGAATTTGTATTTTCAGGCCTCCATCCAATGCACCACATGCCACTTCAGGGTGAGCCAAGCAAATTACACCCTAACTTTTACCAATGCTACTGCTAGGAAGTGAGGACAGGATGTGTGATGCCTTTCACAGTCGACTTACCTTCTGACTCTCTGTCTTATCCTGTGGGGAAGTACCTGGATGGCACAGAGCACCTCCCCTGAAAGCTGAACTCCCACGGACTGCTCTCTATGTGGGAAATCAATTGCACATTCGGTAACACTGGCCCAAGCAAATCCATTGAAATCTGTTTAATGACTGAATCATAAACCACTACCCTGAGAGGAAAGAGGGAGAGTGTGCCAGAAATTGGGTGCAAATGGGACCGGAATAAGAGACCTTTATACTGATTAGGAATATGGGAGAGGAGAGTGTAATGAGAGATCTTTATAGCTGCTATCATGGCCAGATACCCTAATGACTACATTAGCTTTTCCTGGCTCAGACCTTTCGCCCAAGTCCAAAACACCAACTTCCATTTAACTGAATGGAGCTGTTCCAGGATGCACTTAAAACCATCCCTATTAACTCAGCTATCGGGACATCTTCAGGTGCGAAAAGAAATCCGAAATGTCAGGGCTCCATGGGTAGGATAACATATTCCTCAATTTTATTTGTAAATTATACAGATGTAGGAGTACTTTGTACTGAAAGTACTCTCCCTAGGCTTTCCTTATCCTTTAATTTCTAGTATATAATGTATTTTCTTTATTATGTTTTTTTGCAGACTCAAACCAGAAATCCATTTCAATCCATCATTGTTGTGTTTAAGCAATAAATAGGAATATTGAGAGCACTGTTCACAGCTTTTCAGTATCATCCCTTATGATTACAGTAGTGTTGCTTTCTAAAGATTTGCTGAACCCACAAAACAACAGAACACTTGATTCTTCAGAGAGCAATATTTCCGACTGTAATAAAGATACAAAACTCCAATTTGGCACAGTTCTGTTTATGTGCATGCTCCGTTCACTCCACCAGCTTTTAAAGCAAATCCGAGATGAATGCTCTAGATCTTGCTAATATACTGGTGGAAATGACATTGGAGTGATCCATAAATACTGCATAGCAGACAAAGGGTTTAGTGCGTGTGTGATAGAATGCAGCTTAAGATAAGCGCAATATTCAAAGCTTACCTTTATGGGTTTTTTTACAACAACTAGCACAGATTAGTGTGCTCCCACTTGCTACTTTTATTGCACCGAGAATTTACAATTTTGCTTAATCCTACGAGCCAGTCTGCTTCTGCTTTCAGTGATGATTATGGCCACTCGTGCATTGGGACCAGACAACCTCATTTTTTTAATATAATGTAAAAACCACATTTAAACAAGAGGTGGCATGCGGCACCCAGTCAGAGAATGATTAGTGAAATAGGATTCAGATTTGTCAAGCAGTTGACTGAAGAATGTGATAATATCGTGGTAAGTTCTGAACAAAAGTAGGCATTTTTCATTCGGTGAGCGGGATTAAGTCTGAGAGGTAATCCATGCTTGTGGTTCAAAGTTTTTTAAAAAACACACATACCGAAAACCTGAAACAGTAACAGAAACTGGTGGGAATTCGCAGCCAGTCAATCAGTGTCTGAAAGAGAAAAGGCAGGTTAGAATTAAATTCTGATGAAGGGTCACCTGAAATGTTAACCTGTTTTCTCTTTCAGTTGCCGATGAACCTAGTGTGCATTTCCAGCATTATCTGCTGTTTCTTTTATCACTTTGCAGCTTTTTGCCATTCTTTAAAGGCAATGAAAAACACAGTTGTGCTTTTTGTTCAAAACACTCCCTCTTATTACACGTGAAAATATACTTTGACATTTGTTTAAATGTCAAATAAGTTGAAGATATCTCTTGCCAGGAGAGCATTCCAGAGCAGCTCCAATACAAACTGGGGGGAGGGAGGGAGGGGGAACTGCACATTCAGAGCAGCCAGGAAACCACGCTGCAATCTGAGAGTGCAAACTGTAATGCAGCCGCTCTGGGACACGTGGGGAGGTTCCCCATAGTTAATGTCACTGGAGCAGTGCAGCAGAAAGAGAGACCCTACTCACCGGTCTCCAAGTGAGCTGTACAGACCTTTTAAAAAAAAAAATCAAAGAAATATATCGGTACGATTATCATTTCCTTCTATAGAAAGGGGGAGTAGAATAACAGAAGAACTGTGTGTCATTCTCTTTCTTTGATATATTTGTGATGCTCTTTGCGCCATTGTGTGATAACATTTGAAAATGAAAGGGGAAGAAATAGTTTGCTGGGCACTTTTCAATAAAGACAATGCACCTTAAAAGTGCCCTTTCTGCTGTCACTGGCAGATTGAATAAGTGATTGGGCTGGGAGACGGAATGATTCAGCCAGGCTTCCAATCCTGATCAGTGTCCAATTTTGGAAAGTGGCCACATTCAGGTATTGGGTTGAGGATAGAATCAGTCAGGTGTAATGCTTCTCACAGGTTAATGGCTCCCTGACACTCTGTATAGGGCTACACAAGATGAATGAGGTTCCGTTAGATTAGTCATGGTGCATATTCAGCCTTTGGTGACATCAATTTAGTCTGGAAAGGGTTTGCCAGTTGGTATGCATGTTATACAGATCATATAGAGCAGTTGTCACCTAACAGTGGCTGGAGGTCTGCCTTGCTCAAGAAAATAGCACAGTATTCCTGGACGAGAGTCTGTGTTTGCAGTTTCTAACATGATCACATGCTTTGCTTAGATTTAGTGAAATTAATCACTATTTTTAAAGTCAGTATTTTTTGTCTTATGTCCTGTGAAGCGCCTTGGGACATTTTACTACGTTAAAGGCGCTGTATAAATACAAGTTGTTGTTGTTAGTAGCTCTCCTAAGGTGCTGCTCATGCACAGTCCAGGATGTGGAGCAGTGTTTCTGATTTACCCTCAGTCCCACTCTAAAGTCCCAGATGGACATTTGTCCCCTACCATTGACACGCATTGACCTCCTGCCACTGTTATTTAAGTAGGAGATGGTAATTCCACCCCATGCAAGAATTGCTGCAGTCTCCAATGTGATGTGTTACCAGCCCCCTGACTGGCAGCTGGCCTGGTTTATGTTTCCCACTAGTTCTGCAATGTGTTTTTTGCAAACAAACAGGAATCCTATTTAGATTTGCAATTATTCATTTTGACACAAAAAAAATCGTTTAAAACAATAGAGTCCTAATTCTAAAAATCAATCAGAAAGGAGATAGCTAGCATGGAACTACTACATTAAAATACCATTAATATGTGCCACCCCTGAATAACTTCATTAACAATTCCCATTTTGAGGCATGGTGGGAACATTGGACAGGCATAAAAGCTGCAGAATTAGACTGGTGTTGCTGATAGCATTGCAGAGAGTGCACAGGAAAATGAGGGCAGCAGAGTGTCCTCTGATTGTCGTCTGCCACAGACTGCAAAGGATATTGGCTAAAAGAAACATTACCCAATGGTTGGTATCACAAGGGCTTGGTTAAATTAAAGAATTTATAGTCAAAATGTTATAATTAGAGGTATAGCTTATTATCTTTAACTAAATGTGTTCTATTATATTACATACCCTACACTGCCACAATATAGGACAGAGGCCAAAATGTAGATTTTATTAGTTTACATTTTTTAAATTCTACTTACCAATGCCATCTAATCAGTAAGAGAGGTCCTAAGGTGTTAGTAGATGTTGGAAGAGGATGTCTTGTGGGACACACAGGGTCACTTTGATAATGAATTCAAGATATTTTGGCCCAGAATTTGCGGTTGTAATGACGGCGAAACTATCAGCACTCGCCGTCATTACTGTGTAAAACTGACAGTAATTTCTGGCGTCTGCACAGGCGTAGCTAAACGTAGAAATCCGAAAGTTGCTGTCAGTGATACCCCGCTCCTCCACAGGGTGCGCTGTTGCAGTCTTTGCAGATACAATCAACACAGAATCAGTGATTTGACGTGGACTTCAACTTTTTACACACTATTCTCGTTGTAAAAGCCATTGAAAATGTTAACTTTGTTGAATGAGGTGTAACTTGAGTTTTTAATGGTGTACTAAGTCATAATTACTGAACAACCTCTCTGGCCCAGAAAAACTCATTTTAAAAGTGTGGTGTGTCATTTCCTCCATTCCATGATAAAAATTCCATGATCTTTAAAATAATAAAAATTAATTTTATGTTTTTTTAAAAGTTTTTAAATGATATTTCAGCTTCTACCTTAATCCCATGTATGTCCCAATCTTTATTTTGATTTCTGTAAAATGATTAAAAAGTGAATTATAATCTGTGCTTTTTACTTCCTGGTTTGCTGTCTTTGAGAATTCTTCAGTCTGATTGGCTGCTCAGACTGCTTGATGACATCACTGTTGTTGGACGCCACAGATCCCAAAAAGATGGCACCAGATTGAAAGTCTTGTTGGAATGGGGGAATCGACGCTCTGGGGCCCGCTAAATCTTTGTGGGCAGCTTTCTTAGAGGTCAGCAGCGAGCGCTGTCGCTCCACCGCTGACAGTAAAATCCAGGCCAATGATTGAACTACCTCACCTTTTAAAAAAGGTTCAAACTAACTTTCACTTTTGTTTTCTTATTCACATCCAACTTAGAAAAAGATATCCAGAGTGTCCTCGACAGCTCAATTGGAAATTGCATTGCCCAATCTGGAACGAGGCCACACAGATCAGGGCGGACCCTAGCCTGTGTTGAGTTAGCAGATCTCATCTCCCTGCTGCAAGTGGTCCTGGCACCCCTGAGATAGGAAGGAAAAAAATCGACCACAGGTCCTGCTTGCACTTCAGTGATTCCTGCTAGAACATGGGAATAATTTTAACTTTGGGCAATGGTGCAAAATGGGCGATATCGAGTTGGCTGTTCATTATACACCACGCCCAATTTTCTTTTCCATTGAACTCATGATAGGGAATATCGGGCAACGTATAATGGACAGCCAAATCAATATCACCCATTTTACACCATTGCCCAAATTAACGTTACTCCCAGTGTGTGTGAATGTTGGGTGAGGAGAATGTCGGGCTTGGCTATGATGGTTGCCACAGTCGAATAGCTTGCAGACACTGATGATCTGGGCTTCCACATGAAGAATGGCACTTGGGGAAGATACCAGAGGATCGGTGACACCCATTGAAAGATAAACCAGCAAGAGTCATTACCATCAGGAGAAGATGGGTAATTAGAGGAAATAGAATATTTTACAACATTGACCCTGCCTTTAAACAATGGCCTTTCTTTGCCACTGTAGAAGATCAGTGCATCACCTCCATCCTGATGACAATTTTGTGGTGTGCTGATGTGTTCTGATGCAATTTCCATGTTGTGTGTTTGGAAACAAATGAAAAGAAGTTTGCCATACACTTTTGCAATGCCCTTTTAAAATTCCTCTGACTTTATTAGTACACAAAGATCTTCTCAAGTAACACTTGCAGAATTTTGCTGCAAGAGGAGCTGCACCTTGTCTTTCCTGCAATTGACTGAAACGGTGATAATCATTTGCCTTTCTCCAGACATTTCTCACAGGGATTCATCACCATGCTGTTCTTTCTCTCAGGCGCTCAGTGATTCTGACGTTTCTTACAGAGATTTACCATTGTTTTTATTTCAGGCACTTGTTCGCAGCCTCATTATTGTAGGATTCACGAAGACTGTCTTGTTTTAGCGTGGCTTTGTTCTGGCAGTTTTGTTTGTCACTGCTCGAATTGAAGTCAGTATTCTCATGACTGTCACAGATTTATCACATCGCAATACAGGAAACTTTGTGCTATCCGGCACCCACGGGACCGAGCTACTGCCGTTGCCTCAAAACTTCCAGATAGACCAGCGTCAATGTTATCAGATAGGAGCTTTTCATCTCCGTATCTGACAACAAAGACTGTTGCTTAGCAACAGCTTGTCAGCACTCGGCCCGTGGCTTGGAAGCGTCTCTGAAGCTGTTGCTAAGATACAGAGACGCTTTCTAGAGCCTGCCGTATCTGACCACAAACACTGTTGCTCAGCAACAGCTTGTAAACACTCGGCCCAGTAGCTTGGAAGCGTCTCTGAAGCTGTTGCTAAGCTACAAAGACGCTTTCCAGAGCCTGCCTGTGAAAAGAATGGTAGGAGAAGAAAAAAAACCAAACGGCTGCTGATTTCTGCCGTTAGATCGAAGTTGCCGGACATTCAACCTCCGGATAGCACAAAGTTTCCTGTAGTATCATATTCTGGAAAGTATATAGAGGGTGACGGCAGATACCATGATCGCTAATAACACATGCAAGAATGGTAAACGTCAAGCATGGTCATACTGCTGAAGCACATCATGCCAACAGGCTCATTGTATAAAAGTATACTCTGGGAAATCAAATGTAAATAATATCTATAATGCATATACCACAATTAAACCATTACTACTTTTAATTCAAAGTCACTTCATTCAAACACATTTTAGCACTAAATTCCTACTTTGCTGATTTATTTACGTAACTTAATTGCTCGATAATTTTTTTGTGAAAAAAACCTACTTTGAATTCTCAGGAATAGACTGTATAAAACTAGAGGTATTATATCGATAAATATAATGAACAGATTATATATACTCCCTCCTCCCCCTTCCATCTTCTCCTGAAATAGTGCAGTTAACTGTCAAGCTTGTACATGAAGAATGGCAACTTGGATAAGAAGCTGGCCATTCTTCATGAGTGCTGTACAGAGGGTATCACAGCCAACTTTAATCCTGCCCTCCCCTGTCATTGACATGCACTTCAAAAAGAAAGACTTGCATTTATATAGCGCCTTTCACGACCACCAGACATCCCAAAGCGCTTTACAACCAATGAAGTACTTTTTGAAGTATAGTCACTGTTGTAATGTAGGAAATGCGGCAGCCAATTTGTGCACAGCATGGTGATAAGTTTTAGTGATATTGCTTGAGGGATAAATATTGGCCAGGACACGGGATAACTCCTCTGCTCTTCTTCGAAATAGTGCCATGGGATCTTTTACGTCCACTTGAGAGAGCAGACGGGTCCTCGGTTTAATGTCTCATCTGAAAGACGGCACCTCTGACAGTGCAGCACACAAAGCTGGGTGGGAGGGTAAGCTGTGAGGAGGATGTCGTGAAACTCCAGTACGATTTGGACAGGTTGGGTGATTGGGCAGAAACATGGCAAATGCACTATAATGTGGATAAATGTGAGGTTATCCACTTTGGTGGCAAAAACAGGAAGGCAGATTATTATTTGAATGGCAATAGATTGGGAGAAGGGGAAGTGCAAAGAGACCTGGGTGTTCTTGTGCACCAGTCGCTGAAGGTAAGCATGCAGGTGCAGCAGGCGGTTAAGAAGGCGAATGGTATGTTGGCCTTCGTAGCAAGAGGGTTCGAGTACAGGAACAAGGATGTCTTGCTACAGTTGTACAGGGCCTTGGTGAGATCGCACCTTGAGTATTGTGTGCAGTTTTGGTCGCCTTACCTGAGGAAGGACGTTCTTGCCATGGAAGGAGTGTAGCGAAGATTCACCAGGCTGATACCTGGGATGGCAGGAATGACGTATGAGGAGAGATTGTGTCGATTGGGCTTATACTCACTGGAGTTTAGAATATTGAGAGGGGATCTCATCGAAACCTATAAAATTCTGTCAGGCCTGGACAGACTAGATGCAGGAAGGATGTTTCTGATGGCCGGGGAGTCCAGAACCAGGGGTCATAGTCTAAGGATAAGGGGTAAGCCATTTAGGACTGAAATGAGGAGGAATTTCTTCACCCAGGGAGTGGTGAACCTGTGGAATTCTCTGCCACAGAGGGCGGTGGAGGCCAGTTCATTAAATATATTCAAAAAAGAGTTGGATATATTTCTTAAGGCTAAAGGGATATGGGGAGAACGCAGGGACAGGGTACTGAATTTGGATGATCAGCCATGATCTCATTGAATGGCGGAGCAGGCTCGAAGGGCCGACTCCTGTTCCTATCTTCTATGTTTCCCTCAGCACTGCACTGGAGTGTCAGCCTAGATTTTATGCTCAAGTTTCTGGAGTGGGACTTGAACCCACAACCTTCAGAGGCGAAAGTGCTACCCACTGAGCCACAGCTGATACTTGGAATTTCCAGTAGGAATCACTGAATATTTCCTTACATAGGTCAATTACAGACTGCCAACTTGGTTAAAGTTAGCTAAGTCAGCACAGACGTGGGATCAAACCTGGGTCTTTCCCATTCTGTATGGCTCAGTTCAACACTGGGCAGTCGCTCTACCAACTGAGCCACTGGGGCAACTGATGCTCTTATCTTATGTTTAACTTACTTGCTGTGCTCTTCATTATTTATTTCAGCCCAGATGGAGGCACCTGCTCCCAAAAGTCTGCCAACACTACCTCTGTAACCAGCTGCTTGGAGTATACAAGAGCAATCCAGGGAAACATAACCATCAATTTTCCAGTGGCGAAGTCCCAAGGGTTTTACTCAGGCCTTAAACAAGCCAGCTGGGCTCACAAATCACCCAGATGAAGGGTTGCAGTTTGTAATTCTGCTTCTTACTAGAACCTCAAAACTCTGGAACTCCTTACTTACCTCAGTATTAACTTTAACCTACAATCAACAGGGATTCAAAACCGAGCTTGACAGCACTTAACCACTACCTCTTGATTTATTTTGTATTCCCTCTTTCCATTTTCAGTACAAATTGGTGATATTCTGAATGTTACTCATTTTGGAATGTAACATAATAAAGTAATATATATTTCTTAATAAGACCTCCATTCTGCATGTATATCCAAATGTGGGTAGATACTCAAGGCTGCTACTTTTCAACGTGCCCACTGGATGACTGTACTACCAGCATAAAACAAGGGAAATAGCTCTGGTACTTCTAGTAAGGGTCTGGTGAAAGAGCTGGGAAATGGGATTATACTAGATAGTTGCAGTTGAATAGACAACACTACCACAGACATGATGGGCCGAAATTTCAATGATTCTGAAATGCTCAACTTTCTGAAAATCTATGTAGTTATAATATATCGCGTAAATCAACATCTCTGAAATTGGGGACGTGTGAACACAAACATAAAAGGCTGAGAGAAATTTTGTATGAACGCATTAAATAATTGTACAGGAACAGTACCAGTTGGAAAATATACCCCACAGTCTCTACTTTTCTCCACAAAAGTGTTGATCTTTATATAACTAGTGGCAGTGCACTGTCATGTGTCAGGTAAGTAGAACACACTGACTTTCAGAGTCAACTATGGCACATACCAGTGGCAAAAGAAAAGTGAAATCAGAACAGTCCCACCAACTCCTGAGCAAGCACTGCTTTAAGTGCAGATACATGGGAATTACAGCATTCTCAGGGCATAATCCCATCTCAGGACTCAGGCAGTAATTGGAAACTGCAGCTAATTATATTATCTAAACCCCCACAATTAGATTATTGCTTTGTAATCTCTCCTGTGTAAACATTATTCTCTATTGTATTTTTCAGAAATAAAAATATATACTCTTATGTAATAATTATTTATACTAGTAAGGCAAAAAAGCAGCAAATTAATAATTTAACACAGTTCCCCCATTAATTCAGTAGATGATAGTGAACTTTGACCTGGAAACACAGGAATTAATGCTGGATTACAAAATGTGTTTTTCCAGAAGTGCAGGGTGGGGGGGGCGGGCAATAATTTACTGATTTATCTAATATCTAGAATAAATTTACAGTTGCTTCATCTTCTTGTAGTTTCTTTCCTATCATTTTTTGTGTTCTCAAAATACACTTGCTCACCAAAATATTAAGACTGAGGTTTGTAATTGGAAAGAGAATCTTATTTGGTAAAAACAAATCATTTGTCTGTTTAAAAAAAAAACTGCATGTTAATAATTAGTGCCTTCAAAGCACGGGCCTTTAGTATGTGAATTCTTAACAGATAATGGATTATTTCTGTTTGTGAATTCGCTGCATTTATGGTAGCATTACAAATCCAAATGGCTTTTTTAACTAAGGGAATGGCCCAGAAATTCGGGTCGGAGGCTTCCCGCGGGTGCAAGCCTCCGACCTGCACTTAGCTAGCGCGCCAGCCGTTGAGCTGTGGGCCCGCGTGGGATTCCGATCCTGGGCCTGCGCCAGCTGCCGGCGCGCAGTGCTTGCGTATCCCAGGGACGCAGTTAGTTCGAAGCGTCCCCTGGGATCACGTGGGCCATGGAGAGCCAATGGTAGCAGGGAATCTGTATTCATAGATTTGACAGGAAATCCTGTCAAATCTATGAGTACAATACAGCCCCAAAACATAACTAAAACGTCAAATAATTTTTTTTTATAAATCACATTTTTAAAATAACTATAAATTACATAAAATAACTATTTTAAACAATAATTTAAATTTTTGAAAAAATTAATTACAGTTTCTAACAGGGCTAAAAATAAACTTACCTTTAAAGTATTTAAAAATAATAAACCTGTGGAAAAAATGTTTTAATTTTACTTAATTCACCACTTACCTTGTTAAAAGCAGGCTTTGCGACTGCTTTTTATAAGCGTAGCTGCTGGAGACTTACCCTCCTGGAAAAACCTGGGAAAAAAACGGAAGTTCCAGGTGTATGCGCTGCCTCTCCGGCGCACGCGTTTGACCTGTAAACCCCTTCCTTTAAGGGAACGGAAGTGCAGTGCATGCACGAAACCGGCACTTTCGTTGGGCCTACGCGTGAGTACCCAGCGCGTACTCACCTGTGGGGACCCGAAATTCTGGCCGATTGTATGTACAGGAAACTTTTTTTTATTCGGCACCGACGTGGTGCCGGTTCATCAAAAATTTCGGATAACCGAGAGCTATAGTAAAAGATACGGAGACCTGAGAGCTCCGTATAAAGCAACAAACCCTGTTGCTTAGCAACAGGTGCAGAACAATGGCCACAAATTCCAAGCGTCTCTGTAGCTTAGCAACAGCTGCAGCCACACCCTTGCACAGCAACAGATCGAGGAAGGCAAGTACAATATGAAGTAAAACTTACCTGAACCTACTCCTGAATTTTGCCGGTTAACCGAGATTTCCGGTTATTTAGGTGCCGGTAAATCGAAAGTTTCCTGTAGGTTTGTACCAACTTATTTTGCCATAACTACTGTAATGCCAAAATGAACAATCAGATGCAGCAAAATTAAAACTGCCCTACATTTGCACTAATCGGCCTTTATGTAATTTTACTCCAAATAATTTGGATTTATATTGTGAAGTAGGTCATAATTGGAGGATAATTGGGTTACGCTCGTAAGCTTTTGCAACCAGCAATAATAAATAGCAGCATAAATGGAGTTTATTTAATAGTGCACTTAACACTTCTATTATAAAAGTGCACAGCGTGTATTAATTAACCTTTTACCTTTTACAGTTATGTCTCACTATTCACTGCAACTCACTAAGCCACTTACAAAGGTGCACACAAATCTGTCCAAGAAAGCAAAGTGTTGAAAATAAAGATTTCAATATTTGACAGCACATTAACAGAAACTTCACATGAACATTGGCTAAAGCACACAAGTGCCTACGCCTGTGTGTTAGTTGGTATGATTGGACTAGGATGAGGGTGAGTGTGAGGGGTGGCTAGTGAGATGGGGAAGTGATAATATAGATAGAGAGGGATGGGTGGAGGTGCAAGGTAAGTTGGTGTGAGTAAGGATGTGCAGGAGTTGGGTAGGGAAGGCAGAGTGATGGGGATGTGATGAGTGGCACAGCAGGATGAGGTTGAGTGTGGCTTTGCAGTAACGTTTCGTGATCTACTGAGATCATTGAAAGGTTTGTGCCACTGCAGCCAGGTACTCCTGAGGACATTCCTGCTTTTGACCTCCTGTGCAATGTGCAACCAGGCTGCGTTATTCTCCTGGAGAGGTCTCTTCCGCCCCTGGGAAGGGAAGAGAACCTCCCTGCGTGCATATGGAGGGAGTGTGGGAGAACCTGGGTGCAGCCCTGGACCTTTGTGCAGTCATTGTCAGTGTTTGCAGCACCTCAATGCTGTAGAACACTGACAACACAACTGTCAAAGTAAATTTGCTCATGGTTCCTTTAAGGAAACCTGCTGACGATGGACTGATGTCATCAGACCCGCTTCCTTCAACTGGCCGGGAAACTCGCTGGGCGGGCTTGACAAGCCCAATCAGGGGAAAGTCATGTCGGAGGCCAGGATGGAGCCAACAGTTGGGCCGAGACCCACCACCGATGTCGCCCACCGAGGTAGGGAAAATCGCAGTCTAAGTGTTTGGGAGGCGTCACAGCAGATCCTGATCTTTCCCTTCCCTGAGATCCGCACATACATACTACCAGTAGAGATCATTAAATAATAAGAAGGAGCAGGAACCTTGGCTAATTTTTCCCTCCCTAAACCAGAGGACACATGTTCCTACTGTCTCCCCCAACTAATATTAGCTAATCCAGCACAGACCGTAGCATGAGCCTGGGACCTTTCTAGTTGGTATGTCTCAAATACTCACTGCCTAAACTAGCTGAGTCATTGTGGAAATCACTTATTAACCAGACTTGTTTATATCGTTCAGTGTTACATTTTGAAATAGGGCAAAGCAGTGAGAAGTTGCTTTAAGTGAATGTGAAATTTGGAAACAAGGTGCACCTCCTGCTAGTAATAAGGATACCTGGCAGACTCATTTCTGAAGTCCCATCTTACACTGAATATGTGTAGCAGTGCACGCTGCTGCCTTGTGCTTATTAGGAATCAGAGATGTGGTGGTGAGGAGATTCTGCCAAGTGCTGCTTAGACAGCAAGGGCTCTTACAGCAGCAACTGCAGTCATGTTGAAACCCCGCACTCTCAATAATTCCATAGTATAACACCGCAGAGACGAACTATACTATTTCATTCTCTTTTGGAATAAAGTGTTAGACCAATTAATCAGAGTCATCTTGAGAATTATACCATTGCTTTAATTGTTCTAATATAGTCTTTTAGACTGTGGAGCCATTGTTCTTTCTGGTGCAGAGACTAGCGGCACTAAATTATTTTGAATGTAGAGGTTTGAAAATATATATATATATTTCTAAACTGAACACCTACTGTAATTTTTATTTGGTCAGTTTAATGAGTTTGCAAATTTCCAGCATGGTTATAAATGATCAGAGGTTAAGGAAATTCTCATTTAAAAAAAATGGTAGATAGGGTCACAGGACAGTGGGATTCGTTTTGCTGAATGAAACGCACAAAATGACTAAATAAAATTACAGTTGGGGATAAATATCTGTGTTGTTGAATCTCTGAATTTAAGAATTTAAAACTTGGTCAGCATTTGTAGGGAAAGTATTCTCAACAACAGTCCAATACTGTAGTTTTAATAAAATAATCTTTGGATTGATTTAGTAGTTTCACTTCATTCAGACTGTGTTCGTGCACTGTTTGTGTAGCAGGCTTTGTCAAATCTGCATTATGTACCCAGAGATCCTCACTTATTATTAATTCATAGAGCTGCTCCTTAGGTAATAATGAGGTGCTTGCACAGGAGTGAGTGAAGGATAAGAGCCCTTGTTTCTCCTCAGTTAAAACATCTGTCTGACTCGCCTGTGGAGGAGCGAAGGAGAAAAGGTCACGTTGGATGATGTTTGTTCTTAGCATTCATGAGTAAGACTTCATTTCCATAGTACGTTCGTCACTGCACTAGTGTTAGAGACAATCCTTCAGGGTCTGTTGCATCCAGTGTTTTTGACCTTCCTGCGTTTGGTATACATCAGTATCTGGCCTCACAGACACTTACTCAACCCTTTCACTGAAATTTAAAAAAAATACAAGGCATGAAGATTCATCAAGTGCCATTTTGTTATAAGACTGAATTATTGATGAGAAATCAATTAAACATGAATTAAGGATAATTTTTACTGTAAATGAGGTAAGGATAACAGTTGATATGCCTGTCAACAGAAAGTTTTGTGCAGTGCTCAGGAGACCTGATCTAATTTTAGAGAACTTCACAAACGTAAGTAGATGATGAATAAACAAGAATAATTCACAAGTTACTGGAATACTTTACTTAGCCTGAAATAAAAGCTGAAAATGCTAGAAATACAAAGCAGGTCCATTAGCCTCTGAAAGAGAGAAGACAGGTTAACATCCTGGCTAAAATTTCTACCCAAACCATTAACCTGACTTTTGTGGGTGTCTACAGACCTCATGCCAACATTTTCTTTGCTTATTTCAGCCTCCCAACATTCATAGATTTCTTTAAATCCCCGCTGGATTTAGCACCTCTAACCTTAGAGCTCAGCAGTTGTTAATGTTACATGGAACAGATGCACAATTACATTTGCTGGGCCCAGTCCACATTATTCAGTGTTGCAGCCATACTTATAAATGAGTCTCTTAAAGACAATGTAGCACTCAGTCCAGTAATGGGAATGTTTATCCAGGAACATTTCATGTTGTTCCAGATTGTTAGAGGCTGTATCAAAGAGACTCTATAAGGAAATGGAAGTGTGCAATTAAATATTTGTGTGGATCAGATCCTACTGAAATGTTTGGAGGTCCAAAAAAGAACATATGTGTACCCTGTGGTAGAATATGTACTGCATTGACCAATAAAAGGCAGCAGGAGGGTTATTCTATGCCATAATAAAGCTGCAGTATGCGAGGGGAAGTTGTGCTGAAGTAGGGAATGGAAATGACCAAGCAGAGAATTAGGCAGGAGTTTTATACTGCTGTTATAGTGCAGAAGTGCTTCAGTCACACTGACTGTTAAATTATGGGAATGGGTTGCATAAACTTGGCTTGTATTGTCTTGCGTGTAGAAGATTGAGGCGTGACCTGATCAAGGTGTTTAAAATTTTAAAAGGATTTGATAGGGTAGATACGGAGAAACTATTTCCTCTGGTGGGGCAATCAAGAACAAGGGGGCATAATCTTAAAATTAGAGCTAGGCGATTTAGAAGCAAAATCAGGAAGCACCTTTCCCATACAAAGAGTAATAGAAATTTGGAACTCTCCCCCCAAAAGACTGTGGATGTTAGGACAATTGAGCTTTTAAGACTGAGAAAGATCGATTTTTGTTAGGTAAGGGTATCAAGGGATATGGAGCAAAGGTGGGGAAATGAAGTTGAGGTGCAGATCAGCCATGATCTAATTGAATGGCGGATCAGACTCGAGAGGTTGTATGGCCTCCTCCTGTTCCTTATGTTCCTAATTAAAGCAGTATTTAACCAAGGCTGCTTCACTCCTGCTTGACGTGCTATCCTTGACCCACGCCTCTGCATGTGCAGTTGTGCTTTTGGATGGAGCCAGAGTATTCCAGGCTTGTTTCAACCTCCCAAGGCGCACACGCATGGATTTTGGTACAAGCGCCAGGTCTACCAACCCTAATGAGATTGATTCATGTGTTAGGTTCAGCCTTTACACTGGAGCAGCACAACATGAAAACACATTCAGACCTCAGGAGGAATTCAATACCAAGTTGCCAGTATCGCAGCTTTAAAGTGCTCAAAAGTCTTGTTCCACGGTAAATCCTATTTAGTCGCACCCTGAAAACAAGACAGACTTTCAACTTTTATTTCAATTTTAAAAAGTTTGGTTCTAGTGAGTTCCTACTAATTATTTTAGCTTATTTTATTCATTGAAGTTCCTTCAAGATATGTTGCTCCCCATTCCTCTGTGGCAGCAAGATTTCTTCCAAAAGTGTCTGCACTCAGGCTGCCTCTAACCAGCAGTACTAAAGCATAAAATGGACAGCAGCAGCAGCAACAACAACAACCTGCATTTATACAGCAGGACGTGACTGACAGAAAATGTGAGGTACAAACATTGCCAGTTATAACATTTAGGATTACCAGACAATTTAGTTAAATATAGTCACTCTTTGAGGGGGAAAAAAGTAAAGTAAGCCATAATAAAATAAAGTTCTCCAGTGATTTCAATTCTACCTGCAAATTCATTTCAAATTTCCATACTATCAGTGTTAGTTTATGCACAGGTCTCATATTACATTGCTTCTCTAACTGCATCAACTCTGAATTACTCAGTGTTACGTCCGTGTAATAATAAGAAAAGGACTGCAGAGAACGGTCAACAGGTGTTTACTGAATGAGGGTTCAAACTGCAACTGACTGTACAGATCACTACTCAGGGTTTATATACACGTGTGGTCACTGCCGGTACTACAGGATACAGGAGCTGTAAAAAGTAGTTCTCCCCCTTAAAGGTACATACATTACAATTCCTTCCCTTTTAGATTAACAGTACCATAACACTCATTTAACAATTAAATATCAAACTAATTACAATTAACACTTTTAACATGCAACATTAACTGAAAATAGTCTATTTATAAATTCAGTCTTTGGGGAGGCTTCCTGATTCTTTCTGGATAACGCCTTTCCCGAGTGTCTCGCTCTTGGTGCGGAGGCGATTCTAACACCCTGTCGTCAGTTGATTCATCAGCTTCCAATGCTATTGTTTCTGAGGTAGATGCGACCTGTACGTCGGGTTCCTCACCAGGTACATATGGCTGAGACATGGGGTTGACTCGTTCCTGTGACTCTAGGATCTGGTCAGCATGGCGTTTCACAATGTTCTCCCCAACATCCACTGTGTACATTAGTGGCCCCTGCCGTGTGCATATCGTTCCTGGTTGCCATTTCTCTGTTCAGTATTCGCGGGCCAAGACTGGTTGCCCTACATTGAAGCTCCTTGTCGGCTTCTCATTGATGTGCTGGAATTGCTTACTCTCAACATCTCTTCGTACATTTGGTCTGAGCAAATCCAGACCAGATCTCAACCTTCGGTTAAAGAACATCATGGCCGGGGCCTGGTTGGTGACTGCATGTGTCGCATTTCTGTAGGCTAACAGGAAATTGTCCACCTTATGCTGCAGTGGAATGTTGTCATCGCACATGGCCTTTATTGCTTTTTTAAAGGTTTGTACGAACCTCTCAGCCAATCCATTTGTGGCTGGATGATACGGGGCGGATGTGTAATGCCTTACCCCATTCCTTCTCATAAATCTTCGAAACTCTTCGGACACAAACTGTGGTCCGTTATCAGAGCAAATCTGCTCTGGCAAGCCATTCCTGGCAAAAATGATCCGTAGGACTGCAATAGTTTTCTCCGTGGTGGTGGAGGACATTTTGATCACCTCAGGCCATTTCGAGTGCGCATCCACGGCTATTAAAAACATTGAGTCCATGAATGGACCAGCAAAATCAATATGCACCCATTGCCATGGAGATGAGGGCCACTCCCATGGGTGTAGAGGGGCATGTGGTGGTGCATTTTGGACCTTCTGGCATTCTGAGCAGCTCTTTGTCAGGTCCTCGATTTGCTGATCGATCCCCGGCCACCACACATAAGCCCTAGCAAGGCTTTTCATTTTCACCCCTCCCAGATGACCTTCGTGAAGCTCATTGAGAACTCTCTCCCTTAACTTGGGTGGAATTACCACTCGGGATCCACACATCAAGGTCCCCTGGCATACTGACAGCTGCTCTCTTCTGGATGAGAATGCTGGCAACAGTGAGTCGCCATGTGCTGGCCATCCCTTCACCGTCAAGTCATATACCCGAGACAGTGTCGGGTCATTTCGGGTCTCCTTCTCTATACCAGCGTTAGTTACTGGCAAGCATTCAATTATAGTCGAATGAAATATTTCGACAGGATCCACTGCTGGTGCTTCCTCCGCAGTAGGCAGTGGCAGGCGTGATAGCCCATCAGCGTTTCCATGCTGTTTCGTGCCCTTATACTCGATTTCATATTGGTGCGCCCCTAGAAAAAGGGACCATCTTTGTAGCCGTTGCGCAGTCATCACCGGAACGCCCTTCTTTGGATTAAAGATGGAGACAAGTGGTTGGTGGTCAGTCAGCAAGGTGAACTTCTGCCCGTGCAGATAGTGATTGAACTTTTTCACTCCCCACACTAGGCTGAGGGCCTCCCTGTCAATCTGGGCGTAGTTACGCTCGGCTGAGGTTAGTGACCGAGACGCAAAGGCTACTGGCCTCTCCGAGCTGTCCGGGAATTTGTGCGACAGCACCGCTCCAATGCCATAGGGTGATGCATCACACGCCAACCGAATTGGTAGTGCTGGGTTGAAATGAGCCAACACCTCTTTTGATGTGATCAATGCTTTGCTCTTCTGGAAAGCTCATTTACATTCGTCACTCCACTTCCATGGTACCCCCGTTTGCAGTAGGGTGTTCAGTGGGTGTAGTACGGTAGACAAATTCGGCAATAACTTATGGTAGTAGTTCACCAGCCCGAGGAACGACCTCAGTTGTGACACATTTTCCGGTGCTGGAGCCTTGACTACTGCCTCAATCTTTTCAGGGGACTTGTGTAACCCCTCTTTATCAATAACGTGGCCACAATACGAGATCTGCTTCTGGAAAAACTCGCATTTGTGGCGATTAGCTCGGAGCCCATATTCCTTCAATCTAGTGAGCACCTGCTTCAGGTTGGTGAGGTGATCACTGTCATTTTCGCCCGTGACCAGGATGTCATCCAAATAACACTGGGTCCCTGGAATCCCTTGCAGGACTTGTTCCATTGCCCTTTGCTAAATAGCCGGTGCTGATGCTATCCCGAACACCAGCCGGTTGTATTGGTAGAGGCCTTTATGAGTGTTGATCGTGAGGTACTGTTTCGAGGCTTCTTCTACCTGCATTTGCAGGTACGCCTGGGCCAGATCAATCTTAGTGAAGCGTTTCCCTCCAGATAGCGAGGCGAAAATATCTTCAATCCGCGGAAGCGGATATTGTACAGTGTGAAGGACTGGGTTCACTGTCACCTTAAAGTCCCCACAGATGCGAACCTTCTTTGGTTCCCCAAGCATATTACTCAACGACCTCTTCATTACAGGAACGATGGGTGTAGCCCACTCGCTCCAGCCCACTTTGGACAGTACTCCTGAACGTTCCAAACCTTCCAGCTCTGCTTCGACGGCTGGGCGGATCGCATAAGGTGCCGATCTGGCTTTAAAAAACTTTGGGCTTGCATTTTCCTCTATTTTGATCGTCGCTGTTATGTCTTTTAGTGTTCCGTGTCCCTGCTGGAACACTTCTTGTGCGTCAGTTAGCATTTTTGACAGTCATCCAGGTGTGACGTCGTCATCCTTTTTGGCATCTACAGTCAGTGCTTGTATGTAATGCCAATCTAGCTGTATCTTCCGGATCCATTCACGTCCTAGTAGTGGTGGTCCTCCATCTGGCAATACATATAGGTCCATTTTTGGTGTTTCCTTGCCGTTATATATAACGTTCACCCTTATTTTTCCTTTGGGGTAGACTTTTTGCCCCGTGTACGTCTTCAAGACAATCTCTGTATCTCTCAAGGGTATATGTGAGAATAGCCGCTTGTAGTCCCTTCGGTTTATGACTGTTAGGGCTGATCCTGTGTCCAATTCCATTTTCACTTGGACTCCTGCTATCTTGAGCGTGACCCAGATAGTTTGGTGATCCTCCGTTTTGATCACATTATGTAGTTTCAGACAACCCAGCTTCTTGCTTCCGGAGTCTGTATCACTCTTCTGTTCATCTGAACTACTCTCCGTCACCTTATGTACCTTCTTGTACTTCTCCTGTGGAGATTTCTTGCTGCTGGTTTTCTTTCCCGACCTGCAGACTCTTGCTATGTGTCCTACTTTTCCACACTGTCTGCACACTTTGTCCTTGAACCAGCAATCATTATGGTCGTGTGTTGTTCTGCCGCAGCGATAGCACTTCACTGTTCCGTATGACATTTCATTTGTGCCATATTCTTGCGGTCTCTGTTGTATCTCTGCAGCACCCCGTGCTGCTGCTTCGTGTGATACTGCAATGCTGAAAGCCTTGTCCAGCGTAAGATCCTTTTCTGATAGAAGCCGTTTCTGGGTTCCTTCACTTTGAAGCCCACACACAAACTTGTCCCTTAAAGTATCTGCTAGTCCCGTTCCAAACTGGCAGTGTTTCGATAGCTTGCACAGTTCCGTTAAATACTCAGCATTACTTTCATCTTTATGCTGGTTCCTTTTGTGAAACTTAAATCTTTCTGCTATCAGCAGCGGTGTGGGGTTTAAGTGGTCCTGTAGGATTGACACTATGTTTTCAAAATCCTTTTCTACTGGCTTCTCTGGGGTTACTAGGTTTCGTAGTAAGCCATAAGTTTTTGCACCCATTGAATTCAACAATACCAGCGCTTTCTTGTCATCTGGCACTTCATTCGCCTTGCAGTATACTTCTATGCGTTCGACATATGTCGTCCAATCTTCGACTTCATTGTCGAACGCTGTGATACTGCCACTCTTCGGCATTTTTGGGTGTGGTTAGACTGGCTTAAAATGGCGTCTCCCGCGCTTTCCTTTCTTCCCCGCTGCGGCTTAAAATGGCGTCTCCCGCGCTTTCCTTTCTTCCCCGCTGCGGCTTAAAATGGCGTCTCCCGCGCTGCTGCCAACGCCGCTCTCGGCGGTCCTCGTGGCAAATGGCGACGCCCTGTGGGTTTTGTGCGCTGCTGCTGCCAATGCCGCTCTCTGCGGTCCTCGTGGCAATGGCAGCGCCTCGCGTTTTCCTGCGCGCCTCTCTCCCCCGTTGACGCTGCTCGGCCCTTGAATACCGGCTGCGCTCTGCTCTCTCTCGTCTCTCTCCCCGTTGACGCCGCTCGGTCCTGAACACCGGCTGCGCCCTGTGCGCTCTGCCCTCTCTCTCTCCCCCGTCGACACTGCTCGGCCTTTTTCTGTGCCGCTCGGTCGGCTCTAGCTGCCGCTGTCCGGGAAGGGTCTGCGCAGTACCTGTTGCCAGCCCGTTTCGCTGGACCACCGTGACTGGAAAGGCAAGCCTGGCTCTCGACAGCCTCCCCTGCGATGCTCAAATCTCCGCTGGATGACTGGGCGGTTGCTCGTGGTCGACGCCCGTGCTTCTGGACTTGACCTCCTTCCACTGTTCTCCAGGAGCGAATCCCTGGGAGGTGATGCAGAGTTGCAGGTAGGTTTGAATCTGCTCGTCGCCACTGTTACGTCCGTGTAATAATAAGAAAAGGACTGCAGAGAACGGTCAACAGGTGTTTACTGAATGAGGGTTCAAACTGCAACTGACTGTACAGATCACTACTCAGGGTTTATATACAGGTGTCACTGCCGGTACTACAGGCTACAGGAGCTGTAAAAAGTAGTTCTCCCCCTTAAAGGTACACACATTACACTCAGGAGCAGTTTTTGTTTTCTACCCTCAGTAAAGGTACATAGAACTTACCACACGGGAACAGGCCTTACCAATCTCTCCACGGGAGCAAATCGTTCTAATCACATTTACCCACCCTGTTCCTAAATCCCTTCAACACGTTTTTTCCTTCACCCACCTATCCAATCTAATCTTGAATGTTGACATAGTTTCTTCCTCCACCACTAACCCCAGAAGTGAATTCCACAGCCTCACAACTCGCTATGTGAAGTTTCTGCTACCCTCTATTCTAAATCTCTCATGATCTGCGGCCCCTCGTTCTCGATCCCTGAACCACTGGAAACAGTCTGCTTTGATCTAACCTGTCCCACCCTTTCATAATTTTATCTCGCCCTGTAATCTGCAATGCTGTAACAAAAAAAGACCCAACCTTTCAGTCGTTCTTCGTAGTTGTACTTCCTCATAGCAGGCAGCATCCTAATGAATCTACATTGTACCCTCTCTAAAGCCTCAATATCTTTCCTATAGTGCTGAGCCCAATACTGCACACAGTACTCTAACTGAGGTCTTGTCAAGGTTTTATAAAGGCTCATCATTACCTCTTGGCATTTATATTCTGTACTTCTTGAAATAAAACCTAGAGTTCGATTAGCTTTTTTTTACAGCCTTATCCACCTGAAGTGCTGCCTTTAATGTTCTGTGAACTGGTACCCACAGCACCGAACCTACTTCCATTCAGAGCATAATTACTGCTGGTTTTTTTTACCACATTGTATCACCTTACACTTACTAAAATTGAATTCCATCTACCATTTTTTACCCCACTCCCCCATCTTATTAATACGTATCCCTTTGCAGTTTCCTTTGGTGGCAGCTCATGTAGCTGTGCCAGGCTCTGCGATGTACTCATTGGTAAAGATCTGTAATTATTTTGTACTGAATTTGAGACTCGGGTTATACTCAGTCAGAAATTGCTGTCCTTGAACTGTCTCCTATTTGGTAGAGAGCAGATATTTAAGCAGGCCATTCATCACTTATCCCAACCTGGCTCTGCATATATCTTAGTCATAGCGATACAAACATAACTTTTCAGTATTTTATTTGGTGAAAAATGCAGTGAAAAAAACAAATCCAACTTTAATCCATTTCAGTGTTGAACATATGCTGTTTTTCCCAATCCAAAAGGACCTTAAATATTAATGCTTTAAGCATTACATCTGATAGGCAGCATAAAAAATTCAATTTGGCATGCAGTAGATGCTGAAACAGCACAGTCTTGCAGACAGAAGCTCAGAGCTTTAGTGTTAGATTTTGGCTGAAGGCCCGGAAGTAGCCATAGTTACTAAAACCAATTAAATCTAAATTATTACCTTTGTTTGTGGGGTGGAAGTTTCCATTGCTCTTCTACCTTGCTACAGGCTGGATTTCTGTACAGTTCCTCACAGTATCATTACAGCATGGACAGGGCGGGCAAGTCTAGCTCATTTCTCGACCCTTTCGCAGTCAGCATATCGTAACTTTTAATGCCAGTTCCTTCTTCAACATTCCAGCCATAACCCTTGAAATTTTTTTGTTGGCATTTTAAAAAAGAAAGAACATTCCAGCCAACAGTTTGTACAAGAGACATTAAATATTAAAATCACAACTCATGGCATGCAGCATTGCTGTTTTTATGCTGCCTCCTTTAGACCGTAACCGATAAATTTCCTTCAAAAAGCAAATCTTAAAGGGAAATTTCCCACACTAGAAATGATGGCACTGACCATTAGTTTGACATTGACCTATTAAAAATACTTAATTAATTCCAATCTCAAAGAACAAACTAAAAATTATTATTTTTGTTTGTGTGTGTGATTTATTTTTTTCACTTCAAATATTGAGCTTCCATCTCTTTCTTTTTCCATTTGTGCTCCAAGCTCTTTGATAGACACCTGCAAGAGACATGGGTTGGGGGCGGTTTGAAATTGGTCCTCGTTACGCTCATTTTCCAGGCGAAAACAGGGGCAATGAGGTCCAATTTTGGGGTGCAAAATCTCAAGACCGATCTGTGCCTGGGGGTATGGGCTACAGTATATTGGTGAAGGCGGCTTCCAAGACGTCAGTGATGCCCGCTTGAAACAGGCGTTAAGCCCCTTGCATATGTACAAGCGGGGCCTAACGTCTGTTTCAGGACCCCTCCAGGAAATTCGGCAGAGCAGGCAGATGCCGGGCCTGAAAAGAACCGCATGAGGCTGCCACCAAAAATGTACATTTTCTTTTAAGAACATAAGAACATAAGAAATAGGAGCAGGAGTAGGCCAATCGGCCCCTCGAGCCTGCTCCGCCATTCAATAAGATCATGGCTGATCTGATCCTAACCGCCAATCTACTATCACAGAACCATCTCCTGAATCTAACAGAATTAGACACACGAAATAGGAGCAGGATCAGGCTACATGGCCCCTGGGCCCGCTCCGCTACCCACAGGGCCATGACCGATCCGAACCTAGACTCATGTCCAAATTCCTGCCCACTCCCCGTAACCCTTAATTCCCTTTACTTCTAGGAAACTGTCTATTTCTGTTTTAAATTTATGTAATGATGTAGCTTCTACAGCTTTTTGGGGCAGCATATTCCATGGACTTACCACCCTCTGAGTGAAGTAGTTCCTCCTCATCTCAGTTTTGAAAGAGCAGCCCTTTATTCTGAGACTATGCCCCCTAGTTCTAGTTTCACCCATCATCGGGAACATCCTCCCCGCATCCACCCGATCCAACCCCTTCACAATCTTATATGTTTCAATAAGATCGCCTCTCATTCTTCTGAACTCCAATGAGTAGAGTCCCAATCTACTCAACCTCTCCTCATATGTCCATCCCCTCATCCCTGGGATTAACCGAGTGAACCTTCTTTGTACTGACTCGAGAGCAAGTATGTCTTTTCTTAAGTATGGACACCAAAACTGTATGCAGTATTCCAGGTGCGGTCTCACCAATACCTTGTACAACTGAAGCAATACCTCCCTATTTTTATATTCTATCCCCCTAGCAATGAAAGCCAACATTCCATTGGCCTTCTTAATCACTTGCTGCACCTGCATACTAACCTTTTGAGTTTCGTGCACCAGGACCCCCAGATCCCTTTGTACTTCAGTACTTTCCAGTTTCTTGCCATTAAGATAATAACTTGCTCTACGATTTTTCCTGCCAAAGTGCATAACCTCACACTTTCCAGTATTGTATTCCATCTGCCAAATCTCTGCCCACTTACTTAGCCTGTCTATGTCCCCTTGCAGGTTTTTTATGTCCTCCTCACTCACTACTTTCCCTCCCATCTTAGTATCATCTGCAAACTTTGATATGTTACACTCGGTCCCCTCCTCCAAATCATTAATATAGATTGTAAAGAGTTGGGGACCCAGCACTGACCCCTGCGGAACACCACTAGTTACTGATTGCCAGTCTGAGAATAAACCATTTATCCCAACTCTCTGCCTTCTGTTAGATAGCCAATCCTCTATCCATGCCAGAATATTACCCTCAATCCCGTGATTTTTTATCTTAAGCAATAATCTTTTGTGTGGCACCTTGTCAAATGCCTTTTGGAAGTCTAAATACACTACGTCCACTGGTTCCCCTTATCCACCCTATATGTTACTTCCTCAAAGAACTCCAGCAAATTTGTCAAACATGACTTCCCCTTCATAAAACCATGCTGACTTTGTCCTATTAAATTATGATTATCCAAATGTCCTGTTACTGTCTCCTTAATAATGGACTCCAAAATTTTACCTACCACAGATGTTAGGCTAACCGGTCTATAGTTTCCAGCCTTCTGTCTACTGCCCTTTTTAAATAAGGGTGTTACATTAGCAGTTTTCCAGTCTGCCGGGACCTTTGCTGAGTCCAGGGAGTTTTGGAAAATTATTACTAATGCATCCACAATCCCTACCGCCACTTCCCTCAAGACCCTAGGATGTAAGCCATCAGGTCCAGGTGATTTATCCGCCTTGAGTCCCATTATTTTACCGAGTACCACTTCCTTAGTGATTTTGATCGTGTTTAGCTCCTCCCCCCCTTTAGCCCCCTGTTTGTCCAGTGTTGGGATATTCTTAGTGTCCTCTACTGTAAAGACTGATACAAAATATTCATTCAGTGTTTTTGCCATCTCCATATTTCCCACCATTAATTTCCCGGTCTCATCCTCTAAGGGACCAACATTTACTTTAGCCACCCTTTTTCTTTTTATATAACTATAAAAACTCTTACTATCTGTTTTTATATTTTTTGCTAATTTACTTTCATAATCTATCTTCCCTTTCTTAATCAATCTTTTTGTTATTTTTTGCTGTCTTTTAAAGTTTTCCCAATCCTCTATCCTCCCACTAGAATTGGCTACCTTATATGCCCTTGTTTTTAGTCGGATACTATCCTTAATTTCTTTACTTAGCCACGGATGGCTGTCTTTTCTTTTACACCCTTTTCTTCTCAGTGGAATATATATTTTTTGGAAGTTGTAAAATAACTCCTTAAATGTATACCACTGATCATGTATCGTCTTACCCTTTAATCTATTTTCCCAATCCACTCTACTCAATTCCGCTCTCATACCTTCATAGTCTCCTTTATTCAAGCTTAGCACGCTTGTTTGAGATCCAACCTTCTCAACCTCTAATTGAATATGGAATTCAACCATGTTATGGTCACTCATTCCAAGGGGATCCTTTACTAGGACATTTTTAATTAATCCTGTCTCGTTACACAGGACCAGATCTAAGGTTGCTTGCCCCCTGGTCGGTTCAGTTACATACTGCTCAAGAAACCCATCCCTAATACACTCAATGAACTCATCCTCAAGGCAGCCCTGCCCAATTTGATTTGTCCAATTAATATGATAGTTAAAATCCCCCATAATTATAGATGTTCCCTTATTACAAGCCTCAACTATTTCCTGATTGATACTCCATCCAACAGAGTTGCAACTGTTCGGAGGCCTATAGACTACGCCCACTAGTGTTTTTTCCCCCTTATTATTCCTTACCTCCACCCAAACTGTTTCATTATCCTGATCTTTTGACCCAATATCATTTCTCTGTATTACAGTGATTCCTTCCTTTATTAACATAGCCACCCCACCTCCCCTTCCTTCCTGCCTGTCCTTCCTGATCGTTAAATAACCTGGTATGTTTAATTCCCAGGCATTGTCACCCTGCAGCCATGTTTCTGTAATGGCCACAAGATCATACCCATATGTAGTTATTTGTGCCATTAACTCGTCTATTTTGTTACGAATGCTACGTGCATTCAGATAGAGAACTTTCAAATATGTTTTGTGACACTTAGTTCCTGCTTTTGCCCTTTTTATTACTTTACCTTTTACTCCATACCTTCTGCCCCTTCCTGACACGCTCTGGTTTTTAATTTCCCCACTGCTACCTAAGTCTATGACCTTCTCTGTTGTCATTTTTATTATTTGCTCTCTAGGAACCTCCCCCCCACTAGTTAGTTTAAAGCCCTCTCTACAGCCCTAGTTATATGATCCGCCAGGACTCTAGTCCCAGCACTGGCCAAGTGAAGCCCCTCCCAACGGAATAGCTCCCTCCTGCCCCAGTACTGGTGCCAGTGTCCCAGGAAGCAAAACCCATTTCTCCCACACCAGTCTTTGAGCCACGCATTTAACTCTCTAATTTTATTTGTCCTACCCAAATTCGCTCGTGGCTCAGGTAATAATCCAGAGATTATTACCCTTGAGGTTCTGTTTTTTAATTTGACCCCTAGCTGCTCATATTCCTTTAACAGAACCGGCTTCCTAGTCCTATCTACGTCGTTTGTACCAACATGGATCACGACAACTGGATCCACCCCCTCCCACTGCAAGTTTCTTTCCAGCCCAGAGGAGATGTCCTTAACCCTGGCACCGGGTAGGCAACACAGCCTTTGGGACTCTCGCTCTCGGCTGCAGAGAACTCTATCTATCCCCTTAATAATACTATCTCCTACCACTACAACATTTCTATTTACTCCCCCCTCTTGAATGGCCCCCTGTTCCACGGTGCTGTGGCCAGGTTGCTCATTCTCCCTGCAGTCCCTGCTCCTGTCCCCACACTTACACTTACCTTAATGTGGAGCTGGGAGGAACAGGAGTGCTCTTCCCCAACTTTACACCACTACTGTGAGCCACTGCCGGCCTGTGCTCAGCCCCCCTCCCGTTCTCCTTCCCCTCCCTCAGGACTTAACCTGAAGGCCCAACTGACGAGGAATTGGATCCCAGCAAATGGCCGATCTACCTCTGGAGGAGCCGGCAGCTCAGCACTATTATTACAATGAAGCCTGATTTCTGGCGAGCCTCTGCCTGGTCCGAGCGTACGCTGGGAGCGTGCCATCAATTACGCACCCAAAAACAAGTCATAACGAATATCTAGCTCAATCGCTGAACCAGCCACATTATGGGGACACTAGTTGGTTACCTCCAGGCTAACATTCTCCTTACTGGCCTCATAAGCTCTACCCTATACAAACTCTAACTCAATCAGCACGCTGCTGCTCATATCCTATCCTAGACACAATCCCTCTCACTTGTCAACCCTGTCTTCACCTACCTCCTCTGGCTTCCTACCTCCAAGCACATTCATTTGAAAATCTTCATTCGCATTTGCAAATGCCTCACTGCATCCTCACTCTGCTACTTTCTCCAGCCCCATGTCCCAACCTGCTTCCTCCACTCTTCTGACGACTGTGCATTCCCCCACCTTACTCCATTCCTCTGCTCCACTATCAGTAACAGAGCTTTCAGCCCTGCACTCTGGAGCTGGAACTTTCCCTCCTCATCTTGCTATATCTCTACCCATCTTCGAAAACCTACCTCTTTGATTACACCTTCAGTCACTTCACCTAACTCCACCTAATTCCTGTTCGGTGTCCAGTTCCCACCCTGCATCCATCCGTGCGAAGAGCTTGGGGGTGTTTCACAATGTTAAACCTGCTACTTAGGTTATAGCAGATAGGAGTAGGCCATTTAGCCCCTCGAGTTTGTTCCGCCACTCAATGAGATCATGGCTGATCTGTGACCTAACTCCATATATCCTTTCCACTCAGCATTTGTTTATAACAAAATCAGGACCCAGCAGCACAGAACCATAAAAAATAAATTTGGTTTCATTTTTATTAAATAGACAGTGCCACAGATCAGAGATAGATTCACATCGCACCCCGCACAATTCCGATCTGAGCACGTTGTCGGAGAAGGTGCTCTGGGGAGACTGTTGTCTGAATCATAGTGCATTCCAATAGTAACTGATTGTGTCAAGTACTTGGAGACCATTTATTTTCCCTGAAGGATGAAGGGGTGGGGGAAGGGGAATGGAAGGGCAAGAATCACACCTCTGACTCCTAAGAGGTCATTTGCAGTGGGTATTGATGGCAGTATTGGAGCAGGCCATGTATTCACCCTCCTGGCTGCAAGCTATCAGTCCGGGGGTTAAAGGACAGAAAAAGTCAAACAAGTTTGTAAAACCAGATTTTGCACAGTACAAGGAATACAATTGCAAGTATGATAGTTAGTTCTGTAACTTCCATGCAATTCATTGTCTATTCCCAGAGCTGCCTGTGTAATGTGTCCCGTGTATGTACTGTACTTTTTAAGTTGCAGAGGATGACAGAAGCAACGCAGTGAAAATACTGGCAGATGTTGGATTAGACACAGCTACAGGTGTTAAGAGTTCCGACAGTTAAGTAGATGGTTATATATGTACTTTCACGAGGCAGAACAGTGATGGATTCCCATGGTGCTTTCAGAGATCCTGGTAGGATGATAAGCAGCATAAAATAACAGCCTTCTAAGGAAGGAAATGACTGAAATACACCATGAAGCAGCAATTTGTAATTAAAGGAATGTCATAAAATTGGGAGAGTTAAAGATAATTGAAAGATATAGAAAAGAATGTTCTTGTAAAAGTAATCATTTTTGTTACAGAATAATCTGTTTAATTATAACTCAGCGTCTTTGTGTAATCCTCATGTTTCTGCATGTCACTAGCAGAAAAGTTATGCTCTAATATCTACATGTGAGCAGTGCTGGAAAGGCCTAATTTTTGTGGACCGAGCCTGGGATTCTTGAGGCTGAAATTACTGGCTGCAATTTTACAGTACAGCGATGCTTTGTACAGGAAACTTTGTGCTATCCGGCACCGACGGGACCGAGCTGCTGCCGTTCCCTCAAAACTGCCGTACACTCCAGAGCTAATGTTGAAACATACGGAGATTTTCATCTCCGTATGAATCAACAAACCCTGTTGCTTAGCAACAGCCTCTAAACAGTCAGCAAGCGTCTCTGTAGCGTCTCTAGCTGAAGCTGTTGCTTAGCTACAGACGTTGCAGAGCTTGACTGTTCAAAAAAAGCCAAGAAAAGAAACGAAAAGAATAAAAAACGGCTCCTGATTTTTGCTGGTGGCTCGAGCTTGCCGGACGGTTCGCCTCAGGATAACACAAAGTTTCCTGTACTGCTTTGCAGACCCCCTACACTCAACTTGTTTAGAGACTTCAGCCAGTACAGACTTAGATTTGGTATGGTTGTCTAGCTGTGGTGGGGGCACAAACGTTTGTAGAAACATAGAAGATAGGAACAGGAGTAGGCCATTCAGCCCCTCGAGCCTGCTCCGCCATTCAATGAGATCATGGCTGATCATCCAAATTCAGTACCCTGTCCCTGCTTTCTCCCCATATCCCTGGATCCCTTTAATCTTAAGAAATATATCTAACTCCTTCTTAAATATATTTAATGAATTGGCCTCAACTGCCTTCTGTGGTAGAGAATTCCACAGGTTCACTACTCTCTGGGTGAAGAAATTCCTCCTCACTTCTGTCCTAAATGGCTTACCCCTTATCTTTAGACTGTGACCCCTGGTTCTGGACTCCCCCACCTGGAACTAAGTGGAACTTGCTCCACGCTCCGAGTGATTTTGGGAACAGACGGCTACGACTCAAACGGTAGAAGGGAACCAGATATAGTAATCAATCCATCATGGAGAAACTACTCAGACCCGCCCATCTTGATCTGGACCCGAATTCACCTACAACTGCAAAGTTATGGAAACACTGGTATCGTACCTTCAACAACTTCCTCGGGGCTTGTGGTGAGAATGTTCCTGATGAGTTACAAATGCTTGCCAATTATGTATCTCCTCATGTGTTTGACTATATCGAAGACTGTGTAGACTATGACTCCGCTATCCAAATACTGCAGCAACTATATGTTAAGGCCCCAAATGAAATTTTTGCTCGGCACTTACTGGCCACAACTCGACAACAACCCGGGGTATCACTTGACGAATTCCTTCAAAAGCTTCGCAGGCTCAGCAAAGACTGTAATCTCAAAGCTGTCTCAGCTGAGCAGTACCAGGAGGAATTAATTTGTGATTCTTTTATTAATGGAATTGCGTCTCCCTTCATACGCCAGCGTCTGTTGGAGAATAAAACCCTCGAGTTACAAGCTGCCTATGACCAGGCATATTCTCTGGACTTAGCAAAAAATAATGCAGATGCCTATCTTTTGCCACGTGCACGGACTGCTGCTATCACTTTTAGTGACTCCTCCGATAAGCCTCAGGCAGAAGCCCTCACTGATGACGACTCTATCCTAGCTGATGACGACCCTACCCTAGCGGCATCTTGGCAACCTAAAAAGAAGTGTTTCTTCTGTGGAGGTGCATTTCACCTTAGGAAATTGTGTCCTGCTCGTAATGCCACCTGCAATCATTGCAGTAAGAAAGGTCACTTTTCTAAAGTATGTCAGTCAAGAGCCTCTCCTAGGGTTACAGCTGCTATCTATAAAACTGCTCCTTCCCCAAGAGCCACTACTAATGTTACAGCTGTCATCTATAAAGCTGCTTCTCCCCCAAGAGCCACTACTAATGTTACAGCTGTCAAGTATAAAACTGCCCCTCCTCCCATCACAGCTGTTTTCCCCAGAGCCTGTCCCATGCAGCCACGAAGGTTTCAGTAAATGGACACATTTTGAGTGCATTAATCGACTCATGTAGCTCTTCATCAGTGAGCAAGCTATCAGTAAGTTAAAACTGCGTATTTACCCCTCGGACAGGGAAATTGCAATGGCTCTGACGACACTGACCACCAACTCTTCCAGCTTTTGTCTTGTCGACCTTATTCTCAATGGCCACATTTATTTTTCCACCCGGCTTGGGGTGATCAAAAACCTATGTAGTGATGTGCTCCTGGGACAGGATTTCCAGAAGCAACACAAAAGACTCATTTTCAAGTTTGGGGGGTCAAAGCCAGAGCTTACTATTTTCAAAGTACCGTTTTGTGCGCTTTCGGCGGCTTTGCTTGACAAGCCCTCCTTGTTCGCCAATCTTTCCCCCCGATGTAAGCCCATAGTCACTAAATCACGACGTTTCAGTCAAGATGATCTATCATTTATCGAGGCAGAAATCTCTCGCCTTCTAGCGGACGGTATCGTTGAGCCATGTTCATCTTCCTGGCGGGCTCAAGTCGTCGTTGTTAAAAATCCTCTGAAGCAACACAAGAAACGTCTTTGCATCGATTACTCGCAAACCATTAACCAGTATACTGACCTGGATGCCTACCCACTACCACACATCGATGACATGGTCAATAACCTTGCCAACTACAGGGTATTTTCAACTTTGGACTTAAAGAGCGCATATCATCAAGTACCGTTAAAGGACTCTGACAAAAAGTATACGGCCTTTGAGGCCAATGGTCGGCTTTACCAGTTTTGTCGCCTTCCATTTGGGGTCACCAATAGGGTGGCCGTCTTTCAACGGGCAATGGATAGCCTAGTCAAACAGGAGAACTTAACGGACACTTTTCCATATCTGGATAATATCACCATTGTTGGTCATGACCAGAAGGAGCACGATGCCAACCTCTAGAAATTTCTTGACGTTCTCCGTCGTCGCAACTTAACCTTAAATGAGTCAAAATCCGTGAAATCAGTACCATCAATCAACATCCTTGGCTACTGGGTGGGCAATGGTGTCATCAAACCGGATCCGGAGCGACTTCGTCCGCTTCAGGAGCTCCCTCCTCCTACGAATCTCGGCTCTCTTCGTCAGGCCCTCGGCATGTTCACCTATTATGCGAAGTGGATAGCCCACTTCTCCGACAAGATCCAGCCCCTGCTTCACGCGAAGTCATTTCCGTTGGAGGCAATGGCCATTTCAGCTTTCGACCTTCTCAAGCAACAACTGGAAAAAGCCACGCTTCGTTCCATCGATGAAAATCTCCCTTTCGTGGTCGAGTGCGATGCATCGGAGGTGGTGATCTCGGCTACCTTGAATCAAGGTGGTCGACCCGTTGCATTTCTGTCCAGAACTTTGCAGGGTAGCAAGCTCTATTGTCCTCCTGTCGAGAAGGAGGCTACGGCTATCATCGAAGCAGTACGTAAATGGAGTCATTTTCTCGCTTGTCGCCATTTCACGCTTATAACCGATCAGCGCTCCGTGGCCTTTATGCTGGATAACCAGAAACGCATTAAAGTCAAGAATAACAAGATACAGCTCTGGAGAATGGAATTGGCCGCCTTTGGCTACACCATACATTATCGACCCGGCAAAGATAATGTGGCCCCGGATACCCTCATGCGGGCATTCTGCTCTTCCATGTCAACTTCGACTCTTGCGGATCTTCATACTGATTTGTGCCATCCTGGCGTTACCCGTATGTTTCGCTTTGTGCGATCTAAAAATCTCCCATTTTCTACGGAAGACGTGAAAAGAACGTGCTCCACTTGTAGAATTTGTGCGGAATTAAAACCGCAATTCGTCCATCCGTCGGGTGACTCGCTCATACACGCTACACAGCCTACGCAGCGACTCAGCATTGACTTTAAAGGGCCACTGCCTTCTTCAACGCGAAACACCTACTTGCTTACTATGGTGGACGAATATTCACGCTTTCCCTTTGCTTTCCCCTGTCCCAATATGCTTACTTCCACAGTGATCAAATGCCTCGATCAGGCCTTTTGCCTTTGCGGTATGCCCAATTTCATCCACTCTGATCGGGATCCCTCCTTCATGTCAAGCGAACTCAAAAGTTATCTTTCCTAACGGGGAATCGCCACAAGTAAAACGACACCGTATCATCCTATTGGAAACGGACACGTTGAGAGATACAACGCTATCATTTGGAACGCTGTTCATCTTGCACTAAGGTCACACAACCTACTAGACCAGCAGTGGGAAACTATGCTCCCTGACGCGTTGCATTTCATCAGGTCTCTCCTTTCTACATCCACGAACTCCTCACGAACGATTCTTCGGGTTCCAGTGTCGCTCCACTCATGGGATGTCCCTACCATCATGGTTGGCAGCTACTGGCCCCATGCTGCTCCGAAGATTCGTTCGATCCTCCAAGAGTGATCTCCTCATCGACGAAGTGGAAGTAACGGATGTCAATCCTACATACGTGTATGTGCGGTACCCTGATGGCCGGGAATCCACAGTGTCACTTCGGGATCTGGCTCCCTGCCCAACCGGTCCCACGGACCCAATCGATAGAGGGATCCGTATTAACGACGCCGATATTCTGCGCTCCTCCGAGGATGACGCCCTACCCGGGACGTCAAGGGATCTGCCAGCTACTCTGCCGGATCAACCTGGGGAACAAAGCGGGATGACCACCCGAAGCCAGGACGCCGGTCAATCATCGACTACTGAGCAGGATGAAGCTAGCTCTGCGCCTGTGGGGGCCCGCACCTGGAGTCACGATCTTCCCAGCCCCTCTCAGGTCGATCAAGGCGACACGGGCTCTGCCAGCCCGCCGGTACGAACCAAGTGACCCAGGGACCCAGACACGGTCCGAGGAGACGTGCCTTCCAGCCACAAGCGGAGATCCAAACGACTGCGGCTATTCGTAGTCCGATTAATCCGATAGAAGGAAGTCGCCGGACTACCAATCCTTCAGGCGGGAAGAATGACATGAATCAGTCATTCATGAAAAAAAGACTTATGAAATAATACTGAGCAGCCTACGGCTGGCGCTGTCCAGGGAGAGTATAAATACTCGGGCACGGGCCCAGCTTGCGCAGGACATTCTTAACAGGAACTAGTGAAGGACACAACTAGACCTCCATGTTGTAAAACAGTTGATTAAAGCTTTGTTTAACGCTTAGACCAAGTGCCTAGTAGTTTTCTTACGTCACACACAATAATGAAGGTGTGACCTCACCAAGGCCCTGTACAACTGCAGCAAGACATCCTTGCTCCTGTACTCGAATCCTCTCGCTATGAAGGCCAACATACCATTTGCCTTCTTAACCGCCTGCTGTACCTGCATGCTTACCTACATGCACAAGGACACCCAGGTCTCGTTGCACTTCCCCTTCTCCCAATATATTGCCGTTCAGACAATAATCTGCCTTCCTGTTTTTGCCAACAAAGTGGATAACCTCACATTTATCCACATTATACTGCATAATGCCATGCATCTGCCCAATCACCCAACCTGTCCAAATCATACTGGAGTTTTTCTGCATTCTCCTCACAGCACACACGCCCACCCAGCTTTGTGTCGTCTGCAAACTTGGAGATATTACATCTAGTTCCCTCATCTAGATCATTAATATATATTGTGAATAGCTGGGGTCCTAGCACTGATCCCTGCAGTACCCCACTAGTTACTGCCTGCCACTCGGAAAAAGACCCGTTTATTCCAACTCTTTGCTTCCTGTCTGCCAACCAGTTCTCTATCCAAGTCAATACCTTACCCCCAATCCCATGTGCTTTAACTTTGCACACTAATCTCTTATGCGGGACCTTATCGAAAGCCTTCTGAAAGTCCAAATACACCACATCCGCTGGTTCTCCCTTATCCTACCAGTTACATCCTCAAAAAATTCCAGTAGATTAGTCAAGCATGATTTACCTTTTGTAAATCCATGTTGACTTTGTCCGATCCTGTCACTGTTTTCCAAGCGCTCTGCTATTACATCTTTTATAATGGACTCCAGCATTTTCCCCACTACCGATGTCAGGCTTACCGGCCAATAATTCCTCGTTTTCTCTCTACCACCTTTTTCAAATAGTGGTGTAACATTAGCTGCCCTCCAATCCATGGGAACTGATCCAGAGTCTATAGAATTTTAGAAGATGACCAGCAATGCATCTACTATTTCTTGGGCCACTTCCTTACGTACCCTAGGATGTAGATTATCAGGCCATGGGGATTTATCAGCCTTCAATCCTGTCAATTTCCCTAACACCATTTCCCTACAAATACTGATTTCATTCAGTTCCTCCCTCTCATTAGACCCTATGTTTCCCGACATCACTGGGAGGTTATTTGTGTCCTCCTTTGCGAAGACAGAACCAAAGTATGTATTTAATTGGTCTGCCATTTCTTTGTTCCCCATTATAAATTCCCCTGATTCTGACTGCAAGGGACCTACTCTTGACTTCACCAATCATTTTCTCTTCACATCTCTATAGAAGCTTTTACAGTCAGTTTTTATGTTCCCTGCAAGCTTACTCTCATACTCTATTTCCCCCCTCTTAATTAATCCCTTTGTCCTCCTTTGCTGAATCCTAAACTGCTCCCAATCCTCAGGTTTGCTGGTTTTTCTGGCCAATTTATATGTCCTCTCATTGGATCTTATGCTATCCCTAATTCCCCTTGTTAACCACGGTTGAGCCACCTTTTTTGTTTTATTTTTATGCCAGACAGAGATGAACAAATTCTGTAGTTCATCCATGCGATCTTTAAATGTTTGCCATTGCCTATCCACCGTCAACCCTTTAAGTAACGTTCCCCAATCCATCCTAGCCAACTCGTGCCTCATATCGTAGTTTCCTTTATTTAAATTCAGGACCCTAGTCTCTGAGTCAACTACTTCACTCTCCATCTTAATGAAGAATTCTATCATATTATGATCGCTCCTCCCCAAGGGGCCTCGCACAACAAGATTGCTAATTAATCCTTTCTCATTACATAATACCCAGTCTAAGATGGCCTGATCTCTAATTGGTTCCTCAACATATTGGTCCAGGAAACCATCCCGTATACACTCTAGGAATTCCTCCTCCACAGTATTGTTACTAATTTGGTTAGCCCCTCTATATGTAGATTAAAGTCACACATGATAACTGCTGTGCCCTTATTGCACGCGTCTCTAATTTCCCGTTTAATGCCATCCCCAACCTCAGCATTATTGTTTGGGGGTCTGTATACAACTCCCACTAACGTTTTCTGCCCCATGGTATTTCTCAGCTCTACCCATACAGATTCTGTAGTGTCCACGTATCAATAACACACGGACTGCAGGAGAACGGTAATAACAGGTGTTTACTGAACAGAGGGTATGCTGGAACTGAAAGTACAGAACCCTGCTACGGCTTTATATACAGGTGTGGTCACTGCCGGTACTACAGTATAAAAGCAGTTCTCTCTTAAAGGTATATACACAACAATTCCTCCCCTTTTAGATAAACAGTACATAACATTCATTTAACAATTAAATAATAACTAATTACAATTACAATTTTCTCTGTACTATATACATCAACTGAAGTAATCATTTATAAATTCAGTCTTTGAGGAGGCTTCCTGATCCTGTCTGGATAGCGCCTTTCTCGAGTATCCTGTTCTTGCGGCGGAGTCGATTCTGGCTCATTGTTATTGGTTGGTTCGTCAGCTTCCAATACCACTGATTCTGAGGTAGACGCAATCTGTACTTCGGGTTCATCACCAAGTGCGCATGCTCGTGGTATGGGTTTGACTTGTTCCTGTGACTCTAGAATCTGGTCAGCATGGCGTCTCACGATGCTCTCTCCAACGTCCACTGTGTACATTAGTGGTCCCTGCTGTGTGCATATCGTTCCTGGCTGCCATTTTTCTGTTCGGTAGTCGCGGACCAAGACTGGTTGCCCTATCTTGAAGCTCCTGGTTGGCTTCTCATTGATGTGCTAGAATTGCTTATCCTCAACATCTCGTCTTATGTTTGGTTTGAGCAAATCCAGGCGACATCTTAACCTTTGGTTAAAGAATATTATGGCTGGAGCTTGGTTGGTGACTGCATGTGTCGCATTCCGGTAAGCAAACAAGAAACTATCCACCTTGTGTTGTAGTGGTATGTCGTCATTATACATCGCCTTTATTGCTTTTTTAAAAGTCTGAACAAACCTCTCAGCCAATCCATTTGTGGCTGGATGATATGGGGCAGATGTGTAATGTTTTACCCCATTATTCCTCAAAAACCTCCGGAAATCCTCGGACACAAACTGTGGTCCATTGTCGGAGCAAATCTGTTCTGGCAAGGCATTCCTGGTGAAGATGGTCCGTAGGACTGCAATAGTTTTCTCCGTGGTGGTGGAGGACATTTTGATGACCTCTGGCCATTTCGAATGTGCATCCACGGCAATTAAAAACATTGAGTCCATAAATGGACCAGCAAAATCAATGTGTACCCGTTGCCATGGAGATGAGGGCCACTCCCATGGGTGTAGCGGGGCCTGTGGTGGAGCGTTTTGGACTTTCTGGCATCCTGTGCATCTCTTGGTCATATCCTCGATTTCTTTATCGATTCCCAGCCACCACACAAACGCCCTGGCTAGGCTCTTCATTTTTACCCCTCCCAGATGACCCTCATGAAGCTCATTGAGCACTCTATCTCTCAACTTGGGTGGAATTACCACTCGGGATCCACACATCAAGGTCCCCCGGCACACTGACAGCTGTTCTCTCCTTGGCGAGAATGCTGGCAACAGTGAGTCGCCATGTGCTGGCCATCCCTTCACCGTCAAATCATAGACCCGAGAGAGTGTCGGGTCATTTCGGGTTTCCTTCTCTATACTTGAGTTTGTAACAGGTAGACATTCGACTATGGTCGAATGGAATATCTCAACAGGGTCCACTGCAGGTGCTTCCTCCACCGTAGGCAACGGTAGGCGCGACAGTCCATCAGCGTTTCCATGCTGTTTCGTACCCTTGTACTCTATGTCGTATTGATGTGCCCCTAGAAAAAGGGACCATCTTTGCAGCCGTTGCGCCGTCATCACCGGAACGCCCTTCTTTGGGTTAAAAATGGAGACAAGAGGCTGATGATCAGTCAGTAGGGTGAATTTCTGCCGGTGCAGATAGTGATTGAACTTCTTCACCCCCCACACCAGGCTGAGGGCCTCCCTGTGAATCTGGGCGTAGTTACGCTCGGCTGAGGTTAACGAGCGCGACGCAAAGGCTATTGGCCTCTCTGAACCGTCAAGGAATTTGTGTGACAGCACCGCTCCAATGCCGTAGGGAGACGCATCACATGCCAACCGAATCGGTAGTGTTGGATTGCAGTGGGCCAATACTTCTTTTGAAGTGATTAGGCATTTACATTTCTGAAAAGCACGCTTACACTCATCACTCCATTTCCATGCTACTCCAGTTTGTAGCAGGGCGTTCAGTGGGTGCAGAATTGTAGATAAATTTGGCAAGAACTTATGGTAGTAGTTCACCAACCTGAGGAACGACCTCAGTTGCGACACATTTTCCGGTGCTGGAGCCTTGACTACTGCCTCAATCTTGCCTGGGGACTTATGTAACCCCTCCTCATCAATCATGTGGCCACAATACGAGATTTGTTTCCTGAAAAACTCGCATTTGGGGCGGTTGGCTCGTAGCCCATATTCTTGTAATCTAGTGAGCACCTGCTCCAGGTTGGCAAGGTGTTCACTGTCATTTTCGCCCGTAACCAGGATGTCGTCCAAATAACACTGGGTCCCCGGGATCCCTTACAGGACTTGTTCCATCGCCCTCTGCCAAATAGCCGGAGCTGATGCTACCCCGAATACCAGTCGGTTGTACTGGTAAAGACCTTTGTGAGTGTTTATCGTGAGGTATTTTCTAGATGCTTCTTCTACCTCCATTTGTAGATACGCTTGGACCAGATCAATCTTCGTAAAGCATTTCCCTCCAGATAGTGAGGCGAAAATATCTTCTATCCGTGGAAGTGGATATTGTACTGTGTGCAGGACTGGGTTCAAGGTTACCTTAAAGTCCCCACAGATGTGAACCTTCTTCGGCTCCCCAGGCGTGCTGCTCAATGATTTCTTCATTACAGGAACGATGGGTGTGGCCCATTCGCTCCAGTCCACCTTGGACAGCACACCCGAACGCTCCAGACTCTCCAGCTCTGCTTCGACGGCTGGGCGGATCGCGTACGGTACCGGTCTGGCCTTAAAAAATTTTGGGTTTGCGTTATCTTCAATTTTTATCGTTGCCGTTACTCCTTTTAGAGTCCCAAGTCCTTGTTGGAACACCTCTTTCGCGTCAGTTAGAATTTTTGACAGTCGTCCAGGTGTGACGTTGTCATCCTTTTTGTCAGCCACAGTTAGCGCCTGAATGGAATGCCAATCCAATTGTATTTTTTGGATCCATTCACGTCCCAATAATGGTGGGCCTCCATCTTGTAGTATATATAGATACAGTTTCTGTGTTTCCTTGCCGTTGTATTTAACGGGCACCCTTATTTTTCCTCTGGGGTAGACTTATTGCCCCGTATATATCTTCAATACAATGGACGTGCCCTTCAAGGGTATGTGTGAGAATAGCCGCTCATAGTCTCGTTGATTCATGACAGTTAGGGCTGATCCTGTGTCCAATTCCATCTTTACTTGGGACCCTGCTATCATGAGGGTGACCCAAATGGTTCGGTGACCCTCCTTTGTGATCACGTTGTGTAACTTTAGACAACTTAGTCTCCTGCTCCCGGAGTCATTATCACTCTCCTGATCTTCTGAACTACTGTCTGTCAATTTTTTTACTTTCTTGTACTTTTCCTTAGTAGCTCTTTTAGTGTTGGTTTTCTTTCCCGACCTGCAGACTCTTGCTATGTGCCCCACTTTTCCACATTGCCTGCATACTTTGTCCTTAAACCAGCAGTCCTTCTGGTCATGGGTTGTTCTGCCGCAGCGATAGCACTTTTCTGCTCCATATGCCATTTCGTTGGTGCTATATTCTTGCGGTTTCTGTTGTATTTCCGCAGCTCCCCGTGCTGCTGCTTTGTAGGATACTGCCACGCTGAAAGCCTCTTCTAGCGTCAGGTCCTTTTCCGAAAGTAGTCGTTTCTGGGTTCCTTCACTCTGGAGCCCGCAGACAAACTTATCCCTTAAGGTATCTGCCTGTCCTGCTCCGAACTGGCAGTGCTTCGATAACTTGCGTAGTTCCGTAAGATAGTCAGCATTACTCTCATCTTTGTGCTGGTTTCTTTTATGGAACTTGAATCTTTCTGCTATCAGCAGTGGTGTAGGGTTTAGATGTTCCTGTAAGATATTGACAATCTCTTCAAAGCTTTTCTCCATTGGTTTAGCTGGGGTAATTAAATTCCGCAATAGGCCGTACGTTCTCGCGCCCATCAAATTTAATAATACCGACGCCTTCTTTCCATCGGCCACCTCACTTGCCTTGCAGTACACTTCAATTCTTTCCACATACGTGGTCCAGTCTTCTATTTCGTTGTCGAAAGCAGTGATACTGCCACTCTTCGGCATCTTGGGTGGTTTAAAATGGGGCCTCCCGCGCTTTTCCTTCTTCCCCGATGGATTAAAATGGCGCCTCCCGCGCTTTTCCTTCTTCCCTTTGCTGCCAATGCTACTCCTAGCGTTCTAAATAGTAATGGCGGCGCCCCGCGGCTTCGGCGCATCTCTCTTTTGTTAGTTAAATTCCTTGGTTTTATTCTTCTTCGGCGCTGTCCACTGCGCGTCTCTTTTCCTTCCCCTCGTTTTATTTTCTCTAACGCTGCCCGGCTCTCGAGTACCGACCGCGCCCTCTGCGCTCCACCCTCTCTCTTTTCCTTCCCGATGACGCTGCACGGCCCCCTTGCAGAGCCGCTCGATCGAGCTCAAGCCCGCCGCAGTCCGGAAGGGTCAGCGCACTACCTGCTACCAGCACGATTTGCTGGAACACCTTGACTGGGGAGCCAAGCCCAGCTCTCCACAGCCTCCCCTGCGATTCTCTGAACTCCGATGGATCACTGGGCGGTTGCCCGCGGTCGACGCCCGTTGCTCTGACTTCGACCTCCAAGAAGCTTCTTTTCAGGGATGGATCCCCGTGAGGTGATGCAGTACTGCAGGTGAGTTCGAACCTGCTCGTCACCAGTGTAGTGTCCGCGTATCAATAACACACGGACTGCAGGAGAACGGTAATAACGGGTGTTTACTGAACAGAGGGTATGCTGGAACTGAAAGTACAGAAGCCTGCTACGGCTTTATATACAGGTGTGGTCACTGCCGGTACTACAGTATATAAAAGCAGTTCTCTCTTAAAGGTACATACACAACAGATTCCACATCATCAGAGCTAATATCCTTCCTTACTATTGTGTAAATCTCCTCTTTAACCAGCAATGCTACCCCACCTCCTGTTCCTTTTTGCCTGTCCTTCCTGAATATTGAATACACCTGGATGTTGAATTCCCAGCCTTGGTCACCTTGGAGCCATGTCTCTGTAATCCCAATTATATCATATCCGTTTACATCTATTTGCGCAGCTAATTCATCCACCTTATTACGAATGCTCCTCGCATTAAGACACAGAGGGGGAGAAATTGGGTGAGTAGCGCTGCCTGTTAGCGCCTAAAGAGGCAGTCAGTGGCTGTAGCGCCACTGGCTGCGTCTCCCGCGATATTCAGTAGGGGCGCTAATGGTGGTGTTAGGCATTTGCGCTGCGCCGCCACCGATGACGTCATCGGTGTGCGCAGCGCCCCATTCGTGCCCCGTTTGCGATATTTGGTAGCGAACGCCGCAGTTGCGCTGTTCGCTATCAGCGCCCGGTTCACGGGGCCTTACTGTGCCGGCAGCGGTGCAAGTTAAGGTGGAGGTGCGGGGCGGCCGCTTTTTCAGCGGCCGCCTGCCAGCACCTCCGTCCCCGGCCTCCTAACCACCCCCCCCCCCCCCCCCCCGCGGCATTGCCGGCTGTTTCCCGAGAGCCCGGCACTTCCCTTGGTGCCGGGCTCATTTGCCGGCACTCGCGAGCGGGGATCGTGCTGTTGCAGGCACCTCCCCCTTAACAGTGGGAGGAAGGCCTGCAGTACCGCAGCGTGCCGCTGCGGCACGTTGCGCTGCGATAATCAGTTTCAGCGCCCTAAGAGGGACGCGGAGCGCCTCGAGCCTCGCCCCGTGTCCCTCGAGGGGCACTGAAACTGAATTTCTGGCAATCGGTATCACTCCGATCGCTGCGCTAAATCCTGCGCTCAGGTGACTTTTGCGCCACTTTGGCGCCCCAACCCAATTTCTAGGCCAAAGCCTTCAGGCTTGTTTTTTTAACACTTGGAGACTGCAGCAATTCCTGCATGGGGTGGAATTACCATCTCCTACTTAAATAACAGTGGCAGGAGGTCAATGAGTATCAATGGTAGGGGACATATGTCCATCTGGGACTTTAGAGTGGGACTGAGGGTAAATCAGAAACACTCAGCGAGTGGTTAGGATCTGGAATGCACTGCCTGAAAGGGTGGTGGAGGCAGACTCAATCACGGCTTTCAAAAGGGAGTTCAATAAGTACTTGAGGGGGAAACATTTGGAGGGCTATGGGGAAAGGGCGGGGGAGTGGGACTAACTGAAGAGCTGGCACGGGCTCGACAGGCTGAATGGCCTCCTTCTGTGCTGTAACCTTTCTATGATTCTAATCTTTGTGAAAGATTCACTACAACCAGTCACAATTCCTTCTTTCATTTTTTCTTCCTGGCCTTTGATTCCCCTCCCCAGCCTCCTACCTCTCAACCCCTGGTCTCCGATCCCCTTCTCCCGCCTCCTATCTGTCGACCCCGGCCTCCGATCCCCTTCACTGGCCTCTGATTCCCCTCCCCCAGCCTCTGATTCGCCCTCCCCGGCTTCCTATCTCTCGACCACCCCCCTCCCCAGCCTCCGATCCCCTTCTCTAGCCTCCTACCTCTCGACCCCCGGCCTTTCATTCCCCTCCTCAGCCTCCAATTCTTCTCCCCCGTCCTCCGATCCCCTTTTCCGGCCTCCTATCTCTTAACCCCCGGCCTACTATCTTTCGACCCCGGTCTCCGAACCCCTACTCTGGCCTCCGATTCCCCTCACCCAGCCTCTGATTCCCCCTCCCCCGGCCTCTGATCCCCCTCCCCAGCCTCCTATCTCTCAACCCCCGGCCTCCGATTCCCCTCCCCTGGCCTCTGATTCTATATTTGTGAGCCCTACCTCGTACCTGTCAGTCCTTTGACTGAGCAACAATGTTCATCGTACTTTATAGTTATAATGCACAATGTCTGTCCATATATCAGGATTGTTACAATCTATTCCGACTTCAAACTTTCCTCTTTCAATGGTTTCACAGTTGTTCCTGTAAACAGTCTGTATTTCCTACAATCCAGAAGCAGTACTTTTATGTAATCTGCTTTTTCAATTTTGTGTAACCGGAAGGGTTAATAATTACCCTTACTTACAGTAACCTGCTCACTGAATTAAATATAGTCTCATGCTAGATCACACACACTTCAGAGTAGCAGAAATTTAGTCAGGCAGGCCACAATAGTTCATATATTTAGTTATAATTATTAAGTAGTGATATGTACAAAACATTCTGAGAAATGTCAACAATTTTTTTTTACAGTCCATAAAAGTTTAATTACCCTTTGTAAGGCCTGCTTCTGCAGAATTGAAATAGCCTTTGGGTTTTTAAAAGCAAAGTTGTTCTCATTGGCAAAGTGAACTTTGTAGTTTTATCTTCTCATACACTTTGGGGGGAAAATTCAGTTGTTTGCGCCTCCCGTTAGCGCCTTAAGAGGGCGCTAAGTGGGGCGCCAATCAACTAGCGCCCGGGCGTGGCGATGTTTGCACTGCTCGCGAAATTAACTAGATATTTTGCGGCGGCGCTAAACACTACCGCCACGATCTCCTGCGCCGGCAGATCGTGACATCAGTCGAGTGCGCAACGCCCCGGTAGCGCCCAGGACTGGATATTGAGTGGCACCCCCTGCCTTACCGCCTGCTGCTTGCAACAACAGGTTGAGGGGAGCGTTTTGCAGTCAGGAAGGGACTGGGGGAGCGCTATTTAAAGGCCACCGCTTCCTGCCTTTTTTTGTTGGTGACATTTTTGCACCACGAATTCTGAGAGAGAGAGACTTCTGGAGAGATTCAACGCTGTGTGAAGGAGTTTTGGGTACTGAGCAGCACTTTGCAGGTTCATTTTGATTTGCCCTTCCTTGTATCTATTTAGAAGAGACTGTGGGGGCTGCACTCTGAGCTCTTTCCCTGGGTCTCTCCATTGTTCTTTCCAGCAGATTTGATGTACAGGTCTCTCCAGGCCGAGATTCAAGGCTGCAATGAACAGGATGTGGATGGAGACCAAGATCAACTCTCCCCTTTAAGATAAAAACAGAAAATGCTGGAGAAACTCAGCAGGTCAAGCAGCATCTGTGAAGAGAGAAACAGAGTTAACGTTTCAGGTCGATGACCATTCATCAGAACTCCCCTTTAAGAATTGGCCGGTGCCAGTGTGTCTGTGTTCCATTGCTGACTGACATCACATGAGCTTCGCCAGCGCTGTGAGGTAGCGCCTCGCTCCTTGGCCTTTGCGCCTTAAGACAGATGAGAAGCGCCTGATTTAGCGCTCCAATCACCCCTAGGAGCGATAAAAGCCCAGTTTGCTGTCGGTGGCGATAATTAGCGCCAGGTGCTAAACTTTGCGCCCGGCCAATATTAGCGCCCCAAAATGGGCGATACCCAATTTTTCCCCTTTGAGTTTTAGCATAGCATGAATTGAAATGTTTCCTTCCCACAGGGAATGAAAATTAAACCTTCCATTGACAACAGAAATTGTCAGAACAGCAGTGGTTTCGCAGTGTCCTTATCTTGGTTTTAAGCAGTCAATTCTTTTTATTATGTCCGTGTATAATTGAGACACGGACTGCAGGAGTTGGTTATAACAGGTCTTTACTGAATGGAGGCAACCTGGAACTACTATGCAAATGTTACTACACAGGCTTATATACAGGGGTGGTCACTACTGGTACTGCAGTATACAGGGGCTGCAGAATATAGTTCCTTCTGCAAAGTACATACACTACACTTTTAAAACAGGATTAACAGAAAAACATAACAATATTACAACTCAAAGACAAAAGCAACAATCCACTATTTGAAAATATACGTATTCAAGTAGAGGACCTACGGTTACATTTTGCATACCGTCTTGCTGTGTATCCTCAGCTTTGAAAAAGTTAAGAGATTAAACTCAAATACATCAGTAAAGGAATATATATAAAATAAATGCCTCCCACTTATGGTTTTTGAAGAACAAGAGACAGGGTCCGGATATTTGAACCCCAAAGCACTGGTCCAGTGTCTCAATTTGGATAAATCCTCAATTTGGATTATCCTTTGGCCATTTAATTTAAAAAAGAGAGTTTCCTTTCACTTTTAAGGTCCTCTACCCTGGATTTTCAGATTAGTTGGCTGGAGCACATTCTGATGGATCAGTTATACCTTCTTACAAAATGGCCGGTGTTGCAGGGACTCAGGTCAGGACAGGCATGTATATTATTAATAATAAAAACAGAAAATGCTGGAGATACTCAGCAGGTCAGGCAGCATCTGTGAAGAGAGAAACAGAGTTAATGTTTCAGGTCGATGACCAGTTCTGACGAAAGGTCATCGACCTGAAACGTTAACTCTGTTTCTCGCTCTACAAATGCTGTCTGACCTGCTGAGTATTTCCAGCATTTTCTGTTTTTATTTCAGATTTCCAGCATCTGCAGTATTTTCTTTTTGTGGTGCTAGCCTCACATGAACTTGGACCCCTTGCTGAGGTGTGCAGCACGAAGTTTGTGTGCTGCCTGCATCGTAAGGAACGGGCGTGGGTTGATCGCGCATTGCGATCCCCGCAGCCGTTTTCGGGCCTTGTCCAATTTCTAGGCCCATAGCTCTTGCCTCACTGTGAGCAATGCCACAGGAAATCTGCTAGTAAATGTCTGGTCAGGACACCAGGAGAACTCTCCCACTCTTCAAATAGTCCCATGGAATCTTTTACGTCCGCCTGAGAGGGCAGACAAGGGCTCCGGCTTAACATCTCATCCAAGAGGCAGCACCTCTAACAATGCAGCACTGCACTGAAGTGTCAGCCGGAGGTGATGTGCTCAGGTCTCTGGAGCTGGGGGCTTGAACCCATAACCTACTGACTCAGAGGCAACAGTGTTACCAACAAGCCAGGGCTGACACCTTTAGAGACAGATATAGCCACACTCTGCCCATGCTGCAAGCCTTCATTTCAGGGAATGCCAACTTGCAGACGGGCATAGCTAACTTGTTTTTTTAATAAAGCTAGAGATCGGACAGAATGAACAAGCCAGAAACCAATATTCCTGCTCAACACAATATTGAAAATACTGGATAAAGTATTAGCTGAGGTGGTAATAAAACAATAAATAGTGATTAAATTGGATTTATTAAAGAAAGATGCACAGCCCACGACATAAGATGGCTTTTTCATCTAATCTTCCTGGCCTGCAGTCTAAACACTCCAATAGCCCTGATTTTATTAGATGCAGAAAAACTATTCAACATGTTCAGCAGGAATTGATGAAACTAATGAAAGGTTCAACCTAGGTCTGCTGTATGGACATTTAATCCAAAAATGTTATAATGTTACAGCTGTTTGATACAAGAATTTCCAAGCAGAAAAAAAGACATCAAGGAGCGAATACCAAGTGCTGCAAAAGGAGTCAGAGAACATAGGGGGGGAGAAATTCGGTTGGTTGCGCCACCGATTAACGCCTAAAGAGGCCGAGAAGTGGGGCATTAGCCAATTTCCGGGCGGGCGCAAGGTGCCTAGCGCCTCGTCCCATATTGAGCATGCATTTAGCGCCGGCGCTAAATCTTAGCGCCCGCTCATGGGCGCAGGCTGATTATGACGTCATTTGAGTGTGCAACGCCTTTTGGGCGCCCCGGACTGGAAATTCAGTGGCGCCCCCCTCCATAGCGCCTGGCGCTAATAGTGACAGCTTACCTGGACCTTACCAAGTCACTCTCGGGCTGGAGGAGCGTTATTTAAAGGGGACTGGTGTGGTTTAAAATCGGCAGCCATTTTTGGTGCACAACTTCCTCGAGAGCTACAAAGAGTTGCTGAGCTGCACACTGAGAGCCATTTGACCACTGAGCCAGCGCAGACAGACGATCTTCAGCCTTCTGACCATCACCTTGCTGTTGGTGAGTCTTGACAACGGGGAACCGTCCTGTGGGCACTTATTATGGGGGCTGCATTGGAGGGGAACGTCCTGCTGTTGAATCATCTAGAAAGGGCACTGAGACGCTGGGAGAGGGGGGCGGGCATGGCCAGACGGAGGAGGGCCAACAGACGTCGCCACAGCAGACCTTACGCTGGCAGGGTTTTCCGACGGCAGTTTTCCTACATGAACATGCCGGAGGAGCAGTGTGTCAGAAGGCTGCGATTTAGAAAGGAGGTGGTGACTGAGCTGTGCCAGCTGCTTCAGCCAGATCTGCAGCTTCAGATAAGGTGCAGGACATCTCTGTCGGTGGCTGAGAAGACGCCTGCTGGCCTGAACTTCTACGCGAGCGGCTCTTCTCAGGCTGCGCGTCAGAGGCTGATCAGAAGTAGCTTCTAGGCCCCTCTCACGGAATGCTTGCTGCCATTCCAAGAACAGGAATGGAACCGGTCTGATACCCCCAAGCCTGTGAAGGGCAAGATGCATGTAAATAGAAGGCATGGCCATTGTAAATGAAGAAAGTGTTTCATTACACAAAATGTGGTTCCTTCAAACATGAGAAAGCTATGGCAACAGAAAGCAAAACTAATACACTGACACATAACTGCCTCTCACACCCGGGAGACTGTCCAAAACATAAATCACATTCCGACCATCTTCCTTGGCCTTGATTCCACTGCGCCAACCAAAGCATCCAATGCCCCATCAGTGAGGCGTTCCACCCTCTGCCTCACCCTTTCCATTTCTTGCTAGGCTGGTGCGCCACAGGTAGACTCCCACCGCTTTCAAGGCCTACAAGGCAGTGAGTGTGTCTGGTGATGCCAATTGACCTGCCCCTTTAAGAGCTGGCCGGCGCCACTGTGTCTCAGGGAAAGTGATTATTGACAGCACCCTCGCTGCGCCCCGCTGGTGCGAAATTGGGTTGCGTCCCCGGGTTAGCGCCTTATGAGCCTCGTGCAGCGCCTGATTTAGCGCCGCAATCACCTTTAGGGGCGCTGCAACCCAATATCGTGCTAGGTGGCGCTAAATTGCGCCTGGCGCTAAACTTTGCGCATCGCCAGGACTAGCGCCCCAAACGCGGCTATACCGAATTTCTAGGCCTGGTACTCTTATACAGTACGTGGAGGATGCCTTATTATGAGTCATTAATCCATTTGTCTCTATTCTCACATTATTATTAGTATCGTTGTAACTTTGCCATGAACTTCATAGAAGACACGGATTCCTTGAATTGGTGTCCTGTCTGATTTTCCAAATGTCGGGTTTTCTGTCATTCCACAGCTGAAGGACGAGCCATAGTAGCAGGTGGCAACAGTGGAGATTTAATGGGTAAAGTATGGAGTGAGTGATGCATAGATTTGCTTTTAAAGGCTGCAGTTATAGTAGACTGGTGTCTGTGGAGCATGATGCAGTCAGCAGAACCAAGTTGACTGAGGGAGCTCTGTGCTTGGACACATAGGGCTCAGTTTTGTCATTGGGGCGGGCTGGGGTCGTGTCATCCGCTTTTCATGTTATCCACCCGATTCCAAATCGATGTGGGAGAATGATGCGATTTTCACCTAATTGGGCAATTGAGTTCCAGCGTGTGGGAACCCATGGCCCAATTCGTTTTTTCAGTCTGAAACTCTCCTCCGATGACGTCATCATTGCTGCTGCATTTAAGGTCTGCAATAAGCCTTGCTTCTTCTGCAGACTGCCAACCTTTTGGCCTTTGCTGTGAGAGGGACCTGGAGGCAATATGAGCAGCGGGAGACCTAAGTCTGCTCCCAGATTTGATGATGTCGCCCTGCAAGCTTTGGTAGAGGGAGCAAGAGCTAATAAGGAGGTGCTCTTCCCATCTTCAGGGAGGAAGAAACCTCCCCAACAGACGAAGGCTGTGTGGATCCAGGTGGCCCAGGAGGTCAACTCGTTGTCGCTGATCCGCAGAACCTGGCTTCAGTGCAGGAAGAGGTTTCATGACCTTCTGCGCACTGGAAAAGTGAGTATGACTTTCCCATCACCCTCAATCTGATTCCCATTGCCTCTCCTCACCAGCACTGAGCTTTAGCAACCTCTTCCTCCACATCCCACTTGACCCTGACATTCCTGCACCCTTACCCATTCCCTCTCTATGGCCACATTGACCTAACTATTCGACTATGCAGCCCTCACATTCCCTATCACTGTGATGCTATGAAAACAACTTACAAAACACAGGGAGGGCCCTTGGTCTTGCCACCTCACTCCATCTTTGTCTCCTTCTCAGTATCTATGCTATGGATTCTCTACACTCACTCCTTCATTCTCACTCAAACTCCACTTGTCTCCCTCATTGCAGGAAAAGAGAGCTCACAATGAGAGGGAAAGAGCGATGACAGGAGGAGGGCCACCCTCAGTAGCCCACCTCACCCCTTGGGAGGAGGCGGTCCTGGAGATCGTGGGACTGGAGGACGATGCGCAAGTGGGGGACGAACAGACGGGTGCATCAGAGAAAGCTGGTGATAGAATAGTTTTTCATCTCATTGACATTGCATGAGTTGCTGATAATGATTCTGAAGCTCTAACAGAAGGACTTATGATCATCTGCAATATGCAATATGCATGTAACCTTGGCCTCACATCTCTGACTCTTTCCTTTACTCCCCCACAGGACCATCGCAAGCACCCGTCCCCATTATCCAGGAGGAACAGCCTGAGCCTCCAGACTCCTCAGAGGAAGCTGCAACCTCTGAGGGCGCAGCGTCAGCAGAATTCAGCCAACCCAGCACCAGCGCAGACACTCACACCTCGGTGGGACCATCGCGAGATAGAGTAGTGTTGTCACCTGGTGTATCACAGCTCACAAGTAAGCATCAGCAGATTGTGGAGACAGGGACAGCAGTGGAGAGTCCTAGTCGGAGGGCGCAGGACTCTCCCAGCTTGGCTCAGCTGCATGTCGACCCTCTGCCTCTGGGTCCATCCAGAAGAACAGCAGTGCTGGAACTCCAGGAACAGGTGCAGGAGTCTCTGGCAGGTTTTGTCTCCAGGGTCGCTGCGAGCGTGGAGTGAACGGAGGAGTCCATCGCGAACATGAGCAGAGCCTTTGTGGAGTCATTGGCGCATGAACGCAGCACCATGGAAAGGATGGCAACCTCCGTGGAAAGGATGGCTACAGTAGACGAGAGGATGGCTACGGCCATGGAGGAGCTAAGTCGCCAGAGTGTAGAAAACATGGTGAGTGTTCAGAATAGACTGACATCTCTGGAGGAGTGATGGTCAGCTATTGAACAGAGAAACCAGACCTTCATGGAAGTCCTTCTGAGTAGGACTGCCAGTGCAGATACGGGTCCCCATGGCCCCCCTGATGTGCAGCAAGGTGCTCTCCAGCCACTTGCAAGCGCTGAGGTGGACCTGACTCATGAGAGGGATGTTGGTGGCAGAGAACAAGGAAGTGGGGGCTCCTCTCCAAGCGCTCACACTTCCATGCCACTGCCAAGTCCTCGGTCTAGAGCCCCATCAGAGTCCCCACCCATCTGAGATCGGCGTCTCAACCCCTGCATAGCCGCAGGAGCAGCAGACTATTGCCGAGCCCTCACAGGTTCGCAACCCCAGAGGACGCCCGCCAAAGGTGTCGAGACACGAGCAGCAAGAAAGTGAGCAAGACGCCTCCACATCTGCTGATGCCAAGGGGAACCACCACGTAGGAGCACGCGTAAGAGAACGATACTGCACAAATAGTCACAAAGGTAGTCACTTGGGTGAAATGTGATGTTTAATGTTGAAAAGCCATCAGTTGGTTATTGTAAATAAAAATTCTGATGGCAACTGTTGCAGTTGTGGCGTGTGTCATTTCGCTAATGGGACTTCCACATTGAGGGCTTAGGATTACTTGCAATTGTCAGTATGGTGGTCAGAGTGCTAGGAATCCACAGGTTCTTGGCCATTGTCGATGGTCTGATAAGAAGGTGCGAGACAAAATTGTTTGATTGTGCCAGCTAAGCAAATCTGGCCAAGATGAGTGCGTCCCTTGCATCCGGGGCAGCAATGTGGTCGCGCGCTGGCGCCTTCTGGCCTGTGCAGCTTCAGGTGGGTGAGCAGCAGCTTGGCACGCCTGTTGCTGCTGCTGTTGGTGGTGCTGTTGTTCATGGTTCTGCCGCTGCCACCGCTGGCCTTCGTCCAAATCTGATCTCCAGGAGGAAAGGAAATAAATGATTCCCATGCTTCTGGTATATGCCTCAGTTGAGGAAGCGCTCAGTCAAGGTGGCGAGAGGGGTTTCCCAGCAGGTCACATTGGAGATGGGTGTCAGGCTCCAAACTTCCACAGCTATGGTTATGCCTGCTAAAAGTTCCCCCAGACCTGAGACAACAAAGTCCTGCCACCTGCAAATGATGACTGATCAAATCTCCTATTTAATGGGGGAGCTGCGGCTGATCGTCAGCAATTCAATTGTGCTCCTGCCGGGTTTCACCGTCGTGTTTCAGAGGAGGCGTGCATCACATCGGAAAAGTGTTAAAATCAGAAAGGCCTCTCAAAATGGGATTATAGAGGCAAATCAGTGGTTGTTAAGGGACTTAAGGGCCTATCCCGCCTCTTGGAGGCAGGACGCAGACGGGATCAGAAACCACGCATTTGGGAAAATTGCTTGGAGGCGGGGTCGGGTCCGCCCGCCACTTTTTGCAATTTTAACACCCCACACGCCTCCATTCCCGCTTCCTCGGGCCTGGCAAAATCGAGCCCATACAATTTCTGTCCCCCCGTGACTAAATTTTAATGTTATAGAGCACAGGCGGCAGGATTCTGCTAACATTAAAACATTTATAACGGACTAGCTTGGCACTTTTAGATCTGGCCTGGAATACGATTGATGTAAGAGGGCCTACTGGATATGATCTCACACTGTTTGGTTTAGTTCACCGAGGAGTTAGATCTTAACCCAACTCCCGAGTTAGGGATCAACGCACACATGAAACTGCTTCACTTTGACACATAAGTGGCAGTATAACGACCAAAATAGCCATTATTGGACCTGCAGTTAGTGACTTCTTCTGGAACATCACTTACAACACTGTTCACTCGGATTTACACTTTAATGAAGTCAGACTTAATTATTTAATTTGTAACCCGTATTAATTTTTACACACTTCCAGAATTTATGTGGGTGTCACATTCAATGAATACCAGTTTAGTTTAGTCTGAAATAAGGAGACCGACTCAACAAATATATAAGGTAAATTATAATTAAGAATACTTGGCATACTGTTCAGAATTCTGGATGCGGAGACTGTCAAAGTAATCTGCGTCACATTAAACTTTTACATGGGGTGAATTGCATTTTTATCACTGCATTAAAATTTACTGGCAACCATTGGAAAAAGAAGCATATTACTGTACTTGTGTGCAATGTAACCAGATGAAATATCAAGAATGTGCCTTTTAACAGGGCCCAGGAAGGCAGCAGGTTGGAGTTCCAGTGTGTAGCAAGTTCATATCCACACATGAGGAACTTGTACAAAAGCAAAATACTGCGGATGCTGGAAATCTGAAAATTCTGGAAAGCAGAAAATGTTGGAAACACTCAGCAGGTCAGACAGCATCTGTGGAGAGAGAAACAGAGTTAACGTTTCAGGTCAATGAAAGGTCAAAATGAGAACAAATTGTGTTGCAATTTCAGTAAGAAGTTTTCATTGAACACTGTACCCCAAATTTTAACATCAACTTTAGCCGGATATTTCAAACTTACTTTTAATTCAGTGGCACATTTTATAGATTAAGGTAATAAATCCTCGAACATTAGTATCAGAACCTTTTAGTCTGCCTTCACTTATCCCACCGGTATGGAGTGTGCTCAGTGTAGTTCTATTAAAGAATGTAGATGGGCTAAAGATTGTGGTTGCTGTAGGAGAGAGATTCTTGATGAAAATGTATCTTTAAAAGCAACAGTGGTGTACACATGTGGAGCCAAGTCAATTTTTAAAGCATAATCTTTTGCAATCGTTCCTTTTATCTCCAGTTATCCTGCTAGGTTTCCCACTGCTCTGTGGCTGGGAAAGTGCTCACAGGGGCTGTTACCAGCCTCCACTGCGGTCACTCTGTGTACTGGGTGCTGCACGGAAGAGGCAGGGGCTAATTCACCCCCACATCTTCCCTTGGATGTCTTGCAATGACGACTGGGCCAAAATCAGCAACTGCTTGCTCTGAAGCAAACTTAGTGGCGCGGCAACCTATCGTGCTGTTGGACTCATAGGCCAGAATTCTGCCGGCACTCGGGGGTAGGTTTGGAGGCGGGACATCCGGCAAAATCGCAAAGATTGACAGCGGGCAGGAAACCTGCTGTCAACCTGCCTCCAATCAATCTTCCCAAGTGTCGGGTCCCCGATTTGCACATGGACCCGACACATAGCGGTGGGATGAGGATTATAGCCACTTAACTGCCTGTTAAGTCGGTTCCCCGACATCCGGACACCATGCCAGGTAAGCGTGCTATGAGTCTGCTGTAATGCTTCTGCATTGATGACAGCTGCAGAAGTGGTGTGAAGGATCCAGTGGTGCACTGGTGAGTTTCAGAGGTAAGAAAATGTTGGGAAATCCACTTTTAATGCATTTAGACTTTTCTGTAGGTAACAAGTTTTGAATTGTATGTGTAGTCCCACCTCATTGGGAGAACCTCTCTCACCAGTGACAGATCGCTTCTGTAACCCCACCTGCAGCTGCCATCTGTTCTAGCCTAAGGAGGGCATCACTGGAGAGCCTAGGTGCAAGAACTCACCTGTGAACAGTCATTGTCAGTGTTTGCAGCACCTCAATGCTGTCAAACACTGAGAAATGAGCTGTCAAAGAAAAATTGTACGAGGTCCCTTTAAGAAAACTGGCAGATGACGCGTCATCAAATGATGTCATCTGACTGGCTTCTTCTTAATTGGCCGGCAGAGCGGGCTTAACAAGGTCAATGGACGTAAAATCACGTCTGTGGGCCAGATGAAGTTGGGGACGTGACTGGAACCCAGAAACTAGCTAACCCGCTCCCAAACCACATCGATCGATAAAATCGCAGCCAATGGAACAGGAGTAGGCCATTTAGCCCATCTAGCCTGTTCCACCATTCAATGAGATCATTACTGATCTGCAGTCTAACTCCATATACCCGGCTTTGGCTCATATCCTTTAATACCTTTAGTTAACAAAAATCTGTCAGTCTCAGATTTAAAATTAACAATTGATCGAGCATCAATTGCCGTTTGCGGAAGAGAGTTCCAAACTTCTACCACCCTTTGTGTGTAGAAATGTTTCCTAATTTCACTCCTGAAATGTCTGGCTCTAATTTTTAGACTATGCCCCTAGTCCTAGAATTCCCAACCAGCAGAAATAGTTTCTCTCTATCGACCCTATCTGTTCCCCTTAATATCCTGAAAACTTCGATCAGATCACCCCTTAATCTTCTAAATTCGAGAGAAATATAACCCTAATTTGTGTAATTTCTCCTCGTAATTTAACCCTTGGAATCTGGGTATCATTCTGGTAAACCTCCCTCCAAGGCCAATATATTCTTCCTAAGGTGTGGTGCCCAGAAATGCTCACAGTATGATTCAAAGCAATTATTCTCGATATTTAGTGAATTGCTTTGCTTTAAATTATAGGACTCACAAGGAATATGCAATACATTTGATATCATATGACAGAATTTATTAAAATCCTTTTCCAGACAAATCAAAAATTAATTTATTCCTTCTTAACAGCTTAAATATAGTTAATGATGTTGAGTAGCTGCAGAATTGTTGACATGAGAAGAAGGAATAGGTTATCTAGCCTCATCACAAATTTGAATAGCACCATTTGATGTTTACCTCTGTTGTATACCAGTTGTATCACAACTTGCCTGCATGTAGTGACTGCAGTGGTTCCATATATTTAGTAAAAAGAACCACAAGCCATATCACTGAATGTACCTGCAGTTAGAGATGTTGATCCACACACATGAACATCATAGATAAGACCCAGGGTCTGTCTGAAGTACCCAGAAATCATTCAGAGACTAATACAAAGTGACACAAATATATTTATACCAGACCAGAAAGATCTTTATTTTTTATGATTTAAGTTATCACATTCAAGGCAAGCCTGTAGCTTAACAAGCTGTACTCAGTTTTATCCAAATGTTGTTTAACTGAAAAACAAAAGGCATTATATTACCTAAGTAATATATAGCGACAGAGAAATTGAAGTGTGGGGTATGTTAAACTCACTGGGGGGAGTTTTAACCCCAAAAAACAGGTGGGTTGGGGTCAGTGTACCCACTAAGCTGTGTGTGGGCGCGCAGAAACCTTGAACGTACCACGCAAGCTGCTCACAAGCTCTCAAATACCACGCGTGCGGCTACGCAAACATTTAAAGGTGCCGCGCACAACAGCGACATTTTAGACTGAACATTGGTTCGGGCCAGGTGGAAGTTTAAAGTATTAAAAATGTGAATCCCGACCCCAACCTGGCTCCAATTCATCCACTTCCGGGTTTAATTTAACTTTATGGGCTGGGAGGAGCAGGAGTGCCGGACTTTTGCATTTCCCGCGCTCTACCACCCCCTCCGCCCCCCCCCCCACCGCCCGCTTCCGGCAGGTCAAAAACTTAAAATTTCAGCCACTGACTCTGAATCCTAAATCACTTGCATTCAATCTTATATCTACGTCCCCTCTTCCAATGTTAATGTTTAGTTGACTGCATAGAAGTGGCCAAGACTCTAGGTTGACTCGATATTTCTCCCTCATTCCCTGTGGGAAGTGTCTGGATCCCACTTGGGATCTTCTCTTGACAACACAGTCAAGACTGGCAATTCTCATGGGAGCGGTGATAGAGGGGGACATTTTAAGTGCAAAGAAAAACCTGCACTTCATAGAACACCAACATTCTGCACTACAATAACCTTTAAAATGAATAGCCCAACGCAGTCTTGCTGTGAATGTAGATTACAAGGTTTTTTTCAGTAGAATTTCTTTGCTTCCAATAATGCTACCCAGGGATTAATGAGCTGAATTGGATGAAGCATGATATCATACGATTTATTAAGAAGGAATTGTTTGGCAGAAGTGTATGATTGAATACCACACTCCCAGGAGAATATATTTTAATTCACAAATTTAAATTTATACAGACCTTGATTTATCTACAGCAAAGTATTTCTGAAATTTTAGGTACTGATAATGGTGTCATCTCCTGCTTGTCTCTAACTGAATCAAAAGCTTCCAGTAATTTTAAGCATTTCATCTCACTGTAGCTAGTAAATTATCACGTTTGGCTTCCCTATTTTAATTGTTGTTACCTTTCCTTTAAATGTGTTGTCTCATGCTGTCCTTTCTCAGTAACAGTTTAATGTATTGGTATTTTCAGTGCAGAACTGAAGAGTGTTTGCATACTTATATGAGCTCAATCAAACCTGTGAATTTTTATTACTTTTAAAGGGGCCACGAGAGGATATCTCATCAAATGTAAAAGACAGCATCAATTGCAATAACGTTTCACCAGACATAAGTACATATCAATGTGGAAAATGGAAAGGCAGTTCATTTCAGGACAGTGACTATGAAGGTTTGTGTGATCACTGCGTCCCTGCTGTGGATTAATTTCATTGCTGCAAAAGCATATCCGAGACTGAAATCCCCACTCTCCCAGCAATAATGTGAGCTGACTGCTGAGACAGCTGGATCTAAATTATTGAGTGAAGATGCTGCCACTTCAAGCTCCAATACGATTTCCCCCACTCTAACCTTGAGACTTGTAAAATGTCTTTAATGTACAGCAAGGTGCTGACTGTACTCTTGTCCCCTTTCATATGCAGTTGACATCTAAAACTATAGAGATGGCCCAGAAAAGAATTTCACTCACAACAATCAATTACCAAGAGAGGAGATAAAGGAAAGTCAGTGGCTGCTGAAGTTTTGCCAGGAATGCTGGAACTGAACTTTTTTCCTCTTTATTGTTCTGTGAAAATGCTCCACCAGCACTGAGCCATTGAGGTGTTCCAACACCAACTTCTTTTTAACCCATCTTTGGTAAGGTTTTATAGGACGGTGGTTTCTCAGGGTAAATATCTTTGAAACATTTTTTTTAATGAGGTACTTCTGTACAAATTAAAGCTGTAATACATCAAGAACTGTTAGTGTGCTGACTTGCAATCTGCTTTAATGGTCGCATTAATGATTCAGTTTGAGTTGTTTATAATGTTTGTCCTGCTCATCCTGAATCAATACCACATAAGCTTTGCAGCGACAATAGCTCTGTACTTCTGCCTTTTTTGTTTTTAGTTAGTAGATTGTGTTAAACAGTACTTTTAACAGCAGTTAAGTATCTACCATTATACTGCCTTAAGTTCTTAATTAATTTTGTAATATTGTCAAAATCATATTTGTACTCTTTTATTCAGATAAATAACAACTTTTGTGCAAATAGATTTAAAATTTTAAAAAATGAACTTAAACCTTTTTATTTTTGTATTGCAATGTGTTTTCTCAGTGAACAATCCTAGGTTTGAAAGAATAGGAAGTACCTGTTCCTCTGCTGGATCATTAAATATGCATTGAGAGGGTTTCCATATGGTCCTCGTCATACTTTTGTATTCTTGTGGTTGCATTGTTTTAACTGTTTAAAAAAATATCATTTTTAAAAATGTCGCAGATACTTTCAGGAGCTAGCACCCATGTCCTCTAATCATAGTTAATTAAATTTGTGTTTTGGGGTAACTTTTTATACTCTTCAGGATAGAGGATGTCATTGCTGTAGAATGGAACACTTCTGGTACCTGGAGTTAGCATCAAACACTCCCAAATTAGACACAGCGCAGCTCAGGTGACAGGTAAAGTTACTCTACCCTGTCCCAACAATTTGCCTCAACCACAACCTCAGAGAAGCACCCTCTTTAAAAAAAAAGACTTGCATTCATATAGTGCCTTTTACAACCTCAGGTCATCCCAAAGCACTTCACAGCAACTGAATTACTTTCTGGAGTGTAGTCACTGTTGTTTTATAGGCAGAGGTGCAGCCAGTTTACACATGGCAAGGTCCCACAAACAGTGATGAAATAACGATTCAGTTAATCTGCTTTGGTTGAGGGATGAATGTTGGTCAGTACACCAGGAGAACTCACTACTCTTCTTCAAATAGTGCCATGGGATCTTTAACATTCACCTGAATAGGGCCTCGGTTAACGTCACATCCAGCAGTCGCCACTCCCTGAATATTGCACTGAAATTGGCAGCCGAGATAATGTGCTCAAGTCCTAGAGTGGGACTTGAACCCACAACCTTCTGACTCAGAGGTGAACTTAAGAAATAGGAGCAGGAGTTGGTCATTTGGCCACTCGAGCCTGCTCCGCCATTCAATAAGATCATGGCTGATCTGACCTTGGCCTCAACTCCATTCCTGCCCACTCCCCATAACCCTTGACTCCCCTGTAGCTCAAATATCTGTCTCTCTCCGCCTTGAATATATTATGAGTATGCTACCAAGTAAGTCAAGCTGACATTTACTCTACCAATGCAACGTTTTTTCCTTTTTCCACATGAGCCAGCCTTATAAAGTCTCTCTGTGATTGCTAATTTAGTGCCAATTTATGCATTAACTCAAGTTCACTTGTAACAAGAAAATTTGAAGGCGATTTTATTTAATTCCATAACTTAATTTTTGTTTTTAAATCAAGCCACTTGGGGACAAAAGAATGATTGTCAGGGAAAGTACAAAGATCACACAACGTCACTGTTGAGTCTGTGCTTTCAAATGTAGTTATGCTGAATAACTGGACACAGACTACAGAATACTTAAACAGGTCTTTAGTAACTGAGGGTCAGGGCTGAACTGAAATACACTTTGCTCCACAGGGTTTATATACCGGTGTGGTCACCACCGGTACTACAATGTACAGGAGCCATCAGAAAGTAGTCCACCACCTTAAGGTATCCTCTTAAGGTGGTACAGGTTACATACGCTACAGTCACACCATGCAAATCACAACTTTTAATATAAAGAACGGACATCAGTGGCTGAGAAAGGCAAAGACAGAATGAAAGAGGAAATAGATTTCCAGCTGAAAACGTAGAACTTCCAGTCAGAGTCTTTACCTCATAAAGAAGACATCCCATGCCAAAGAGGCCCATCTTACATGGTAGACAATGGGAATACTCGGGGGAATTTTAACTCACGGGTGCGAAGTCGACTGGACGAGCGGGAGCAGGAGGTCCGGCCGGGCCTCAGTTACATCTCATCTGCCAAATGGACAGAAGCAGGCAGCTGCCGCCAGTTGAAAATTGAGCAGCCTGGAGCCCGCCCACTGCCACTCAGCTAAGTCGGAGGGGATTGTTAGGGCCTCGCCAGTGAGAAGGCAGGATGCCCAGATTAGCAAAGGCCCAGACCTTTATCGTGGCGCCTGGAGGAGCCCTCCTGTTTCTACCTGGCCCCACTAAGGAAAGTTTAATAGCAAAATACTGCAGATGCTGGAAATCCGAAATAGCAACAGAAATGCTGGAAAAACTCAGCAGGCCAGGCAACATCCGTGGTGAGAGAAACAGAGTTAACGTTTCAGGTCGAAGACCTTTCGTCAGAACTGGAAAAAAGCAGGAAATGGAAAGCAAGTTTAGGGGCTGGGAAAAGGGGGAGGGGATGAAAGCAGGAGAGATTAAGAGACACTGAGAGACATTAAGAAAGTTTAACACTACCTTACAGGACCTGTTCTTTTCTGCAGACCAGGTTTCACCAAGCAAGGCGGCCGTTCAGTCGGCAGGGAAATTGCCACCGGGGTCCTAGATACATCGTAGGACCCCGATTCGCATAAATGTGTGAGGCCCTCGCCTGATTCAGGAAGGTGACTCGGACACCTGAAAGAAAAATGTCGTTAAAATCGCCATAGGATGGGGATGGAGCAAGCAATTGACTCATTCCATTCTAACTCTCACTCCGCTGGGCAGGAGAAGTTAAAATTCCACCTACTGCCTCTGAAGTTCAGAGCTGGAAGGAGTCCAGAAATCATACTACATTAAATGGCAATTTGCCCAACAAAAAGCATTCCTTGAAACCTAAGATCCAAGTTCCCAAGAAGACTAACACTGATGGAGAAGACAGCTACCCAGCTCCTCAAACCAGAGGTTAGCTATGGCATTAGATGGAGCAGAATTGGTGACAAGGGTCCACTTTCCAAAATACTTGAAGGTAAGTACTCATCAAATAAATTTGTATCGTCTTTGCCTACTCCTGAACAGTTATTTTAAGGGTATTTTCTTGTGCTCACACAAAGTGAATATTGGGAAATAGGAGTTTGTAAACAATGTTACTACCTCATAAGATCAGAAGCTAGAAATGGAAGATGTAGGTCTTTCAACCCATCTTAATTTATCCATTCAGAATAACCTACCGTCCTCCATCACAGCATCCAGACTTTTAAATCATCCCAGCTTTGTCCCTCTACTACGCAACCCTAAAGTCCATTCCATGTGTTGATCATTCTCAGTGTGTTATTGGCCTAAAGTTTTCCATGTGCTAGTTTGAACATGTGACCCTATGTCTACTGTCATGGTTAAATTTGAAGTAATGGCCCTGAATTTCCGATCGGAGGCTTCCTGCGTGCGGATGCCTCCGATCGAAAAAAATCTATGAACCTGCCTGCTGGTTCCGTAGATCCCAAGGCTTGTGATCCTGGGCCTCTCCGGGTCTATGCGCACAGAGGCCCAGGTATCCCAGGGGCGCAGGCGGTTAGCAAGTGCCCCTGGGATCACGTGGGCCATAGGGAACCAAACAAAGAAGGAAATCCCCCTTCATATACTTCTAACAGATCTCTACGCACAGACCTGTCAAAAGTATGAATGGGGATCACATTTAAAAACACACTAAAACATATAATTTTTTTTTAAACATTACATAATTAACATTAATTAAAATTCCATTTAATTTTTTGAAAAAAAATTTAATGTTTTTACGGGGCTAAAAATAAACTTGCCTTTTTGAAGAGTATTTTTTTTAATTTATAAATGAGTATTCAAATTTAATTTTTCTATTTTTCAACACTCTTAAGCTGGTAAAAGCAGGCCTTACACCTGCTTTTACCAGGCGTAAGATTTCTCTGGCCTTTCAGCGGGCGGAAGTTGTGCAAAAAGTGCAACTCTCCCCCCTGCAGAGGCACTTTCCTCGGGCAGGCGGATGATCTGTCAAGAGGATTCTTGACAGATCACAAGTGCCGGTTTTCAGCACATGCACTTCGCCTGCCTAAACCTGGCACTTGCGAGGCCCCTACGGGTGCGTACACACCTGTGGGGGTCGGAAAATGCGGCCCAATATTCTGGATTTACCTTTCCTCTACTGTTTATTATCTTATTTCTCTTATGCCTCGGTTACTAGTAGAGTACTTAAGTTGTGGTCAGACCAGAGCATTACATAGTTTGAGCATGACTTCCTCTGTCTTGTTTTGACTGTGGCCCCAAGTTTAACTCTAGGTGGATTCCCTGCTCAGGCCTGAGTTAAAATTACAATCGGGTTTCAATGATGTCATCGGGCCGCAACATGCATATGTGAAGAAGGACCCTGTTGGCTCCGGGCGTGTGTCCTTGCTGCCTGCTCAGGAAAGCAGGTTAAAATTGCGATCTTGGCAGCTTTGGACAGGTGAGAGCCAGGGTGAACTTAACTGCCCACTCGCCAGGTTTCTGCTGAGCGAGTAGGATTAAAATCGCCCCCATAGTGTCTGCTCATCGCTGCTCTACAGTGTTTGAACATGTTCAGCGCCGAGTCTTTCAACTTCACCCTTAGCTATTTGACACCAACAATAGAGTACGTATTGTGCCATTTTTTCTTCCTGTGTGTGATACTCTACACTTGTCCGAATTAAATTTCACCGATTTTTATTGATCTGAATCTAAATTAGTCATGTAAATCAGAAACATTATGTATAGTGCCTGAGAACACAAAGCAAGAATTAAGTAGCCAATATCCAACACTAGAAACCACTTTAACAATTAAATAAGAAAATCCTGCAAATACAGAGCAGGTCCGTCAGCAACTGAAAGAAAATGGACTGATTGTTCTGATGGACTGATTGTTCTGATGGACTGATTGTTCTGATGGACTGATTGTTCTGATGAAATGTCTTCATTCAAAATTTTACTCAGACTTTTCTCTTCAATTCCCACTCCAGAGACTTAAGCACAAACCTCTAGGCTGGTACTCCAGTGACAGTACTGAGGGAGTGCTGCACTGTCGAATATGCCGTCTTTCGGATGAGACGTTAAACCGATGTCCCATCTGCCTTCTCAGGTGGATGTAAAAGATCCCATGGCACTATCTCCCTAGTGTCCCTTCTAATATTTATCCCTCAACCAATATCACTAAAACAGATTATCCTCGTCATTATCAGCTTGCTGTTTGTGGGAGCTTGCTGTGCCCAAATTGGCTGCCACGTTTCCTACATTACAACAGTGACTACACTTCAGAAGTGCCTCATTGGCTGTGAAGCACTTTGGGATGTTCTGAGGTCATGAAAGGCGCTTTTTCTTTGCAAGTTCTTTATTTTTCTGATGGACCCACTGTGTATAATCAGTGTTCCTTGGCTTTTTTTAGTTTTCTAGCACTAGTTTTTGTATCTTTTTATCTCTTATATAAAAATGCATTCCCTCTTATAAGTCATATTCCCTTGGTTCTAATAGTAAAATTATATTTGTATACATTAAAAATATTTCAGTTACTACCACGATAGCAAAATACTGCGGATGCTGGAAATCCAAAATAACAACAGAAAATGCTGGAAAAACTCAGCAGGCCAGGCAACATCTGTGGAGAGAGAAATATTTCTCTCTCCACGGATGTTGCCTGGCCTGCTGAGTTTTTCCAGCATTTTCTGTTGTTATTTCAGTTACTACCAATGTTTTATCATGAATTCCTCCATCCATTTTTATAATGCAGGGCCACCTGGAGAGAAGGAGTAATTACAGTGTGATAAGTTTACATAGTTACTTTCCAAAATAAATGTGGACATAAGAAGTTATAATAGAAATATAACAATAAGAACAGAATATATAACTTTAAAATGGGGACAGAATTATATTCGCATGCCTTGATCCAATGATCCCCCACCATCTAATGCCACTTCACCTGATACGACACTCTTGTCTCTCCGTATACAATGCCACAGGAGATTGACCAGTAGGGGGAAAAATTCAGTAACGCCCTGTTTGGGGGCGGTAACCAAATTAGCACCAGACATTTAGCGCCCGACGCGGGAGTACCGCCCCGGCCGTAAATTGGACTTACTGCCCCGGCGAGGAAGCGGAGCGCTATCTCGTGCGCTTCACTTCCTCTCGGGGCAGTGTCTGGGGCGCAAAGCGCCGGAGCGCTGCGCGGGCGCTCCACGTAGCACTGACACTGTTCACCGCACCTCTCCTTCCCTTAAAGGGGAGGGATGCTGCGAGCCCTGCAGGCTGTTTGACAGCCTCCACTAGCCCACCAGGGCGGTGTGGTGCTGTGGCCGCAGCCGCGATGGTGGCCACAGACCACGCCAAGGGCCGCCAAGAGGGGCCGACCTCGAGCCCGGCCAAAAGAAGAAATGTCGGCGTGGGGCGCAGCCGGACTGCCACTTTAATTACCGCCCCGCCAGCGGAGTGCAGCCCGGTTCGTGACCCACAAGGATGTCGCTGTTCTCGCCCGTGGCAGCCTCGCGGGGTACAGCCAAATTTCTGCCGTGGGGCAGTAAGTGGTCGTGTTGCTCGACGATGATGTCATCACCAGTGGCGCAGCGGCCCAGGGCGCTATCGGCTAGCGCCTGAGCAGCGCCCCGCAGAATTTCTCAGGAGGCGCTATTATCGCCCCCCACTGGGCAATAACGCCTTTGCGCCCCATTAGCATCCCCCTAGGTGCTAACGGCGGGCACAAAGGAGGTAAATTTCGCCCCCCTATACTTATAAACTTGAAGTGAAAAATATCTAATTGAACTAAGTCACTTTACTCAGTTATCCTTTTATTTTGACAAGGGGCCAAACTCCACTAAGTATCAGAATTTCGATTATTTGAACTTCATTATTTGAAACCGCATTTAAGAACATAAGAATTAGGAGCAAGGGTAGGCCATACGGCCCTTCGAGCCTGCTCCGCCATTCAATAAGATCATGACTAATCTTCGACCTCAACTCCAATTTCCTGCCTGATCTCCATATCCCTTGATTCCCCTAGCGTCCAAAAATCTGTCTATCTCAGCCTTGAATATACTCAAAGACTCAACATCCACAGCCCTTTGAGGTAGAGAATTCCAAAGATTCACAACCCTCTGAGTGAAGAAATTCCTCCTCATCTCAGTCCTAAAAGGCCGACCCCTTATCCTGAGACTATGCCTCCTAGTTCTAGACTCGCCAGCCAGGGGGAAACAATCTCTCAGCATCTACCCTGTCAATTCCCCTCAGAATCTTGTATGTTTCAAAGAGATCACCTCTCATTCTTCTAAACTCCAGAGAGTATAGGCCCAATCTACCCGATCTCTCCTCATAGGACAGCCCTCTCATCCCAGGGATCAATCTAGTGAACCTTTGCTGCACTGCCTCTAAGGCAAGTATATCCTTCCTCAGATAAGACCAAAACTGTGCCCAGTACTCCAGGTGTGGTCTCACCAAAACCCTGTACAATTGTAGTAAGACTTCCTTACTCTTATACTCCAACCCTCTAGCAATAAAGGCCAACATGTCATTTGCCTTTCTAATTGCTTGCTGTACCTCACACAGAACACACACAGAAACCCCACAGTGCAGATAGAGGCCATTTCGGCCCATCGAGCCTGCACCGACACATATCCCACCCGATCCCCGTAACCCCTACACCAACACATATCCCACCCTATCCCTGTAACCCCACGTATTTAATCCCCCTAGCACTAAGGGTCAATTTATCATAGCCAATCAACCTAACCCGCACATCTTTGGACTGTGGGAGGAAACCGGAGCACCCGGAGAAAACCCACGCAAACACGGGGAGAATGTGCAAACTCCACACAGACAGTCACCTGAGGCCGGATTCGAACCCGGGTCCCTGGCGCTGTGAGGCAACAGTGCTAACCACTATGCCACCGTGCTGCAACCTGCATGCTAACTTTCTGTGTTTCCTGTACGAGGACACCTATATCTCTCTCAACACCAACATTTAATAGTTTGTCACCATTTTAAAAATATTCTGTTTTTCTATTCTTCCTACCAAAGTGAATAACCTCACATTTCCCCACATTATACTCCATCTGCCACCTTATTGCCCGCTCATTAACCTGTCTACATCCATTTGCAGGCTCTTTGTGTTCTCCTCACAGCTTACTTTTCCACCTAGCTTTGTATCATCAGCAAACTTGGATATATTGCACTCGGTCCCTTCATCTAACTCATTAATATAGATTGTAAATAGCTGAGGCCCAAGCACTGATCCTTGCGGTACCCCACTAGTTACAGCCTGCCAACCTGAAAATGACCTGTTTATCCCTACTCTCTGTTTTCGGTCCGTTAACCATTTACTTGGGAGTCCCAGTGCCGATGTAAGTTTGGAAATTAAACTCCTGTTCCTGATATATGAAAGTTTTTAATTCTTCCTTATTAACTGTCATTTGAGCAATAAAAACACAAAAATGAAGGGCAGATTTTCTACAGATGATAAAGTATTAATCCATAGAAAAATACGGTTTTGCTAATCCTACAGCCAACAGTGTAAAGTTCATTTTATTGGGAAACAAGATATAATGAAGTGTTTTCCTATCCAAAGTTGCTCTCACCTAGCTTACGCGGCTGGAGGTAGTGTACTGGATGGTCCTGAAATGTATGCCAGAAGTATAGGAGATGAAAGTTACTGCCACCTTTACTGATAATAGCAAGACTTTGATAACCAAATATCTTAGCAGGCATTATTCGTTAGGTATATACAGTTTTCTCCTTTGCCTGTCCTATGTCTATCACTTCTGTATCACTTTAAAGAAAAATTCTCTGCAATTTCCAATGTTGAACATTATTAGACGATTCAGTGGTGGAAACCTGGTTGACACGAGGAAAGTGGGCAATCCAACAGCACCAGGTGATCAGTGGCATTACAGAATGGACGGGACAGAAACACTCAGATCATGCGAGAACAATTAAAAGTTTACAGCACAGAAGGAGACCATTCAGCCCATCATGGCTGTGGCAGCTCTTCACTAGAGCAATCCGAAGCTAATCCCACTCTCCTCGTAGCCCTGTATCTACCCCTGCTTCACATATGAATCCACTCTTACCTAAAAAGATGCAGTGGTCCCCGCCTCAGCTAGTCTTCATGGCATAGCATTCCATGCTGTAACATTCTCTGCGTAGATATTTCTCCTCACCTCTCTCCTCACTCTGTTAAGTGATCATTTTAAATTGATGACCACTCGTGACTGGTTCCCCAACCAGAGGAAATATTTTTTCCCCATACATTCAAAACCCTTCATAATTTTAAAAATCTCTATTAAGTCTCCTCTCACCTTTCTGTGCTCCAGTGGAAATAGTTCGAGTGACTCAAGTCTCTCCTCAAAGGTACAGTATCTCATCCCTGGTCTCATCCTGGTAATCTATGCTCCCCTCGGGCTTTAATGTCCTTTCTATAATGGAGCATCCAAAATGGCAGACAGTACACTAATTGTGGCCAAATCACAGCCTTGTACTTCTTCTACCTCTGCATTTGTCCACCACCTTCTGCCAAAGCCCGAGATCATGCCTTCATTACCTCAAGGCTTCCTTTGTGGAACTGAGCTGGAAATTTGTAGTCGGGGTGCAGAGTTAGAGCACAGGGCGATGTCTCCAAACTAATACTCTCTTGAACTGCAAACATGATCATGTAGAGTCATTTTGCCTGTGGACAGACAGGTGAGGAAATCTACATGATATAAGGGGTTAATTTCAAGTGCTTGCTGGGTAAAAGTTTTCAGACTTGACACTGGGCAAGTGTCGATGTGTAACTAGAGCTATTGCACGTACTCGGATTACAGCCAAGAACAGATGTCTGCCCACCTAATGAGAATGTAGAAGTGAAATAATGAGTTCCTTTGATGTAACCAGTGACCTGACAACTTGTGACCGTAAGCAAACCTAGCCTCCCAATACATGATTAAGATTAAAGAGGACCTCCGGTTACACGATTCATGCCCTGTTATAGATTAACGGTTGACTTATGTGTCCAGGATCCTTCTGTCAATATGTCATTAATACCTGATGATTAATCTAAAATGTATCCTGATAGAGGAACAAAGGAATGTCAATTAAACTTGTTTGTTACACTGTGTAAATATGGAACGCTTACGCTGTATCATTGGAATAGTAGCCTCACCCCTTGAGTAGAGGTGCTGATTCCCCTTGCAAGAAGTGAAATAAAAGGCCTGTCCGTCTGACGAATCCAAGTGTGTATTGAGTCATTACCCAGAGCTAAGAAGTAAGGCACTTCTACACAGGTTCAAAATGAAATGACCAGTTGTTTAAGGCCAAAAATACTTTTCAACAGCCGCTGGAAAATGGAACACTAAACCTTTGTTGTAGTAACATATTTTGGCAAACAACGTTCCTGATTTACAGTTAGTCTTTTGCTTTTGTAGTCTCCGAATTGGCTGGTGTCTACCCACATTGACCATCTTCCTCATCGGAAGATAATTGCCATTATTAACGGACTACACCGGAACACACGAACGGCAACTCCCTATCCATACCAGCTGCAGTCAACATCTAGTAGCAGCATGCTCTGCCTACAGTGGTCACTTTGATATATAACAACTGCAGTCGACAGTCATTTACTTGTTGGATGTTGCATGTAATGATCAGGGTTCCTTCTAAAGTTGCTTCATGTCAGATAACAGCCAATCTTAGAAAAAGAACAAAGTCAATAATCAATTGTGAGGATGTCTTCTAGTGACACATTGTACATGTACAATGAAGATTGTTTGCCCTTTATATTGTACAAGTACTTGCCTTTTCTTATCGTCACTGCTACTGCAGAGTAAATATGTTTTACATTTTACAAAAGCAAGTGCTCAGAACTTGAATGGGATAATTACAGCATTTGAAGAGAAGCCGTCGTGTTGAAGACTTATAAGGATGATATACTGTCAGCACCAAATTACTTTGCATCCTGGTAAATTAAATGTTCTTCTGTCCAACGTCAGATGTAATTCCACATGTCACCGAGGTGTCAAAAAAGACCTTGGATGCTCCATTGATTATGATTATACCAAATAGTCAATAGCTGCCTATGGTGGTTGGAAGTTGCTTCAGACAGCTGCACATTACTTACCTGAGGCAATCAAAGGTTGCTTGTGGCAACTAAATCACTGAATCCTTAGTTGTCTGTTACAATGAGAAGTGTTTTTTCGCCAGACATACAGCACGGTCTCTGCTTGTCTCTCATCTTAAGAGACTGCTTATAATGGCCACGCTGACAGAATGTTCTATAGTGCCCATTTCAGGATTACCATTGGAAGGTAGACTGAAGAATGCACTGTAGAATCTGTACTGGAAGGTAAATGCAGTGTCATTATTTTATTTTATGAGATGAAAACCATCTTCATCGTTGGACAACTCTGTGGCTGCTTTTGATATATTTATTTTGTAGCATTTGCAAATGCTGTGCAGTTATAGACCTGAAAACTTGGTTGTATACAAATATAGAATAGACGCAGCCTACAAATATTCACATAGATGAGTGGCACTGCTCCAATCCAGTGAAAAGCGCAGGCAGGGGGATCTAACCTAAGATTAAAGATCTGTCCAGTGTGATATCACTGAAATGACAACCATTTGTCTGTTCTCCTAACTGACGGTGTCAATTTATATTGAGGACTGAAACAGCCTATTATTAAGTTAGCAAAATACTGCGGATGCTGGAAATCCGAAATAACAACAGAGAACGCTGGACAAACTCAGCAGGCCTGGCAGCACGGCACATGGCACACAGTACTCTCCCACATGGCAGCTGTCTCTCACTCTGCCAGCGCAGTTCACACTTCATCTAGAGCCATCCTTTGTCTCTTTACCTGTCCTATTACCATCTCGTCTCGCCTTGAATATCTCTTAATGTCTCTTCACCCCCCACAGACCTTCCCTTTTGTTCTTTCATCCCCTCCCCCATTTCCCAGCCCCCAAACTTGCTTTTTAATCTGTTTCATTTCCTGCTTTTTCTCAGTCCTGACGAAGGGTCTTCGACCTGAAACGTTGACTCTGTTTCTCTCTCCACGGAAGTTGCCTGGCCTGCTGAGTTTTTCCGGCATTCTCTGTTGTTATTTCAGCCTATTATTAGGTTGCCTCTGTCCCACTGTTTGTCTGTCCCTGTGTTTGTTTGTGTCAAATGGCTTGTGCGCTGAATAATGAATTGGACTGAAAAAGTACATCAGCGTTGATAATGTAAACTCCAGTATCAGTAATCACTTCTTGGGTTCTAGTTGTCAAGTCTTTTTAAACAATATGTTAATCTTGGTTAACATAGTTAAAATTTTAAAAATCTGTATAAAATCATAACAGAGTCAGATAATGGCATTACATCACGTTGCCATTGGTAACTGGCCCCCGGTTATGTGGTCGCTAGCTCTATAAAGAAAGCAATGAAAGGCTTGCATTTATATAACCACTTACCACATCTCAGAAACACTCCAAAGTGCTTCACAGACAATGAATTACTTTGAAAAGCAATAGCTGTTGCTATGGAGGCAAACACGGCATCTATTTAGTGCACGGCAAGATGCCACAAACAGCAATGAGACAAATGGCCTGTTAATCTGGTTATAGTTACTCATTAACTAGATGGATGGATGTGTTACTTTAGTAGTGATTAGATGAGAAAATCCCCAATGTACTGTCTTGTACTTTACTGTAGTGGTAAATTTTCAAGTACAAGTTGAAAACAGGATTGTTAATCAGCTTAATGACCATGTCCTGAGCCCCATGCCTTTTACAAACAGCTTCCAAACATTATTCCTGCCAGTAAAAGTAGCAACCATTGGCAGCCAAATTGTAGCAGCGTGAGAGCTGTTTCACTGAGCCTGCCATTGTTATTCTGTAATACAACACGAGAGAAACAGGTTTTGTTTAATAATGAAAAACATCACCTCCTGAACATTGCATTGCCTTGAGAAAAAACTTCTTTTGTAGATTCAAAAGATTGAATCATGTGAAGAGATCTGCCTAACATTCAAGGTTGCTTCTATTAAACAGTCTAGAAGTACAACTAGGGGTGAAGGCATAGCCCTTAAAGATATTTGTTCCCCGCCCCACCTATAAACTCCACCTACCGACAAACCCACCACCACCACCTCACACCACACACACATAGAAACGGTTAGCTCCACTGTTCTATACAGAGCCCTTGAAGGAAGGGGAAGGGCCACAGGTTGCATTAGAATCAGGATAATCTGACAAGAAATTAAATGTAAAAGCATACCTGTTAAAAAGGGCACTAGTCTGAGCATTTCACAGTATATTTTGTGTCAAATGTAAATCTGAAATAGTATAGGCTGACCAGACGTCCCCATTGTCCAAGGGGGCAGTCCCTGGATTTGGCAATGTGTCCCCGGACAAAGAACGTCTCCGGAGGAGTCCCCAGTTTAAAGATCTCGTCCCCGATACTGAGTCTTTGATTTTTTTTTCAATGCTAATGCACAGAGACCCGATTCTCGGAGATTCTCTGCCCGTTTGAGTTCAGGAGTGAATTCCTGGAGAGGGTTGAATGGAGGTCACGCCTTCCCACAATGCAGTACGGCTGAGAAAAAGCCCTACCTTTCGCTCTGGCCGCACTGCACTGTAGGGGATTGAGTGTTTCATCCAGTGGTGACTGGCCGGAGGGCAGGACCTTCAAATGCGCAGGAGAAGCCAGGGTAGTGGTGAGAGCTGGTGGGTGAGTGGATTTGATTTAATCAGTTTACCTGTATGGTGCGGCGTGCGGGTTTTTTTAATTGAATAAGGGAAGACAAGCTCTAAATTCTCCCACCGGGAAGAGGTTTGTGAATCTGAAACCTCCTGAGACAGAGGATGATTCATGGAATATCTCAGTCCGTTGGGAACAGATTTAAAATTAAGAAATTAAAATATAGGGTATTAAGGAAAAGTAGATGGTACAACACTATTGCCAGAACACATGCAAGATTCGCGATTCGGTGTATCTAAGCTGCGCAGATGCGTCGCTGTCTGCCGGTCCTGCGCAGGCCGGGAACGGCTGTTCCAATGAGAAATTTTGCGCATGTGTGAAACTTTGAATGGGCCGCGCAGTCTGTTAAAGGGGCCGTGCACCCGGAAAAAAACTGCGGGGCAACATTGCCTGTGTGTCCCCGGATTTTAGTTTTGAAACTATGGTCACCCTAAAATAATATGCTTATTTAGCGACAGATAATTTTCAGTCATACCGCAAATATTTCATCCACTTCCACAATCCTGCGATAAGCCAACCCTATTGTGGAACGTTAAAGAATCCATGGTAAATGAAGCACGCAGAGAGCTCGCAGCGATTGGGTGACAGTCATTCAGGTTACTCCACAGATGATGATGGATCCTTTCACGGGGGGGGCGGTGGGGAACGCACAATTAGTGCAACCACAAAACACCAGCCCCCACCATTGTGAGACCCAGCCCATCATCCCAACATCACCTGTGGCCGTCACCTCACCAGATGACACACCTTCAGTTGCTGAACCTGACGTCTCAAGCAGAATGAGGCGTGAGCTCGCTCAACAAACTATGACACAGGTCAGTCAAGACTTCACTGCCGAGTCTAAATCGCCTGAGGTCTTGCATTACAACTGGAGCTCGATAATTAATGTGAGTTGTGTTGGTGAGGGCACTCTCAGGATAACAGCTTCTCCTCGAGTCACTCGAGATTGTCACTGAGAGTTTCGGCACTGCATCTTTTCCACTTCCTCATTAAGCTCTTAATTGTAAAAGAAAGACTTGCATTTCTATAGCTCCTTTCACCACGTCACAAAGCACTTTACAGCCAATGAAGGACTTTTGAAGTGGAGTCACTGTTGTAATGTTGGAAACGCTGCAGCCAATTTGCGCACAGCAAGCTCCCACAAATAGCAATGTGATAATGACGAGATAATCTGATTTTTTAGTGATGTTGTTTGAGGGATATATATTGGTCAGGACACCGGGGATAACTCCCCTGCTCTTCTTTGAATAGTGCCATGGGATCTTTTGCATCTACCTGAGAGAGCGGATGGGGCCTCGGTTTAACGTCTCATCCAAAAGACGGCACCTCCGACAGTGCAGCACTCCCTCAGCACTGCAGCAGAGTGTCGGCCTAGATTTTGCTCTCAAATCTCTGGAGTGAGACTTGAACCCACGACCTTCTGACTCAGAGGCGAGGGTGCTACCCACCCGACAACTCTCTGAGTGAAATTTTTTTTCCTCATCTCCCCTCTATATCTTTTTCCAATGATTTTGAATCTGTGACCTCTAGTTATTGACCCACACGCCAGAGGGAATATTCAGTTGCCACTGGTGTCCAGCATGTGGTGGAAGATCCAGCCTGACAGCAGACACCATACTGCCGTCATTAGTCTCAAGTTTCAAAAACTCAATATTGCCACAAAACTGCTGGAACCAGGAGAAATATGTATGACTTTACGTTTAAACTTAGATATCAACCATTCCTACAACACCACCCCCCACCCCCCGCAACCCCTCACACACACACAAAAAACAAAATCAAGGGATGGTTGTGTGTTGGTGTGAGGTGAGTCAATGTATGTACGTCTATATAAGTGAGTCAGTGTGTGCTTGTGTTTTTGAGTGAGTCAGTGAATGTGTGTCAGAGGTTGGAAAAGTTAGGATTGTTCTCCTTGGAACAGAGAAGGTTAAGAGGTGACCTACCTAATAGCGGTTTTCAAGATGGTAAGAGGTTTTGATAGAATAAATAGGGAAAAAATACTCCCTCTGGTGAGTAGGTCAATAACCAGAGGTCAGAGATTGAAAATCATTGGAAAAAGATCTAATGGGGAGATGAGAATTTTTTCACTCAGAGAGTTGTCGGGATCTGGAACGTTCTACCTGAAAAGGTGGTGGAAGCTGATTCTATAAATAATTTTAAAAGGGAGTCGGACAGGTTCTGGAGGATGAGGAACTCACAGGGTTACGGACAAAAAGTGGGGGTGTGGAACTGAGCACGACGGCTCTTTCAAAGAGCCAGCATAGGCCCGACGGGCCGAATGGCCACCTTCTGTGTTATAAGTTTCTATGAACCTACGAATCTAGTTTTTCACATGTTGGAGCATTAGACTTGCAATTTCACCTCAGTTGTGTAATATCCTCAAATTCTTACAATATTCTCCTGCAAAAGGCCAATTAAAAAAAACTTCATTAAAAAAAACTTTCCTTTTTTTTTAAATGCTTCTCTGATGATCATTGAGTTGTGACAATCCTGTGCAATATTAGCCAGCTGATCATTCCGAAAACTATTAAACGTACTGAATGTTTAATTGACATCTGTCCACTTTGGCTATTGCAAGAAGCAGGTTGTGCAGTCTGATTAATTTAACTGAAATAGAAGACCTCCGATTATACAGGGAGTATTTCAAATCCACAAACTCTCCGCCAGAGCCAATAAAACAAAGCAAACGCGCGAGGAGAATGGGAATCAGATTCCCAGGTATGGGAATCCCATCATCTGCTACATTGATGAAGCCTGCAACCTTTTCATGTATAATGTGGTTGGATGGGGAAATCAGTGAGCACCTGTTTCCAGATTACATGCAGACGGGACCGTTGTACCAAATGTTACAGCAACAACAAATGTTGATTCTTGCTTTAAAACTTAACATTCACCAGCAAACAGGTAGGGTTGGTAATAGTGGTTTTAAATTATACATGTAGATAGTTAGAATTTTGTAACAATATACTGCTGGGAACTTTTATTCTCCTCCAAGTGCTGTACAATCTGGCGTGGGTCTGCCTGCCATGTCACTTCATTTCTTCTTCGCTCTATCTGTACTTTTTTGTGCATTTCGAAGGGAGGGAAGTTAGCGCAAAACTAGAGGCCATAAATATAAGGTAGCCACTAATGAATCCTATAGGGAATTCAAGAGAAACTTCTTTACCCAGAGAGTGGTGAGAATGTGGAACTCGCTACCACAGGGAGTGGTTGAGGGGAATAGAATAGATGCATTGAAGGGGAAGCTAGAGAAACACATGAGGGAGAAAGGAATAGCAGGATATGCTGCTAGGGTGAGAGGAGGCTCGCGTGGAGCATAAACACCGGCATAGACCAGTTGGGCCGAATGGCCAGTTTCTGTGCATTCTATGTAATTCTGTGTCACACTTCTCAGTTCCAACATCCGCTGACAGCATCAAACACGGCCCAGTCAGGCATAGCGCAGAGTAGCGCTCCCTGCACTCAGTCCCAACCTCAGAGTATCCACTACTGCACCAGTGTGACAATTTTCCATTTCCCGTGCTAAACATATTGTGGTCTGAGTAAGATTGCCAATTCAATGCCACTTGGGGCTCGTGCAGTCCAGTGGGCAGGTGTTTAGCTTTCAACCAGGAGGTCCCCTCACCCCCAAAATGTTTCTACACGAGCTGTCGCTTTGAACGAGGGTCTCACATTCCAGTGTGCTTTGTTGCTAAATGGGTACCATCATTGCTGGGAAGCCAACAGGAATCATAGAATAGTCCAGCACAGAAGGAGGCCATTCGGCCCATCGAGTCTGTGCCGGCTCTTTCGACGAGCAATCCAGTTAGTCCCACTCCCTCCCCCGCTCTTTCCCCATATCCCTGCAAATTTTTCTCCTTCAAGTATTTATCCAATTCCCTTTTGAAGGCTGCTGTTGAATCTGTTTCCGAACCCTATCAGGCAGTGCATTCCAAATCCTGACCACTCGCTGCGTAAAAAAGTTTTCCCTCGTGTCACCTCTGGTTCTTTTGCCAATCACCTTTAAATCTGTGCCCTTTGGTTATCGACCCTTCAGCCATTGGAAACAGTTTCTCTTTATTTACTCTATCTAAACCCTTCATGATTTTAAACACCTCCATCAAATCTCCTCTTAGCCTTCTCTGCTCCAAGGAGAACAACCCCAGCTTCTCCAGTCTATTCTCTGTGAAAAGACTAGCTCTCGTCCACAGGATTACCACCCAGACAATGAAAGAGAGCTGGGCATCCCCAGGGCATTGCCTTTGATTAGAGCTTGACTGTGGGCAGCTCTGAATCGTGGGCACAAATTTAGCAGCAATTGTGTGCAGGGGCCCATGCTCAGAGGAACTGATTCTAAATCTGTCTCACAGTCCACATGTGTGGAGCTGAGAAAGCAGTTAATAAATAATCCAGCATTCCAAGAATTTATTCATGCAGGTAGAATGGTTTTCTTATTCATACAGTGTTCGTTGCATCACCATAATGCACATTGCCTCAGGGATTAGGCAGCCCGTCGCCTTGCAGTGACTGATCAAACCCCAGCACGTGTGTTCTAGGCCAGGGGGGAGGCCTTGACCTGCCATAATGAAGTGAGAAATCAGAGGCTGTGGAGAAAGTCTCGCAGATAAATAACATGAAAGTGAGCAGCATTGTGCACACAATGGGCTGAGGCCTAATTCCGGTGTATTGTTACTTATACTGATCCACTTTCACACATCTGCAATCCAGTCAACCTCCTCCAGTGACCTTTTCCTCGCTCGTTACCTCTCAGTCATCCCCAAGGTGTTGCTCTACTCGCTGCTCAGCGTACTTCAGTCCTACATTCATTAGTAAGTAGCGATATAAAACCACAGGCAGAAAAGCTAATGCCTTTAAACAGTAATTGCCCGCAGAAGGTAGCACGCCTCATTAAAATCCATTACTGCGGTGCACACAAGCCAGTTCACTCACAAATGAGCCAGTCCTTCACACCCCAGTTACTTCTCTTTATTTTGGTAGTTCCCACACTCAGCAGGATTGTGATGTTACTGATAATGAAATAAACCAGAGGTAAAGTAAGCACACCAATGCCTTTCAGCTAATAAAACAGTTGTCAAGAGTAAAGAGGACAACAGTAATTGAGTCCCGCCATGTCACAGCACGTTTGAGCATTCTCCTGTGATGCTCTTCCTGTGGTTCCCCACACAGCGAGTTCCTGATCTCGGCCAGCTGATACCCCCTACACAAATTATACACATTCAGTTACGTGGAGAGACTAGAGAAGCTGGGGTTGTTCTCCTTAGAGCAGAGAAGATTAAGGGGAGAGTTAATAGAGGCATTCAGAATCCTGAAGGGATCTGATAGAGTACATAAGGAGAAACTGTTTCCAGTGGCAGAAGGGTCGGTAACCAGAGGACACAGATTTAAGGTAATTGGCAAAAGAGCCAGAGGTGAGAGGAGGAGATTTTTTTTAATGCAGCGAGCTGTGATCGGGAATGCGCTGCCCGATAGGGCGGTGGAAGCAGATTCAATAGTAACTTTCAAAAGGGGATTGGATCAATACTTGAAGGGGAGAAAATTGCAGGGCTATGAGGAAAGAGCGGGGGAGTGGGACTAATTGGGTAGGTCTACCACAGAGCTGGCACAGGCTCAATGGGCCGAATGGCCTCCTTCTGTGCTGTAAGATGCTATGATTAGATATAATAAAAGATTGTTCTTAACCTGACCCTCTGCCAGCAGTCTTCTCTCTACCATCCTATAGTGAACTGTATATAGTGACATTTGCTGCCACAGTTCTGACTCGAGTGGGATCTAATCTGAACTATGAACAACGCACACAGTACTGAAGCTTCCCAGTCACTGAAGAGAATGGCACTATGTCTGCATCATTTGCCATTCAGATTAAGGTCTAGTAGCAGTCAGAACTATGAGAGCAAATATCACGGCATTCACGACATCCATCACATCGGCTGGCAGTGACCCGAAGACTTCGGTACAGCGCATTAGAACCAGGAGCTGGAAAATAGAAACAGAAAATGCTGGAGATACTCAGCAGGTCAGGCAGCATTTGTGAAGAGAGAAACAGAGTCAACGTTTCAGGTTCTGACGAAAGGTCATCGACCTGAAACGTTAACTCTGTTTCTCTCTTCACAGATGTCTGACCTGCTGAGTATCTCCAGCATTTTCTGTTTTTATTTCAGACTTCCAGCATCTGCAGTATTTTCTTTTTGTATTGTTGTAGCTTAAAAATAGAGCTGGGTGGGGATAAATAGAGCTGGCAGAGGGGGAAGGACGATCTTTGTTAGATTTGATGTGGGAGATATTAGCTTCAATAAGGGAGTCACGCCACAGCTCTGTCGCTCTATACAGGCGAGCAATTTCACAATCCTTTCAATCCCTGTTATAGAAATTCTGACAAAGATGTGTTAATACCTCTACTGCAAATGGTTTTAATCTAAATGCAGTTCATCTGTTAGCCTTAGGGGAGTCAGGAGCACAGAAAGGCAGCAGACTGAACATCCCTCCTTCATAATGAACCCAATGTTTCTAACGTAACCCACCTGGGGATCCCATCATTCCTCTTATAGTCAAGCCACACTTGCTGGTATCTTATTTGCAGCCTGCGTGCAGCCTCCTGACACCTGGCCTAGCTAACAGTCTCAGACTGCTTCCCAGTAATACACATTTATAATAGAAAGTTTTAGGAACACTTCAATAAGCTTCAGCAACAGCACAAATGTGTTGAAATCTATTGACCCGTTTAGGCTGTAATTCCGGGCTAGGAAAGTATGGGTAGAAACAAGCCTGTATACTACAAACTGACGACATTATTTTTCTGATAATGGGCTGTAAATTAGCTCTTAATAACTCATTTCAATTACTATTGAGGACGCTATTTCGTATTGAGTACATGGAGCATCTTGCCCATGGCACTCGCTGCTGGTAAACAAGGAAAATGCGATGAAAATGGTATAAAATTTCCATCAATTCCACATGATATACATATCATAACAATAATGAACACAGCCTCCCCCCCCCCCCACCCAGTAACTTAGTGGGTAAAGGCACCTTGTGGTATAGAAGGTCCCAGCTTTGATCCACCGGGCTATACAGAGTCAGCTGATGTCTGCCTGAGAGGCAATTGGGGTGCTCCAATTGCCCTTGGTGCCCGCGGGGTAGAGAGAGGGAAATCAGCCAGGGTTCCCGTACTTGCTCACAAGCAAAATACTGCGGCTATTGGAAATCTGAAATAAAAGCAGAAAAGAACAACAACTTATATTTGTGCAGCGTCTTTAACATAATAAAACGTCTCAAGGCTCTTCACAGGAACGTTATAAAAAAAAAATTTTTTTGATACCGAGCCATATAAGGAGATGTTAGGGCCGATGACCAAAATCTTGGTCAAAGAGGTAAGTTTTAAGGAGCGTCTTAAAGGAGGAGAGAGAAGTGGAGAGGCGGAGAGATTTAGGGAGGGAATTCCAGAGCTTAGGATCTAGGCAGCTGAAGACACGACCGTCAATGGTGGGGCATTTAAAATCGGAGATGTTAAAAAGGCCAGAATAGGTGGCGCGCAGAGGTCTAGGGGGGGATTATAGGGCTGGAGGAGATTACAGTGATAAGGAGGGGCGAGGCCATGGAGGGAATTGAAAACAAGGATGAGAATTTTTAAATCGAGGCGTTGCTTAATTGGGAGCCAAAATGCTGGAAATACTCAGCACCAGCAGGTCAGGCAGCATCTGTGGAGAGAGAAACAGAGTTAACGTTTCAGGTCGATGACCTTTCGTCAGAACTGGAAAAAGTTAGAGATGTAACAGGTTTTAAGCAAGTACTGGGAAAGGAAGGAGGGGAGGAAAGAACAAAGGGAAGGTCTGTGATAGGGTAGAAGGCAGGAGAGATGAAATGACAAAATGTCATTTTAATATTTTTATTTCCCACACTTGCTGTCTATCCAGTGACACCAGTAAGGTCATGTGATTGTCGGATGAGGAAAAAGTGAGTTGATTGTAATGCTCACTTGGTTGAATGGTCTGCTGACAGTCGGGAGGGGGGCGGTGGGGGAATTCATTAGCGCCGCTAGGCTGGCATGACTAGGCGCAGGGAATGATCTGAACAGGTAGGCCCGAGAACCAATATCGTTCATTTTAATAAGATCGACGCACTGTCGACACCTGCTGCGCATCCCCAGGCAGCTTGCCGGTGAAGCGGCGGTCAATTTTGGGCCACTGCAATGCCGGCAGTTGTCCTAAGTTAAGTCCTGGGAGGGCGAGCGAGGAGAACAGGAGGGGGGCCTGAGCACGGGTCATCAGTGGCACTCCTGCTCCTCCCGGCTCCACATAAAGGTAAGTTTAAAAAAATTAACGTCGTTTTGGTGGCAGCCTCCAGCACACCCTTTAAACAGGAAACCGGCAAAAATCAGGAGCCGTTTCGTTAGGTTTTTTTTCTTTTCGTTGCTTTTTTTTCACCAGTCAGGCTCTGCAAAGTCTCGCTGAAGCTGTTGCTAAGCTACAGAGACGCTTGCAAGGTACGGCCGACTGTTTAGAAGCTGTTGCTAAGCAACAGGGTTTGTTGCCAGATACGGAGCTCAAAATCTCCGTATGTTTCAACATTAGCGCTGGTTTGTCCGGCAGTTTTGATGGGACGGCAACAGCTCGGTCCCGTCGGTGCCGGATAGCACAAAGTTTCCTGAAGATTGCTGGCTGGGCCGCATGTTGAACCAAAAGCCTGAGGGGACTAGGCCCGACGCCTGCTCTGCTCAGCACCGACAGATTTTCCAGAAGGGACCTTATGCAGGCACTAGGCTCCTCATTAACACATACAACGGGCCTAACGTCTGCTTAAGGCGGCAGTCTGGGATGCTTGCGAAGCTGCCTTTACCAATATGGCAGCTCCCGAAAAAGGCAGATCGGGCGCAGGGCGTTGTGCCCCGAAGTTTGTCCTGTTTGACCTCCATTTTCCGTGCGGGAAATGGGCGCACGAGCACCAATTTCTACCCCTCACTGTCTAAGCTAATACACGACAAATGACCTTTGGGCAGCCAGTGCTGGTGGAATCGTATGGCCTCGAAAGAGTCAGCACCTTCAGGCGAGGAGGAGGGAATAGGGAGAAAACTGGGGACAGAAAAAAAATCTAGTAAATATTTGGAAGTAAGTTAAAGGCATTAATTTCATTTTGGGCTCAGATGGGGGTTTTGAAACCACACAATCCTTGTTTTATTGGTATGATGATGTCACCTCAGCTCCTCAATAAGATTTACTGCCTTGTAACCCCTTTGGGTATCATTATTTTCTGTATACATATTTCTGCATTTGCACAACAACTCTTCACCGAAAAGTCAAAACAAAGTATATTTCTTACAAGATCAAACTCGCTTTGAATTCTTTAAAACTTTTTTTTAATAGACCTTAACGCAATTTGTGCCGCAGTAGCTGTCATCTTCGATTTACTAATTTGCTTTAAAATACACTATATATTCTGATAAGCTGATAGGTGATGAGAGAGCTGAGAAGATTTGATTTTGTAGTGTCAGATATAGCCTATAATAAGCCATTAGAAAGGGTTTTTCACTCTCTCAGCTCAGTGACAGACAGAACTAGGTTGCAAAGTCTGTGCGAGCTGTGTTCCTCAGTGCTCATTATGCAAGTTCCTGCGTATTTTCATAAAGAACTGGTATAATGTTTCAGAACACATTAGGAGATTGGGCATTTGCACAATTCGTTATTATTTTCCGGAATCAACAAGGCTGCCTCCGTGTCGTATTGATTTAACAGTTCACAGTCCATATATTTTTGTTAGAGTTCATTCTCGAATAATCATCATCAACATTTCTTAAAGAGGAGATCCAAACTTCTTTTTTAATAAAGGATCCATTTCAGTGGCTCACAAGCACAGACGTGAACCTTCCACCTGAACCATGTGCTGCTGCCAACCATCTTCTAACAGAGGAGGGAGGTGAACACTATTCCTCCAGCTCCTTCATCAACACTCTTTGAGGGGTGAGTTGATTGAGGTGTTCAAAATGTTAGAAGGATTCAATAGGGTGGATACGGAGCAATTATTTCCTCTGATTTGTGGGGGGGAATCAATTACGAGGGGACATAATCTTAAAATTAGAGCCAGGCCATTCAGAGGGAATCCAGAAGCACTTTTTCACACGAAGGGTAGTAAAAATCTGCAATTCTCTCCCCCCCAAAGAGCTGTAGATGCTGGGGTACAATTGGAGGTGATGGTGTTCCCATCCACCTGCTGCCCTTATCCTTCTAGGTGGTGGAGGTCGCGAGTATGGGCGGTGCTGGTGAGGAAGCCTTGGCGAGTTGCTGCAATACATCCTGTCGGTTGTACACACAGCAACCACGGAATGCTGGTGGTTGTGGGGTGGATGTTTAGGCCAGTGGATGAGGTGTCGATCGAGCGCACAATCCGGTGTACCGTATGGTACCATATGAAACCCAAGCAGAGAGGACCTGCGGGAAGGAGGGAGGAGGACAGTAGCAGTATGTTTGTGTGTGTGTGTGTGTGTGTGTGCTAGGCCGTTGTAGCAGAGCCTGGTCTCCAATCGTCTTGGATCCTCTTGCCATTGGACCAAGACCTTGCTCTGTCAAGCCCGTGTGGTATCTGGTGTGCAATGACAACCCCACGTTAAAAGAATTCACGCACAGGCATCTTCCACCCTTTAAAATGAAGTTTGGGACCTGGAATGTCAGGACCCTCATGGACAACCCCAACAGTGACAGACTGGAACGCCGTACTGCTATCGTTGCCCAAGAGCTCAGACGTTTCGACACTGACATCGTCGCCTTGGACTCATCAGTCCCCTGCGAACTCATTTTTAATGTGGAAGCAAGTCATCCTCGGTTCCGAGGGACTGCCTAAGAAGAAGGTACCGTATGGAGAATAGGCAGGGGAATCAGCGTGGTGGGTCTCCCATTGTCTTTCAGTCGGGGCACTGCCCTCAGCACGGTATCAGTATTGCAGTCGTATTCTCCCTCCTTAGTGTGAGCAGATGTTAATGGAATTGAGGCCTTGTTCTTTTGTTTTCAGGATTTAAAATGTTAAAGACTGATGTTGTGTAGTCTTGGTGCAGTGAGCTAAACAGAAACAAGTGTGCCTGTATGTTCTTGTACGTTGATGTGCATTTGATAAAGGCTGTGATGCGAATTACTTTTTTCCTGTCTAATATAGTTGGAAAAGACGAAAGTGAAAAGTGTTTCTTCTGAAACTATCAACCATTTTGTGAGGGGTTGCTGTCGTGTGTGTGTTGATGTTTGTTTAACGGCTTTGCAGTACATTATGGTGTTGTCTCGTATCCTCAGCTGTGCTGAGTTGTCTTAGATGTGTTTTGAAAACTCAGCACCCAATTAGAATGTGAGTCTTTTGGACAGGTACAGTTGAATCCCCATTATTGTAATTCATGAGTACTGGGTCTCCCTCATCTCTGGAAAAACCCAGTGCCCACCCCCACTGCAGACGCTCTAATTATTATGGGTTGAGGGAGAGGATGAACATTCTGACTGTGAAGATATATGTTACTGCAGTAACTTTCTAATATTAATTGTCCTTTTGCACTGTACGACAGCCCTTGTGAATCAACTGATGCAAAGTAAGATTGCAGAATGCCCCTTATTCAGTCATTGTTTTCTCTTTTTTTAATCCTTCTTGTCCCTCCTGACTGCTTAGCCCTTCATTCTTAACAAAACAGTGAGCGGTAGACTGCTGGCTGCGAGTTTACTGTGTGGCCCAGTCATCACCGGACAAGGTGAGAGGAGCTGCCAGGTGCACAAGTCCACAGATGTGACCAGGATGATGCGATATGTGTGTGTGAACCTAGCTCCTTGTCCTCTCATTCTGCACGTATCTACTATTCCTCATTCTTAAAGAAAAAAGTGCCTTTAGACATTTTGCAGACAATATATATATATATTTTGTCAAAGAAATCCCTTTGGAAAGCTGAAGAAGACATTTATAGTCCCCAAATGACATTGTCAGGGAGGGGTAAAGTGGTTTAATCTCATTTGTTTTCTTTGATCTGCCCAGTAGCTCTCTCGTCTTCCTAGAGCTGAGTGCAGCCAAGTCAGCCCTTCCTATCCTGCATAATTTAAACTCCGCAATATAAAGTGAATGATGATAATGATCAAAACGCAGAACGTATTCCCCCACCAGCAGCATCGAATCGTGTGCAACAACATGTTTTAAGGGCACGATGATCTGAATTATTATCTGGGCCTGTCAGCCATAATTTCAGGGGAAATCTTTGTTACTTTTTGTTAACCTTTCTCTGTTCGGTTAACTAAGCTTGGAACATCTCTAGTTTATAAACAATGGGTAAAATAGTTACAGTTATAAAAAATACTCTAGTGCCCTTGGTCACCACTTACAAAATCCCAGAGCTAATCTCTGATTCGATTCTCACTCAGAGACATCCTGGGGTTCACTGTGCTTTATCATAGGATGATGCGATACAGAAGGAGGCCATTCGGCCCATTCTGCCTGTGCCGGCTTTGGAAAGCTCTTCGGGGCGCCGGTATTATTTTAATCTCGGCTGAATGAGGGATGGTGCTGCTGTATTGTAGCTGTGATTTACAAAGCAGACCATCTCTGCTAACAAAGGCGGAAGAAAGGGCAAATAAACCATTTCACTGTGAAACCCACAGGAGAGAGGGGAAGAAATAACTACTTAGCGAAAGGAAAGGTTTTGCTCTTGCTGCAATGAAACGAACGGTGTAAGAATGTCATTTTGATCTGGATAAAACTTGTAATTATCCCTGACAATCTCACTAGAAATGAGCTGCTGATGGACAATGTTATTGACAGGTTTCAGGGCAGTGTGATTCTTGAGAAAAAGCGTGGTAGATGTTCCGGAGTTTTTATTGTCATTCGTTATTGATCTGATTTTTACATTTTGCGGTAAAATTGTTTACAACAACAACAACTTGTATTTATATAGCGCCTTTAACGTAGTAAAATGTCCCACGGTGCATCACAGGAGCGTTATCAAGCAACATTTGACACCGAAACACATAAGGAGATATTAGGGCAGGTGACGGAGATAGGTTTTAAGGAGCATCTTAAAAGAGGAAACAGAGAGCCAGAGAGGCGGAGAGGTTTAGGGAGGGAATTCCAGATCTTAGGGCCTAGGCAACAGAAGGCACGGCCACCAATGGTGGAGCGATTAAGATCAGGGATGCTCAAGAGGCCAGAATTAGAGGAGCGCAGATATCTCGGGGGGGGGGGGGGGCGTGGTTGTGGGACTGGAGGAGATTACAGAGCTGGGGAGGGGCGAGGGCCATGGAGGGATTTGAAAATAAGGATGAGAATTTTAAAATCGTGTGTTGCTTAACCAATGTAGGTCAGCGAGCAGAGGGGTGATGGGTGAACGGGACTTGGTGTGAGTTAGGACACAGGCAGCCGAGTTTTGTATCACCTCAAGTTTATGTAGGGTAGAACATGGGAGGCCAGCCAGGAGTGCGTTGGAATAGTCAGATTTTTAAATGGTGCTGAATAAAGTGGGATGATTTGTTTTGAAAAAGAAGAACCAAGAACGGAAGAGGAATTTAAAAATAACATGTAAATAACATAAAAAGAGCCTGTTATCTGGCAGGAACAGGTTGCTACAAGAGAGCAGGTCCCCTGGATACTACAGGGACACAAACCCCTCTTTAAAATGTACTCTGCTTCAGGACAACTCATCCACCCCTGCAACGATTTCGGTTTGTCGCTCTGTGGGTAGAGGCTTGATCTGGAAGGAAAGGGTGGAACGTTATTTTTAAGTCTGAATCAACTCTGTGAATAACAGCTGGTTACGAAACACCATATTTATTATTTAGCAAAAAGAGCTGCGCTATTGCAATATTTCCACGCCTTCTTTAGGCTGTGTTCAGTTTTTGATAGTACAAAGCTACGCTGCAACTTGTCGTTAAAAGACTGATCAGGAGATGGAAGCTCTGAGTAATATTGATAGGTTACAGGGCTCTGCTATTAGACGTAAACCCCTGAGAGTTGCTGATAGTGTTCTGAAAAATTTCCAACTCAGTCTAAGGCCTCTCTGTGTGCTGTTAAACGGTTATGCAAAGTGTCCGAGATTCACACCAGTTTCTCTACCCTTACCTGTCACGTGAAGCTCACTCCAAAAGCCGCCATGGTCGCACCATCTGCAATTTTAACCTGCTGTCCTGAGCGGGCAGCAAGGACACGCGCCCGGAGCCAACAGGGTCCTTCTTTGCATGCGCGTGTTGCGGCCCGCTGAGCTCGCCTGCTCAGCATCAGCCACATAATCCCGATTCAGACATCACCAAAATAATGGCTGCACCATAAAGGAAGACAGCGACCTTAAACTCCACCATGGCATACAAGTACAGAAAGGCTCAACGTTCCTGTTCAAGTCGGTCTTCTAAGTCTACTCAACTCCCCCTGTGTGTTTCCACTCCTCTGACGCGACCCTCCTGTGCATTTCCTGGTGGCAGCACCTTCAGCTGCCTGGGCCCCACTGTCTAGAACTCTCTGCCCAAACCCCTTCACCTCTCTGCTTCTCTCTCCACCTTTTAAAGTCTCCTAGAAGCCCACGCCTTCGGTCACCTCTCTTAACTCCCCCCACAAACTCTCAGCATCCTTTCCTTCCTTCGTCCGAGAGATGTTTCTCTGTGCCAAAGGCACTACGTAGATGCAAGTTGGGATTTTCTTTCCATTGTTCTGTTTAACGCCCTGTTCAGTGGCTGCTTTTTGAAGCTGATTCTGTATCTGTAATTTGTGTTCGACCCTTATCTTTAACTTCCACCGTGTGTGTGCTTTTTGTAAAAGTCTTAAATAAAAAAGCTAAGATCGCTTCTGCCTGGCATATGTTTCTGGAGGCTTGACAACTTGGGAGCGATTTTAACCCTACTCGCTCAGCAGAAACCTGGCGGGCGGGCAGTTAAAATCGCCCTGGCTCTTGCCTGTCCAAACGCCGCCATGATTGCTGTTGTGTCTCCTTGTGTTCTTATACTATAAATAATACAGACACTTTTAGCTCATTTTAGTTACTGCTTTTACTAGCTGTATTCCTGCTTTGTTTCTCTGTGCTGCCGCATGGTGCGGAGTGATACAAGATGTCCGACGCTGCACTGTGCACTGCCCGTGCACAGTGTGCCACATAGCAATATAACTACACCATACCAAAGTAGTTCCATACCAAAGTAGTTCCATTTAACGATGTGATACTATAACAATGTAACAATCGCAACATCTGCAATTTTAACCTGCTCTCCTGGACAGGTAGCAAGGACACGAGCCTGGAGCCAACAGGGTCCTTCTTTACATATACATGTTGCGGCCCGATGACATCATTGAGACCTGACTGTAATTTTAACTCAGGCCTGAACGGGGAATCCACCTGGAATTAAAATCGCGGCCAAGAGAAAGCGAGAACCTGTGTGTCTTTTCTTATGTTCATTAATAAATAGACATTCTTATTATGAACACAGCTAGCTTTTGCTAGTTACTTTATTGAGCACATGTGGACTAGGTACAGTATCTGTAGAGGCTTCCATCTTGACTGTTGCCTTGTGGGTAGCCTAGTGCCTCATGGGTAATGTAGTCTTAATATACATACAGCTGGGTAGTGTAGTCTTATACATACAGCTATATATAGCTCTACACAGCTCTACGGCTCCACCTAGTGTTCACTATAGAATGACATGTTATTGATCATTACATCCCCCTTTCTTTGAGGTTTAACAAAATCAACTTTCAAGAAAACAATAAAGATAATATCAGTAACACTTTGTTAGTGCTCTATAAACATAAACATTTTCAAAGCAATCAACACATTTTCAAAGCTTTACATTGTACTCAAAGATTAAGTCTATCAGGCTCTTTTACTTCACGTGTGGATCTTCTCAACACGGGTAAGTCTGATGTGTCTTCATGAGATTGTTCTGGCGGTGAATGACAAGATGCAGTTGCGGCATTGTCATCAATCTGGTCTTGAATAGTCTCTTGTGTTTTTAGGAGGGAACGGCGGTTCCTCCTGAGAATCTGTCCTTCCTCAGTTCTAACAGTGTATGACCTTGGTCCTACTTCCTCAAGAACTGTAGCTTTCCTGTTCCATGCATCTGGATCCTCAATCCTGACAACATCATCCCTTGTCAATGGTTTTAGAGTTTTGGATGACTTGTCATGGTATGATTTCTGTTTCAGCTTTAACAGCTGAAGTCTCTGTCTCAGTTCCTCACTTTGCTGTTCTTTTACACAGCAGGGTAGCGTGGTGCGCAACTTGCGACCCATTAGTAGGTCAGCAGGTGAAGAACCACAGTCTAAAGGTGAGGCTTGGTAGCTCAGCAGGGCGAGATAAGGATCAGACTTGCTTTCTGTCGCTTTCTTCAGTAGCTGCTTGAGAACTTGAACACCTTTCTCTGCCTTACCATTTGACTGAGCATACAAAGGACTGGATGTGATGTGCTGAAAGTCATAATGTGCTGCAAACTGTTGCCACTCCTTACAGTTGAAGCACGGACCATTGTTGCTAACGGCAATCCTGGGAATTCCATGTCTGGCGAAGATGGATTTCACATGCATTATGACACTGCTTGCTGTGGTGCTTGAGAGCAGCACCATCTCAGGATAGTTAGACTAGTAGTCAATCACTATTAGATAGTCTTTACCATTTAAATGAAAAAGGTCCATACCAACCTTTTGCCATGCTGCTGTTGGTATGTCAGCTACTATCATTGGTTCCTTTGCTTGTTTGTTTTGGTGTTTCTGACATGTCTCACATTTGCCTATCATGTTCTCAATGTCCTTATTTATGCCAGGCCAATAAACAGTGTTTCTTGCTCTCCTTTTGCATTTTTCAATTCCGAGGTGTCCCTCATGAATCCTTTTGAGCATGTCTTGACGTAGAGCCTGTGGAATGACTATTCTGTTCTGTTTTAGTAATAGTCCACTTGCGACACTCAATTCTGACCTTATGTGAAAATATTTTGGACAGGAACCTTTTGGCCAACCATGATGAATGTTCTCTATTACTGTTTGTAATACTGTATCTTTTACTGTTTCTTCTGCTATTTGCTTTGATTTTGTGTCTGACACGGGCAGCGCAGCAGTGACCATACTCACATGAACATCCACGTCTTCTTCAGTAGAGCTCACATGACTCATTGTAGGTGCTCGGGATAGTGCATCTGCTAACACTATGTATTTGCCTGGTGTGTAGATCAGTTCAAAGTCATATCTTTGCAGCTTCATCATGAGTCGTTGAATCCTTGGAGACATCTCATTCAGGTTTTTTTTTATGATGGCAACCAGAGGGCTGTGGTCTGTCTCAACTGTGAAGGTGGGAAGTCCATATATGTAGCCATGAAACTTTTCTAGTCCAACTACCAAGCCTAGACATTCCTTTTCAATCTGGGCGTATCGACACTCAGTATCAGTCATAGACCTGGAGGCATAGGCAACAGGCTTCCAATCTTCACCCTCTGCTTGTAGCAAGACCGCACCTAGGCCATCTTTCGATGCATCCGTTGACACTTTGATTCTTTTTGTTGGGTCAAAGAAGGTGAGTACAGGTGTGGTTGTCAGCACTGTTTTGAGGTTTATCCACTCTTGTTCATGTCTTTCTGTCCATGCGAACTCATTTGTTTTATGTAGCAGGTCTCGCAGACAGGCTGTCTTGGCTGACAAGTTAGGAATGAACTTTCCAATGAAGTTTATCATCCCCATGATGCGTAGCACTCCTTTTTTGTCAGTGGGTCGGGGCATTTTGAGTATGGCGTTTACTTTTTCCATATCTGGCTCTATTCCTTTACCAGATAGATTATCTCCTAGGAAAGTGACTTCCTGGACGCCAAACTGACACTTGGCTTTGTTGAGCTTCAGTCCATTCCGGCGTATGCTCTGTGGCACTTTAGTCAGTCTCTCATTGTGTTCTTTCAGTGTGGAGCCCCAGATGATGATGTCATCAACATAGACCCGAACTCCTTCCAGACCTTCAATTATGTGTTCCATCGCTCTATGAAAGATTTCAGATGCAGATATTATCCCGAAAGGCATTCTGAGGAAACAATACCTGCCAAATGGTGTGTTGAAGGTACAGTATTTGGTGCTCTCTTCATCCAGTTTTAGTTGCCAAAATCCTTGTGAGGCATCGAGCTTTGTAAAGTATCTGGCACCTGACATTTCACTGGTGATTTCTTCTCGCTTGGGAATCTGGTAGTGTTCACGTTTTATGTTTGCATTTAAGTCCTTTGGATCCATGCATATTCTTAGATCATTGTTCTTTTTCTTTACACATACCATGGAGTTAACCCAGTCTGTTGGCTCTTCGACTTTCCTGATGACTCCTAGTGTGGTCATTCTGTCCAGTTTATTCTTGAGCTGGTCACGCAGGGGTGCTGGAACTCTTCGTGGAGCATGTACCACTGGCTGAGCATCCTGCTTTAGCTGGATCTTGTAAGTGAATGGTAGAACTCCAAATCCTTTGAACACATCCTGGAAATTATTCACTACAGAATCCACCGAGTCATCTGGTCTGCTTATGGCACAGTTTATACGGTAGACTCTTTTGACCAGTTCTAAGTCCTCACAAGCTTTGTCACCCAGTAGTGAATCAAGCCTTTCAGCCACAACAGAAAACATGAGATGATGCACTTTGTCTTTGACTGTCACTTTAAGTCTGCATACACCTAAGCTATCTATTTTCTGTCCATTATAGTCCTTCGGTAGTACTGACTTTTTCTGTATTTTGGGCTTTTCTTTCATATTGTTAATGTCACTCATACTGATTAAGTTTGCTTTTGCCCCAGTGTCTAGTTTCAAGGTAACTAATGCTCCATTTACCTGCAGTGGGATCATCCATTTGTCCTCTTTTACTGCATTAACTTTATGTTCAGCATTGTCCATTTCTGAGGGCTACACATTTTCTGTATCCTTTTTGATATTGTCACATGACACCATTCCTACAAAAATTGTCTCACTTAAATCAGTGTCCTCAATTACATTAACTCGTTGCCCTTTCTTAGTTTGTACTTTTGAAAAGCATTGTTTGGCAAAGTGATTCTTTCCATTACACTTTGTGCACATTTTTCCAAACGCTGGGCATTGTCTTAACTGGTGTTTGTAACCACAGCGTTTACAATTTAAAATTTCATCCTCCGATTGCTTTTCATTTCTGTTCTGCCCATGTTTCTTCCCCTTGTAGGACACAGCACCGACAGCAGCATTATCACTCATTACAATCGCATCATTATTGATTTCACTGAAAGTCTTCGCGTGCTTTTGAGCTAGCTCGCTGGCTTGGCATATTTTCACCGCATTTTCCAAATTTAGTTTGGTTTCTCTCAACAGACGTTCCCTGACTTTTTTATCATGAATACCAAACACAATCTGGTCACGAATCATGGATGCTTTGAGCTCAGAGAAATTACATGTCTGTGCTTTCAGTTTCAGATCAGTTATAAAGCTATCAAAAGTCTCATTTTGTTGCTTTGTCCGAGAACGGAAGATGTATCTTTCATACGTCTCATTCTTTTTGGGAGAGCAATGTGCATCAAGTTTTTTTAGCACATCTTCTAATTTTTCTCTGTTCTCCTCTGGATTAAATACAAATGTATTAAATACCTCTATCGCCTGTGGGCCTGCAACCGTAAGCAGCAATGCTATCTTCCTTGCGTCTGGCTTCGTACCGAATCCGATGACTGCAATGTAGAGTTTGAATTGTTGTTTAAGAGTCTGCCAATTGTAGTCGATGTTTCCTGTGAGTTTCAAACGCTCTGGTGGCTTCAAATTCTCCATGTCGCTTTTCACAATTTTTTAGCAGATATTTACCACCCTGGTACCATCTTATGTTCATTAATAAATAGACATTCTTATTATGAACACAGCTAGCTTTTGCTAGTTACTTTATTGAGCACATGTGGACTAGGTACAGTATCTGTAGAGGCTTCCATCTTGACTGTTGCCTTGTGGGTAGCCTAGTGCCTCATGGGTAATGTAGTCTTAATATACATACAGCTGGGTAGTGTAGTCTTATACATACAGCTATATACAGCTCTACACAGCTCTACGGCTCCACCTAGTGTCCACTATAGAATGACATGTTATTGATCATTACATCTTTGTCTTGTCAAAAAATTCCAATGCTTAATAAAGCTGCTGCTAGGCTGTAGAGACAGAGCGAGCCACAGATACCTGGGCTTCCCTCTGCCTCCATGGTGTCAACAAGGCCAGCATCGTAAACCTAACGGAAATGTTGGTCTTTAGTTCTGCCACTGGGATAAAGGAGCGGGTTTTATTTATGTTAACACATGGTGCCGGTCCCACTTGGTCACTCTCTGTAGATCCAGCTTCCCAGTCTGACTGCAGCAGCAGGAGAGGAGTGCCTGGATGTTGCTCTCCTCAAACAGCATGTAGTAATGGCACAGTATAAACACACCCGAACATCAGCCATCCTATCCTTCCTCTGTGTGTGTGTGGGAGAGAGGGAGACGGTGCTGTTGGAGCTCCAGTTAATTAACTTACCACATCCTGACTTTTTGCACACCTTCTGCCACACTGCAGCAACACCTGTGTGTGGCCCATATCCCAGGCTGGAGGCACCAGTAATGCCAGCTGGTCACTAACTAACGGACGGGTCACATTGTCCGCATGCCCGATACGAGGCTCCCAAAACAAGCGCTCTACTCGGAGCTCCGGCACGGCAAGAGAGCCCCAGGTGGGCAGAGGAAACGCTTCAAGGACACCCTCAAAGCCTCCTTGAAAAGGTGTAACATCCCCACCGACACCTGGGAATCCCTGGCCCAAGACCGCACAAAGTGGAGGAGAAGCATCCGGGAAGGCACCGAACACCTCGAGTCTCTTCACCGGGAGCAAGCGGAAGCCAAGCGCAAGGAGCGCACGTCAGCCAAGCACCTCACCCACCCGCCCCTTCAACCACCGTCTGCCCCACCTGTGACAGAGACTGTAGGTCCTGCATTGGACTCATCAGTCACCTGCAAACTCATTTTTAATGTGGAAGCAAGTCATCCTCAGTTCCGAGGGACTGCCTAAGAAGAAGAAGAAGAACCAACCTAACTCTGCGAATGAGGGGCATTCCACACAGCTCGCCCACAGATTTTCAAGATAAATCTACATTGACAAGTATGGGTTTGTGCCGGATTCTGTGTGCTACCCGCAGCTGAGACCTGGCAGTTAATCTATTTCAATCAGTCGGTGATCTCTGATGTGTTTCACTGTAAATGATGGACTGATTTCAGGAGCTTCCCATCCCCGGCCAGCCGCATTGAGAGCGACAGGAGTGAGCTGCGGAGAGAGACAGTAAACAAGCGGGCTCCCTCTGAGCGGGGAGGCCAGTCCTTCTCCGCAATGCACATTAATTAAAGCGCAATTGTCAGCATTTTTAACCCTTGCCGTGCTTGGCCATGGTGTCCCTGAACCCAGAATCCCAGCTCAAAAAACAACCCTGCCTACCTCAGAAGAAGAATCGGCCCTATAATAATATGTTTAATAATGAGAATTCGTTACATTCCTGGTTTGTAAACACAAACTAGATGCTGATAAAATCCTGCGGTGGATTTTGTTTGCACCGTTACATATAATGAGACGTTAGAAAGTCTGTAAGATGTTCAAATAAAATCTGCAAACACCCTGCCTGCATTGCAGCATTCAATGGGAAGAGCAGATCTGTCGGCACTGACCCTACACCGCAAGCCAGGGAAATCCGATTGTCTGTGTCTCTGTCTGTGTGTGAGTGTTTCTGTCTGTGTCTGTGTGTGTGTGTGTCTGTGTGTGTGCCTGTGTCTCTCTGTTTCTGTGTCTGTGTGTGTGTGTCTCTCTGTGTCTGAGTATATATGTGTCTCTCTGTGTATGAGTATATATGTGTGCCTCTGTGTCTCTATGTCTCTGTGCCTGCATGTGTGTCCCTGTCTGTATGTGTGTCTCTCTGTGTCTGTCTGTGTGTCTCTATGTTTCTGTGTCTGTCTGTGTGTCTGAGTATATATCTGTGTCTGTGAGTGTGGGTGTCTGTGTGTCGGTGTGTGTGAGAGTTTGAGTGTGTGTATGTGTGTGTGTGTGTCTGTGAGTGTGTGGATGTCTGTGTGTGAGTATCAGTGAGTGTGAGTGTGTGTGAGAATGTGGGGGGGTGTCTGTGTGAGTGTATGTGAGTGACTGAGTGTGTGTGTGTGAGAATGTGAGTGTCTGTGTGTGTGTGGATGTCTGTGTGGGTGTGTGTGTGTGAGTGTGTGGGTGTCTGTGTGTGTGGGTGTCTGTGTGGGTGTGTGAGTGAGTGTGTGTGTGAGGGGGTCTGTGTGTGTGTGAATGTGTGTTGTAATTCTCCGAAAGGTTTACACAGCCATTTTAAATGGAGTCCTGCCGCCCCATGGAAAGAGCCTCGGGTGGAACCCAGTGCTGCAGAGGTACTACAGTATTTAATAAAATATGAAGTAATGACTGGCCTAGATAACAGCTCTCGCTGGGCTCCTGCGAAATTCAGAGGCTGGTGCAGGAGAAGTGCTTCTGCTGTTTGCAAACCCGCCTCCCGAGGCTGCGCTGTGATACCTGGGCTATATCATTGGTGACAGCCTATTTCCGGTCCCCCACAGCCTCTGTAAATCACCGAGAAACTGATCTGGGGAAGCATTGAGCTGGAGCGAGCAGCAGTTGTTGCCCTGACTGCTGTATTTCCTTGAGTTTCCCCCCAGCTGTTTTAGACACAGTGCCAGAGAGCGCCGGCTGGACTCAGGGGCTTCCTTACCTCACGTCGCTTTTCAGAATTAATTTAGGAGAGTCCTGAAGAGCAACAGCTAGTTTTAATAAAACAAAAATCCAGTTTGGCCAATAATCCCAGCCTCCCCTGAACCCCCTCGGCGCCCCTGCTGGAATCTATTGGCTGTGGCTCTCTCCTCATTTATTTCAAATTAAAAAAAACTCCGCACTGAAAAGCACCTGATTTATTTATCTTTTTGTTTTCTGAAAACTCTCACCCAGGAAAGCTTCAAAGGCGCTGTGCCAGCATGTGGGCCGGTGCCCGCTGTTCCTCACCTGCCAACCTTTCCTGGGGGACTCCTACTTAATAATAAACATCCCAAACTCAGCGGCCCTTGCCAAGTCCCAGAAGCGGATGCCCAGGGCCACCCCGCAGGTAAGATGAGGGGAATGCCGGAGGGAAGTCTCTCCAAGGGGGAGGGCAGACGTGTGGCTACTGACTGCGGCGTGCCATTGGCAAATGCCTGCGAGCAGATGGCTGGCTGGCTGGCATGTTGTCTCGGCTGGCAGGTGCCTGGCCCAAGGTGTGCGCATACTTCCTTTGTGTCCTCTTCCAGCACTGTTGCCGATAGCTGAGCCTCGCGCCCAGTTTCCAGGTGCCAGGCACCTATTCCCAGTAGTGGACGGGACTGCCCTCACCTTGTTCAGCAACGCCAGCCCTTCCCCCCAACTGACAGTGCCGGTGTGCCCACCACCACCACCAGCGGGAAGAAGCCTGAAATTGCCGACACCGCAATCTAGACCAACAGGTTTCGATTTATCAAAAGCAAACTCCTACGGATGCTGGAAATCTGAAACAAAAACAGAAAATGCTGGAAGTACAGGAAACTCTTTGGTATCCGGCACCGACGGGACCGGGATGTTGCCGGTTGATTAAAAATTCCGGATGACGGCGAGGGTTATCTACCGAGGCTATTTTTAACAAACAAAGAGTCAGACTCCTGTTATTGAGGTGTTCCGACTTCCGACAGCGCCAAGAAGCCGAGTAGTGACAGTTTGGAGAACTACCCCCACTGACTAACTCAGCCACCGCGGGAGACTCTGACTCTGACTCGGACTCGACAACATTGCCAGTTATTGAGGTGTTGTTTTTGGAGTGAGAATTTTGCCGGTTAATAGAGAATTCTGGATATTTAGGTGCCGTTTAAACGAGAGTTTCCTGTACTCAGCAGGTCAGGAGAGAGAAACAGAGTTAACGTTTCAGGTCGATGATCCTTCTTCAGAACTAGAAAAAGTCGGAGATGGAACAGGTTTTTAAGCAAGTGTAGGGGGCAGGGAAAGAGGGGAGGGGAGGAAAGAACAAAAGGGAAAGTCTGTGATAGGCTGGAAGGCAGGAGAGATTAAGAGACAAAAGGGATGATGGTGCAAGGCAAAGAGATGGTAATGGGACAAGTTAAGAAACAGAAGATGACTCGAGATGAAGTGTAAATGGCACTGGCAGAATAATCGACAGCTGCCACGTGAGAGAGAGAAAAAAAAATGAAAAAAATGATAGGGGCCGAGGCTATGGTCTGAAATTGTTGAACTCGATGTTGAGTCCAGAAGACTGTAAAGTGCCTAATCGAAAGATGAGCTGATGTTCCTCGAGCTTACGTTAAGCTTTATTGGAACAGTGAGTATTTCCAGCATTTTCAGGTTACAATTTATTTTCTGTACAGAGGATGCCCTGCAACTACTGAGGCATTTCCAGGAACCCCCCTCTACCCTCATTTCCAAGCGGCATGTCAGGGACCCGAAGGAGAACGGTGCCAACATTGCAGAAAATGTTTTTATTAGTAACCAACAATAGAAGTAACAGCAATAAATCAACAAGAAAGCTGACGACAGATGGGCAAAAGCCTCATAAACCCTCCTAGATTCCAGGGACAACATGTTAAAACCCTGTAATCCAGGCAGGTACTGAGGGAGAGCTGTCCTTCAGCTGAGATGTGAGAGCCGAGGCCCCAGCTGTCTGTTGTAGCGGTTCAGGTGCAGGCTAAGGATCCCACGGTTCACCTGGTTTCCAAGGCAACATTCCTCCCTCAACCAACACCGCCACGTTAATTAAACATTCATCTCATTGATGCTTATGGGATCTTGCTGTGTGTCAAAAATCTGCTGCCTTTTCCTACATAACAACAGTCTTTGTACTTCAAAGTAATTCATCGGATGTGATGTTTTTAAGAGACTTTATAAGGCACTACGTAAATGCAAGCCTTTCTTCTTCCATAAAGAAATCTTACCCAGATTCTTAAACCGATTATCAGTTCCTCATTGTGTTAGTATTTAACTTATTTGAGAACTTGCTTCCTTTCCCTTCTTTGCTTTGTTCGGTCTTATAAAGGGTCCAATCACCTACCTTCCCTTTCCAGGTCTAATGATGCATCCCTACCCAAAACATAGAAACATAGAAGATAGGAGCAGGAGTAGGCCATTCGGCCCCTCGAGCCTGCTCCGCCATTCAATGCGATCATGGCTGATCATCCAATTTCAGCACCCGGTCCCTGCATTTTTTTATATTCGTTCCTGGGATGGCAAGGCCAGCATTTATTGCCATCCCTAATTGCCCCGCCTTCCTGAACTGTGAACTGCTGCAGTCCGTGTGATGTTAGGGAGGGAGTTCCAGGATTTTGACCCAGCGATGATGAAGGATCAGCGATATATTTCCAAGTCAGGATGGTGCGTGACGTGGAGGTGATGGTGTTCCCAAGCGCCTGCTGCCCTTATCCTTCTAGGTGGTAGAGGTTGCGGGTTTGGGAGGTGCTGCCGAAGAAGCCTTGGCGAGTTGCTGCAGTGCATCTTGTAGATGGAACACACTGCAGCCACGGTCTGTCGGTGGTGGAGGGAATGAATGTTTAAGGCGATGGATGGGGTGCCTGAGGGGATACAAGAGTGGAGTGGAAGGATTTGAAGATTAGGATGAGAAGTTTAAATTCAATGTGTTGGGGAACTGAGAACCAATGTAGGTCAACGAGGACGAGGGTGATAGGCGATGGGACAGGGAACACATCAAAGTTCCTTCAACGTACATCACCGATACTGCGATATGCACTTTGACAGCAGAAATGCCAGTGTACAGTATTCCTGCATAAATATTCTGCCTGGAAAATCCAAAGTTATCACCATAACAGCAATATAATGCAGTGAGATGCCTGCAAGGTTAAAAGTCTGGCTGGTTCCAAGAAGGATTCATTTCAGCTGCACAGTAATGAGCTGTATGCATCAGCTTGAACTGTAGGAACGATAATACTGGTGAAGCCGTAAAACCCACAGTCTGCGTGTGATCATTTCAACGGACTGTACCATCCGGCACTGACCGATCAGTCCCGTTGTACTCATTGGGTTTGTGTACGTACCGAGTAAAATCGAGTCGGGACTATTCCAGCATTCTGTGCAGCCTTGTGTTATAATGAAAATGTCAAAAACAAACAATTGATTCTTCAAACAAAAGCCGGAAATGCTGGAAATACAGAATGCGTCAGTGACAGTTTGCCTGTCAGTGTCACTTTAATTGACAATAAACTCACAGAGTGCAGCTTGAAGTTGCCACTTTGCCTCAGTCTAAGGCAGTACTGGATTGGCAGGGTGTTGCCACTCGCTCTGTGAATGGCCAACCTTGCTGTCAATCATCAAAAAAATTCTGCTGCTTTAAAGACATATCCCAATTTTCTGATTGGCCAAGCATTTTTTTTTTCTCTGCAATGCAGCTTTCTAGTAAGGATTCAGGAAATAAACATCAGAACATCTGTCACCAAAATTCTCTGCATTCCCAGCAACATTCAATAAATAAGTGTCTACTGTCTTTGTGGTCCAATGGTTTTAGTTTTAAAGTTCAGTACACGCACCCCTCCCTAGCCCCCTGCCTTCCTCTATTCCTTGGCTCCCTCCCTTTGAGCCCTATTCTGTTCCCTGGACACTTTCCACCCCTCTTTTTTTTCATTTGTTCACGGGATGTGGGCGTTGCTGGCAAGGCTTGCATTTATTGCCCATCCCTAGTTGCCCTTGAAAAGGTGGTGGTGAGCTGCCTTCTTGAACCGCTGCAGCCCGTGTGGTGAGGGTACTCCCACAGTGCTGTTAGGAAGGGAGTTCCAGGATTTTGACCCAGCGACAATGAAGGAATATCGATATACTTCTAAGTCAGGAATGTGTGTGACTTGGAGGGGAACTTGGAGGTGGTGGTGTTCCCATGCACCTGCTGCCCTTGTCCTTCTAGTTGGTAGAGGTCGCAGGTTTGGGAGGTGCTGCCGAAGAAGCATTGGTGGATTGCTGCTATGCATCTTGTAGCTGGTACACACTGCAGCCACGGTGCGCCGGTGGTGGAGGGAGTGAATGTTTAAGGTGGTGGATGGGGTGCCAATCAAGCGGGCTGCTTTGTCCTGGATGGTGTCAAGCTTCTTGAGTGTTGTTGGAGCTGCACTCATCCAGGCAAGTGGAGAGTATTCCATCACACTCCCGACTTGTGCCTTGTAGATGGTGGAAAGGCTTTGGGGAGTCAGGAGGTGAGACACTCGCCGCAGAATACCTAGCATCTGACCTGCTGTTGTTGCCACTGTATTTATGTGGCTGGTCCAGTTAAGTTTCTGGTCAATGTTGATCCCCGGGTTGTAGATGGTGGGGGATTCGGCAATGGTAATGCCGTTGAATGTCAAGGGTTGGTGGTTAGACTCTCACTTGTTGGAGATAGTCATTGCCTGGCACTTGTGTGGCGCGAATGTTACCTGCCACTTGTCAGCCCAAGCCTGAATGTTGTCCAAGTCTTGCTGCATGTGGGCATGGACTGTTTCATTATCTGAGGAGTTGAGAATGGCACTGAACACTGTGCAGTCATCAGCGAACATCCCCATTTCTGACCTTATGATGGAGGGAAGGTCATTGATGAAGCAGCTGAAGAGGGTTGGGCCTAGGACACTGCCCTGAGGAACACCTGCAGTGATGCCCTGGGCTGTGATGATTGACCTCCAACCACCACAACCATCTTCCAGATTATTGACGAGTAAGTGCTGCTTGATAGCACTGTCGACGATACTTTCCATCACTTTGCTGATGATTGAGAGTAGACTGATGGGGCGGTAATTGGCTGGATTGGATTTGTCCTGCTTTTTGTGGACAGGACATACCTGGGCAGTTTTCCACATTGTTGGATAAATGCCAGTGTTACAGCTGTACTGGAACAGCTTGGCTAGAGGCACGGCTAGTTCTGGAGCGCAAGTCTTCAGCACGACAGCCAGAATGTTGTCGGGGCCCATAGCCTTTGCTGTATCCAGTGCACTCAGCCGATTCTTGGTATCACGTGGAGTGAATCAAATTGGCTGAAGATTGGCTTCTGTGGTGGTGGGGACCTCAGGAAAAGGTTCATCCACTTGGCACTTCTGGCTGAAGATGGTTGCAAATGCTTCAGCCTTGTCTTTTGCACTCACATGCTGGGCTCCACCATCATTGAGGATGGGGATATTCATGGAGCCTCCTCCTCCCGTTAGTTGTTTAATGGTCCACCTCCATTCACGACTGGATGTGGCAGGACTGCAGAGCTTTGATCTGATCCATTGATTGTGGGATTGCTTAGCCCTTGTCTATAGCATGCTGCTTCCGCTTTTTAGCATTCATGTAGTCCTGTGTTGCAGCTTCCCCAGGTTGGCACCACATTTTTAGGTACGTCTGGTGCTGCTCCTGGCATGCTCTTCTACACTCCTTATTGAACCAGGGTTGGTCCCTTGGTTTGATGGTAATGGTAGAGTGAGGGATATGCCAAGCCATGAGGTTACAGATTGTGGTGGAATATAATTCTGCTGCTGCTGATGGCCCATAGCGCCTCATGGATGCCCAGTTTTGAGCTGCTAGATCTGTTCTGAATCTATCCCATTTAGCACGGTGGCAGTGCCACACAACACAATGGAGGGTGTCCTCAGTGTGAAGACGGGACTTCGTCTCCACAATGACTGTGCGGTGGTCACTGCTACCAATCCTATGTCCTTCAGGACTCGGCCAGCTCGGTCAGTAGTGGTGCTACCGAGCCACTCTTGGTGATGAACATTGAAGTCCCCCACCCAGAGTACATTCTGTGCCCTTTCTACTCTCAGTGCTTCTTCCAAGTGGTGTTCAACATGGAGGAGTACTGATTCATCAGCTGAGGGAGGGCGGTAGGTGGTAATTAGCAGGAGGTTTCATTGCCCATTCTTGACCTGAAGCCATGAGACCTCATGGGGTCTGGAGTCAATGTTGGGGACTCCCATGGCCTCTCCTTCCCGAATGTATACCACTGTGCCACCACCCCTGGTGGGTCTGTCCTGCCGGTGGGACAGGACATACCCAGGGATGGTGATAGAGGAGTTCAGGACATTGGCTGAAAGGTATGATTCTGTGAGTATGACGATGTCGGGCTGTTGCTTGACTAGTCTGTGGGACAGCGCTCCCAATTTTTGCACAAGCCCCCAGATGTTGGTGAGGAGGACTTTGCCGGGTCGACTGGGCTGGGTGCCGAGGTCGATGCCGGGTGGTCTGTCCGGTTTTATTCTTATTGTTTATCGTAGCAGTGTTTTACAACTGAGTGTTTTGCTAGGCCATTTCGGAGGGTAGTTAAGAGTCAACCACATTGCTGTGGGTCTGGAGTCACATATCGGCCAGACCGGGTAAGGACGGCAGACTTCCTTCTCTAAAGGACATCAGTGAACCAGATGGGTTTTTACGACAATCCGATAGTTTCATGGTCACCATTACCGATACTAGCTTTTTATTCCAGCTTTATCTAATTAACTGAATTTAAATTCCCCAGCTGCCGTAGTGAGATTTGAATTCTCTGGATCTTTAGTCCAGGCCTCTGGATCACTAGCCCAGTAACATAACCACTATGCTACTGTTCCCTCTGTGCCCTATTCCATGATGCCCTTCCCCTACAGTGCCCTGCTCGCCAACATCTTGCTGTGCCCCACTCTCTGTCAGCCAATAGTTCAGTTGGTAGCACACTTGCCTCTGAGTCAGAAGGGTTGTGGGTTCAAGTCCCCACTCCAAGGACTTGAGCACAAAAATCTAGGCTGCCACTTCAGTGCAGTACTGAGGGAGCGCTGCACTGTCAGAGTTGCTGTCTTTTGGATGAGATGTTAAACCGAGGCCCCATCTACCGTCTCAGGTGGATGTAAAAGATCCAATGGCACTATTTCAATGAAGAGCAGGGGAGTTATCCCTGATGTCCTGCCGAATATTTATCCTTCAATCAACATCACTGAAACAGATTACCTGGCCATTATCACATTGCTGTTTGTGGGAGCTTGCTGTGCGCAAATTGGCTGCCACATTTCCTACAGTGCAACAGTGACTACACCTCAAAACAGTACTTCATTGGCTGTAAAGCACTTTGGGACGTCCAGTGATCATGAAAGGCGCTATATAAATGCAAAACTTTGTTTCTTTTTACTGGATCAGAATGGTGCCATGCTAAACAACACCTCTGCATTTTAGACCCAGACTAGCAGTCAGCAACACCATGGTGGAATAACTTATAGAAACAATACTTGTTCCTTTGTCAAAGGCTACTCCAAAAATAATAAATGGTTAATATGTTCATGTCACGTTCTTCATATTATTGCACCGATTAATTTCATTCCCCAATTCCACTAATTTTCAGTTGCTCTGTACAACATTGCTTATTAAATAATATTGAAAATGTTCTGTCGACAGTTAGGTTCTGTTTGTATTCCCACAAGGAAAGTTCATGTTGAGGGACTATTGAAGGGTCAGTAACCAGAGGACACAGATTTAAGGTAATTGGCAAAAGAACCAGAGGCGAGATGAGGAGAGTTTTTTTACACAGCGAGTTGTTGTGATCTGGGATGCGCTGCCTGACAAGATGGTGGAAGTAGGTTCAATAGTCACTCTCCACAGGGAATGGGATAAATACTTGAAGGGGAAACTTTTGCAAGGCTATGGGGAAGGGACAGGGGAGTGGGACTAATTGGATAGCTCTTTCACAGGCACGATGGGCCGAATGGCCTCCTCTGTGCTGTATCATTCTATGATTCTATTGAGCCTGGCTTGACTCTCCTCCCTAAAAAAGATGGGAATATCAGTGGGAGAGTAAACCTGGGTCTCCCTGCAGCATGGGAGGAGGCCTGAAAGCAGGCCCCTCCCTGCCTGCTCACTCTGCCAGAGAAGGGTGTGTACTTTTGGGGAAAAACAGAAAGACTTGCATTTCTATAGCGCCTTTCATGACCATTGGACGTCCCAAAGTGCTTTACAGCCAATGAAGTAGTGTTTTAAGGTGTAGTCACTGTTGTAATGTAGGAAACGCGGCAGCCAATTTGCGCACAGCAAGCTCCCACAAACAGCAATGAGATAATGACCAGATAATCTGTTTCAAGGATGTTGGTTGAGGGATAAATATTGGCCAAGACACCGGGGATAACTTCCCCTGCCTATCTTTGAAATAATACCATGTGATCCACCTGAGAGAGCAGACGGGGCCTCGGTTTAACGTCGCATCTGAAAGATGGCACCTCCGACAGTGCAGCACTCCCTCGGTGCTGCGCCGGAGCGTCAGCCTTGGAGTGGGACTTGAACCCACAACCTTCTGACTCAGTGGCGAGGCTGCTACCCACTGAGCCACAACTGGCACTAAAAGGAAAGAGAGAAAACGAGAAACAAATTGAAATGGGCAGCCCGGAAGAGAGAAAAGAAATAGAAGTGCATGGTGCGGTTGGTGGGGGGAGTTATCCTTTCCTTTCCCTGTGAGATGTAGGATTGTATCCAGCCCTGACTGCAGGATTCAGTGTTGAATGGCTGTGGTCAGTTGTACCCCATTGCCTAACCATTGTTTTTCCACAGCCTGTGACTCTGCAGTGAATTATCAGTCTCAATCTCTCACCCGCAGAGGCTGTATGAATGGGCGTGAGAATTGGAAATCACACTGGTGCCACAGGGGCTGTTTTATTGAGGCGGGGATGTGGGTGTTTTATTGAGGCGGGGATGTGGTTGTTTTATTGAGGCGGGGATTATGGAGCATTGCTGTGACTGAGCACAGGGAGGTTTAACCCTTCATCTGGCCCCGTGCGCAGTACCCGATCTGGAAATGCCTGATCCTGACAGCGGAGAGGAAATAAATGGAAGAATTTGATTTTGTATGTTCTGTATATGTAAATACAAACGCGAGACTCTTTGGAGATGGTGCAAAAAGCAGAACTGCTGTGTGGGTGTTTAGTGAGTCTACCATCAGTGTGTGGGTGGAGGAGAGGGAAGGTAGAAGCTGTCTTAAAATGAAGGCAGATTTATATTGTACAAATCCATGAAGTGATTGTTACCATTCCTCTTCTCCCAGTAGCAGAGGCAGCTTTTTATTGTCACCAGTCGCACTGCATTTCCAGGCCTTCTTGTAAATTAAAAATGCATGAAATGCGCTGAAATAAATAAAAAGCAATCAAAGCTGACTTGACAGTAATTCTTTTCTTCGTACAGTAAAAGTTACCTAGTTATAGCTAATACGATAGCAAAATACTGCAGATGCTGGAAATCTGAAATAACATCAGAAAAGGCTGGAAAAACTCAGCAGGCCAGGCAACATCCGTGGAGAGAGAAACAGTCAACGTTTCAGGTCGATGACCTTTCGCCAGAACTGGAAAAAAAACAGGAAAAGGAAACTGAAAGCAATGAAGATGAACAAGGTTGAAGAGACAAACGGAAATCCTGTCGAAGAGAAGAGCAGAACTTCTTCAAGGTGGGCATTCCTGGAAGAGAGGTGGCAGTGAACCAAACACTAATATGCGCTGAAATAAATAAAAAGCAATCAAAGCTGACTTGACAGTAATTCATTTCTTCGTACAGTAAAAGCTACCTAGTTATAGCTAATATGATAGCAAAATACTGCGGATGCTGGAAATCCGAAATAACAACAGAAAACGCTGGAAAAACTCAGTTACAGGTATAAGCTAAACTCGCCATCCTGCCATAACTCCATAACGGGTAAACAGTGTTGAAGGCTGAGGTTGTATAGCATCAGAATGTAATATGACCACTCAATATACCCCCATGTACATCTCCCCAGTGCATGGACTATTCACTATCTCCAGTGGAGAGCAAATGTCCCTTGACCCAGGGCTTCGTTGAGTTTGGATGTCAGGAGAGGGGGTTTGGGGAATCTCACCCTCTGATGTCTCTCCCCTTTCCGTGGGAAGTTCCTACTCTCCTTTGAGAAGTTCCCATGCTGACATTGTCAAGGATGGAGATGGGACGGCAGCATAAATGTCAGCCAGGGTTCCTGCTCCTGTTCGCTATCTAGTGACCCTTGCTGGACAGCGCACAGATGTCACCATTGAATGAGGATAGAGGGATGCCCTGCTGACATGGCATGGAGCTTCTACCCGGGTCACAATCGGCAAAATGCGCTGGACACGGCGCCGGTTTTGCCCAGGTGAAGTTACGCTGAAGTTGCCGCGCAAACTCATTAGCATAAGCCTGAGTGTAAAATCTCCCGTGATTCCACGCAATCAAGCATCATAATCAATTGGTGACTGGAACAAGGCATCCACGAGCATCATAAAGAGGAGTTGGGATTGCCAGGAAATGAAACCATTCTTCAATTGACTGATTTAATGCTCTCGGTCTTAATTTTTTAATTGGCTTGTATTGACTGCTTTGACCTGCCCTTGGTACACGAGACCCATGACCAGCAGCCAATGGAAGCCACAGGGGTGTGTCCTGCTCGGCCGATATTGTAGACTCATTTCAACTGAATTTGAAGCCATCGCAGCGACAGCAGGAGAAGCAGACCTGGGTCTGTGGCTTGACGCGACTGTCGGTCACTGCAGGTACAGGCGATTGACGTGGGATTAATGTGACCACGGGCGCCTGTGCGCACCCCCCAAACAGACGCAATCGGCGGAAACTCGCTATTCCGACCTGGTGCGTGGCTAGTCTTGTGGGCGTGGACTGCTTTGGCCGTATGGATGTTTGAACCAGTGTAGATGATGGCGGATACGCCAGGGTAAAGTGCTTATGGGCACTGATGTAAGAAAACTACTAGGCACTAGGTCTAAGCGTTAAACAAAGCTTTAATCAACTGTTTTACAACATGGAGGTCTAGTTGTGTCCTTCACTAGTTCCTGTTAAGAATGTCCTGCGCAAGCTGGGCCCGTGCCCGAGTATTTATACTCTCCCTGGACAGCGCCACCCACAGACCGCTCAGTATTATTTCATGTCTTTCTTTCATGAATGACAAGATTCATGTCAGGCACGACTAGCGGTAGATGCTAGCTCAATTAATAATTTTAAATCTGAGATCGATAGATTTTTGCTAGCCAAGGGGTTATAAAGGGCTATGGAGCCAAGGCAGGTGGATGGAGTTAACATACAGGTCAGCCATGATCTCATTGAATGGCACAACAGGCCTATGTTCCTAACTTACTTACGCTTAAAATTCCACAATCGCTAGCGCTATTCCACTCGATTCCACCCAGAATACGCTGATAGCTGGGCGGAAACTTCATGCTCCATTGTCCAGGCTCAGACAGGAAGAGTGGGCCCTTGGCTGAGGGACTGGCCGCTTCCCCAGCACCTGTGTAACCAAAACCTCAGCAATAATCAGAACCTAAAGCAGAGGAGGGGAGAATAGAGCTTTGCCGGCTTCATTCTCCCCAAGCTCAATGCCACCAAAGATAACCAAAAGCTGCACAAAGTTTTGTTTTCAATCCATTGCTTATTTGGGACGAGAACGGAAATAGCCAATTCACCTCAAACCAGAGTGACCTATTCTGACACTCGGGTAGAAGCACAGTTGTAATGGGGTGGGGCTGGGAATATAGATCAGTAACACCAGCTGGGGGAGAAAATCCATGTTATTTTCCTTGTGGATGGTCACCACTTTAAGACACTTCAGTGATCAAAATGGCAGGAACTTGTTCAATGCTTGTTCTACCCTCAGTTGTGCATTAAAACTCAGAAAAGTGTAAGTGATTTAAAAAAAAGACACATTTCTGTGTGTTTTTACCGTACGATGATCCGAGTTGGATGGTAAAGCCAGTTTTTGATCTTCACCTGGTTAAAAGACGTGACACATTTCAGCAGGTAGGTATCGCATCAACAGACATTTATTCTGACAGTAGGGATCTCCATCTGGTAGAGTCAAAGAGCCGCTGTGCTTCCCACTCCTTTTCTATTTTTGTGTTAACTTCCCATGCTCTTTCCGCAGTACCTGTGCCAGGTAAAGTTCCCTGAACAAGCTGTGGGCAATGCTTATTAAAAACTCTAGCCTGTGGGTACTGTACACTATTACATGGTTACACTGTGTCAGCTGTGGCTCAGCTGGCAACACTCTCGCCTCTGAGTCAGAAGGTTGTGGGTTGTCAGGGATATGGGGAGAAAGCAGGGACAGGGTACTGAATTTGGATGATCAGCCATGATCTCATTAAATGGCGGAACAGGCTCGAGGGGCCGAATGGCCTACTCCTGCTCCTATCTTCGATGTTTCTATGTCAGGGACTTAAGCACAAAAAAAAATCTAGGCTGACACCCCAGTGCAGTACTGAGGGAGTGCTGCACTGTCGGAGGTGCCGTCTTTTGGATGAGACGTTAAACCGAGGCCCCGTCTGCTCTCTCAGGTGGACTTAAAAGATCCCATGGTACTATTTTGAAGAAGAGCAGGGGAGTTATCCCCGGTGTCCTGGGCCAATATTTATCCCTCAATCAACATCACTAAAACAGATTATCTGGTCATTATCACATTGCTGTTTGTGGGAGCTTGCTGTGCTCAAATTGGCTGCCGCGTTTCCTACATTGCAACAGTGACTCCACTTCAAAAGTACTTCATTGGCTGTGAAGTGCTTTGGGACGCCTGGTGGTTGTGAAAGGCGCTATATAAATGCAAGTCTTTCTTTTATGAGTTCAGAGACTCTGTTTGCTGTAGTTCATGGGCTGCATACAGCCCAGAATGGTTAAAACCACGAGGCCTGACCCGCCTCTAACTCATTAGCTGACAGAGTGGTGTCAATATTCACTCCATTTTCTGTTTTTGTTTTAGATTTCCAGCTTCTTTTTTTGCCAAAATAAAATGAGTTTGGGCGGTCTCGACCTAATGTCTAATGGGTGTGGTGGGTCTGCAGTGCAAACTGCTCACAATGCAGCACAAATTGCCAATCCCACTAAACGATTGTAAAATTGCTGGTGTTGGAACTAGCAATATCCCACTGATGCTGCAGGAGGTGTCCTGATTTTGCCATTAAGGCAGATTGTTTGGGGGGAAGAGTAGCTTTGCTGTGCATCTCGCCATGGTGTGACTGACTGGGTAGAGCTTGATGCTAACATGGAATCTGAGACTGTGTTCCATTCCCCAGCACTGGTTTCCTTCACAACAATTCAACAGGGGAAAAAAGTAACCATTGTGGCATTTCATTTTTAAAATGTATCTGCTCACATTCTGTATTTTTGCCTCATTCGGTAACATTGGACATCATTCAGCCTCAATCCTGGCAATGATAAAGGACGATACAGGGCACATTAAATAATCTCGGAACCATGTGTAAAATTGTCATGCGGGGAACACTGATTTTTGTGTGTGCTTTTACAATAATTGTCAGATGTTAGAACTGAGAACTCACTCTGCCATACGTCTAAATAATGCATACAGGCTAATGTTTACATGGTCTAGCAGAACCATAAGTCAGTTCCAGAGCCCCAATACGTACTTCACATAAAATGTGCATAAATAATGTCCAAGTTAAAGACCATTTTTTAAGGAACCCTTCAGTGTAACTAGATTTGCAATTAAACCAAAGCAGTGAGCATTTTATACTGGTTTAATCTTTTCATTTGCAACCCTCTGTTTACAAGGATTTAATGGGGCACTGAAATAACAACAGAAAATGCTGGAAACACTCAGCCGGCCAGGCAGCGTCCGTGGAGAGAGAGAAACAGAGTTAACGTTTCGGGTCTGTGACCCTTCGTCAGAACTGGGAAAAGTTAGAGATGTAACAGGTTTTAAGCAAGTGTAGAGGCAGGGAAAGGGGGGAGGGGAGGAAAGAACAAAAGGGACAGTCTGTGATAGGGTGGAAGGCCGGCGAGGTTAAATGTTACAAATGGGGATGGCAGAATCATCAACAGCTGCCGCCTGAAAAAATAGGGGCCGAGGTTATGATCTGAAATTGTTGAACTCAATGTTGAGTCCAGAAGGCTGTAAAGTGCCTAATAGAAAGCTGAGGTGCTGTTCCTCGAGCTTACGTTGAGCTTCATCAGAACAGTGTAAGACGCCTAGGACAGAGAGGTCAGAGTGGGAGTGGAGCGGAGAATTAAAGTGACAGGTGACCGGAAGCTCGGGGTCACCCTTACGGACTGAACAGAGGTGTTCCGCAAAGCGGTCGCCCAATCTGCGTTTGGTCTCCCCAATGTAGAGGAGACCACATCGTGAGCAGCGAATACAGTATACTAGATTGCAAGAAGTACAAGTAAATCGCTGTTTCACCTGGAAGGAGTGTTTGGGGCCCTGGACTGTGGGAAGGGGGGAGGTATAAGGGCAGGTGTTGCATCTCCTGCGTTTGCACGTGAAGATGCCAGGTGAAGGGGAAGGGCTGTTGGGGGTGATTGAGGAGTGGACCAGGGTGTCGCGGAGGGAGCAGTCCCTTCGGAATGCTGAAAGGGGAGGGGAGGGAAGATGCGTTTTGTGGTGGGATCACGCTGGAGGTGGCGGAAATGGCGGAGGATGATCCGTTGAATGTGGAGGCTGCTGGGGTGAAAGGTGAGGACAAGGGGAAACTCTATCGTGGTTCCGGGAGGGAGGGGAAGGGAGCGAGAGATTTTAATGGGGTACTGCCTTCCTGACAATGTCTGTAATTTGTGAAAGGTTTATGGAGAGACGGGAAGCGCTGTGAGTTCATTTCATTATGATAACGTTGCCCAGTGACCTGATGGACTTTACATTATTTAGTCAATTGTTCGTCAAGTCTTTTTCCATTGGTTGCTGCACTGCTGCAGGATTCTAGGAGCCTGATCTCGGATTTCAGAGGACTTTTCAGCAAAAGTGGTGCTTAGCAACACCAGACTAACTAGATAACTCAGGGGGAACAATGGGGTCATTCTCAATGCCAAAACCAGATTTGGATAACGTATTGCAGTGCACAATGATACAGGAAGCATGATGTGTTGTATATACAATAAACGGCTGCAATCAGCATTGGTTTATAGAAAGGAATCAGATTTAAATGTAATTATTGGTCATTGCCTAAATGTAGTCAGCCAACGTGAAGCTATCGTCAACAAGGCCACTCAAGTATAGGAAATGTCCAGAGGGCATACGGTTATAATTAAAACAGGTTACACTAATCTATGCCGCTGCTTGTTAGGGCTATATTTGGAATAATGCAGAAATTTCTAACCACCATAGGACATTGATCCATTGAAGCTGGCGAGAATGATAAGGATTATTCTAGGATTCTGGACTCTAAATTACGAAGAGTCACAGAATTGAATTTGTCTGCATTGGAGACAAGAAGATAAAGAGGGGACATGAACCATGGGCTAGATTTTCGTGGAGCCGTCAGGTGGGGTTTCAGGTGTGTGGGGGGGGAAAATCCCGAATTTGGGGGTCCCGACACCATCCCGGCCAAAACCCCGCTCCACGTAAGTTTCAGGGGCGGCGGGTACCCACCCCGCACTGGGACCCGTCGAAACCAGGCGGGAAGGGATTAGTGCCAATTAACTGCCTGTTAACAGGTAGTTAACGGGCAGTTTTTAGCCTAATCCCTATTTTGAGGGGTTTCGTGTGGGTTCCCCGACGGCTCCAAACCACGCCAGGTTAGAGCAGGCGGGTTGAGGGACTTGGAGGGGTCGCGATGTCGGTGCTCAGGTGAGTGATTGGTGCATGAGTGTAAAGGTAAGTGTGTTTGGTGTGTCTAAAGTGTGTAAAGAACTTTTACTTACCTGTACTTACCTTAACAGCCTTTCTTCCTGTAGCCGTCGGGAGCCCATCACTCAGCCGGAACTGAAAGCTGAACGGCTGCGATCTGTGAAAAGTGACAGCCTTCAGCTTTGAGTGCTGGTGTGAGTTCTAACTGAGTCTGTGCGGAAGGACTCATGTTAGAACTCGGACTGTCAGTGTTTCACAGCTTCAAACAGCTGTGAAACACTGATATTTCATCTGTCAAAAACTCTTGCCAGATGAAATTTCAGTCTGTGACGTCACCTGTTGCCGGGTGGCCCTTAATTGGCCTGCTGAGTCCGCTGGGTGGGCTCAACAAGGTCAATCAAGGGAAAATCGCGCGGATTGGCCGGACGTCGAAGTAGGCGGGTCAAAAACCCGAAAGGGGAAGTCCCGCCTTCCCGACAGGTTCGGGAAAATCTACCCCATGTCTCTAAATGCTTCGAGGGTGGATAATGGAGATATAACCAGGGTATTTGGCTTAAATTGCAATTATAGAATGAGTGAACAGGAGTGCAAGTTTATCAAGTCTCAATCAAGATGAGCAATTAGAATAAAGTCACCCAATTAAAGAAAGACTTGCATTTATTTAGCGCCTTTCACAATCTCAAGATGTCCCAATGCACTTTACAGCCAGTGAGTTACTTTTTGAGGTGTAATCACTGTTATAGTGTAGGAAACGTGGCAGTCAATATGCCCACAGCAAGGCCCTAGAAACAATAATCATCTGTTTTAGATGTTGGTTAAGGGATAAATCTTGGCCAGGACACCGGGAGAAAATTACAGTTGTATTTCTGCTGGGACCATGGAAATGTCATCTGTAGAATATAATTGTTCATGGTTGAATAATGTTAGATTGATATCTTTAGAGTGTTTGGTCAATTCCTTTTAGGGGCAGGTTTAAGTTTCATAGAGGGTGAATCTTTGCAGCTTGGAAACACTTTTGGAACTTGTTTCTGGAGGATTTATCTCACAAATACCTGCACTTCCTTTTGATTGAGTCACACACCACCAACCCAGAAGATTTTCGGGGTTCCTCCCCCACCTCCACTACCCACAGTTAGGGCAACTCAGGAGTATGGCTTTCCCTATATATGCCATTGTATGCATTATCATGGAGGAGCAGCACATGATGGATTAAGGAGACTCAGGCACCATTGAAGGAGGATGCAGCCCACCAGATACAACCCCCTATAGAATATACATGCAACACAGGTTCTCGCTGAGGAACTCGGCATAAGAGTGTGCTTCACCAAAGAGACAATAGGACATCTCTGTGACCTGCTGCAGGAAGACCTGGACCCACACTCAAGTGCCTTTATCTTCCGCCATTCACAGACAGAAGGGAAGGCTCACCAGACCACCCCTGTCTAGTGCCCAGGACTAGAGACTTCCCAAGACACAGGGTGTGAGGTGTTTACTGATTACTGAGACAAGGTAACAAATTGCCCATCGTTTAGACATGAGGGAAGCAATATCAAAGCTTAGCTTATTAGCATTTTAGCCACCCTTTACCTTTTTTTAAAATTCGTTCCTGGGATGTGGGCATCGCTGGCAAGGCCAGCATTTATTGCCCATCCCTAATTGCCCTTGAGAAGGTGGCGGTGAGCCACCTTCTTGAACCGCTGCAATCCATGTGGTGAAGGTACTCCCACAGTGCTGTTAGGCAGGGAGTTCCAGGATTTTGACCCAGTGATGATGAAGGAACGTCGATATATTTCCAAGTTAGGATGGTGTGTAACTTGGAGGGGAACTTGGAGGTGGTGGTGTTCCCATGCGCCTGCTGCCCTTGTCCTTCTAGGTGGAAAAGGTTGCAGGTTTGGGAGGTGCTGCCGAAGAAGCCTTGGTGAGTTGCTGCAGTGCATCTTGTAGATGGTACACACTGCAGCCACGGTGTGCCGGTGGTGGAGGGAGTGAATGTTTAATGTGGTGGATGGGGTGCCAATCAAACGGGCTGCTTTATCCTGGATGGTGTCGAGCTTCTTGAGTGTTGTTGGAGCTGCACTCGTCCAGGCAAGTGGAGAGTATTCCATCACACTCCTTACTTGTGCCTTGTAGATAGTGGAAAGGCTTTGCGGAGTCAGGAGGTGAGACATTCGCCGCAGAATACTGTAAGAACTTTTTAAAAAAATCATGTGTGAATACACCTTGCTTTAAAAGCCAAGAATTAACTGCAACTCTTCACCCTGATCTTTTCTGCCAGAAAATGGCTAACAAGAAAACCCCTAAGAGGGGACAATGCTGCTGCATCAACCATGGAGAAATCAAATATGTATCAGGTGGTTGAGAGAGGTGCCACACAGAAGCTAAGTGCCTTTCCAGATGGATGGAGGGAGCATTGGTGGTTGCACGAGCCCTAGGTCGCTTCTGTGCTTCTCCAAGTGGCTAGTTGCTCAGCGACCTAGTTACCCACCTGCCCTTCAACCAGAGAATGAAGCACGTGACATGGAGAAAAAAATAATCAACCAATACCGTGCTAATGGAGCCCATCTCCTCTGCGCCTTGGTGTCCCCTCGGCACCGTTGGGAAAATTGCACCAAAGCAGTTGAGTGACATAGGCTCTAAATGGAAACATAGGATGGAAAATAAATATTTTTAGGCACTGTAAGAGAGGGCTGTGTACTGCGTGCTGTGTTGAGTTTCTGATGCTGCACCGAACAGGAATGGATACCAACGGCAGCAGGCAACGTGCTGCTCCTCCACTTATTTCCCTCTTACCCACTCACCGTGTAATGTTACTGGAGCAGAGGAGTGGGGACAGATGTGTTGCCAGAAACTAAATGGGACCCTGTGTATTTTTGTTGGCAGAACTATAATGCGATTTTTTTTTTTCGCCAGCTATTTCTCTCATAGTCTGCACCAAAGACCAGCGCTGTAAGCGAGCCCATGGTCCTTACAAACTGAGTGTGATTCTGTGCACACAGTATCTGGTCTTGTAGCATTACCTTCGGATAATCAGCCTGCTGAATTGTCATAAGCTCCCTCGTGTCCTCCTGGTCTCCGGAGAGCAAAAGAATGAAAACTATCAGATCATTTGACTTAGGCTGTAAGCTGCAAATCAGGTTTATTAAAGGTAAAGGTTAAACAGTACCTTGAGGTCAATACAACAGATTTCACATGCTCACAGAATTTCAAACTCATTCCTCCTCAAATTCAAAAATAGCAAAAGATAACGGCACTTCACTACCTCTGCTAATAATCCTGAACCTGGATTATAAACCTTATACATGTTGCTCATGATAGTTTTCATCTTTGACCTTCCCATTCACCAAGACTTGAAAAACCCACCACAAAAGCGTTTAAAATCGCACCGACCATTCTGGGAAACAGCTGCCAATACTCATGCAGCAGGTGTCGACCCACTATCCCGATGGACAGAATCGTGGGACGCATGCAACATAAAGAACCAACACCTCATCACTGACCCAACAGCAGAGGTCACCAGCTTCGACCTCCCTCGAGGACAGTGGGCGGCGCTCACATCAATCCGCACAGGGCGTGGACGATGCGGCCCCCTGCTCGACAACTGGAAGATGAGGGGTGACCCAAGGTGTGACCGTGTCCGTGAGTCCCAGACCGTGGAACACATCACATCAACCTGCCCACTGAGATCTGTTGCGGGAGGCACCTCATTTCTCCACTCGGCATCTCAGGAGCCCATCGAATGGAGAGCCAGATTAGACAACCCATTGTAAGACTTTCCCATCATACAAAAGTAGAAGCACCTTATTCATGAGGTTCCATCTCCTCACCACTCAGTCTCTCGGCACCACCTCCAAACAGGCTGCAGCACAATGGTGCAAGAAGGCCTGACAAGCAGGGAACACGTTGCCTAGGATAGACTTCATGTAACCTTTTGAAGTTGGAAATGGAATGATAGGAAAACAAAAGGGGGGAGAAATCCGACTTACGCCCAAAGTGGGTACAACATCGGGAGCCAAATTCGGCTTTGGGCCACATTTAACCGCGCCGGGTAAGCTACAGGCTCGCTGGTTGTGGAGGGCAGGAAATTGGCCAGCAGCAAGCCAGAGTTTAAAGGGCCGCTGGTTAGGCTGCCCTACTCCTGGTACAACTAGGCGGCGTGTGCACGATTTGCATATTTAAGCAGCCTCTCGCCTGGTTCAGGCAGCTGGGCTGCTCTGTCATTTACAGGCCTGCCTGGGAATGGCATCAGGGGGGCCTTGGGCATCGGGTGGGTCTTGGGCATCAGGTGGGCCTTGGGCATCACCCTCGTCCCCCGCCCAATATACAACTGCTGACCGCCCGGTTTTTCAGGCATGAAATCGGTTGAATTTCTCCCCCAAGATGTCTTTCATGGTTGAAACGAGTTTATCAAATGAATGTGATGGTCTCTTGTACCCTACCTGGAGGGGAGACCCCAGCCATTTGCACGTGTCATCCAACACTACAGCTTAATTTGATTGACTTTAGGACAAAACAATCAGTCTATGTTAATTGGTTTCTGCTTGTTTGGCAATCAAACCATACTTGCGCAGGATTAATGCCTTTTAATTGGCATGTTGCACACCCGACTGTGATGTGTATCCTCTCCAGCATGTGAAAAAACAAGTTGGTAATATCCAAGCTTACAATGACCAGCCATACCTCGAAAATAGATCATAAAAATATATAGATTTTCACATGGTTTGGATTGTGTTGGAGATCCTCACTTATTGGACTGTCAAAAACAGATTTCTTAAGAACATGAAAAGTCATCATTATCGGAAAGGTAGCCACATAAATGGTAAAAAAAATTCCCAGCGAGCTGTAATAATCTGGAATGCGCTGCCTGAAAGGGCGGTGGGAGCAGATTCAATAATAACTTTCAATAGGGAATTGGATAAATACTTGAAAAGGAAAAATTTGCAGGGCTACGAGGAAAGAACAGGAGGAGTGGGAATAACTGGAAAGCTCTTTCAAAGACCTGGCACAGGCATGATGGGCCGAATGGCCTCCTTCTGTGCTGTCTCATTCTATGATTTGTACCTTTCAAAATAGATGGTAGTGAGTAATATTCCACTCTGATCATTAATTACCACATCCAACTCCCTGGAGGGATTAACCTGCAGTGTCGATGCTATGAGGAATGATTACCTGCAGGTATAAATACACTCTTCTACTCCATGCTGCAAATTATTATCTAACTGTCCGACTCAGTAACTTAAGGGCAGAAATGTTGCTTGTAATTAAAGGATCACTGTGAAATAACTGAGCGGAAAAAAATAGACCACAGCAAGTGGCAATTGGAAACAAAACTGAATCTCGAACAGTACTGAAATAGGAAATGAGACATGGGAATGGATTTCCCTCTTAGTGGTGGGGTGGGGGGGGGAGGTAGTTGATGCATCAGGACTTTTCCCCGTCCTTCTGATCCCAACGTAACCCCATTTTCCAAGGTGTATTGGGCAAGGCAGCAGGCGCATGGGAACACCATCACCTCCAGTTCCCCTCCAAATCACGCACCATCTTGATTTAGAAGTATATCGGCCGTTCCTTCATCGTCGCTGAGTCAAAATCCTGGAACTCGCTCCCTAACAGCACTGTGGGAGTACCTTCACCACACGGACTGCAGCGGTTCAAGAAGGCGGCTCACCACCACCTTCTCAAGGGCAATTAGGGATGGGCATTAAATGCTGGCCTTGCCAGCGACGCCCACATCCCATAAACAAACTTTTTTTAAAATGCAGCGCGAGCTCTTAGCGGGATTCCTGCCATCAGGAGGGAGCCCACTCTGCTGCAACAGAGGGAACTCGGGCCGTCAGTCAAAGAAGGGGAGAGGGCTCTTAAAGGGGGAGAAAAGCCCTGACGAAGAATCTCGGACGAAGTCTCTGTAAGCCCCAGCCGAGACCGAAGCCTACAAAGAACAAGGGGTCGTCCATTTAGGACTGGGATGAGGAGAAATTTCTTCACTCGGAGGGTGGGGAACCTTTGGAATTCTCTACCCCAGAGGGCTGTGGAGGCTCAGTCGTTGAGTATATTCAAGACAGAGATCAATAGATTTTTGGATACTAAGGGAATCAAGGAATATGGGGAAAGTGGATTTGAGGTCGAAGATCAGCCATGATCTTATTGACTGGCGGAGCAGGCTCGAGGGGCCGAATGGCTTACTCCGGCTCCTATTTCTTATGTTCTTAAAGATAGGTCTTTGGGTCAAATTAGAGGGAAAGTTAACAACTACTAGGTCCTCTCCCTGCCTCCCCCCGGCCCCCCACTACCACAGGGACTACTGCCATCTTTCACCAGGCAGTCCAGGGGAGTGGTGAGAGTAGGAGTAGATGGTAGCTAAATCTCCATGAACCTGGGCCTCAACTACCCACTGAGATTCGCAGGCAGGGAAGAAGTGGTGCCGGTGGGACAGGTGGAGGGAAATTAAAGTTGGGGTGGGGAAGCCTCAATGTCCGATTGCATCCTATTTTCCGATGCTATCCCACACGATTTTGGGCAGAATCGTGAAGGGAAATCCAGCTCATAAAAAGATCAAAATACGGACCGATTTATGCCCTTCTAAGTTGTTAACCCTATTTCTGTGTCATCTGCAAGTTTTGATATTGTGCCACCACATCCGAATCCAGATCATACATAATAAGAAGACATTGATCCCCGGGGATATCGCTTAGAGAAAAAAAAATGGATGAATAAAACTACACAATAACTTTGTATGAGGTTGATCAGACTGCATTGCAGTTAGAAGTTGAAATCTGACTGGAGATATCTTGCTGAAACATGTGAGGGGGTGCCACCTAATTGTCTTCCTTCACCATACCAATGGCAGGGGGGGTTTCCGCTTAAAGCAGGCATGTTCATGCGAATGCGATTTGCCTGCTATACGTGATGGCCAGTATTATGTTTCAGCGCTAGTACAGTATTCCACTGTATAACAAGACTGTTCCTTCTGCCTAGTGACCTTTTGTCCAGTTGTTTCCAGCTCCGCTTTTTCCTACTGCTTTATTTAAACTGCAGTCAGTGCTTAGCATGAACTGTAACCCCACACCATTTAGAGGATTAGAAGGACTTAAGTACACACAAGGTAATTAAACATTAACAAGGTATTATTTACTTATTTAATCATTTATATTTGTTCTTGCATTCAGTGCACCTTAACGAGGTGCGAACTAGTAAGCACAGCATGTTTCTGCCCTAAAGTAAACCGAGCACTTAAGACGTTATAACCAGCAGCTTTGAAATTGACGTTAATGCAAATGGCTAACGGTTATTACTCTGTGGCCGATATAAGCGACTGCCCGATTTAAACGTGGACGTTTTAAGTGGTGGGGAGTGTATTTGGTCGCTGAAAAGGTGACAGAAACTGAATAGTAACAATGGGCACTGCAACTAGTGCAGTGAAACTGGACTATAGACCAACGGAACAACCCAGCCTAGTCTCATCCTCCAGTCAGGCCTGTCTTCAAATACCAAGCACGTTACTGCTGAAGGTGACAAGTCAACTTAATTTGTAAAATTGATTGGCAAAGTATTTAATTTCAGGACCTTTAGGAGTAACATCCTGAACTATTAGACTGATGTTGATTGAGTGCAGAGATAATGAATTGACTCATCATAGAAATAGAGAAATCCTTTAATGTAGGCTGTGTTATAGAGAAGGATTACAGGAAACACTGCAATATTCTGCAGCCTTTTCTCTCACATGGAATGACATTTCCAAAGGCTTTACTGCCAGACTCAAACTCACATGACGCTCTGGCTGATTAATCATGAAAATTTGACACGTGTGTGTGTGCACTAACATTTTTAAAACTTTTTTTGAAAGCTTTTGCAAAAGCTTCCCTGTATCTCAGTGGGAAATTGCACCCTGATACTAGTGTAGAACTGAGCCACATTGACCGGGAAGGCCCCAGGATCAGACTCCGTTATGATGGCCCGGAATTTGCAGTCAGTGGTGAACGTCTTCGCTTCTTAGTAAGATCTCGCCATCCCTGTGTCGAGAACTTCGGATTTTTCGACATTCAATTCAAATCAACCGAGTATAGTGGGGATGCGAGCTGTTGTGACCTCTGTCTGAGCAGCCAATCAAAATGCAGATTTCTCACAGACAGCGAACAAGGAAGTGAGTAAGCTCTTAAAATTCTAACTTTTTAAAAGCAAACAAAGATTGGGGCTATCACATGGGAAAAAGGCAAACCTGAAATAAAGATGAACAAACTTTAAAAAAAAGTTACTTTAAAAGTTTCTTAAAATTTTTAATTTTTATTAAAATGGACAAATTTCACACTGCACAAAATTAAAATTAGTTTTCCAGGCCCTTAACATTTTTTTAGCAGTAATAACGCTGTCAAAACACCCAGCTACACCCAATCCCTTCGGGTCTAACTTTCAGTGGGGTATTTAACAGCGTACTTACTGCGGAAGAGCCGAAGGTTTCCTCAGTTTCCCTGATTTGGCTGATCACACAGATTGCCGGCTCTGCGGGTTCTCTGCATGCGCCAAATTCCCGAAGTTGCGGTTCGACTCCGAGGCGGAATGACGGCATCCCCACCGCAAATTCTGGGCTAGTGCCTTTTTTTTTACTGTGAATAGCCTGCTGTCACTGACTGCTGAGGCTCACACATGAAGAATGGCCATTTGTGGAACCTTGACCTCCATTAGTGTCCCACCATTGCACGATGCAGCACATCAGTGGCCCACAGGGAAGCCGACTTTCTGCTTCTTCATTTTGTTAATATTGATTGAAGTTTATATTGGGAAGTTCATTCAGTGTAAGTCATTAGGTTGGAAAGGAAATGTCAATCTTGTGGGACATTTAATCTTAACAGGTTACGCTGGATATGAATGAAAATGAAGGCAGCTCCTTTCTGCCACTAGATGTCAATAGTTATCACAGTGCCCACTGAGGCAATCGGTGCACGAGTTCCTTTCTGCCACTAAAAAGCAAGAAAGACTTGCATTTGTATACCTTTCACAACCTCAGGTCGTCCCAAAGCACTTTCCAGCCAATAAAGTACTTTTAAAGTAAAAACAGAAAATGCCGGAAATACTCAGCAGGTCAAAGTACTTTTGAAGTGGGGTCACTGTTGTAATGTAGGAAACGCAGCAGCCAATTAGCGCACAGCAAGCTCCCACAAACAGCATTGTGATAACAACCAGATAATCTGAGCAGTCGGGGCCTCAGGTTAACATCTCATTCGAAAGACAGCATCTCCAACAGTGCAGCGCTCCCTCAGTACTGCACTGGAGTGTCGGCCTAGATCTTTGTGCTGAAGCCTGTAGAACAGGAACTTGAACCCATGACCTTCTAGCTCAGAGGTAAGAGTGTGACCAACTGAACCATGGCTGACACTCGGGGCTGGATTCTGCCAATGCTCAGAGGGCGGGTTCGGAGGCGGGTCAGCTGTCAAAATAGCAAAGATTGACAGCGGGTAGGAAACCCGCTGTCAACCCGCCTCCACGCGAGTCTCCCAGGTGTCGGGTCCGTCTGCGCAGAGCAGACCCAACACCAAGTGGCGGGGGGAGACTATTTAGATCATTAAATGGCTTTTAACAGCCAATTTAATGCTATTTTGAGCCTACCTTCTAATTTTTCGTGCTCCCCCATGGGTTACCCGCTGCTTGGGGAACCCGCCAGCTCACCTTGTCATGAGTTGAGTTTGCTTTGATTTATCTGATTACCTGACAGCTGCAGAAGTGGTATAAAGGATACCATGTTGCAGCTGTTCAGTTTCAGAGCTCAGAAACTGTTGGTTACTGTGTTTGTAAGACATATGGCTTTCTGTAGCTTGCAAGTGTTTAGAGCAAACTCTCTATCCAGTGTCACCTCATTGGAACAACCTCTCTCACCATTGACAGATCGCTTCTGTCATCTCAACTTCACCTGCCATCTATTCCATCAGCATCGATGCCCTTGAAACTATCTCACCTTTGGTCCTCAGAATCCCACCACAATCAGCCCCAACACCAGCAGCACCAACAACATCAACCTTCTCCGCAATCAACTGATGCTGCGCAGGACACAGGGCATCGGCGCCCGACCACATTGATGCCCAGGACGCCAGGGATGGCCTCACCATGGCCACATTTACTTCACTTGGCGCTGCATACCCTGGCTGCCACATGATGCGCCAGCTTAGCACCACCCCCCACCAACACCATAAAGCATCCCTACAATGCCCAAGCCATTCCTTTCACGCGGATCAGCATTGCGGGGGAGTACTGTTATGTCTCACCATTCACTGCAACTCACTAAGCCGCTTCCAAAGGTGCACACAAATCTGTCCAAGAAAGCAAAGTGTTGAAAATAAAGATTTCAATGTTTGACAGCACATTAACAGAAACTTCACATGAACATTGGCTAAAACACCCAAGTGCCTACCCTTGTGTGTTGTTAGTTGGTATGATTGGACTAGGATGAGGGTGAGTGTGAGGGGTGGCTAGTGAGATGGGGAAGTGATAATATAGATAGAGAGGGACGGGTGGAGGTGCAAGGGGTAAGTTGGTGTAAGGATGTGCAGTAGGGTAGGGAAGGCAGAGTGATGGTGATGTGATGAGTGGCACAGCAGGACGAGGTTGAGTGTGGCTTTGCAGTAACATTTCGTGATCTACCGAGATCATTGAATCGTTTGCGGCACTGCAGCCTGGTCCTCCTGACGACATCCCTGCTTGTGTCCTCCTCAGCTATTTGCAACCAGGCTGCCTTGGTCTCCTGGGGAGGTCTCTTCCGACCACTGGCAGGGAAGAGAAGCTCCCTGTGTGCTCTGACAAGAACATGGAAGGAGTCATCACTGAATTGAGGTGCAGCCCTCTGCCTTTGTGAGCTCATTTTTGGAGTTGAACAAGCTACCTCAGCAATGGTCATTTCAAATTCAGGAAGTGGAATGAAGTGGGGCCATGGGCCCTTTAAATAAACTGGCAAGAGAACCGTCAGCGCTGGCGTCACTTGACCCGCACTTTCTAATAGGGTCGGGGAACGCGACGGGCGGGCTTAACAAGGCCCAGTAACGTAAAATCCTTTTTTTTGACGGGCTTCAGTAGGCAGCGGGACCGTATCCCGACAACAACCTCTCCCGCCCTGAATCCGCCTCGTCAGTGTCAGTGGTTATCACAGTGCCCACGAAGGCAATCGGTGCATGAGTTCCTTTCTGCCACTAGGTGTCAGTAGCTATCACAGTGCCCACGAATCTGCTGAACACTTCTAAAATGCTGAAGACATGTAGTGACATTATAACAGTGCTGCATCATTTAATTTTCAAATCCCCTTGTGAATGGAATGCTGATGTCTCCCTCTGGTATTTAAGGATTAGCAAACCATAGACATCTTTATTATGTTGATGTTAATGGATTAGATGGATCAAATTTTGTGAATTTTGAAGGCTCTCTTTAGACAAGGAAGCGAATTATATAAGGTTATACAGTAAGGGGGAGAGCACAAGGGTACGTGTTCTTAAATGATCATTAACTAAATATACTCTGATCTTTTCAGAATTCTGCCTTTTTTTTATTAATTAAGAAACAGTGGTGAAAAGTCACCATCTGTAGTGCAGGATCCCAGATATAAAAACAGGAGAGAAGATGGGATCAATTAACTCATGATGGTTAGCTGATGCCAAGGTTAGAGTTGAAAGCCTGAAAATCTTGTGAATTCCATATATTTTAAATTTTACAGACAATTTGGTAAGACCATAAGAAATAAGAGCGGGAGTCGGTCATACGGCCCCTCGAGCCTGCTCCACCATACGGCCCCTCGAGCCTGCTCCACCATACGGCCCCTCGAGCCTGCTCCACCATACGGCCCTTCGAGCCTGCTCCGCCATTCAATAAGATCATGGCTGATCATCGACCTCATCTCCACTTTCCCGCCCGATCTCCATATCCCTTGATTCCCCGAGAGTCCAAAAATCTATCGATCTCAGCCTTGAATATACTCAACGACTCAGCATCCACAGCCCTTTGAGGTAGAGAATTCCAAAGATTCACCCTCTGAGTGAAGAAATTCCTCCTCATCTCAGTCTTAAATGGCCGACCACTTATCCTGAGACTATGACCCCTAGTTCTAGACTCTCCAGCCAGGGGGAACAACCTCTCAGCATCGACCCTGTCAATCCCCCTCAGAATCTTGTATGTTTCAATGAGATCACCTCTCATTCTTCTAAACTCCAGAGAGTATCGGCCCATTCTACACAATCTCTCCTCATAGGACAGCCCTCTCATCCCAGGAATCAATCTAGTGAACCTTCATTGCACCGCCTCCAAGGCAAGTATATCCTTCCTTAGACAAGGAGACCAAAACTGTGCACAGTACTCCAGGTGTGGTCTCACCAAGGCCCTGTACAATTGTAGCAAGACTTCCTTACTCTTATACTCCAACCCCCTTGAAATAAAGACCAACATGCCATTTGCTTTCCTTATTGCTTGCTCTACCTGCATGCTAGCTTTCCGTGTTTCTTGCACTAGGACACCCAAATCTCTCTGAACACCAACATTTAAAAGTTTCTCACCATTTAAAAAATATTCTGTTTTTCTATTCTGACCAAAGTGAGTAACCTCACATTTCCCTACATTACACTCCATCTGCCACCTTACTGCCCAGTCACTTAGTCTATTCATATCCCTTTGCAGACTCTTTGGGCAGGATTTTCATTGGGCCATTGAGGCGGGATTGGAGGCGTGTGGGGGGTTAAAATCTCAAAATCGGGGGGCACGAACCCATCCCGCCCCCAACCCGCCTCCATGCCAGTTTCAAAGGAGGCAGATACCCGACCTGTGCTGGGACCCGCCTCCCCGAGGCGGGAAGGGGATTTCTGCCAATTAACTGCCTGTTAACAGGCAGTTTTTAGCCGAATCCCTATTTTTATTGCTGAAGTGTGGGATTCCCGACGGCTCCAAACCACGGCAAGTTAGCGAGGCGGGCCGTCTGGCTGAAGGGCTTGGAGGGTTCGAGATGTCCGGTGTTCAGGTGAGTGATAGGTGCATGAGTTCAGAGGTAAGTGTGTTTGGTGTGTGTAAAGTCTTTAAAGAAGTTTTACTTACATTTATTTACCTTTACAGCCTTCCTTCCTTCAGGTCTCGGGAGTCCCTCATCTCACCGGCACAGAAAGCAGAATGGCCGCGAGCTGTCAAAAGTTGCAGCATTCAGCTTTCTGTTCCGGAGAGATCTCTAAATCAGCCTGAGAGGAAGGAATTAACTTGGAGTACAGATTGTCAGTGTTTGACAGCTTCAAACAGCTGTGAAATGCTGATATTTCATCTGTCAAAAGCTTTTGACAGATGAAATGTCAATCTGGGAAGTCACCTGTTGCCGGGTGGCCCTTAATTGGCCTGCTGAGCCGGCTGGGCAGGCTCAACAAGGTCAATCAAGTGAAACTCGCGTGGGTTGGCCACAACTCGATGGAGGCGGGACTACAACCCCGAAAGTTGTAGTCCCGCCTCCTACACGCCCCCTCAATGAAAATCCAGCCCTTTGTGTTCTCTTCACAGCTTACTGTCCCACCTAGCTTTGTATCATCAGCAAACTTGGATACATTACACTCGGTCCCTTCATCTAGGTCATCAATATAGATTGTAAATAGCTGAGGCCCCACCACTGATCCTTGCGGCACCCCACTAGTTACAGCCTGCCAACAATGTTCTAAGTATTGGCAGATACAAATGAATCAACATTCTGAACATAATCAGAATCAAATCAGCTGCCATTTGTATCCAGCAAGCCCTATGTTAGAATGTTTGTTACTGTTTCTGTAATATTGACAAATTTATTATCACAGTCATTTCATACAACTTTTCAGATGTGATTGTTAACAAGGACTTCCCATTAATCAATCATGAGCAAGAACGACTTTGAACAAACTATTTTAGAGCGTCTTGAAATGTTCCATAGTCTTTTGGATGAGATGTTAAACCGAGTCTGCTCTCTCGGGTGGACGTAAAAGATCCCATGGCACTATTTCGAACAAGAGCAGAGGGGAGTTATCCCCGGTGTCCTGGCCAATATTTACCCCTCAATCAACACCACTAAAACAGATTATCTGCTCATAATCACATTGCTGTTTGTGGGAGCTTGCTGTGCGCAGTTTTGGCTGCCACGTTTCCTACATTACAACAGTGACTACACTTCAAAAGTACTTCATTGGCTGTAAAGCGCTTTGGGACGTCTGGTGGTCATGCAAGGCGTTATATAAATACAAGTCTTTCTTTTTTTCACTGTTGCGAAGATTTGTTAGATGTGAGGGAATAGAACGTTATAATCAATCCTTATTAATGAGAATTCAGCGGCCCTACTGCACAACACCTGTTAGGGCTGATCTTCCTGGCCTTAACGTACCGTGTCACTAATTCCCCTCTCCGCATTTCCCTCCTGGCGAAGTTCTGACGAAGGGTCATCGACCTGAAACGTTAACTCTGTTTCTCTCTCTACAAATGCTACCTGACCTGCTGAGTATTTCCAGCATTTTCTGTTTTTCTTTCAGATTTCCAGCATCCGCAGTATTTTGCTTTTGTATTCGGTTGAAAGGACTGACTGACTGTCTCTGCCCTGACTAAGCCTGATTGGGGAATTGAGACCCGGCCAAAGGTCGTCAGTTCACCAGCTCGGGAACAGTGCATGGCACAGCACGGCATTCAGAGGTAAATTAAAAGGCAGAGGAGAAGAAAAAATGTTAAAAGGCAAGTTGTGAGTTTTAATCATTTCTGAACACAGCCCCATAGTCGCAATGGGGACACAGCCCTTACCCAGTCCTGTGCTCTGTCAGGGAGTGTGTGCACACAGCCCTTACCCAGTCCTGTGCTCTGTCGGAGAGTGTGGGCACACAGCCCTTACCCAGTCCTGTGCTCTGTCGGGAAGTGTGGACACACAGCCCTTACCCAGTCCTGTGCTCTGTCGGGGAGTGTGGGCACACAGCCCTTACCCAGTCCTGTGCTCTGTCGGGGAGTGTGGGCACACAGCTCTTACCCAGTCCTGTGCTCTGTCGGGGAGTGTGTGCACACAGCCCTTACCCAGTCCTGTGCTCTGTCGGGGAGTGTGGGCACACAGCCCTTACCCAGTCCTGTGCTCTGTCGGGGAGTGTGGGCACACAGCCCTTACCCAGTCCTGTGCTCTGTCGGGGAGTGTGGGCACACAGCCCTTACCCAGTCCTGTGCTCTGTCGGGGAGTGTGGGCACACAGCCCTTACCCAGTCCTGTGCTCTGTCGGGGAGTGTGGGCACACAGCCCTTACCCAGTCCTGTGCTCTGTCGGGGAGTGTGGGCACACAGCCCTTACCCAGTCCTGTGCTCTGTCGGGGAGTGTGGGCACACAGCCCTTACCCAGTCCTGTGCTCTGTCGGGGAGTGTGGGCACACAGCCCTTACCCAGTCCTGTGCTCTTGTTGGGGAGTGTGGGCACACAGCCCTTACCCAGTCCTGTGCTCTGTCGGAGAGTGTGGGCACACAGCCCTTACCCAGTCCTGTGCTCTGTCGGGGAGTGTGGGCACACAGCCCTTACCCAGTCCTGTGCTCTGTCGGGGAGTGTGGGCACACAGCCCTTACCCAGTCCTGTGCTCTGTCGGGGAGTGTGGGCACACAGCCCTTACCCAGTCCTGTGCTCTGTCGGGGAGTGTGGGCACACAGCCCTTACCCAGTCCTGTGCTCTGTCGGGGAGTGTGGGCACACAGCCCTTACCCAGTCCTGTGCTCTGTCGGGGAGTGTGGGCACACAGCCCTTACCCAGTCCTCTGCTCTGTCAGGGAGTGTGTGCACACAGCCCTTACCCAGTCCTGTGCTCTGTCGGGGAGTGTGGGCACACAGCCCTTACCCAGTCCTGTGCTCTGTCAGGGAGTGTGTGCACACAGCCCTTACCCAGTCCTGTGCTCTGTCGGGGAGTGTGGGCACACAGCCCTTACCCAGTCCTGTGCTCTGTCGGGGAGTGTGGGCACACAGCCCTTACCCAGTCCTGTGCTCTGTCGGGGAGTGTGGGCACACAGCCCTTACCCAGTCCTGTGCTCTGTCAGGGAGTGTGTGCACACAGCCCTTACCCAGTCCTGTGCTCTGTCGGGGAGTGTGGGCACACAGCCCTTACCCAGTCCTGTGCTCTGTCAGGGAGTGTGTGCACACAGCCCTTACCCAGTCCTGTGCTCTGTCGGGGAGTGTGTGCACACAGCCCTTACCCAGTCCTGTGCTCTTGTTGGGGAGTGTGGGCACACAGCCCTTACCCAGTCCTATGCTCTGTCGGGGAGTGTGGGCACACAGCCCTTACCCAGTCCTGTGCTCTGTCGGGGAGTGTGGGCACACAGCCCTTACCCAGTCCTGTGCTCTGTCGGGGAGTGTGGGCACACAGCCCTTACCCAGTCCTGTGCTCTGTCGGGGAGTGTGGGCACACAGCCCTTACCCAGTCCTGTGCTTTGTCGGGGAGTGTGGGCACACAGCCCTTACCCAGTCCTGTGCTTTGTCGGGGAGTGTGGGCACACAGCCCTTACCCAGTTCTGTGCTCTGTCGGGGAGTGTGGGCACACAGCCCTTACCCAGTCCTGTGCTCTGTCGGGGAGTGTGGGCACACAGCCCTTACCCAGTCCTGTGCTCTGTCGGGGAGTGTGGGCACACAGCCCTTACCCAGTCCTGTGCTCTGTCGGGGAGTGTGGGCACACAGCTCTTACCCAGTCCTGCGCTCTGTCGGGGAGTGTGGGCACACAGCCCTTACCCAGTCCTGTGCTCTTGTTGGGGAGTGTGGGCACACAGCCCTTACCCAGTCCTGTGCTCTGTCGGGGAGTGTGGGCACACAGCCCTTACCCAGTCCTGTGCTCTGTCGGGGAGTGTGGGCACACAGCCCTTACCCAGTCCTGTGCTCTGTCGGGGAGTGTGGGCACACAGCCCTTACCCAGTCCTGTGCTCTGTCGGGGAGTGTGGGCACACAGCCCTTACCCAGTCCTGTGCTCTGTCGGGGAGTGTGGGCACACAGCCCTTACCCTGTCCTGTGCTCTGTCGGGGAGTGTGGGCACACAGCCCTTACCCAGTTCTGTGCTCTGTCGGGGAGTGTGGGCACACAGCCCTTACCCAGTCCTGTGCTCTGTCGGGGAGTGTGGGCACACAGCCCTTACCCAGTCCTGTGCTCTGTCGGGGAGTGTGGGCACACAGCCCTTACCCAGTCCTGTGCTCTGTCGGGGAGTGTGGGCACACAGCTCTTACCCAGTCCTGCGCTCTGTCGGGGAGTGTGGGCACACAGCCCTTACCCAGTCCTGTGCTCTGTCGGGGAGTGTGGGCACACAGCCCTTACCCAGTCCTGTGCTCTGTCGGGGAGTGTGGGTATACAGCCCTTACCCAGTCCTGTGCTCTGTCGGGGAGTGTGGGCACACAGCCCTTACCCAGTCCTGTGCTCTGTCGGAGAGTGTGGGCACACAGCCCTTACCCAGTCCTGTGCTCTGTCGGGGAGTGTGGGCACACAGCCCTTACCCAGTTCTGTGCTCTGTCGGGGAGTGTGGGCACACAGCCCTTACCCAGTCCTGTGCTCTGTCGGGGAGTGTGGGCACACAGCCCTTACCCAGTCCTGTGCTCTGTCGGGGAGTGTGGGCACACAGCCCTTACCCAGTCCTGTGCTCTGTCGGGGAGTGTGAGCACACAGCTCTTACCCAGTCCTACGCTCTGTCGGGGAGTGTGGACACACAGCCCTTACCCAGTCCTGTGCTCTGTCGGGAGTGTGGGCACACAGCCCTTACCCAGTTCTGTGCTCTGTCGGGGAGTGTGGGCACACAGCCCTTACCCAGTCCTGTGCTCTGTCGGGGAGTGTGGGCACACAGCTCTTACCCAGTCCTGCGCTCTGTCGGGGAGTGTGGGCACACAGCCCTTACCCAGTCCTGTGCTCTGTCGGGGAGTGTGGGCACACAGCCCTTACCCAGTCCTGTGCTCTGTCGGGGAGTGTGGGTATACAGCCCTTACCCAGTCCTGTGCTCTGTCGAGGAGTGTGGGCACACAGCCCTTACCCAGTCCTGTGCTCTGTCGGGGAGTGTGGGCACACAGCCCTTACCCAGTCCTGTGCTCTGTCGGGGAGTGTGGGCACACAGCCCTTACCCAGTCCTGTGCTCTGTCGGGGAGTGTGGGCACACAGCCCTTACCCAGTCCTGTGCTCTGTCGGGAGTGTGGGCACACAGCCCTTACCCAGTTCTGTGCTCTGTCGGGGAGTGTGGGCACACAGCCCTTACCCAGTCCTGTGCTCTGTCGGGGAGTGTGGGCACACAGCTCTTACCCAGTCCTGCGCTCTGTCGGGGAGTGTGGGCACACAGCCCTTACCCAGTCCTGTGCTCTGTCGGGGAGTGTGGGCACACAGCCCTTACCCAGTCCTGTGCTCTGTCGGGGAGTGTGGGTATACAGCCCTTACCCAGTCCTGTGCTCTGTCGAGGAGTGTGGGCACACAGCCCTTACCCAGTCCTGTGCTCTGTCGGGGAGTGTGGGCACACAGCCCTTACCCAGTCCTGTGCTCTGTCGGGGAGTGTGGGCACACAGCCCTTACCCAGTCCTGTGCTCTGTCGGGGAGTGTGGGCACACAGCCCTTACCTAGTTCTGTGCTCTGTCGGGGAGTGTGGGCACACAGCTCTTACCCAGTCCTGTGCTTTGTCGGGGAGTGTGGGCACACAGCTCTTACCCAGTCCTGTGCTCTGTCGGGGAGTGTGGGCACACAGCCCTTACCCAGTCCTGTGCTCTGTCGGGGAGTGTGGGCACACAGCCCTTACCCAGACGTGTGCTCTGTCGGGGAGTGTGGGCACACAGCCCTTACCCAGTTCTGTGCTCTGTCGGGGATGGTGGGCACACAGCCCTTACCCAGTCCTGTGCTCTTGTCGGGGAGTGTGTGCACACAGCCCTTACCCAGTCCTGTGCTCTGTCAGGGATGGTGGGCACACAGCCCTTACCCAGTCCTGTGCTTTGTCGGGGAGTGTGGGCACACAGCCCTTACCCAGTCCTGTGCTCTGTCGGGGAGTGTGGACACACAGCCCTTACCTAGTTCTGTGCTCTGTCGGGGAGTGTGGGCACACAGCTCTTACCCAGTCCTGTGCTTTGTCGGGGAGTGTGGGCACACAGCTCTTACCCAGTCCTGTGCTCTGTCGGGGAGTGTGGGCACACAGCCCTTACCCAGTCCTGTGCTCTGTCGGGGAGTGTGGGCACACAGCCCTTACCCAGACGTGTGCTCTGTCGGGGAGTGTGGGCACACAGCCCTTACCCAGTTCTGTGCTCTGTCGGGGATGGTGGGCACACAGCCCTTACCCAGTCCTGTGCTCTTGTCGGGGAGTGTGTGCACACAGCCCTTACCCAGTCCTGTGCTCTGTCGGGGATGGTGGGCACACAGCCCTTACCCAGTCCTGTGCTTTGTCGGGGAGTGTGGGCACACAGCCCTTACCCAGTCCTGTGCTCTGTCGGGGAGTGTGGACACACAGCCCTTACCCAGTCCTGTGCTCTGTCGGGGAGTGTGGGCACACAGCCCTTACCCAGTCCTGTGCTCTGTCCGGGAGTGTGGGCACACAGCCCTTACCCAGTTCTGTGCTCTGTCGGGGAGTGTGGGCACACAGCCCTTACCCAGTCCTGAGCTCTGTCGGTGATGGTGGGCACACAGCCCTTACCCAGTCCTGTGCTCTGTCGGGGAGTGTGGGCACACAGCCCTTACCCAGTTCTGTGCTCTGTCTGGGAGTGTGGGCACACAGCTCTTACCCAGTCCTGTGCTCTGTCGGGGAGTGTGGGCACACAGCCCTTACCCAGTTCTGTGCTCTGTTGGGGATTATGGGCACACAGCCCTTACCCAGTCCTGTGCTCTGTTGGGGATTATGGGCACACAGCCCTTACCCAGTTCTGTGCTCTGTTGGGGATTATGGGCACACAGCCCTTACCTGCTCTTGTTTGTTTTCTGGTTCTGTTTCTCCCCCTCACTTCCTTAATTTAACCCGTTTGCCTGCACACTGTTTCCTCGCTGTCAGAATCCACAGACTTCCTCAACAACAACAACTTGTATTTAGGTAGCACCTTTAACGTAGTAAAACATCCCAAGGCCCTTCACAGGAGAGTTATCAGGAGATGTTAGGGTCGATAACCAAAAGCTTGGTCAAAGAGATAGATTTTAAGGAGCGTCTTAAAGGAGGAAAGAGAAGCGGAGAGGCGGAGAGATTAAGGGAGGGAATTCCAGAGCTTGGGACCTAGGCAGCTGAAGGTACGACCGCCAATGGTGGAGCGATTAAAATCTTCACATCCAACATCAATATCCTTCCTATGGGAAATGTCAATAGCAAAACGCCCATGCCCTCCCCTAAAGTGACAGAATTCTCTATAAGGCGGCACCCTATCTAGATACAATCAGTAACCAGCAAACTGCAGCTCAAGGAGTAGCTGAGTTTGCCTGACTAATTGGTGGCTTCTCAATGGGGAGTCCATCCCTCTGCCACTGTGGTACCGGCACATTTCACCAACTTAACCATTTGAACATGTGTTTACGTTTGATTTATAATTTCCCAGGGATTGTTTGGATAAAATTGGTAAAAGTGAAACACACCTATTTACAATGGAAACATTGATTCAATATGTCAATAAAAATGAGCGACAGCAAACTTTGTATTAATGACCTGCGCATACCGTTAAGCGCCAGATGTTTCCATGTTTGATGCCTTATTAAAACATGGCAGGAAAATAAATCTCACCCATTACCTGGGTTTTACTCCTTCCAATATTCTATTGAGTGTATGGAAAAGCTCCATAAATCATTCCACATCCATATTAACGCTGATGAAGGACAGGTAATCAGGTTGAAATATGGAATGTCCCACACGTCTGAATAATTAAATGTGAGGGAATTTTTCTGTAACTTGCTGGATTCCCCTCCCAGCAAACACCGCCAGCCACTGTAATCAGTGGGACCATTTCACAAGAGTTTGTAGGATGCCTGTGAGTGAACCTTACAGTGGATAGACATTGTGGTTTGGGGTGGGGGATGGGGTGTACAATATACATTGTGGTTTGGGGTGGGGGGTGGGATGTACAATAGACATTGTGGTTTGGGGTGGGGGGTGGGATGTACAATAGACATTGTGGTTTGGGGCGGGGGGTGGGATGTACAATAGACATTGCGGTTTGGGGATGGGGGATGGGATGTACAATAGACTTTGCGGTTTGGGGGTGGGGTGTACAATAGACATTGCGGTTTGGGGATGGGGGGTGGGGTGTACAATAGACATTGTGGTTTGGGGCGGGGGGTGGGATGTACAATAGACATTGCGGTTTGGGGATGGGGATGGGATGTACAATAGACTTTGCGGTTTGGGGCGGGGGGTGGGATGTACAATAGACATTGCGGTTTGGGGATGGGGGGGTGGGGTGTACAATAGACATTGTGGTTTGGGCGGGGGGTGGGATGTACAATAGACATTGTGGTTTGGGGATGGGGGATGGGGTGTACAATAGACATTGGGTTTGGGGATGGGGGGTGGGGTGTACAATAGACATTGTGGTTTGGGGTGGGGGATGGGGTGTACAATAGACATTGTGGTTTGGGGATGGGGGGTGGGATGTACAATAGACATTGCGGTTTGGGGATGGGGGATGGGGTGTACAATAGACATTGGGTTTGGGGATGGGGGGTGGGATGTACAATAGACATTGCGGTTTGGGGTGGGGGATGGGGTGTACAATAGACATTGTGGTTTGGGGATGGGGGGTGGGATGTACAATAGACATTGCGGTTTGGGGTGGGGGGTGGGATGTACAATAGACATTGCGGTTTGGGGATGGAGGATGGGATGTACAATAGACATTGCGGTTTGGGGTGGGGGGTGGGATGTACAATAGACATTGTGGTTTGGGGATGGGGGATGGGATGTACAATAGACATTGTGGTTTGGGAATGGAGGATGGGATGTACAATAGACATTGCGGTTTGGGCGGGGGATGGGATGTACAATAGACATTGTGGTTTGGGCGGGGGGGTGGGATGTACAATAGACATTGTGGTTTGGGGTGGGGGATGGGGTGTACAATAGACATTGCGGTTTGGGCGAGGGGTGGGATGTACAATAGACATTGCGGTTTGGGGATGGGGGATGTACAATAGACATTGCGGTTTGGGGATGGGTGTGCGATGGGGTTGAGCGGGGGGTGGGGTTGATAGACATTGTACCGTCTGCGACCCAGGATTTACAGAGTCTTTTTTTCTAAGCTTTTTTTTTAACTGCTTCCAGCATTTTCTGGTTCTCTTCCAAACCTCTTCCTGTGATCTGCTAAAAAAGACTGAGGCAGTTTTATTGCCACAGCAAAATAGCACCATGATGGGAGCTGGGTGTCAGGTTCTCTGGCTTGCCCGCGGCACGCAGGAGTGTCATGGCACTGTGCTCCCAGGCTCATGGCTTGCACCCATCGGAGACTGGCCTACTTAGAAACCAGAGTGAGGATGGAGTATAAACATAGCTGAGCACCACGCATAGACTGCTTTCTGTATCCAATCTTCCTGGACACTGTGAGTAAATGTGTCTGGGAAGATTCATTCAGGTGAGCAGCAATGAATGGGGAATAATTAGATAGTAATACGTGACACACTCATTTTCATAAACAGCAATTGAGCACACCATGAGGTTCCAAGAACAGCATCGACAGAATTAAATACTTACACTGCACCATTTTGTTTGAATAAATTCAAATTGATTTCATCACTTTAATGATTACTGCAAGTGATTTGGTTTTAATTTGAACCATCCATACTGCACTCTCACTCCATCAGTGACCTTTGGCCCGTGCTGGATAGGATGTGTGGAGTACGCTGATTAATTTACTCTTTATGTTGCTCAGAGCTCATAGCCAACATAACCATGGAGTAAAATCAGACAATGCTGGAAACACTCAGCAGGTCAGGCAGCATCTGTGGAGAGAGAAGCCGAGTTAACGTTTCAGCTCGCTGACCTTTCATAAGAATTGGAAAATGTTACAGATGTAACAGGTTTTAAGCAAGTACAGGGGCAGGGAAAGGGGGGAGGGGAGGAAGGAACAAAAGGGAAGGTGTGGTAAACCACTGTATTGTATATTGCCACCTCTGGGTGGCGCTGTGTATGGAGGCATGCCTCAGCTGACTCCACCCACCACTGTGTGGGTTTCGTTCAGACTTGTTCAGTCACTCACGAAGAAGCATGGTCTCTTCTTAGCTAATAAAAGCCTTATTCATCTCTTCTTTCGACTCATCATCTCTTCTTCGACTCATCACCTTTTATGAAGTAATTGATAAGCGTATCAATTTTATTAGCTAAAAGTTAAATGGCGACACCTGAGGAGCAACAACAGCAACGGATACAGCAGACATTGCTGAGAGCCCTCAGACCACCACGCCTGGACCTCGACCCTCAAGATGTGGGTGCATCAGCCAAGTTTGAACACTGGCTGAGCTGCTTTGAATCCTTCCTCGCAATCTCACAGGTTACAGAGGAGGATCACAAACTGAAAATTTTGACCGCCCAGGTGAGCCATCAAGTATATATGCTAATCCGGGACTCTAATACGTACGTGGCGGCCCTCGAGCTACTAAAAGGGCAATATACGCGCCCAGTGAACACAATTTACGCCCGACACCTCTTGGGATCCCGCAGGCAGCAACCGGGAGAATCGGTAGGGGCATTTGCACGGGCGCTACTGGCACTCTGCAGAGACTGCGATTGTAAAGCGGTAACGGCTGTGGAGCACGCGCAGGGACTCGCCTGTGATGCCTTCGTCAGGGGCCTCCAGTCAGACCACACCCGGCAGAGACTGCTAGAAAGCAAGGAACCCGACCTGAAGACGGCCATTGCCCTTGCGCTCTCGTTAGAGGAGGCCCACCGAAACCTCGAGGCATACCCCCGTAACGGCGCCGAGACATGGCAATCGAAACCGTGGGACACGGGACCGCCGCCCCCAGCACCAACCGCTGCAGCGACCCAACCGAGACAGCAGCCTCCGGTAAGAACTGCTTCGATGCCCAGTAACCAGGCCCAAAAATGCTATTTCTGTGGCCAGTTAAAACATCCCAGAGCGCACTGCCCAGCTAAGACAGCTACCTGCTCGGGCTGCGGGAAGAAAGGCCATTACGCTAACGCCTGCAAGGGGAAGCCAGCCAGCAGCGCAGCGTGCGGGCCGTGGGAGCAGCCATCTTATCCGCCATTTTGTGTACCCCCGGCCGCATGGCATCCGCCGCCATCGTATCCAACGCACTCAACCGCCATTTCGTCACCGGAACCGACCACCGTCTCGGCGGATGACTATAGTGACTCACTAAGCCACATACTGGCCTCCGTGACGCTGGATCAAGCCCTCCCTCACCATCTATCCAGCTCCATGATGGATATCGCGGTAAACGGCCGCGCCACCAGTTGCCTGATCGACAGCGGGAGCACAGAGAGTTTCGTCCACCCCGACACGGTACGTAGCCACTCCCTCACGATTCTGCCAACGCACCATCGCATTTCTATGGCGTCCAAGTCCCAGTCAATGGACATCAGCGGCTACTGTGTGGTGACCCTGTCAGTAGGGGGCACTGAATATAAAAAATTTAAACTGCTAGTCCTGCCCCGTCTTTGCGCTGCCGTCCTGCTAGGGTTGGATTTTCAGTGCCACCTTAAGAGTGTCACACTAGCATACGGTGGACCCCTCCCCCCACTCACAGTCTGCAACCAACAACTTTTAAATCGCCCGCTGCAAACCACCTGCAGCCTTTCCACATTAAAAGTCCCCCCCCCTCCCCTGTTCGCTAACCTCACCCGCGACTGTAAACCCATCGCTACCAAAAGCAGGCGGTACAGTGCCGGGGACAGAGCTTTTATCAGCTCTGAGGTGGAGCGGCTCTTGAAGGAGGGCATTATCGAAGGTAGCACTAGCCCCTGGCGAGCCCAGGTTGTAGTCGTTAAAACCACTGCAAAACGCCGCATGGTAATCGACTACAGCCAAACCATAAACCGGTACACCCAGCTGGACGCGTACCCCCTCCCTCGCATATCTGATATGGTCAATCAGATTGCGCAATACAAAGTATTCTCCACCATCGACCTTAAGTCAGCGTACCACCAGCTGCCCATCCGCCATGAGGACCGCCAGTATACTGCCTTCGAGGCAAACGGCCGCCTCTACCACTTCCTTAGGGTCCCCTTCGGCGTCACCAACGGGGTTTCGGTCTTCCAAAGGGAGATGGACCGAATGGTTGACCAGAACGCGCTGCGGGCAACCTTCCCCTATTTGGATAACGTCACCATCTGCGGCCACGACCAGCAGGACCACGACGTTAATCTAGCAAATTTCCTCCGTACGGCCCAACGGCTGAACCTAACGTACAATAAGGAAAAATGTATGTTTCACACCAAGCGCCTGGCCATCCTCGGCTGCGTGGTGGAGAACGGAGTCATCGGGCCCGACCCCGACAGAATGCGCCCCCTAATGGAGCTACCCCTTCCCCACTGCCAAAAAGCACTGAAGAGATGCCTGGGGTTTTTCTCCTACTACGCCCAGTGGGTGCCCCTCTATGCAGACAAAGCCAGGCCCCTCATCAAAGCCACCTCCTTCCCCCTGACACCAGAGGCGTGTGCAGCCTTCACTCTTATCAAGAACGATATCGCGAAGGCCGCAATGCACGCGGTGGATGAGTCCATCCCCTTCCAAGTGGAGAGCGATGCCTCCGACTTCGCCCTAGCCGCGACCCTTAACCAGGCGGGCAGACCCGTGGCCTTTTTCTCAAGGACCCTCCAGGGCCCCGAGACGAGACACTCCTCCGTCGAAAAGGAGGCCCAGGCTATTGTAGAAGCGGTGCGTCACTGGAGGCATTACCTGGCCGGGAAACGATTTACCCTGCTCACTGACCAGCGTTCAGTAGCTTTTATGTTTAATAATAAGCAGAGGGGTAAAATCAAGAACGACAAGATCTTGAGGTGGAGAATCGAACTCTCCACCTACAATTATGATATCTTGTATCGGCCAGGGAAACTCAATGAGCCCCCAGATGCCCTATCACGTGGTACATGCGCCAACGCGCAGAGTGATAGGCTGCAGTCCCTCCACAATGACCTCTGCCACCCGGGGGTCACCAGGTTTTTCCATTTTATCAAATCCCGTAACCTGCCCTACTCCATCGAGGAGGTCAGGACCATGACCAAGAGCTGCCAAATCTGCGCCGAGTGCAAACCGCACTTCTATAGGCCGGACAGAGCAAGCCTGATCAAGGCCACCCGCCCCTTCGAACGCCTGAGCGTCGATTTTAAAGGGCCCCTCCCCTCCGCTGACCGCAATGTGTACTTCCTCAACATAGTTGATGAGTACTCCCGTTTCCCCTTTGCCATCCCTTGCCCAGACATGACCAGTACCACGGTCATCAAGTGTCTGAATGACATCTTCGCTCTGTTCGGGTTCCCCAGCTATATACATAGCGACAGGGGCTCATCGTTCATGAGCGACGAACTTCGGCAGTACCTGCTAACAAGAGGTATCGCCACGAGCAGGACCACCAGTTACAACCCCCGGGGGAACGGCCAGGTGGAAAGGGAGAACGCGACGGTTTGGAAGGCAGTCCTCTTAGCACTAAAATCTAAGGGCCTTCCGACCTCCCGCTGGCAGGAGGTCCTCCCTGCAGCGCTCCACTCCATTCGGTCACTGCTTTGTACTGCCACTAATGCGACCCCTCATGAGAAAATGTTCGTTTTCCCCCGGAAGTCTACATCGGGAACCTCGCTACCGGCATGGTTGACTTCTCCTGGGCCCGTCCTACTGCGGAGGCACGTGAGGACGCATAAAACGGACCCCCTGGTCGAGCGGGTGCACCTCCTACACGCCAACCCCCAGTATGCCTGGGTGACATACCCAGACGGGCGGGAGGACACGGTCTCCATACGAGATCTCGCACCCTCGGGTACCCCTGAATTACCACCGTTATCCCCCTTACCACCGTTATCCCCCTTACCACTGTTATCCCCCACCACCCCTCCCAACCCAACCCTTGCAGACGGCATGCCAAAGCCCCAGGAATCTTCGCCAACCACCCAGACACCAGACCCGACGTCGGATGCTGTAACACCACCGCCGCCACCACGACGATCAGGACGTCAGACAAGGCCTCCTGATAGACTTAACTTGTAGTACCCTTCACCCCGCCGGACTTCACATTAAACAAGGGGTGAATGTGGTAAACCACTGTATTGTATATTGCCACCTCTGGGTGGCGCTGTGTATGGAGGCATGCCTCAGCTGACTCCACCCACCACTGTGTGGGTTTCGTTCAGACTTGTTCAGTCACTCACGAAGAAGCATGGTCTCTTCTTAGCTAATAAAAGCCTTATTCATCTCTTCTTTCGACTCATCATCTCTTCTTCGACTCATCACCTTTTATGAAGTAATTGATAAGCGTATCAGAAGGTCTGTGATAGGGTGGAAGACAGGAGAGATTAAATGACAAAAAGGATGATGGTGCGAGACAAAAGAGGGAGGTAATAGGACAGGTAAAGAAACAAAAGATGGGTCTGGAGGAGATGTAAATGGCAACAGCAGAATCATCAACAGCTGCCATCCTGAAAAACGGGGGCAGAGGTTATGAAATTGTTGAACGCAATGTTGAGTCCAGAAGGCTGTAAAGTGCCTAATTGAAAGTTCCTCGAGCTTGCGTTGAGCTTCTTTGGAGCAGTGTAGGAGGCCGAGGTCAGAGTCGGAGTGGAGCGGAGAATTTAAGTGACAGGCAACCGGAAGCTCAGGGTCACGCATGCAGACTGAACGGAGGTGTTCCGCAAAGCGGTCACCCAATCTGCGTTTGGTCTCCCCAATGTAGAGGAGACCGCATCGTGAGCAGCGAATACAGTATACAGTACTAAATTACACTTTCAGTTGCCTGTCACTTTAGTTCTCTGGAGGGGAGCTAAACAGCACATGAGTGTTCATTCTACCTGCCCTGATATTCAAAAGGGGATTTGTGGAACCAAATCAAAGCTTACAATAGGGAGAAAGAAAGAACTTGGAATTCTGTGGCGCCTTTCACGACCTCGGAACGACCCAAAATGCTTTACAACCACTGAAATACTTTTTGAAGTGTAGTCACATTACAACAGTAATGGTTGTCTAGCAACCGTTGTTCAGCAACCTTTGAGGGACTCTATCATTCAGCGTCTTGACAGGTCAGTTGCTGCTATTACAGGAATGGTAGCACAGTCGTTATGTTACTGGACTAGTAATCCAGAGGCCTGAACTAATAATCCAGTAGAGGCGAGTTCAAATCCCACACGGCAGCATCTGGTTCACTAATGTCCTTTAGGGAAGGAAATCTGCCATACTTACCCGGTCTGGCCTATATGTGACTCCAGACCCACAGCAATGTGGTTGACTCTTAACTTCCTCTGAAATGGCCTAGCAAGCCACTCAGTTGTACACAACCGCTACGAAAAACAATAATAATAAAACCGGACGGACCACCCGGCATCAACCTCGGCACTGGCTATGGACACGACAAAGGCCACCCAGCCCAGTCGACCCTGCAAAGTCCTCCTGACTAACATCTGGGGACTTGTGCCAAAATTGGGAGAGCTGTCCCACAGACTAGTCAAGCAACAGCCCGACATAGTCATACTCACAGAATCATAGCTTTCAGCCAATGTCCCAGAGTCCTCCATCACCATCCCTGGGTATGTCCTGTCCCACTGGCAGGACAGACCCACCAGGGGTGGTGGCACAGTGGTATACAGTCGGGAAGGAGTGGCCCTGGGAGTCCTCAACATTGACTCCGGACCCCATGAAGTCTCATGGCTTCAGGTCAAGCATGGGCAAGGAAACCTCCTGCTGATTACCACCTACCGCCCTCCCTCAGCTGATGAATCAGTACTCCTCCATGTTGAACACCACTTGGAAGAAGCACTGAGGGTAGCAAGGACACAGAATGTACTCTGGGTGGGGGACTTCAATGTCCGTCACCAAGAGTGGCTCGGTAGCACCACTACTGACCGAGCTGGCTGAGTCCTGAAGGACATAGCTGCCAGACTAGGACTGCGGCAGATGGTGAATGAACCATGAATATCCCCATCCTCAATGATGGCGGAGCCCAGCACGCGAGTGCAAAAGACAAGGCTGAAGCGTTTGCAACCATCTCCAGCCAGAAGTGCCGAGTGGATGATTCATATCAGCCTCCTCCTGAGGTCACCGCCATCACAGAAGCCAGTCTTCAGCCAATTCGATTCACTCCACGTGATAGCAAGAAATGGCTGAGTGCACTGGATACAGCAATGGCTGTGGGCCCCGACAACATCCCGGCTGTCGTGCTGAAGACTTGCGCTCCAGAACTAGCTATGCCTTTAGCCAAGCTGTTCCAGTACAGCTACAACACTGGCACCTACCCAACAATGTGGAAAATTGCCCAGGTATGTCCTGTTCACAAAAAACAGGACAAATCCAATCCGGCCAATTACTGCCCCATCAATCTACTCTCAATCATCAGCAAAGTGATGGAAGGTGTCACTGTGGCTGTAGTGTGTATCATCTACAAGATGCACTGCAGCAACTCACCAAGGCTTCTTCAACAGCACCTCCCAAACCCGCAACCTCTTCTACCTAGAAGGACAAGGGCAGCAAGCGCATGGGAACACCACCACCTGCAAGTTCCCCCCCAAGTTACACACCATCCTGACTTGGCAATATATCGCCATTCCTTCATCGTCGCTGGGTCAAAATCCTGGAACTCCCAAACAGCACTGTGGGAGCACCTTCACCACACGGACTGCACAAGTTCAAGAAGGCGGCTCACCACCACCTTCTCAAGGGCAATTAGGGATGGGCAATAAATGCTGGCCTCCAGCAACACCCACATCCTACGAACGAATCAAAAAAAAATTCAGTTTAAGAAAGAAAAGAAAAATAAATTTGGCAAATTAGAATCACGCACGGCTGTGTGACTATACAGTATTTCATTTTTTTGAATTCAATCAAAGGGATTGGCTCCCCTCCTAACTCAGTTGGGAATGCACACCTAGTGTGTAACTGAGGAACACAGGCCAAGAAGACCCGCAGGTACGGTTCTCGATCGGTGTTGTGCCATCTCATGTCAATAGAGACCCTATGATGGCCCACCACTGGGAAGGGAGGGGGGAACAAAATCAGCCAGACTTCCTGCTTCCGATCACTATCCACTTTGCTGGGAAATGTACATGGCTGTGATGCTCCCGTGGTCAAATAGCCCAGGCTGGCTTGGGCAAGATACTGGAGGGCAGCCTATGCAACTGCAATTACCATGAAGGGAGACAATTGGAGGGGAAGGTGGGCACCTGTAGGGTTGCAGGCCTGAAACGGTTAATTTCGTTGCCTCTTAATGGACTGGAGGAGAAAAATCAAATCTGCTGTAAATACCTTTATTCGGCTGATACAGAACGACCAACAGTGTGAAGCTGCTGCAAGAAATTGATTTTATTTTTAATGATTTATTTGTGAAAGCTTTCCCCAGAGACGTTTTTGGGTTTTTTTCCTTCGAGTTTTCTTCTTTTGGATTGGGTTTGTGCCAAGGACCAATTTTCAGCAATTTATTTCTTTGAAGTTCAGACCTTTAATGATACCCTAGAGTCATTGACCCCGCTGCACACAAGATTGCAGATTAGTACTGGGTCTCGCAGCAGCCAAACATTGTGCAGCGATGTTGTGCCTTGTTTCTCAGGATTGGTTTTGAATACACTGTAAATAATTTAATTCATAATCAAAATGCTTTTCAGCATCCTAAATTATTCACAATCGCAGCTTAATAAGGTTGCAGAGAATCACTGCGCGGCACAAACTTTAAAGGTGTTTTATTTTCGTCCTCTGTTTAAATTCCCAACATTAGCACCAAATTGGTTAATATCTAAAACCATTACTGAGTAAGTCCGTACATTTGTTCGAAAGGTTAACCAGATGCACGGCAGCTTGTGGGTGTGATAATTCATGCGCGGCTGTGGCTGATGTCAGTCAGCATCGGATCTAAACCTCCATCACCCCCTCAACACACACATACACCCCTACTCTTGGCACTGGAGTTAATGCACTGGAAATAAATTGTGATCTCAGCTTCTCACTGAGGAGAATCTTTAAATATTGCTGCCTCTTTTGAGTAGTTTAACTACAAGATTTGGGGGCTGTTTCATTAGAGACCACCGATCAGACGTTTGGACCAGATGGGCCAGTTTTTGAAGGGGTATCCAGAAATGTCTAATGTGTGAAGCAGATACCAAGGGGTGGAGGGGGGGATTCATTGGGTTTCAAGCAGGCGGGGTGTGTGTCAAACCTCCCCCCACCCCGACGGCCTCAATTTGAGGTCCAGGCTATTTTAACTCCCGGGCGGGCTTCAGTTACATCCCGTCAGCCAGCTGGCCTGCCCGAAATGGACTTAAAGAGGTAGCTGGGATGGCTGCTGGGAGGTGATGATCAGGAGACCCGGAGGAAGCCTGCCAGTACGCAGGGGAATCTCGGTTAGTTTTCAGCAGGGCCTTGTAGGTGGGATGGAGGGAGATGGGGCAGAGGGGTGTGGTGGAGGTCGGGGGTGGGGAGATTGGGGAGAGCCTGTTGAAGTCGAGGCCCAGACATTCCTTGTGAAGTCTGGATGAGCACTCCTACTGTTCCTGGCCCCACACAGGTGACCTCTCGGGGCCTCCGCTTCTCCACAACAGGTTTGACCGAGCGGGGTGACTGTGTTGGGTAACCGCGTCCCACCCCAATCAGTCAGCGGTTAAAATGGCATTGGGGTTCTAATGACCGAACGAGGCGGGCGTCTTGGCCACCCGATGAAAGGGCCCAGTTGAAGAGGCGACAGGCGGAAAGTGAGCGGGAACAGGGCGCTAAGTTTCCTGAGGTGATTTTAACTGCGGGGCAGCCCCATTCCCACCAGGCTGGGTGGGTTAAAATCCGCCCGCCCCCCCCCCACCACCAGCCCAAATGTCTGATTTATAAAGTAGAAGTGTAATCCTCCAACAATGCCAAAGTCTTATGATGTGGAGACATGAGTGATTGAGGTAAAGTTGAGGCGGCTTGTGTTTTCACTGTATTTTCATCATCAGCAAAGCGAACATCAGAATTCAAACCCCAATCCCACCCCCTTCACCGCACCCACTGTGTCCTCTGTTGAGTCAGAAGGTTGTGGGTTCAAGTCCCACTTCAGAGACTTGAGCACAAAAATCTAGGCTGACGCTCCCAGTGCAGTGCTGAGGGAGCGCTGCACTGTCGGAGGTGCCGTCTTTCGGATGAGACGTTAAACCGAGGCCCCGTCTGCCCTCTCAGGTGGACGTAAAAGATCCCATGGCACTATTTGGAAGAAGAGCAGGGGAGTTATCCCCGGTGTCCTGACCAATATTATCCCTCAATCAACATCACAAAAAAAAACCAGATGATCTGGTCATTTATCGCAACGCTGTTTGTGGGAGCTTGCTGTGCGCAAATTAGCTGCCGCGTTTCCTACATTACAACAGTGACTACACTTCAAGACTACTTCAGCGGGAATATGGTATTGAGATAGAGGATCAGCCATGATCATGTTGAATGGCGAGCAGGCTCGAAGGGCCAAATGGCCTACTTCAGCTCCTATTTTTCTATGTTCTATGTTTCTATTGGCTGTAAAGTGCTTTGGGGTGTCCGGTAGTAATGAAAGGCGCTATATAAATGCAAGTCTTTCTTTCTTTCTGGACCCAGGTACCCTAAATGACACAATAGAGCAATGTATTTGTACTATGGAGTTATAAGGTGCAGGTTCTTCCTCACTGTACTCCCTCTGAAAGAAGGAGGGTAACTTGAAGAAGATAAATCTAACATGCCCATCCTTGCACACCACCCACGAGGTACTTGAAGGGCAGCAGTGGACTGGGAGTAGGCCACGAGGGAAAGTAATCTACAAAATTGGTAAGTAAAAAGCAGCATGCATTCATTCATTCTGAAATTTAGCAGAGAAATGTGGTACCTGGAGCCAGGGTAGGCAATGTACTATCATTGAATTTGACTTCATCAGTGTTACATGATAATTTGCACTTGGCAATGAGCTAGTTCATAAATCGAGCCTTGTCAGAAGAACTGTTCCCAAATAGAATGATGTATTGTGTTCTAGCAGGAAGTCAGTGACTCGAGAAATGGCACCGGGGTCCCCTTATGGGTAAATGCATCAGACCGTCTGGTACTGACACAGGTAGATCAGGCAGGTTCAATCCCCGATCGGTGCCGCTTTCGCTGGGCAATAGTTGGGATGCTGCAATTGGACTCGGTCCCCTCCCCCAAGTGGGAGAGGGAAAAATTGGCCGGGATTCTTGCTTCTGATCACGGTTCAATGATTCCGGCTGTAGAACGGCCACGTGAGTAGAGGACTGGGATCTGCCGGGATGCCCCCCCCCGCTCCCCCTCACCCCTACACACAGTCAAACAGCCTGATAACCCGCCGTACAACCTTGGGTTAGGGGTGCCCACGGAACTAGCCCCCAGCTCGAGTCGGTGCCTTCAGGAGAGGCTGAGAGGGAGGAGGGTTTATCAATCTGCTCTCTCGGCCTGTTTTCTGTATTTCCAGATACCAGTAAATGGTGTCCAAAGTAACAGTGCTCAGACCAACAACAACCTGCTCCTTAGAAATATCTACCTGATGTCTCTCTAAGTCTTTGTGGTGTTGTAACAGACCCATTGTGATATACTTCAAATTGCCAGACATATTGGAGACTTTGTTGTTCCAATGTGTCTGTTTTGCAGAGCTCTGCTCCCGTTGCTAGATTCAGTGCATCGCAACGGTAACATCCAATCTGTCCGTTCTGACTCGTGAGTGAAAGTTTAATAGACTTTCTCATCCTACTCGGGAGTGATTAAACATTTTTTATTTGCTTTCGTGTGTAATTTCCGAACACTAGTGACATGTGGCTCATCTCAATGCTGCACGATCTTGAACTTCAGTGTCACAGTAGCAGCCATTAATCATCATTTATTTAGGGAAAGCTTATGCCCTTCAGTCTGTTTGATGTTTTTTGGTTGAAGTCAATTTAACTTTACCTCAGTATACGCCAGTTGCTAGATAATGGGGGGGGGGGTGAATTTCCACAGGACGAGTTGCGCAGCTGTTAGTCCATTAGAAGAAGATCTGCAATAACAACAGAAAATGCTGGAAAAACTCAGCAGGCCAGGCAACATCCGTGGAGAGAGAAATAGAGTCAACGTTTCAGGTCGAAACCCTTCGTCAGGACTGAAAAAGCACAGGAAATGAAACCGATTAAAAGGCCAGTTTGGGGGCTGGGAAATGGGGATGAGAGAACAAAGGAGAAGTGAAGAGACATTAAGAGGTATTCAAAACCAGACGAGATGGTGATAGGACTAGTGGAGAGACAAAAGACAGCTCTAGATTAGGTGTGAAATGCGCTGGCAGAAGATTTGCGTCCGCCGATGGCGGGACTTACACGACGGTTTCCTGGGTCGGCTCATTCGCACAGCCGCCGGGAGTCGTCGCTGGCGTAAAACAGGTGTAAACCGCTGCAGCGCGTGGAAACTGGGGAGCAGCTTTTAAATAGGCACAGTTCGGCCTGCACACTTCAGCAGCAAACTGGAGGGCAACCAGGTAAAGAAGGGGGCCGTGCTTGGCTCACTCACTTTGACTCTCGGATAACTTCACCACAAAACCAAACTTGTGGGGTGGGGGGGGTGTGGCAAACAGTGAGGATGATACCAATCGACTGCAACAGGACATAGAAAGGCTAGCAGAATGGGCAGACAAGTGGCAGATGGAATTTAATACAGAGAAGTGTGAGGTGATGCATTTTGGCAGAAGGAACAGCGAGAGGCAATGTACACTTAACGGCACAGTTTTAAAGAGTGTGCAGGGACAGAGGGACCTGGGAGTTAATGTGCATAGGTCCCTGAAGGTGGCGGGACATATTGAGAGAGTGGGTAGCAAAGCATATGGGATCTTGGGCTTCATAAATAGAGGTATAGAGTACAAAAGTAGAGCAGTTATGTTGAACCTTTATAAAGCGCTGGTTAGGCCACAACTGGAGTATTGCGTCCAGTTCTGGTCACCACACTTTAGGAAGGGTGTGAAGGCCTTTGAGAGGGTACAGAGGAGATTTACCAGAATGGTTCCGGGAATGGGGAATCTTAGCTATAAGGACAGGTTGGAGAAGCTGGATTTGTTTTCTTTAGAGCAAAGGGGGTTGAGGGGTGATTTGATAGAAGTGTACAAGATTATTACAGGTTTGGATAGGCTAGACGGAGAAAGGCTGTTCCCACTAGTTGATGGTACAAGGACTAGGGGACACAGATTTAAGGTTTTGGGCAAGAGATACAGGGGGATGTGAGGAAAAACTTTTTTACGCAGCGAGTGGTGAGGACCTGGAACTCGCTGCCGACGGAAGTGGTGGAAACGGAGACACTCAATGTTTTCAAGGCGAGACTGGATAGGCACTTGAGGGAAATAAACTTACAGGGCTACGGGGATAGAGCGGGGAAATGGGACTGATTGGATTTCTCTACAGAGAGCCAGCACGGACTTGATGGGCCAAATGGCCTACTTCTGTGCCATTATGACTCCATGACTCTATGGGGGAAACATTTAGTATCGCCCCGTTTGGGGAGCGATTATTGGCCGGGCGCAAAGTTTAGCGCCTGGCGCTAATTATCGCCTCCGACTGCAAACTTGGCTTCTATCGCCCCTGGAGGTGATTGGAACACTAAATCAGGTGCTGCCCACCTGACTTAAGGCGCAAAAGCCGAGGAGCGAGGCGCTAACTCAGAGCGCTGGCGAAGCTCATGTGATGTCAGTCAGCGATGGAACACAGACACACTGTCGCTGGCCAGTTCTTAAAGGGGAGGGTCGATCTTGCTCTCCATCCACACCCTGCTCATTGCAGCCTTGAATCTAGGCCTGGAGAGACCTGTACATCAAATCTGCTGGAAAGAACAATGGAGAGGCCCAGGAAAGAGCTCAGAGTGCAGCCCCCATAGTCTTCTAAATTGATGCAAGGAAGATCAAATAAAAAAGAACCTGCAAAGTGCTGCTCAGTACCCAAAACTCCTCAACACAGCTTTGAATATCTCCTGCAGTCACTCCCTCTCTCAGAATGCGTGGTGAAAAAATTTCGCCGACAAAAAAAGGCAGGAAGCGGTCGCCTTTAAATACCGCTACCCCAGTCCCTTCCTGACTGCAAAACGCTCCCCTCAACCTGTCATTGCTAGTGGCAGGTGGTAAGACAGGGGGCGCCACTCAATATCCGGTCCGGGGCGTTGCACGCTCGACTGATGTCACGATCTGTGGGCACAGGAGATCGTGGCGGTAGTGTTTAGCGCCGCCGCAAAATGTCTAGTCAATTTCATGAGCGGCGCAAACATCGCCACGCCCAGGCGCCAGTTGCTTTGCGCCCCATTAGCGCCCTCTTAAGGCGCTAATGGGAGGCGCAAACCAACTGAATTTTTCCCCCTATGTCTCATCAGTCTCTTCAAGAATATCTACAACTGGATCCACTGGAGCAAGCAGACAAACAGGGCACCCAAGCACAGGAAAAGAACACCAAATTTTTCTGACTTGAACCGCCAAGCACGCCTTGAATTTTCAGACTGGGAAAGGGGTTGTACGATAGACACTGTTAAAAGGGGGCGGGGGGGGGGGTTGGGCCATAAAATCGGCGTGCAGTGTGACATGAATTAGTCATTCATGAAAGAAAGACTTATGAAATAATACTGAGTGGCCTGCAGGTGGCGCTGTCCAGGGAGAGTATAAATACTCGGGCATGGGCCCAGCTTGCGCAGGACATTCTTAACAGGAACTAGTGAAGGACACAACTAGACCGCCATGTTGTAAAACAGTTGATTAAAGCTTTGTTTACCGCTTAGACCAAGTGCCTAGTAGTTTTCTTATGTCACAGTGCCCCTGCCTGAAACAGGCATGAGGCCCTACACGTATGCAAATAAGAGGCCTAAGGCCTGTTTGAGGCCCTCACCGCAAGGCTGGCTGCCGGCTGCACTCAGGTAAACCAGGCCTACATGCGGCCTAACAGGCGGTCCTTAAAGGGACCTCTGCAGGCCACAACCAACAAGGTAAGATTTTAAAATATACTTACCTGAATGTGGTGTCGAGAGGAGCAGGAGTGCTCCTCCTGACCCCACATTCAAAGAATGCGGACCCTGACCATTCAGGCGCAGTTTTAATATGTAGTCACTGTTGTAATGTAGCAAACGTGGCAGCCAATTTGCGCACAGCAAGCTCCCACAAATCGCAATGAGATAAAAGACCAGATAATCTGTTTTAGTGATGTTAGTTGATGGGTAAATATTGGTCAGGACGCCGGGGAGAACTCCACTGCTCTTCTTCGAAATAGGGCCATGGGAACTTTTACGTCCACCTGAGAGAGCAGGTTTAACATCTCATCCGAAAGACGGCTCCTCCGACAGTGTAGCACTCTGTCAGTACTGCACTGCGAGTATAGGCCTAGATTTTGTGCTTGAATCTCAAGAGTGGGACTATGAACCCATGACCTTCTGACTCAGAGGTGAGAGTGTGACCCACTGACCCATGGCTGATAATTAAGAGAAAATGAAAATGCTGGAAATGCAAAGCAGGATGTTCGGCATGTGAGCGAGAACGATAGGTTATCATCTCAAATTTACAATATTTTCTATTTTTGTTTGAAATTTCCAATTTTTTTTTTTAATTGACCCCTACCACCCCCCAACTCTTTCTGCACAGGTTCATGGGGAGCACTGGGCAGAGTGATGTGAGAGACGAGTTATTAGAACAAGGTCGCAGGTGAGCCCACAAGCAACAGAGGCTGCACTCCGCAAATAGCGAATCGCGGCCTACCGAAACACCGAATTATATGTTCCACAAATCTGCATATTACAAGAGCACAAAGGCTGGCCTCGGCATCCAGGGTCTCTGCCCCCCAATAGCAGAGGCCGATGAGGTGAAAGCATTATCTCCAAGCCTAAATTAAATTAAAGCAATTAGAGTCTGATGGATAAAATTTGCTCCAGGAGAAATGAACAAGGTATGCAATCTCTTTCTTCACTGCTGATATCTGTGTAAGATCTGGCCAAGCATTTCCCTTGCAGAGGGAAGCATGAAACCTACTTTCAACACTCCTTAATTGCATATATATTTAGCACAGAAAAAATAAGTGGTTCAGAATCATTAGTTGACTGATTTCCCTTTTTTTTTTGCCCTTAATAGAGGTTTGACTGACATTGTCTGCGGGGTGTTGATGCCGACTACCTCTGATTAATTCACAGCCTAAAATTCAGTGATAATGCAAGAAGTAATTTAATCCCAAATAACCATTCTGTGAGAAGAGCTGCCCAGCCACAATGATTATCATAACCAGGTTGATTCCATGTTAGCATGAGAGTGGCTTTTACTGCTCAAGTAGGTACAAGTATTTCTGAAATTAGAATAATTTCTTGGCACCGGTTGACCTTGCAGTTTAATGTGCGATTTCTTTGTAGATTAGGCCCATGGAGTACTGGAGGTTAGCTCCACGCTATTATACTGCTGTTCTTGCTGTAAGTGACAGGACTGCCACCACTTCATAATATGCTTTATTTCAAAGCCATCTCGAGTGTTCACAAGGACACGATTTAGAACTCGGAGTCATGGGTCCAATAATTAGACTGTTAGATGAAAAGGGCTAATTGGCTGCTGAGGATGGCTTTAAAGAGAGAAGCCAACAGATTGAGCCATTAAAATGCCAGTTGATGGGCTGAAACCATTCACCTAAGTGTTAGATGTGTTATTTACTTTGATGCAGATGCTGGTGCAGTTGATAGCAATTCTGCTGCTAATGGTCTGCCACAGTGACGTATATAAGTGACTGGATTTTATGGTGGAGCACCACACTCCTGCTACTGCTCTCAGCCTTGGCCGAGGGAGCTGCTGCTGCTTGCTCATGTCCGCCTGCAGCTTTGCAGTGTGTGTGGGGCCGAAGTTATAGGAGGTCCAATATTGTATTGTAACCACACGCAGAGAGCGAGTGAGATGGGCCAGCCTGGCTGGGGCACCAGCACACACACTTCAAAATAAACTTTGTTTAAAAATTAGTTTCCAACAATTAGGTGGGACTAATTCCCTGAGTGCATTACTGTTATAGCCCCAGTAAGGACTGAACATTTCCAGAAAAAAATGTTGTTTGCTTGATCAGTAGTTTAGATTCTTTTTTAATTATACTGATCACATGGCAAACAAACTCAGCAATGCGGGCGTCGGCCCATTGTTTGAGATTTTGAGGAGTCTGATTTGGAATGTAAGGGCCCCATTCCCGGTCATTTCCATTGATTAAGATTGTGTATTTTGAATGTAAGTAATTGCTATATTTGCATTTATTATATGCTAATTGATCTACTGTGGCATCGCTCGTGGACAAAAAATTATCTCTGCTTCTCGCTAATCTTTCAATCTCCCTCCGTATCTTTCTGTTTCCCACTTTCTCTCTCTCTGTATCGTGCTGACATACTTTCTATTGCCCGATTTCCTGTGACTCTTTCGTTCTTTCTCTCCCTCTTTCTGTTCCTTTTAAGATAAGTTTATCAGGTGTTACAGTGTCAGCTGTGGCTCAGTTGGGTCGCACTCTCGCCTGAGTCAGAAGGTTGTGGGTTCAAGTCCCACTCCAGAGACTTGAGCACAGAATGCAGTGCTGAGGGAGCGCTGCACTGTCGGAGGTGCCGTCTTTAGGATGAGATGTTAAACTGCGGTCCCGTCTGCTCTCCCAAGTGGATGTAAAAGATCCCATGGCACTATTTCAAAGAAGAGCAGGGGAGTTCTCCCCAGTGTCCTGGCCAACCAAAAAACAGATTATCTGGTCATTATCACATTGCTGTTTGTGGGAGCTTGCTGTGCGCAAATTGGCTGCCGTGTTTCCTACATTACAACAGTGATTACACTACAAAAAGTACTTCAGTGCCGCAAAATACTTTGGGACGTCCTGAGGTTGTGAGAGGCGCTATATAAATGCAAGTTTTTTTTTCTTTCTTTGCTATGATTGGTTTAAAATTGCTGTTGCAATGTTTATGAACATGACTGTTAAGGTTTCTTGTGCTGGGAGTTTGCCACCAATGGAGTCACAATGGACCTATTATTTTTGTTTGCTTTATTGTGGGAAAGAAATATCTTGAGGTAAATGAAATAACCATAAACACTAATCAAATCCCATCCATTTTTTTTACCACAAGCCTGATGTAATATACTGCTGGAGATATTGCAGACTTTTAGCTTATTACTGTATCCAGGATACCACAAGTCTGATGCAGTATGCTGCTGTGATTCCAAAATGGAAGAGGGGCATTAGAGTTAGCGATAAATCATATCCAAAATTACAACTTCTAGCGATTTAAAACTGATTGAGAATAGGGATCTTTTTAGGCTGAGAAAATCTAATAAATGTAATGATATCCTGATGGTTTCATTAATTTTATACAGATCGTTACAAAGTGATATTTGTTTAAAAACTTGCCTCAGGAAAGTGAGCGACACCAGTCCTGTTTTATGGCTTGACCATTGTTTATCTTATATCCCACGGACCAATCAGCTCGCTCAGTGACACTGGACATTACTCAAGACATTCACCGAGTTTTTAACTAGTTCATTTTAAGAAGGGTGTTTCTATATTTAATTATACTTCGCCTATGTCAATACTGCAGTCTTGTTTTTAAAGTGACGCTGTCTGTGAACTAGAGATTTTCAGCCAGGCTTTGTTCCCAGACCACAAGTTTGTTCTGCCGTACAGTGCAATGCTGAATTTTAGAATTTTAGATATAAGTGTTTTTACTTTAACCCATCCCTGCAATTTGTGCACAGCCGCCAATGGTGGGGCGATTAAAATCGATGTGCAAGAAGCCAGAATTGGAGGAGCGCGGAGATCTTGGAGGGTTGTAGTGCTGGAGGAGGTTACAGAGATTAGACAGGTCATTTTCAGGTTGGCAGGCTGTAACTAGTGGGGTGCCACAAGGATCTGTGCTTGGGCCTCAGCTATTCACAATCTATATTACTGACTTAGTTGAAGGGACCGAGTGCAATGTATCCAGATTTGCTGACGATACAAAGCTAAGTGGGAAAGTAAGCTGTGAGGAGGACACAAAGGGATATAGACAGATTAAGTGAGTGGGCAATAAGATGGCAAATGGAGTATAATGTGGGGAAATGTGAGATTATTCACTTTGGTAGAGAAAATAGAAAAACTGAATATTTTTTAAATGGTGAGAAACTTTCAAATGTTGGTGTTCAGAGAGATCTGGGTGTCCTGATACAAGAAACACAGAGAGTTAGCATGCAGTTGCAGCAAGCAATTAGGAGGGCAAATGACATTTTGGCCTTTATTGCAAGGTGGTTGGAGTACAAGAGTAAGGATGTCTTACTACAATTGTACAGAGCTTTGGTGAGACCACACCTGGAGTTGAGGGGGCTTGACAAGGTGGATGCTGAGAGGTTGTTTCCCCCGGCTGGAGAGTCTAGAACTAGGGGACATAGTCTCAGGATAAGGGGTCGGCCTTTTAAGACTGAGATGAGAAGGAATTTCCTCACTCAGTGGGTTGTGAATCTTTGAGATCTCTATCCCAAAGTGCGATGGTTGCTGAGTCATTGAGTATATTCAAGGCCGAGATCGATAGATTTTTGAACTCATGGGGAATCAAGGGATACGGGGATAGGGTGGGAAAGTGGAGTTGAGGTTGAAGATCAGCCATGATCTTATTGAATGGCAGAGCAGGCTCGAGGGGCCGTATGGCCTATTCCTGCTCCTATTTCTTATGTTCATCTGTTCTTATGAGATATGGAGGGGCGAGGCCATGGAGGGATTTGAAAACAAGGCTGAGAACATTAAAATCGAGGCATTGCCGGCCCAGGAGCCAGTGTAGGACCGCGAGCAGAGGAGTGATGGGTGAATGGAAGTTGGTACAAGTTAGGATACGGGCAGCAGATTTTTGGATGAACTCAAGTTTATGGAGGGTGCAAGGTGGGAGACCAGCCAGGAAAGCGTTGGAATAGTCGAGTCTGGAGGTAACGAATGATGGTTTCAGCCACAGATGAGCTGAGGCAGCGGCAGAGATTGGCGATGTTGCCGAGGTGGAAGTTGTATAATAAAAGATCCTCTGACTCACGCTGCAGAACACAGCTATAACTGGGATCACTGAAACTGGGTAGATTCTATAAAAGTTTCAAAATGTGTTTAAAGTAACTACATATCAATACTCATATTGCCAAGTAATAAACAAGTGTCTTGTAAGAGGTGTGTATAGATCTGGCTTCTGGCTTCCTAACAGCTGGGAAAATAGTCTTATATTAAATTTATTGTTCAGTATGTTTCATTTCCCTTGTCTGGCATTAAGCAATACGAGTCGAGTAACCAAGGACAATGGGCCATAGGTAAAAATGTTCAAGTGTTACCAGAGTAGGTTTTGGACGTGAATCTAAATCTAACCAGAACTCTAACAACTATTGATATTTACCATAGGACAGAATTTTTCAGACTGGCCTTGCCTCACGAATCCAACCAAGTCCGTTCCTACCAGTTGAGACCTCCAGATGTGGAATTGGACTTTTAGCAACTTTGCTTTATTTTTTTTACCTTTTGGGATCAATAAAAGGGCAATAACAGAATTGAATGCTCATGTTGTGCCAGAGACAAAAGTCCACAGATCATTTATTTTTACAGATTATTTTTCCTTTCCTCCCCTTGAGTTACCCTAAAGCTACATATATGTTTAATTATTATTTTAGATTATTACACGAACAATAATAAAATGTAAGTACGAACAGTCCCTGAATTTTACACCAACTCATGGGCGGAATATAAATTTTTTTACAATTAATATTTGAGTGCTTCTCTATCATAACAGGATACTGGCAGGCTGCGGGATCACAATGTACAGGAAATCTTGAGAGTTATGATTTTTTTAATGGTGGGATTGAGACTATTCACAGGATACTTCCAGATGAGGAAGGCCATTTAGCCCATCTTGATTCACCCGTTGAGAGCAACGCTACACTCTCCCCATTGCTGCATCTTATTGTTTCTTCAATGATTCCAGGGTTTCGTCTCCACCACTCTCCCTAGAAGTCCGTTCCAAGTGTTCTTCTGTGTGACGAAGAACCTCCTGATATCAGTCCTAGTTACCTTTTACTAGTTTGAACCTCTGTCCTCTCATTTTAAAGGAGTATTCTGCATTGATCTTTTCCGTAGCATTTGCTATTTCACCTCTATAAGATCACCTCTCAAACACCTCCTTCTCAGCATGACTAGCCCGAGTCTCCCCAGTATTTCCTCATAACCCAGACTCCAACACGACAGATCAGCCTCCTGGCTCTTCTCCCCACTCCCCCCTCCAGCACTTGAAAGTCTCTCCTTGTTTCCCAGCACAGTGCCCAAGGTGCGGTTTGACCAGAGCACTGTAGAGTTTGATCACAGCTTCTTCGGACTTATATTCTACTATTTTGACCATGTAGTTCAACATGCTATTGGCTTGGTTTGCTGCTCTGCATTCATTGGACATGTTTGAGTGCTACGTCTACTAAGACTCTTAGGTCACTTTGAACCTCATCCTTGGCTATTTCAGCACCATTTGTGGAGTGCATATGTTGCCCATTTTTCTTTCCTATGGGCAATACTTTGTTTAGCTCATTTTGTCAGTTCTGGACTGACTGCTTTGATGCCACTGACCCTCTGAGTATGGTATCATCTGTAAGTTTGACCAATTTGCACCGAGTTCCTGAATCCAAGTCATTGATGATTAGAGACGGCAGTGTTCCCAACACTGAGCCCCGAGACAACCCACTCAGTGCTCCCCCCACCCCCAGCCTGATATTACCCTGCTAACCCGTACCTGCCATTTTCTACCCTTCAGCCAAGTTCTCATCCATCCCCAAGATTTGCCCCGAATCCCCACAGCTTTGAGCTTAATTAGCCAACTTTCGTGTGGAATTTTATCAAGTGCCTTTTGTAAGAACGCAACTTTGTAGGGTTCACCACAGTCGACTTGGGTTGTCACTTCCGCAAAGAAATCAAGAAGGTTGGTCAGGCCATCTAAAGTCATGTTGACTGCTGTTTATTAGGTTGCTGTTAAACAATTTGCTCCTAATAATGGATTTAATTATTTTACATGGAATTTAAGTAGAACTAATGAGTCGGTAGTTGTCTGACTCTGAATCAAAAATGGGCACCATATTAGTCTGTTTCCAATCTACTGGTATCTCCCCAGTGACCAATGGCTCCCTCATAATGATTGTTAGTGCCTTTCAAATCTCCTCGCTAGACTGTCTCAACACCCTGAGATAAGTACTGACATGAATCAGTCATTATTGAAAGAAAGACTTATGAAATAATACTGAGCAGCCTACGGGTGGCGCTGTCCAGGGAGAGTATAAATACTCGGGCACGGGCCCAGCTTGCGCAGGACATTCTTAACAGGAACTAGTGAAGGACACAACTAGACTTCCATGATGTAAAACAGTTGATTAAAGCTTTGTTTAACGCTTAGACCAAGTGCCTAGTAGTTTTCTTACGTCAAGTACCATCCAGCCCTGGGGATTTATTTGTTTTAAGCCCTTTTAGATTGTCTACGACTTTGATCGCACTTAAATCCACGTCCCGAATTTCTCGCCTCGTCTCCTTGGGGAAGTTTATTTTAATCACCCCTTTTTAAGGATGGTTTCTGAGTTGCTCTTTAGGACCGCCGGGGATCATCCTGCCTTTTATCGCCGGGTGATAGCACATCAGCCGTCCGTTTTACACCACGTCCGGTTTTTATTCCCATTGACTTCAATGTGTAAATCGGGCGGCCAATTCGCTATTGCCCGTTTTTAGCCCAGCGATAAAAGTTAAAATTGCCCCTAGTTTTCTCTCTCTGCTTTTTTTCTGTTGAATCTGCTTCTAGCTATTTATGCTCTTTAGTCACTTGGCATATCCTCTGGGTCGCATCAAACCCCTGGGGCAATCTGTACTTTGTGACATTGCTGCTTTACCCGTGGTCTGCAGTTATTTCTGAGAATCCCTGGCTGATTTGTTCTGGTGCCAGGGGGGATTTTAACTCTCGGGCGGGGGAGGGGGAAGCCACCGGAATGCATGGGCCGAATGCCTCGGAGGTTCTGTGAGGGGCCCTGGTCCACATTTACGGCCAGGCCCTCATTTAAAATGCAGCAGGCAAGCTGGCCACCTGAAACAGGCACTCAGGGGCAGCTCGCCCGGTTCAGACCAGCGAATATTGGGCAGACCAGAGACCACGGGCTCGATCTTGTCAATGGGGAGCTTTTGGAGGCGGGACTCCCACTTTTTGGGTTGTAGTCCCGCCTCCATTGTTGACTTGTGGCCAACCCACGCTATTTTCCCTTGATTGACCTTGTTAAGCCCACCCAGCGGGCTCAGCAGGCCAATTAAGGGACACCTGGTTACTGGTGACGTCAGTGATTGACATTTCATCTGTCAAGAGCTTTTGACAGATGAAATATCAGCATTTGACAGCTCTGTGAAGCTGTCAAACACTGACAATCTGTCTTCTAACTTGAGTCCTTCTCCACAGACTCAGTTAGAGAGCTCTCCAGACCAGAAAGCAGAGCTTTTGACAGTTGAGAGGCCAAAAAAAATTTTGAGGATGTAACTGGTAAAATAGATAAGGGAGAACCAGTGGATGTGGTGTATTTGGACTTTCAGAAGGCTTTTGATAAGGTCCCGCATAAGAGATTAGCGTGTAAAATTAAGGCACATGGGATTTTTATAGAGAACTGGTTGGCAGACAGAAAGCAAAGAGTTGGAATAAATGGGTCTTTTTCTGAGTGGCAGGCAGTGACTAGTGGGGTACCGCAGGGATCGGTCCTTGGACCCCAGCTATTCACAATATATATTAATGATCTAGACAAGGGAACTAGATGTAATATCTCCAAATTTGCAGACGACACAAAGCTGGGTGGGCGTGTGTGCTGTGAGGAGGATGCCGAGAAACTCCAGGATGATTTGGACAGGTTGGGTGATTGGGCAAAAGCATGGCAGATGCAATATAACGTGGATAAATGTGAGGTTATCCACTTTGGTGGCAAAAACAGGAAGGCAGATTATTATCTGAATGGCAATAGATTGGGAGAAGGAGAAGTGCAACGAGACCTGGGTGTCCTTGTGCACCAGTCGCTGAAGGTAAGCATGCAGGTGCAGCAGGCGGTTAAGAAGGCAAATGGTATGTTGGCCTTCGTAGCCAGAGGGTTTGAGTACAAGAACAAGGATGTCTTGCTGCAGTTGTACAGGGCCTTGGTGAGACCACATCTTGAGTATTGTGTGCAGTTTTGGTCGCCTTATCTGAGGAAGGATGTTCTTGCCATGGAAGGAGTTCAGCGAAGATTCACCAGGCTGATACCTGGGATGGCAGGAATGACGTATGAGGAGAGATTGGGTCGATTGGGCTTGTACTCGCTGGAGTTTAGAAGAATGAGAGGGGATCTCATCGAAACTTATAAAATCCTGACAGGACTGGACAGACTAGATGCAGGAAGGATGTTCCCGATGGTCAGAGAGTCCAGAACCAGGGGTCACAGTCTAAGGATAAGGGGTAGGCCATTTAGGACAGAAATGAGGAGGAATTTCTTCACCCAGAGAGTGGTGAACCTGTGGAATTCTCTACCACAGAAGGCAGTTGAGGCCAATTCATTAAATATATTCAAGAAGGAGTTGGATATATTTCTTAAGGCTAAAGGGATCAAGGGGTATGGGGAGAAAGCAGGGACCGGGTACTGAATTTGGATGATCAGCCATGATCGCATTGAATGGCGGAGCAGACTCGAGGGGCCGAATGGCCTACTCCTGCTCCTATCTTCTATGTTTCTATGTTTCTGCTTTCTGTGCCGGTGAGCTGAGGGACTCCCGAGAACTGAAGGACGGAAGACTGCAGGAGAAAGTAAAGGTAAGTAAAACTTATTAAAACACTTTACACTCCCTCACACACTTACCTCTGCACACATGCACCCATCACTCACCTGCATAACCAACATGTCGACCCCTCCAACCCCTGCAGACCGACGGTCTGCCTCGCTAAGTTGGCGTGGTTCGGAGCCGTCGGACAGCCCACACTTCAGGGCTAAAATTAGGGATTAGGCAAAAAACTGCCTGTTAACTACCTGTTAACAGGCAGTTAATTGGCACTAATCCCCTTCCCACCTCGGGGAGGCGGCTCCCAGCACAGGTCGGATACCAGCCTCCTGGGACATTGGCACGGAGGCGGGATGGGTTCCTGCCCCCCCGATTCTGCAATTTTCCCACCACTCCCGCCTCCAAACCCGCCTCCTCGGGGCTTGGAAAATCGAGCCCCACCTGCCCGGCACTCAGGTAATTCATTGGGAGAGGTTCGAGAGGGTCTTGAGAAGGCGGAAGTGGGGGCACACACTTGCCACTCCTGGCCCCACAAAGAGAAGTTCTGTACTCACCTCTTGGGGCCTCGGCTTCTGCTCCGACTGCCTCAGAACATTGTGGAATACACGTCTTAGTCAGCAACTTATACGGGTCTCCTCAATATTCCTCCGCACCTCAAAGCATACATCGTAACAGCCTTGATATTTGCACTGAACAGACTAATTCAAATACTGTGTGGCAGCTCCCACTACCTTCCTGGCACTTCCAGCGTGCATCTGAAGAATTAAGCTCCACTTAGCATATTGAACTTGGAGTGATTTTGGACAGCAGGAAGGCAAGGTGATTGTCCAGCCAGATAAGGTCATGATGCAAATAAAAACAAAAATCTTCTGTGTCTCCGCCTTTACCACCACTGAAAGACAACAGCTATTGGTAAATGTTCTGCTGCATTGCCACCAGTCACCAGCCTGTACAAGACAATAAACTTACTGAAGTAAGGAAACATCTATAAGGGCTGATATTATATTGTTGCAATGACATTCATGTAGTCTGAGCTGTTCAGATATACATGAGAAGGGGAAAGGCTTGTTCATAGTGGTGGTGGTTCTGTTTCACTGTGTGTGCTCCTCCCTTTCACCTAAATAGAGCATTCTAAAGTCACTATACTTCTGGAAAGCATCCATTGACACCTCAAAATGCACCAGCAAACAAACACAGCCCAGTAAAGGTCTGGGGATGGTCCACCGTTGATTTCAGTACACCGTGAGCCTATTCAACACTGCAGCATCCCAGTTGAGTGAGAGATGTTTTATTATAAGAACATAAGAAATAGGAGCAGGAGTTGGCCATTTGGCCCCTCGAGCCTGCTCCACCATTCAATAAGATCATGGCTGATCTTCTACCCCATCGCCACTTTCCTGCACTATCCCCATATCCCTTGATTCCCTTAATATTCAAAAATCTATCGAGCTCTGTCTTACTCAACGACTGAGCCTCCATAGCCCTCTGGGGTAGAGAATTCCAAAGATTCACCACTCTCTGAGTGAAGAAATTTCTCCCCATCTCAGTCCTAAATGGCCGACCCCTTATTCTGAGACTGTGACCCCTGGTTCTAGACTCCCCAGCCAGGGGGAAACATCCTCCCTGCATCTACCCTGTCAAGCCCTGTAAGAATTTTGTATGTTTCAATGAGATCACCTCTCATTCTTCTAAACGCTAGAGAATATAGGCCCAGTTTACTCAATCTCTCCTCATAGGACAGTCCCCCCATCCCAGGAATCAGTCTGGTGAACCTTCATTGCACTCCCTCTATGACAAGTATATCTTTCCTTAGGTAAGGAGACCAAAACTGTACACAATACCCCAGTTGTGGTCTCACCAGGGCCCTATATAATTCCAGTAAGACGTCTTTACTCTTATACTCAAATCCTCTTGTAATAAAGGCCAACATACCATTTGCTTTCCTCATTGCTTGCTGTACCTGCATGTTAACTTTCAGTTTTAACTTGTGGAAGACCATAGCTGGCAGTAATTTGGTGATGAGAACAGTACGATCACGAGGCCCGATCACTGAGTCATGAATGCAATGGAACCCTGTTACAGCCCCTCAGTCCAAGTGGGCATTATTCAAGTGTAAACCTAGGGCCACGGTTTTAACAATGGAAGTGGGTTGGGTGCGGGTCAGCTGGTTTCCGGCTTCCAGTCCCGCCCCCAACTGCATCCGGCTCACAGACGTGATTTTACCTTGATTGACTTTATTAAGCCTGCTCTGCGGGCTGCCGGCCAATTAAGAGGACTTCATTTGATGACACATCATCTGCCGGTTTCCTTAAAGGGACCACGCACAATTTATTTTTGATGGTTGATTTCTCAGTGTTTGACAGCATTGAGGTGCTGCAAACACTGACAATCACTGCACAAAGGTGGCCTCTTGCACCCAGGATCTCCAATGACTCCCTCCATAGGCTGGAATAGATGGCAGCTGCAGGTGAGGTGACAGAAGCGATCTGTCACTGGTGAGAGAAGTTCTCCCAATGAGGTGGCACTGGACATGGATTTAAAAACTTGTAACCTAATGAAAAGTGTAAATGTATTAAAAATGCAGTTCCCAACATTTTCTTTCCTCTGAGACTCACCAGTGCAACATTGGATCCTTCACACCACTTCTGCAGCTGTCATCAATGCAGAAACATTACAGCAGACTCACAACACACCACACTTACCTGGCGTGGTGTCCAGACATTGGGAAACCCGAGCCAGAAGCGGCAAAACTCAAAAATAGCCTGTCAACTACTAGCAACTACCTGTTAATAGGCCTTTAATCCTTTTCCCACCGCTAGGTGTCGGGTCCATTCGCAAATCAGGGACCCAACCCTTGGGAAAATTGTTTGGAGGCGGGATCACAACCCACCTCAATCAAAATGATTTTAACCTTTGACCCGCCTTCAAACCTGCCCTCTGAGCGCCGGCAAAATCCAGCCCTAGATGTTCTCACTGCTATTTGACTATATGGGAGGCGTCCCAACTAAGCCCAATCCCATTTTTTTTATTTGTTCCTGGGATTGTGGGCATCGCTGGCAAGGCCAGCATTTATTGCCCATCCCTATCTGCCCTTGAGAAGGTGGGGGTGAGCCACCTTCTTGAACCGCTGCAGTCCGTGTGGTGAAGGTTCTCTCACTGTGCTGTTAGGGAGGGAGTTCCAGGATTTTGACCCAGCGACGATGAAGGATCGGCGATATATTTCCAAACCAGGGTGGTGTGTGACTTGGAGGGGAACTTGCAGGTGATGGTGTTCCCGTGCGCCATGTGAACACCGTCACCTGCACGGTGTCCACATGCACACCTTCAAGGGGGAGTCACTGGACTGCACTCATAAGCAGGTACTCTGGCTGGCACTTCCCCTCCCCTGCCTAGCCCAGGGCGGTGACATCAATTGCAGTGTCCCCCAGTACAACCCAGCTCACATCAGCTAACTCTATAGAAGCTGTCAGCTCCCTGGTCTGTACAGCTGGGTGCCGCTCAGTGTTTTTATCAACTTTATGCTTATGCCCAGCGGAGCTGATATGCCAAGATCAGACATAAATGGTGTTACATAAAGTACTGAAAAATATCTTGTTATATAAAAATTCTGCTGAGCTGCACATTTCAGCCTGAAACATGAACGTGCGTCTCACAGCGATGCTGTATTTTTGCAATCTATATAATTTTATCGGATAATTGAATTAAAGTTGTGAAATGATGAGAAACATTTCGTTGCTTCCAGTCCTTCAAATTTATTCGGTGTATCCATGGATACTGGTATAGTTGCAAATTAAATGTTTGGACATTCGGAGTGTATAGAATTACTCCAACACCTTCCATTAAAAGGCTGGTTAGCAAATACGCAAATGTGAACAAGGCTTTGTACTCAAGCCTGATACAAAACTATAATGATGGTGATAAATATCCGTGCAGCACTGAAGCCAGTACTGCACAGAATGTCCTGTTTGTCTTTTGCTGTTTGGAGTGTGCAGCCTATTCAAACTGAGGAAATGTAATGTCCCAGTGTGGCAAGAGAGGAGCTCACCCGTCAATTAATTCCTGTCTTGACACCACTCAATTGATGTGGGTTTTAATAACAGAGCAATGCGCTGAGACTTACATAAATAATAGAAGAGTGCTGAATTAGTAGCTCAACAAAGACGCAGTATCATCTGCAGACGGTGGCTGGATTCAATCGCTCAAGCTAAAGTTCTCCCGTTTACAAGTTTAAAGAAAGAAAGAACTTGCATTTATACAACACTTTTCATGACCTCAGGACATCCCAAAGCACTTTACAGCCAACGAAGGACTTTCTTGAAGTGTTAGTCGCTGTTGTAATGTAGAAAAAACTTTTAAGAACAACGTGTATTTCTATATTGCCTTAATGTAATGGACACGCCAAAGTTCTGCACAGAGGAGAAATGGACACGGAGCAGTAGAAAGAACAGTGTGGGGGGGTGACTGAAGAATAGAGCAAAGAGATAGACTTTGAGGAGGCTTTTGAAGGTAGGGAGAGAGACAGCATGGGTGGGGGTTGGGAGCTTAGGGACTGCTGCACAGCATTGTTAAGGCAGCTGAAGACTCTGCTACCGATGGTAGGGCAGAGAGTGGGTGGATGCATAGGCGGATCAGCATCAGTAGACCATAGGGCATTGACTGGACCATAGGGAGAGGCAGCTGCAGACGTAGGTTGGGTCAGGTTGTGCAGATAGATAAAGGTTCTGACTGCATTGGGATGGAGAGCTGGTGAAAGTTGGCATGGGCGATGGTCATGTGGGACTTGGTGCGAGAAAGGATGTGGATGGCTGAACTTTAGACGAGTTGGTGTTTATATAGGGCAGAATTTGGAGAGCAGTGAGGAGGGCTTTTGAGAAGTTAGACTTACAGGTAAAAGTTTTAGCAGAGATAGGCATGTGTTAAAGATGGAGGCAGGTGATGTTATAGAGATGGAAGTCAGTGATAATGTTGATGTATAGGATATGGGGTTTGAAGCTCAATATAGGGTCGAATAGGACGAAGAACTGTAACAATTGGTCTCAGCAAGCAATCTGACGCTTTCGTTACTTTTAGCAGCAGTATGTATAGAATTATAGAAATCTACGGCTCAGAAGGAGGCCATTCGGCCCATTGTGCCTGCGCCGGCCGAAAAAGAGCTATCCAGCCTAACCCCACTTTCCAGCTCTTGGTCCGTAGCCTTGTAGGTTACGACACTTCAAGTGCATATCCAAATGTGAAATTTGTACAAAATTCTCACACTGTTTTGAATAATCAATGTACTTTTGGCAGATTGTGTTATGCTTCTGATACAGCTTACTGGCCTGAAAACTCTGAGAAAAGATTTATGAGAATGATTCCAGGAATGAGGGACTTCAGTTACATGGATAGATTGGAGAAGCTGAGGTTGTTCTCCTTGGAGCAGGGAAGATTGAGAGGATATTTGATAGAGGTGTTCAAAATCATGAGGGGTCTGGACAGGGTAGATAGAGGGAAACTGTTCCCATTGGCAGAAGGGTCGAGAACCAGAGGACACAGATTTAAGGTGATTGGCAAAAGAACCAAAGGCGACATGAGGAAAAACTTTTTTACGCAGCGAGTGGTTAAGATCTGGAATGCACTGCCTGAAAGGGTGGTGGAGGCAGACTCAATTTTATCTTTCAAAAGGGAGTTAGATAAGTATCTGAAGGAAAAAAATTTGCAGGGCTACGGGGAAAGGGCGGGGGATTGGGACTAGCTGAGAGCCGGCACAGGCTCAACGGGCTGAATGGCCTTCTGTGCTGTAACCATTCTATGATTCTATGATTGTATTCACCAAAATTGGTCACTTTTTAACAGCAAACAAGTAGAGAGATTAAATATATATCTGTGCTGCCATATACAATGGATCATTTCTGTTGCTTTTACTCTCTTTAATAATTGGCTTTCACACTCTGTGCTTTTATGCCAGTGGGTTGTATTCAAGCTTGGCCATATGTTTTCTGATTTGTTTTCTGCATTAGCAGAGCTCCAATGGCATCACTCACAGTAAAACAGATTATATGCTGTTTTATAAAAGAAAGGCTTGCATTTCTACTGCGCCTTTCATGACCACCGGATGTCCCAAAACGCTTCACAGCCAATGAGGTACTTTTTGAAGTGTAGTCAGTATTGTAATGTAGGAAACGTGGCAGCCCATTTGCACACAACAAGCTCCCATGACCAGATAATCTGTTTTTAGTGATGTTGATTGAGGGATAAATATTGGCTTTGACACCGGGGATAACTCCCCTGCTCTTCTTCAAAATAGTGCTGTAGGATCTTTTACATCCACCTGAGAGAGCAGACGGGGCCTTGGTTTAACATCTCATCCGAAAGACGGCACCTCCAACAGTGCAGCACTCCCTCAGCACTGCACTCGGGTGGCAGCCTAGATTTTTGTGCTCAGGCCCTTGGAGTGGGACTTGAACCCACAACCTTCTGACTCAGAGGTGAGTGGGCTACCCACTTTTTTTTAATATACTTTATTGAACATTAAGAACATTTACAACATCGTGATCATTTCATTGTATCATATAAATCAATTCCGCCGCTCTGCACAGCCATTCCGCCACCACATTTTAACATCAAAACCTGAAGTTTAATTTGTCTCCTGTAACATATATTAATCGATTGTACTTTAAAAATTGATTGTAAAATACTATCTTTAAATTCCTTTCTGAATAAAACATCCACAGAGCCTTATAATGATCTTTTAGCTTATATTTAAAATACTCTTTTAGATTGAGTCTCCTCCCCTTAAAAAACAGAGCATTCCTTCTTTGCACAATCACGAATCTAGCCAAACTGAACATTAAATTGATTGCCGCTCCGCTAGACTCGGGCAGACTCTCCTGCAATCCCCATCTCAAAGTTGAGTCCCACGGGATTTCCATTCTCGCTCTTTGGTCCCCACCCAGCAAAAAAGCTTCACACAACTGTTGAACATAGTACTTAAAATCGTTTAACTGTGGACATAACACCAGTAAATGGGATAGAGTCTCATCCTGTGTCCCACACACTGGGCAAGTTGCCCCCTCCACTCGTCCAATCTTGCACAAGACCGTCATGATAAAAATCCGGTTATGAGCCAATTTGAAATCCAGTTCAATCCACTCTGGACATTTAAAATTCGCCCACACTCCCTTCCAAATCCTGTTGAAGTCCAGCTGTGGGTATATACTGTGCCAAAGCTCCTGACCAGAAGGTGTCTTGAATCTCCATTCTCTAAATACCTCATAGAAATCTTGAGTATTACAGTTGTCAAATTGGACCAACTCTCCCCCTTCCTCCAGCAGAAAGCTTGGAAAAGCGGGATGCATTTTACTTCCTTTGGAGATTTCCGCATTTATTTCTTCCATCCAATCCTGTGGCATTGCCCTCACAATCTTCTCATACATGATCCCTATTGCTTTTTCCTCTACCTCCTGATCCTCCTCCCACACCATGTCCCTCACTATCGCTTCCGGCAACCAACCTGGAATTACCTTGTATAATACATCTTACACACATATAATACCAGCTTTTATAAAAGCTTGATTAAATAATACCTCTCCTTCGATGTTGACCCACCTGTTCAAAAATAAGGGCTGTTCTAAAAATTCCTCAGCCCCCGTGGACATAAACTGCACACTTTTTAAAAATTGGGCCCAAGTCTCTACAACCCCCTTATAAAACCTAGGGAGAAGTTTAATCAATTTCAAAAACATATTATTATATTCCATATACAATATCCCTTGCCCTCCTATCCCACTTCATTTTTAAAAATGCTCAAAACAACTCTTCCAAAAACTTGTATTTGACTTCTGAAGAAATCTCTTCACCCATTTGATTCTAAAGGATTTTTTCTTCAAATCAATATCTGGGAAATTGAGTCCTCTCTGATTTCTCTGTCCAATGATGGTATTGTAAGCCACCAAGGCTGATTTCCCTTCCCATAAAAACCTCACACAAGCCTCTCGGATGGACTTTTCCGCCAACTCAGGAATATCCTCCACCGTCAATAAGTACCATAGCTTAGATAGCAGGAGAGCAGACACCACTGTCGCTCTTCCTTGCACTTTCAACCACCTTCTTTCCCATCTTCCCAAAATCTTTTTAATTTTCATAACCTTTGGTTCCCAATTTAATCGATCCACTTCATCCCTGTCTTTCTTGCACCCCATATGCAACCCCAGAACTTCCAAAACCTCCACCACCTTAAAGGGACTTTCCCCCAACCATTCCCCCCTACCCCTTCCTGCAACCAGGCATTGGGACTTACTATAATTCACTCTGGCTCCTGAAGCTCTACAATATTCCTCCACTACATCCATAGCTTTCCTCACTGACTCCCCATTTCTCTATGTTAAGGTTGTGTCATCTGCATATTGGTGTATCACCGACACCAGCCCAGAACTGGGAACCACAATCCCAACTACACCTTGTTTCTTTCGCATCATGTAACCTAATGGTTCTGCTACCAATGGGTACAACAATAGGGACAGGGGACAACCCTGTCTCACTGATCTCTGTATCGGAAAATACTTGGATAAAAAACCATTACATTTAACACAGCTAAATATGTTTGAATAAAAAATCCTTATCCACTCAATGACATCTCATGAGAGACCCTATCAAAGGCTTTCTCTTGATCTATCTTTAATATATAAGCCTCTCTCCCACTCTCTTCCATGAGCTCTATCGCATCTCGGATTGAGACCACAGAGTCTGCGATGTCCCGGCCTATGACTCCATAGGACTGAGAGGGCAAAACTATCTGCGGCAACGCCTCCTACATATGATTTGCCATAACCCTCGCCAAGATCTTATAATCCACATTTAATAATGTGATGGGCCTCCAATTCTTCAGATCCCTTCTATCCCTTTTATTTTTATAAGCTAAGCTTATGACACCTCTCATAGATGGGGCCAGGCTTCCCTCAATTTTAATTTCCTTAAAAACTTCTAAGAGCAATGGACTTAAAATCTTGAAAAATTCTTCATAAAATTCTGCACTTAGTCCATCGGACCCTGGGCTTCCCCCCCACCCACCCCCCCATTCCACTTATTGCTACTTTTATTTCCACTAATCCTATTTCTTTGTCACACATGCTTCTCTCATCCTCCTTTAAACCCTCTTCAATAAAAGCAGTAACCTTCTCCATCGCCAAATTGGAAATGTCTTCCTTTGTATATAACTCTTGATAAAAGCTGCTAGCCACCTCTAAAATCTCCCCACTTTCATGAATGATCTTCTCCCCAACCTTCAACTCTCCAATTAATGATAATCTCTGTCGCAGCTTCTCTTGCTCTAGAAAATATCTAGTGCATCTTTCGGCCTCCAATGCATCTCTAGCCTTTGCACGGAGAATGGCCCCCTTGCATTTTTCAGCTTGCAATAATTCCCACTCTTCCTTTAGCACCCGGAACTTAGTCTCAGCTCCCTTATCCCCTCCGTCAACTGCTTTACAGACATCCGTAAACCTTTTGTTTATATTCTCTTCTCGATGCCGGTTAGCTGCCGCTCTCTTTTTTCCATAACGTACCGAAAAAACTTTTACCTCATATTTGAAATTGTCCCACCAAACTCTTCTTTCTTTCAAGAACAAAGGTTCCTTCCGAGCATTCTTTATTATATTTAAAGTCCCTTCTTTATAAGCAATTTCTTTCAGGTATTGATCCACACCCCTGAACCGATCTTAACTCTGCTGTTCCTAATTCTAAGAACCAAAGCCGAGTGGTCACTAAAAAATACTTTTTTATAATAAATCTCCATCACCTCAGAACTGAACCCTTCCCGCATTAACACAAAATCTATTCGGCTGTTTTAAAACATCACCCACCCAACCTGTTCTGGAGAACTCCCTTTTTATGGGGTTCCGGTCCCTCCAAAAGTCTCTCAAATTTAAATTTGCCATCATTTTTATAATCATCCCTCTGGATCCCTTAAAGGTCATCTGGGCTGAAATGTCCATCCGAGATAAAAATACATTAAAATCCCCCACTATACAAGGATTTTCCACCTCTGCCACTTCAGTGAATAACACCCGAAAAAACGCGCGACGCTTGCAATGGTCATTCGGTGCATAGATATTAAAGAGATCGCAATTAAATTCCTCCATTTTTACCCTTAGCTGTAAAAATCTCCCCTCAGTGTCCTTGTCCACCAAGGCAATGTTCTCTTTTATGGACAGACTCACCAAAACAGCCACCCCTCTACGGTTATTGTTTGCACAACTTGCAAACACCTCTCCCTTCCAAACCTCTGAACTCTTTCTAGGATATCCTCATCCCAAAAGGTTTCTTGCAGACACAAGTCCGTGCCTTTAAAACCCTGCAACAACTGCTGCAATTTCTTCTCACCCCTCAGTCCATTCACATTAATCGAGACCAATGTAATCATGGCTCCGAAGAAGGGAAGTATGCCTGATAATCTCCCCATTATTTAATCTCTGGCCCTTCCCTCCTCTCATGCTCCTTCCCAACTTTTCACCCAGTTGTTGCTTTTTCCTGCAACCTCCGACTCTTTTTCACCCCCTGTTTGAACCTTCCCTACTGTTTCAGCCTCTTCCTTGCATTAAGTTTGGGCCCAGGAGCTGCCCTTTCTCCCTCCTTCTGCCCTTCACTAACCTTTCCCTTTCCACATGATGCCACCCCACCCCCCACTTCCATGTCTCTATTTCCCTCTAATTCCTCACTCTCGAGCTCTTCTGTAACCCTCTGTGCCTGCTCCCCATCAGATACATAATCCTGCTCCCCGTCAGATGCATCATCTCCCATAGAGAGTCTTCCTGCTATCGCGGTTTCTCCAACAGGGCCGCTCCCTTCAACCTCATCTCCACCTCTGACACTTGCTCCCTGATCCTTCTCTCTGGGACAATGGCGCACCTATATTGCTCCCTTCTGGCGTCTTTGTCTCGCCGCTCCCATCCTTCTGCCCCTTTAAGGCTCCTGCCTCTTGCACCCACTCCTTGTCTTGCCCCCTCCTGCTCACCGAGGTGTCCGACTCCCAGTCTTTCTTTGGAGTACTTACATTTACCACGCACCCTGCTCCCGCCTCCTCTCCTCCCAGATTCTTTAGGGAGAGCTGAACCGTATTAAGGCTTGAGTCTGCACTCGACCCTTGCTGCCCTCTGCTGTCTTTGTTCTTTTCCACTGTACTTGGTGTGTTTTCCACCATCTCCATCCTGTTCTCTGCTCTGCAATTTTCTGCCTCTTCCTGTGCTCTTTTCTCCTTCAATTTACCAGCTGTGTCCTTGACTGCTCCACTCCTCCGGCCGTTCCACTCACACCTCCTGCTCCTTCTCCCATCTCCTCGTCACTCATAGAGCTTCCTTCTGCCTCACACTCACAGCGGTTGGGGCCTTTGTGACACACCCCACAGCTCTCCACCTTGCAGCTCCGAGCGATGTGTCCAGACTCACCGCAATTATAACAGTACAAGTCTGGACAGTTTCTTACAAGCTGGTCGTGCCCAAGACAATAATAACAAACCTTCACTTGGTTATCATGCAGTACTCGGAAGTACTGCACTCCTTCCATTGTCTTGAATTTCATGCTGTACGGTAATGACTTCACCCCCTCTGGGAACCGCACCTTTACATAACGGGTTCCATCTGCTATCCGTGTTCCTGGATAGTACCTCCTCTTTATTGCTGAGCAAATTTTAATGTCCCACGACTCCAACTTTTTGATTAGCACATCGTCCTCAATATAAACCGGCAAGTTTAAGAATGAGACCACCACCTCTTCTGAATATAGCAGAGATACCTCCAAGAACTTATCGCCAACTTTCAAACTGAGTAAAAGTCTTTCCACTTCCTCTTGGCCACTGACCGTCACCTCGAGCCCAACATTCGGCTTTGGTCAGCAGGCAAAGCAGCTTCCCTCGCCGCAGTCCTCATGTACTGCTTGGATAATATCCCAAGCTCGTATCTCCTTATCCTTGCACTGAACCACCACCACCGTGTTTTCTTTTCCAAACCTCCTGGGGTCCCGACCCAAATCTTTGGGCCTTTTTCTTTCCCTTCCAACCACAGTTTCTCCCCTAATTAAATTCATCTTGGGAACACTGTCCTCTGAGGGGCCCGGCACTCTGTTGTTTATGGGCCAAAAAGGCCCTAAAACCTGAAAAAAAAAACCACCACCAACTTTTTACAAACTCACTCCAACTCCCTGCAGCAGTCAGTAACACCTGCTCACTCCTAGCCCCGCCCACCTAGAGAGTGCTATCAACTGAGCCACAGCTGACACTAGGATGTGTTGCACAATACCTTACCCGGCCTGTCCCATTAAAGAAACAGGTCGAATTGCTGTCACTTCTGAGATTAATTAGAGCTTACTTACTGTTGATAAGTGAAGTTTGTAGATTGGTAGGTGGTTATAAATGTCCAATTCCTGGTCATAAGAAACCAAGATGAAATAATTATCCTCCTTACACGTTTTTAAAAAATACTTTTGACAATTTGTGTGATGTCTGAAATGTGACCTCTGGAAAAACTACCCCATCCTGAAAAAAAGGTAATTAAATGTATTTTCACTGCTGTTGCCAAATTCTGTTTTGAGGGAGATGTACAAAGGCCTTTATCTTTCAGTAAGGTGTGGAATGGCCCAGACTTTCCTCTTCAGCACCTGGGCATGTGGTCCTGGCAGGTCAGAGGAGCTGAAGGCAAAATCGGGCACAGGCTGCCCACAATTTTCTGTCCACTAATTTTACTGGACAGGAAACTGTGAGCCACTTGTGGCCAATTTTTGCCACGAGCACCTTTGCCCTGCTAAGGTCACATACCGAAGAGGAAAATGTATCCCAATACTTTTACCCTGTCAGTCATGTGATTCTATATCGATGGAGTAAATTTGCTATTTTACAATGATGGGCAAACTGCAGGATCATGGTCAACATCAAAGAGCATTCCAGGTCCTGAACTACCCATGAGCAATGACACTGTTGTACAGTGAACCACTTGGAGTGCAGTGACTGTTGTTGCTTAGGCAACCACAGCAAGCCATTTGCAGCACAGTAAGATCCCATGAGCAGCAATGAGATAAATGGCCAGTTTTTGGTTGGGAGAAGAATGTCAGATCACTCCCTAAGCACTACACTGTAATGTCAGCCTGGATTAGGTGCCCCAGTTCAGGATCATTGAGGCCACAACCTTCTGAGTCAGAGGAAGGGTTCCACCAATTGAGCCAAGCTGACCCTACTTTAGAAATCGATGTAAAACACACACAAACTATGGATAATTGAGCAGTCGCTAACGAGAACACTTGACGATTGGACATTGTACTATCAAAGGTCTAACTATTTGTGACAAAGAGTCTAGTGAAAGCTGACTTTGTAAGCAGGGTATATCCAAACTCTTGGAATGATGCCTTCATCGCCACAAACATCTGGGAACTGGTCGCCCAAATTCCAGAATAGTTCACCGTGCCCTTGATTCTTGACTCACTGTGCCTTTGTTACTGTGATTACAGTATTACCTGAGAAGTTAAAAATACCTATAACTGTAATAGGCCAAAAGAAATTACTAATACATCATTAATTTCTTTCTAACTACTGTACCACCTCACGCCTAAAACCTAATGAATAATGAAAGAATACAATTTCCAACCGATATGAAATGGTAATATTTTGGGAAGGACTGTGAGACATTCATGAACTCATGACACATGTGGTCTTTCTTTGAAATTATTTTTTCACACCTTCGCTTCAAAAGCAGAAACTGATGCCTGCCTGAGCACAATCACTTTCTTTTCTAACTGGAGTCCTTTTGATATCATGCAAAGTTTTAAAATTATATAACAAACCTGTTTTGAAAAGTAGCTATTGTGCCTCTGTGGGTGGCTCAGTCGTGAGGACAATGCCTAGGATGGAACTAAGGCATACAAGACAAGAAGGCCCCCACTCCTGTATAGGCTGAGCTCTCTGATATCAGCCGGTAAAGTGGCGAGGGCATTACAATTGGATTCAGTACCCTTGGGGTAGGGAAAGAAAATAAACCAGCCAGGGTTCCAGCTCTTGACTGTTGGAAAGTGAGAGCAATGGACTTGGCTTGAAGCCCTCTCAGTCGAGTGTTGGTAGGCTTCGGCCTTTCTGTCCTCACCCTATGTCCACACGTTGGCACTTTCCAGTGAGATTCATTCGATCATTAGCTGAGTGCTGTGATCCTGTTAACCTTCCATATTCATTTTTGACCATGGTTACTGGAATACATACCTTTTATGCTAATGAAGCCTCCGGTGCTCAACTGAATGAAAGAAAGAAAGACTTGCATTTCCATAGCGCCTTTCACGATGTCTCAAAGTGCTTTACAGCCAATTAAGTACTTTTGAAGTGTAGTCACTGTTGTAATGTGGGAAACGCGGCAGCCAATTTGTGCACAGCAAGCTCCCACAAACAGCAATGCAATAATGACCAGATCAACTGTCTTAGAGATGTTGATTGAGGGATAAATATTGGCCCAGGACAAAACCTGAGCATTGGTGGCTGATTTATATAATTTACCTTGAGATGTTTATGTTATGTTTCCATATCAAATCTGTAGTAAATGCAGAAGCCACAGTGAGTGGCTGAATATTTCTCCCTTTGTCTAATTTTTGTAAGTGCGACCTTCCCCACCAAGTCAGTGACTCTGGGGGGCTCTGTGGCCCAGTGTCTCACGCCCGTCCTTGTGATGAAAACAGCTAGGTTTAAAAAGTGGTTACCCTGAGCCTTTCAGCTGCTGCGGCCATTTAAATGCTGCAACAGCTCTGGATTTCCCTCCCCTTCCCCCTTCCCCTACCCCCAATGGCTGGCTCCCAATCGCAGACACAAACAGCTCTGGGAGCCCACCCACAATAGTGCAAGGAGTTGCTGAATTCCAGGCATATTTCCAGCAGTAACCGTGCCTTGGCAGAAAATCTAGTCTCCTAGGTCCATCTAATCCATCTCTGTGCTGTCCTGGCAGATGTAACCAATAACGTGTTTCTTTCGAGATACTTGTCAAGTTTTACTTTGAAGAGATTTAAACGAAATCCTCCTTTGGTAAGCTATTCCAGAAAGCAATCATATTCTCAGTGAAGTAACACGTCATTACATCCTGCCTGAGTCTACCTGTCCTCAGCTTATAATCATGTTGCTTCATTCTGCGTCTCTTATCAACTCAAATAGCCCTTACGGACCCTCTACATCCCTGAGCCTTATTATTTTGAAAATCTCAGTCATATTCCGCCCCCCCCCCCCCCCCCTCAGTCTTTCCTACATTGTAACAGTGACTACACTTCAAAAAGTATTTCATTGGCTGTAAAGCACTTTGGGACGTCCGGTGGTCGTGCAAGGCGCTACAGAAGTGCTAGTCTTTCTTTTCTTTCTTTCTCCTCTCCAACAAGAATAGTCACAAGTTCTTTGAGTCTGTCCTCAATGTTTTAATCTCTCGTCCCCTTCTTCTCTATATCTGTTCCAGTTCAGCTACATTCTTTCTATAGCGCGGGTTCCGGAACTACACAAAGTAGACCAGGTGCAGCAGCATGATCAGTGCTGTATATTGTGAAAAATGGTGATCGATACCTGGAAAGGTTTTCTGGAAAGTGGCTGGGGGAGGAGAGTTGTCGGTTTCTATGAAAACGTGAGCCAACTGTGCTGAATGACTTCCCTCAGTTCTATTTTACTTTGTGATGTATAAATTCTTACTGTAATCGCTTGTTGCAGCCTTAAAGATGACAATGGCTATTGTATAATTATTGTTATAGCTACACAATGATTGGAGCCAAAGCTATTTCTTAGCAACTCTCCATGATACTCTTCCGCTCCGCGCACTCACCGAACTGGCTGGTCTACACATGCACTAAACCGACATTAATGGGCTCTAATGAAGCCTGTGTTGGGGACGTACTGCGGGGGGAGAATTTCGGGTTCGGTGCTTTCAGCAGTGTGCCACCTGCTCAGTGTGGCAGGCAGGGGGCCTGAACCTCGGGCCTTATTAGCATTTTCGCCCCGAGCTGCAGGCGCCAAGTGGGCGCACGGCTGCAGCGCGCCGGTTTGGTGATGAGGATTATCGGGCAGCTGTCGCATGCAGCCAGCCGGGGGAGTGGGGTGGTGGGGGGGGGGCCTGAGCCTGAGGTGGAGGGGAGATGTGGTGATGGGGGGCTGAGATGGGGGGGTGGGGTGAGGGGGGGGGCTGAGGTGGGGGGAGAGATGGGGTGAGGGGGGGCTGAGGTGTGGGGTGAGGTGAGGGGGGCTGAGGTGTGGGGGGAGGGAGGCGGGCTGAGGTGGGGGGGTGAGGTGGGGGTGCTGACATGTGGGGGGAGGGAGGGGGGCTGAAGTGGGGGGGATGACGTGTGGGGGGAGGGAGGGGGGCTGAGGTGGGGGGGCTGAGGTGGGGGGGTGGTGAGGGGGGCTGAGGTGGGGGGTGGGGTGGGGGGCTGGTGAGGGGAGCTGAGGTGGGGGGGTGATGAGGGTGGTGGTGAGGGGGGCTGAGGTGGGGGGGGGTGGGGTGGGGGGTGGTGAGGGGGGCTGAGGTGGGGGGGTGGGGGGGTGGTGAGGGGGGCTGAGATGAGGGGGTAGGTGGGGGGTGAGGGGGGGTGAGTGAGGGGGTAGGTGGGGGGTGAGGGGGTGTGAGTGAGGGGGGTAGGTGGGGGGTGAGAGGGGGTGGGGGCGGTAAGGCTTGCTGGTAGGGGGCTGGGGTGGGGGGGCCAGGTGCCGGGGCGGAGGGGACGGGTCAGCGGCAGGCCGTATGATTTTTGTGGGGCCTGGAGGAGCACTTACCATTCGATGATCGCTGGTCAGGCCTCTCAACGCCCGGAGAAAGCGGGGCTGGCACTCACCGCGTGCTCATCACCCATTGCTCCTTGAAAGTTACAAGTGGGGTCCCACAACAGACGCAGGACCCCGAGTCGCATATTTAAACTGCCTCCTGCTTGCTTTGGGTGGGAGTGCTGGGCACCCATTTAGAAGCCTGCCTGAAAGTTCACTCAGGCGGGCAAATGTGTGCACAAGGTCCGCAACAGATTTCCAAGCGAGAAGTGGGTGGCCGGCAGTTGAACCTCCCCCCCTGTGTATTTGGCAGTGGTGCAGTGCAAGAATTTGTGCCTCATTTATTCATAGAAACATAGAAACATTGAAACATAGCAGATAGGAGCAGGAGTAGGCCATTCGGCCCCTCGAGCCTGCTCCGCCATTCAATGAGATCATGGCTGATCATCCAAATTCAGTACCCTGCCCCTGCCTTCTCCCCATATCACTTGATCCCTTTAGCCTTAAGAAATATATCCAACTCCTTCTTGAATATATTTAATGAATTGGCCTCCACTGCCTTCTGTGGTAGAGAATTCCACATGTTCACCACTCTCTGGGTGAAGAAATTCCTCCTCATCTCAGTCCTAAATGGCTTACCCCTTATCCTTAGACTGTGACCCCTGGTTCTGGACTCCCCGACCATCGGGGACATCCTTCCTGCTTCCAGTCTGTCTAGTCCTGTTAGAATTTTATAAGTTTCAATGAGATCCCCTCTCATTCTTCTAAACTCCAGCGAGTATAAGCCCAATCGACCCAATCTCTCCTCATACGTCATTCCTGCCATCCCAGGTATCAGTCTGGTGAATCTTCGCTGCACTCCCTCCATGGCAAGAACATCCTTCCTGTTGTGTATGTAACCTGTTCCACCTTAAGAGAGCTTAAGCCTGTTCCACCTTAAGAGATGTACTACTTTCTCAGGCTGCTGTAGACGTAATACCGGGGGTGAACACACCGGTATATAAGCACTGTGCAGTAATCTTGTATTCAGTGTAGTCCCTACCTCCAACCAGTAAAGACCTGTTTTATTGTTACTGATTAAGTCTGAGTATTAATTACTTGAACAACTCACAGACTTAACACTTCCAAGCCTACATTTTGTTTTTTTTTCAAAACTCAGGTGGTCCTTGGGATAAAATCCAATTCCCAATGATTGCAGAGAGCTGGTTGCCATGTCAGCCGTTCATCATACACCAGTAATCAGGGCTCTGCATGCAGTCCATCTTCCACCCTCCATAAACTGGAGTTCATCCAAAGCTCTGCTGCCCGTGTCCTAACTCGCACCGAGTCCCGTTCACCCATCAATCCCTGTGCTCGCTGACCGACATTGGCTCCTGGTCCTGCAACGCCTCAATTTAAAAATTCTCATCCTTGCTTTTAAATCCCTCCATGGCCTCGCCCCTCACTATCTCTGTAACCTCCTCCAGCCCCACAACCTTCCACCATCTCTGCGCTCCTCTAATTCTGGCTGTGCCTTCAGCTGTCAAGGTCCTAAACTCTGGACTTCCCTCCGCCTCGCTACCTCTCTCTCGCCTCCTTTAAGACGCTCCTTAAAACCTGCCTCTTTGACCAAGCTCTGTCCTAATAAGAACATAAGAAGTAGGAGCAGGAGTAGGCCATACGGCCCCTCGGGTCTTCTCCGCCATTCAATAGGATCATGGCTGATCCGAACCTAGACTCACGTCCACTTCCCTGCCCTCTCCCCGTAACCCCTAATTCCCTTATCAGCTAGGAAACTGTCTATCTCCGTTTTAAATTTATTTAATGTTGCAGCTTCCACAGCTCTCTGGGGTAGCAAATTCCATAGATTTACTACCCTCTGAGTGAAGAAGTTTCTCCTCATCTCAGTTTTGAAAGGGCAGCCCCTTATTCTAAGATTATGCCCCCTAGTTCTAGTCTCACCCATGAGTGGAAACATCCTCACCGCATCCACCCGATCAAGCCCCCTCACAATCTTATATGTTTCGATAAGATCGCCTCTCATTCTTCCCCCCTCACAATCTTATATGTTTCGATAAGATCGCCTCTCATTCTTCTGAACTCCAATGAGTAGAGTCCCAACCTACTCAACCTTTCCTCATACGTCAACCCCCTCATCTCCGGAATCAACCGAGTGAACCTTCTCTGAACCGCCTCGAGAGCAAGTATATCTTTTCTTAAATATGGAAACCAAAACTGTACGCAGTATTCCAGGTGTGGCCTCACCAGTACCCTGTATAACTGAAGCAAGACTTCCCTGTTTTTATACTCCATCCCCCTTGCAATAAAAGCCAAGATTCCATTGGCCTTCCTGATCACCTGCTGCACCTGCATACTAACCTTCTGTGTTTCCTCATGTGGCTCGGTGACAAACTTTGTTTGATAATCGCAACTGTGAAGCACCTTGGGACGTTTTACTATGTTAAAGGCGCTATATAAATGCAAGTTGTTGTTGCACCAAGCCCTACCTCCCTTACCCCCCCCCGCCCCCATTCAACAGTGAGGCCACCAGGTGATATAATCGTGCACACACCCACTTGTGCCCCGGTGTTACAAAATGCAGTAAATACCACATTGGGACCATCAGTCATGGGTACAAGTGCCAAGTATCACCAGGAAACCTACATTTGATCACCGTCTGTCTCAAACAATACACTGAGGAGTTCCTTCCTGTTACATATGTGCTTGGACATTCTGAACCTATGGCTATAATTAACTAGAACATTCTGTACCCGAAGAAAATAAATCGCTGCTGGAACACTTCTGCATCCAACTGAAGTAAATAGCACGCAGCTTATTAAATTATGAAACCTCATTTCAAGTAAATTTAAGCAAACCTGCTGCAGAAGAAGCAGCTCCTCGTTCTCAGCGTCCTTTTATCTGTTGATTTACTGTGTCCACCTCCAATATCCCCCTCTGCCTGAAGGTGTTGACTTGTATTGGGTTGTGGCCCCACAGACAATGACCACCCCCTGGTATCTCTCCCAAGTGGTCATTCGCCACTGATGGAGTCGGCAGGCTATTTGAACAGGCTGATACCTGACATCCACATGCACACACATTCCCGCGGTGCTCACTGGATAGGAATAAGGAGTGGGTACCTTGGCTGTTTCCATCCCACCCATAGCTTAGACTATTCTCATTAAAACATATAAGATTCTGAGGGGGATTGACAGGGTAGATGCTGTGAGGTCGTTTCACCTGGCTGGGGAGTCAAGAACTAAGGGGTATAGTCTCAGGGTAAGGGGTCGGTCTTTTAAAACTGAGATGCGGAGGAACTTCTTCACTCAGAGGGTTGTGAATCTTTGGAATTCTCTACCCCAAAGGGCTGTGGATGCTGAGTCGGTGAGTATATGCAAGGCTGAGATTGTTAGATTTTTGGACTCTAGGGGCATCAAGGGATATGGAGATTGGGCGTGAAAGTGGAGCTGAGGTCGAAGATCCACATCAATGGGGCTGTGGCGGAAAGGGTGGACAGCTTTAAGTTCCTCGGAGTCCACATCACGGAAGACCTCTCCTGGTCCCTCAATACCTCCTCTCTGGTGAAGAAGGCCCAGCAGCGTCTATATTTCCTAAGGAGGCTGAAGGGATGTAACCTGTCACCCCTGATTCTCTCTAACTTTTACCGCTGCACAATAGAGAGCATCCTGACGAACTGTATCACAGTATGGTATGGCAGCTGTAGCTACTATGACCGGAAAGCCCTGCAGCGGGTAGTCAAAACTGCCCAACGCATTACTGGCACCCGGCTACCGACCATAGAGCACATATACCAGAAACGCTGTCTACGGAGGTCACGGTCGATCATCAAAGACCCTACCCACCCCAGCCACAGTCTGTTCGCCCTCCTGCCATCTGGGAGACGCTACAGATGCATTCGCACCCGTACGACCAGATTTAGGAACAGCTTCTTTCCCAGGGCTGTCATCCTACTGAACTCCACAAATAAACTCTAAAGCCTGCACATCTGCCAATGCACTTTATTATGGTTATGTTATGTTAATATACTACAAGCCAAATGTATGTTGAATGTTTAAATGTCTTAATCCAAATGTACACTCTCGGGAGCCGCAAGCCTACATTTCGTTGTACTGCACTTGTGCACTAACAATGACAATAAAAGTTGATCTTGATTTGATCAGCCATGATCTCATTGAATGGCGGAGCAGGCTCAAGGGGCCGTATGGCTGACTCCCGCTCCTATGTTTTATGTTCTTACGTTCTTATTCAACTGAGCTCAGCTAACACAGCACAGACCAGGGATCACCACCTAGGGATCAAGGACTGTCTTGCTCTGAATGGCTCCCACTCCAAGGTGCATTTATTCACTGAGCTATCTGGAGAACCACTGAGTGACTTTAAGATGTTTGCTAATAATCCTTTTCTCCCCTTGCCCTCGCTGCTCCGACTTCCCTGTTCTCGTTTCTTCCCTCGATCTCGCACTCCCCTCACCCGTATCCTCGGCCACACCCTTTGACCTCATTACCTCCCATGGCCTCTCTGCACCCAAGTCCTTGATTATCAACAGGGCCATTTCTGACCACTTTCTTGTCTGCCTATTCTCCCCCCCCCCCCACAATCCCCTTCTTTCCCCCAATCCCATCATCCTCTCCAACTGCCCATTAAATGAGGTAAATGGCTGATTGGACTCCCTCAATCTGAACGGTGCACACCTTCAACATACTGTTTGTACTTAAACCCCACATCCTGTCCATCACCAAGATCACGTGTTTCCATCTACGTTACTTTGTGATGTATAAATTCTGACTGTAAATGCTTGTTGCAGGCTTAAAAATGACAGAATGGCCATTATATAATTATTAGTATAGATACACAGTGATCTTACCCAAAACATTTCCCAGAAACACTCCCTGATATTTTTCCATTCACCAAACTGACTAGTCGCCTCCTAGCTCTTTTTCCATTTCTCCGAAACTCCATATTTTAATCCCTGCAATCTGGCTTCTGTCCTTCTGACAGCACTGAAATGGTCCTTGCTAAAGTCATGCATGACTGTGATCATAATGCATTATTCCTCCTTGTCCTACTCGACCACTCCATAGCATTAGACATGTCCGACCACTCCAACCTCCCCCATCACCTCTCCGGCATTATTCAGCTCTGCAGGACTGCCTTTGCGTGGTTCCATCTGTACCTATCCAAACACAGCCAGCGCCTCTCCAGCAATGATTTCTCTCTCCTCCCTCACAGCATTACCACAGGATTCCAGCAGGGATCTATCCAATGTCCCCAACCCCTCTTCCTCACCTACATGCGACCCATTGGTGACGTCATCTGTTGGCACAGGGTAAGCTCCCTGTGTACGCTGATGACAGCAGCTCTATCTCTCCATCAGTTCTCTCGACCCCTCACCACCTCCGTGCTTGTCTGACAACAGGTCAGGGATGAGCCTCAAGTTCAATATTAGGAAGACTGAAGCCATTGTTTTCGACACCACTACAAACTCTACTCCATTGCCACTACTTCATTTCCCCGCTACCAAGCCAGTTACTCAGGCTACTCTGGACGATGCACACCTTCGACACACTGTTTGACTCTGAAGTGAACTTAAATACTACATCCTGTCTGACATAATAAAACTCACTACGCACTTGGTTTGAGCATCAAGCAAGGCTTTAATCAACTTGTTTCAGAACATGGAAGTCTAGTTGTATTTCACTAGCTCCTTGTCATACAAAATGTCCCTGGAAAGCTGGGGCCGACGCCTGAGTATTTATACTCCTTGGACGGCGCCACCAGCTGGCCGTCCAGCGTTATTTCATAAGTAGTTTCTTGATGATGAGATTTATAACACTGTCCATCACCAAGATCATGTATTTCCATCTCTGCAACATTATGCGCCTCTGCCTCTATTGTAGCTCCTCTACCGCGGAAACCCTTACACGTGCCTTTGTGCTTTCCAGACTCAATGGGGGTCATTTTAATCCCTAAAAGCAGGTGGGTTTGGGCCGGATGGGAGGTTAAATGTTAAAAATCTGAAACAGGAACCCAACCTGCGTCAAACTTGCCCACTTTCGGTTTTAACGCCGGCGGGACAAGGGGCGGGTGACCAATCTGCTCTCAAGAGGCGAGTCAGTTGTCGAAACCTTTTAAGGAGGCTGCATGCCTCCATTTTTACAGGGTTTCTATTTTTAACCCATGCTGGCCGGGTTTCCCAGGGTTTGGAAAACCCAGCAGGTTTCATGATGTCCCCCTGACCCACCGCAATCCCCGACATGATACATCTCTCCCTCCCGATCTCTGACCCCGCTCCAATCTCTCCCCAAACCCCCTGCAATCTCACCCCCGACCCCTCTCCAATCTCTCCCCGACCCCTCTCCAATCTCTCCCCCGACCCCTCTCCAATCTCTCCCCGACCCCTCTCCAATCTCTCCCCGACCCCTCTCCAATCTCTCCCCCGACCCCTCTCCAATCTCTCCCCCGACCCCTCTCCAATCTCTCCCCCGACCCCTCTCCAATCTCTCCCCCGACCCCTCTCCAATCTCTCCCCGACCCCTCTCCAATCTCTCCCCGACCCCTCTCCAATCTCTCCCCCGACCCCTCTCCAATCTCGCCCCGAACCCCCTCCAATCTCTCCCCGAACCCCCACCAATCTCTCCCCCGACCCCTCTCCAATCTCTCCCCCGACCCCCCTCCAATCTCTCCCCCGACCCCTCTCCAATCTCTCCCCCGACCCCTCTCCAATCTCTCCCCCGACCCCCCTCCAATCTCTCCCCCAACCCCCCTCCAATCTCTCCCCCGACCCCTCTCCAATCTCTCCCCGAACCCCCTCCAATCTCTCCCCCGACCCCTCTCCAATCTCTCCCCGAACCCCCTCCAATCTCTCCCCCGACCCCTCTCCAATCTCTCCCCCCGACCCCTCTCCAATCTCTCCCCCGACCCCTCTCCAATCTCTCCCCGACCCCTCTCCAATCTCTCCCCGACCCCTCTCCAATCTCTCCCCAAACCCCCCTCCAATCTCTCCCCGAACCCCCTCCAATCTCTCCCCCGACCCCTCTCCAATCTCTCCCCCGACCCCTCTCCAATCTCTCCCCCGACCCCTCTCCAATCTCTCCCCAAACCCCCCTCCAATCTCTCCCCGAACCCCCTCCAATCTCTCCCCCGACCCCTCTCCAATCTCTCCCCCGACCCCTCTCCAATCTCTCCCCCGACCCCTCTCCAATCTCTCCCCCGAACCCTCTCCAATCTCTCCCCGAACCCCCTCCAATCTCTCCCCAAACCCCTCTCCAATCTCTCCCCAAACCCCCTCCAATCTCTCCCCGAACCCCCCTCCAATCTCTCCCCGAACCCTCTCCAATCTCTCCCCGAACCCCCCTCCAATCTCTCCCCGAACCCTCTCCAATCTCTCCCCAAACCCCCTCCAATCTCTCCCCCGACCCCTCTCCAATCTCTCCCCCGACCCCTCTCCAATCTCTCCCCCGAACCCTCTCCAATCTCTCCCCGAACCCTCTCCAATCTCTCCCCGAACCCTCTCCAATCTCTCCCCCGACCCCTCTCCAATCTCTCCCCCGACCCCTCTCCAATCTCTCCCCCGACCCCTCTCCAATCTCTCCCCAAACCCCCTCCGATCGCTCCCCAAACCCCCTCCAATCTCTCCCCAAACCCCCTCCGATCTCTCCCCAAACCCCCTCCAATCTCTCCCCAAACCCCCTCCGATCTCTCCCCAAACCCCCCTCCAATCTCTCCCCGAACCCTCTCCAATCTCTCCCCAAACCCCCTCCGATCTCTCCCCAAACCCCCTCCAATCTCTCCCCAAACCCCCTCCGATCTCTCCCCAAACCCCCACCAATCTCTCCCCCGACCCCTCTCCAATCTCTCCCCAAACCCCCTCCAATCTCTCCCCCGACCCCTCTCCAATCTCTCCCCCGACCTCTCTCCAATCTCTCCCCTGACCCCTCTCCAACCTCTCCCCGACCCCTCTCCAATCTCTCCCCCGAACCCTCTCCAATCTCTCCCCCGACCCCCCTCCAATCTCTCCCCAAACCCCTCTCCAATCTCTCCCCGAACCCCCTCCGATCTCTCCCCAAACCCCTCTCCAATCTCTCCCCAAACCCCTCTCCAATCTCTCCCCGAACCCCTCTCCAATCTCTCCCCAAACCCCTCTCCAATCTCTCCCCGAACCCTCTCCAATCTCTCCCCCGACCCCTCTCCAATCTCTCCCCCGACCCCTCTCCAATCTCTCCCCCGAACCCCCACCAATCTCTCCCCAAACCCCTCTCCAATCTCTCCCCGAACCCTCTCCAATCTCTCCCCCGACCCCTCTCCAATCTCTCCCCGAACCCCCCTCCAATCTCTCCCCCGACCCCTCTCCAATCTCTCCCCGACCCCTCTCCAATCTCTCCCCAAACCCCCCTCCAATCTCTCCCCCGACCCCTCTCCAATCTCTCCCCAAACCCCTCTCCAATCTCTCCCCGAACCCCCGTGATCTCCGACCCTCCCGCGATCTTCCACGACCCCCCCAACCACGTGCTACCCACCCCCCCAACCACGTGCTACCCACCCCCCCAACCACTCCCCACCCGGTGATCTCTACCTCCAACAACCACATAACGTTCCTGATCCTCGGCTGCGGCCTTTTCTGGAGAACTTCCTCGCTCGTCAGTCAGGCTGGCTTCCTGGCAGGGAATCTGTTTAAAATAAACACGCATGCCCTGGAGTTAAAACTCCATGGTGTTCGGGGAAACCTGCATCTCTGGGTTTTGTGAGAATAATTCCATCCCCCCGCTCCAAACCCCGCCCCAGTAAATATCGGGGCCAATTACTCCACAGCCTTCCCTGCGGGCCTCCCATCCCCCACCCTTCAGAAGCTTCAATTTATCCCAAACTCAGCCAGTCATAGCTTGTAATGCTCTAAATCCCACTCACCTTTCACCCTTGTCATCGCCCACTTACATTGCCTCTCAGTCCCCAATGCATTAAGTTTAAAACCATCTCCAAATCCCTCTATCATCCGCTCCACCTTAGCTCTGCAATCTCCTCCACTTCCATACACTCTGATCCTGCCACTCAGGCCTTGTATGCAGCCTCCCTCCCTCCCTTCACTTACAACATTACATCATTGCAACAGCAACTCCACTTCAAAAAAATACTTTATTGACTGTAAAGCGCTTTGAGACGTCCGGTGGTCGTGAAAGGCGCTACATAAATGCAAGTCTTTCTTTCTTTCACTGCACTATTGGAAGCAGAGCCTGTTGTGTCTTTCAAGTTGCAATTTTTCCTCAATGTATTGCTTAGTTTCACTTTGTTTCCATAAATCTACTGACCTCAGCCTGAGAGAATAATGCGCACAATGACATTGTTGTGTTAAACATAAGTAAAGCTTTACAAAGGCCTTACTCTGTATGCCAGGAATTAGATAGTGTCTATATCAGAGCACCTCTGATGCTGTGGCAGGTCAGCCTATATTTTCTTAGAACGAAGCTGCTCAAGCCAGAATAAAGTTAATTTCATCACGTGCCTGGCATATGACCGTGCCTTGAATTCATTGACTGCGCACATATTGATATCCATGGCACAGAGGTTAATGAGGCTGGCTGTGTGAATAGGAAGGACTGCCACTCTATAACCTGCCAGAGACAAGTTACTTAATGTAATGGAGCATTAGCTGGGCAGCATAAGTGATCATTTCATTCGGTGAAATGGCACATTAAGGAGCAGTTTACTCAAGTAAAGTATGAATAAAGTTTGCTTTTAGGCAAATGTCGTACTTAAAACAACTTCTGATCTGACCCTTTGTAGAACCTCAGTTTTGATATGTGCATGGAGGTTTCCTAAGCAGTTGCCCTCTCACCTTTATGCACATGATTGTGATCGCTGCCCATTCTTTAAGGAGTTTCCTTGTCATTTCTGTCTTCTCCGCATTCTGCTGCAGACCCTCGGAATGACATAATAATGCCTGTGACCCCATCCAATAGTCATCAGAGCATTCTCTCATGAACCTTGTGTTATGTAAGAACATAAGAATTAGGAGCAGGAGTCGGCCATTCGGCCCTTCAAGCCTGCTCCGCCATTCAATAAGATCATGGCTGATCTTCTACCCCATCGCCACTTTCTGCACTATCCCCATATCCCTTGATTCCCTTAATATTCAAAAATCTATCGATCTCTGTCTTGAATATACTCAACGACTGAGCCTCCACAGCCCTCCTGGGGTAGAGAATTCCAAAGATTCACCACCCTCTGAGTGAAGACATTTTTCCTCATCTCAGTCCTAAATGGCTGACCCCTTATTCTGAGGCTGTGACCCCTGGTCCTAGACTCCCCAGCCAGGGGAAACATCCTCCCTGCATCTACTCTGTCAAGCCCTTCTTCTAAACTCTAGAGAGTATAGGCCTGGTCTACTCAATCTCTCTTATTTCCATTGGTGTCTCAACTGGTGGATGACAGCTAAATAACACATCTGTTCCATTCCAATTCTACCAGAGTCTTGGCCTTGCCCTCAGTACACTTGGTGTAGGAGTTGGTCTGCTTCTCTTTCCTCCTTTGCAAGGTGGGGCTGCAGCTTTAAGATGGAACTCTTCTTAATTGGGGAAAACAGCTGGCCTGTAAATAAAATTACGGCTACTTGAAAGATCTGGACTTTCATTAATAAGGAGGCAGAGAAAGGGAGGGGCAGAATAGACTATAGCTGATCATGTCAATCCGTAAAACACGGGTTAGCTGGAGAGCCGTACCATAGTCACGAATGTTTCAATGACTGTACTTTAGTGATAGGGCAGGATTCCACTAACTCTGCTCCGCCATACCATTTCATTTGTGCTGCATTTAACATTATGTGTAACGTGAGGCCTGTTCTTTCACTCCTCCACAGTCCACCCATGGTTGCAATACCTGATACTTGCATCAGGCCACCATAGGAGAAAACAATACTCTATCGTTTTTTAAAAGTCGGAGCACAGTTTTACTATGTTAAAGGCGCTACATAAATGCAAGTTGTCGTTGCAGCATATATCGCCATGCAAATTGTTGCCATTTACACCTCCTCTAAACCCATCTTTTGTTTCTTTACTTGTCCCATTACCACCACCTTTTGCCTCGCACCAGCATCCCTTTTGTCATTTAGGGGGAAAAATTTGGTTGCTTTGCGCCTCCTGTTAGCGCCTTAAGAGGGCGCTAATGGGGCGCAAAGCAACTAGCGCCCGGGCATGACAATGTTTGTGCCGCTCGCGAAATTGACCAGACATTTTGCGGTGGCGCTAAACACTACCGCCACGATCTCCTGCGCCCGCAGATCGTGACTTCAGTCGAGCATGCAAAGCACCGGTAGCGCCCCGGACCAGATATTGAGTGGCGCCCCCTGCCTTATCGCCTGCCGCTAGCAACGACAGTTTGAGGGGAACGTTTTGCAGTCAGGAAGCGACTGGGGGAGCGCTATTTAAAGGCCACCGCTTCCTGCCTTTTTTTGTCGGCGACATTTTTGCACCACGCATTCTGAGAGAGAGAGAGAGACTTCTGGAGAGATTCAACGCTGTGTGAAGGAGTTTTGGGTACTGAGCAGCACTTTACAGATTCATTTTAATTTGACCTTCCTTACATCGATTTAGAAGAGACTATGGGGACTGCACTCTGAGCTCTTTCCCTGGTCCTCTCCATTGTTCTTTCCAGCAGATTTGATGTACAGGTCTCTCCAGGCCGAGATTCAAGGCTGCAATGAGCAGGATGTGGATGGAGAGCAAGATCGACCCTCCCCTTTAAGAACTGGCCGGCGCCAGTGTGTCTGTGTTCCATTGCTGACTGACATCACATGAGCTTCGCCAGCGCTCTGAGGTAGCGCCTCAAGAGAGGTGTGTAGCGCCTGATTTAGCACTCCAGTCACCTCCAGGGGCGATAGAAGCCAAGTTTGCAGTTGAAGGCGATAATTAGCGCCAGGCGCTAAACTTTGCGCCCGGCCGATAATTTCACCCCAAACGGGGCGATACCGAATTTCTCCCCCTTAATCTCTCCTGTCTTCCACCATAACACAGACCTTTCCCTTTTGTTCCTTCCTCCCCTCCCCCCTTTCCCTGCCTCTGTACTTGCTTAAAACCTGTTACATCTGTAACATTTTCCAGTTCTGACGAAGGGTCATCGACCTGAAACGTCGACTCCGTTTCTCTCTCCACAGATGCTCCCTGACCTGTTGAGCATTTCCAGCATTTTCTGTTGTTGTTCCCGATTTCCAGCATCCGCAGGAGTTTGCTATCGTAGGGTAATAAAAACAGAAAATGCTGGAAATACTCAGCTTAAAAACTGTCACATCTCCAACTTCTTCCAGTTCTTACGAAAGGTCATCGACCTGAAACCACGGAGGCTGCCTGATCCATTGAGTGTTTCCGGCATTTTCTGTTTTATTTCAGATTTCCAGCATCCACCGTATTTTGCTTTTGTTTTAAAGAAAAGCAGGAAACTTGGGTGATTCCTCCCCCCCCACCCTGCCGTTGACCCCACCACCACCCCCTGTAGCTCAGGGTGCTGAGGCCAACTGCTGTCCCAACTGGGATCGAATAACTCAGCACTGACTGGGAATTAACCCTGTGTTCCTCTAGTCTGTGTGGCTTTGTGCTACACCTTTTTTAAAATTTGTTTATGGGATCTGGGCGTCGCTAGCAAGGCCAGCATTTATTGCCCATCCCTAGTTGCCCTCGAGAAGGTGGTGGTGAGCGGCCTTCTTGAACCGCTGCAGTCCGTGTGGTGAAGGTCCTCCCACGGTGCTGTTAGGGAGGGAGTTCCAGGAATTTGACCCAGCGACAATGAGGGAATGGCGATATACTTCTAAGTCAGGATGGTGTGTAACTTGGAGGGGAACATGGAGGTGGTGGTGTTCCCATGCGCCTGCTGCCCTTGTCCTTCTAGGTGGAAGAGGTTGCGGGTTTGGGAGGTGCTGCCAAAGAAGCCTTGGCGAGTTGCTGCAGTGCATCTTGTAGATGGTACACACTGCTGCCACGGTGCGCCGGTGGTGGAGGGAGTGGATGTTTAAGGTGGTGGATGAGGTGCCAATCAAGCGGGCTGCTTTGTCCTGGATGGTGTCGAGCTTCTTGAGTGTTGCTGGAGCTGCACTCATCCAGGCAAGTGGAGAGTATTCCATCACACTCCTTATTTGTGCCTTGTAGATGGTGGAAAGGCTTTGGGGAGTCAGGAGGTGAGACACTCGCTGCAGAATGTGTCTGTTTTTTAAAATCATATAGTCTCAGCTGATAAAAGGAAATAGTTTAATATGCAGAACATGTTCTCTGCCGATTTGAAAATATTTGCCTACAGGATGTAAAGTGAATACTAAAATTGATGGCTTAATGATAGAGAATGACCCATAAAGCTCTTCTAGTGCTAATATAAAAGATTAATATAAAATTTGGGTTACATGACCTTGGATGCCCTCAAACCAAGTAAACCTACAACCCAATCCTTCCCCTAAAACAAAATTGTGCACACACACAACACACACACACAACACACACACACACACACACACAAAACACACACATACACAAAACACACACATGTGCACACACATACATAACACATACACACACACACGTAAAACACACACACACAACACACACACACGCAAAACCCACAAACAAAACACACGTGCACACACATACATAACACATACACACACAACACACACATGCGCACACACATACAAAACACACATGCACACACATACAAAACACACACAACACACACACACGCAAAACACACACACAACACATGCACACACACACAACACATGCACATACAACACATGCACACACACACAACACATACACACACAACACATGCACACACACAACACATGCACACACACACAACACATGCACACACACACAACACACACGTACACACATGCGCACACACACAACACATGTACACACATGCACACACAACACATGCACACACACAACACATGCATGCACACACATGCGCACACACAACACATGCGTACACACACAACACATGCACACACACACAACACACACACAACACACACACACACACACACACACACACATATGAATCTTAACTAGATTGCTTGATATTTAACAACCCTGCAAAAACCCAGTAGAGTACGAGGCAAGCAATGACCTCAGTGGTGTCACAAGCATTGAGTACCATAATGTGCAAGTGTCAAGAATGCAGAGCACTCATTACCTGCTGCTGTTGCACTGGGAGAGTGCTTGTTCTCAGATACTGTTGATATGTGTGGCATGTTTATGATTTAAAAAGTTTCACCCGGTAGCATTCCACTCCAGCAACAAAATAATTCTGTTTGACAATAAATGGCAGGACAGGAGTATTTCTGTTCTTGGAGGCAATTCTGGAGAATATTGTTAATGCTGTGTCTATTAGACTGATGTTAGAAATTGAAAACATTGGGAATGGGGCAGACATTTCAAATACACTGAATACATTTTCTGAGCTATTGTATTAATTTCAAATAAAGGTGTATAAAGGATACGCGACCCTGAATGCGATTGCCAATTTTCAACTTCAACAGCAGCAAGAAATACACTGCTTGCTATCGACAAAGTTCTTGGCAATATTTTCAAAGACAATTGAAAAACAGCCAAGACACCATTTGGGATGTTAATGCATTGTTATAGAAACATAGCAGATAGGAGCAGGAGTAGGCCATTTGGCCCCTCGAGCCTGTTCCACCATTTAATGAGATCATGGCTGATCATCCAAATTCAGTACCCTGTCCCTGCTTTCTCACCATATCGCTTGACCCCTTTAGCCTTAAGAAATATATCTAACTTCTTCTTGAATATATTTAATGAATTAGCCTCAACTGCCTTTTGTGGTAGAGAATTCCACAGGTTCACCACTCTCTGGGTGAAGAAATTCCTCCTCATCTCTGTCCTAAATGGCTTACCCCTTATCCTTAGACTGTGACCCCTGGTTCTGGACTCCCCCGCCATTGGGAACATCCTTCCTGCATCTAGTCTGTTTAGTCCTGTTAGAATTTTATAAGTTTCAATGAGATCCTCTCTCATTCTTCTAAACTCTAGCGAAAATAAGCCCAATCGACCCAATCTCTCCTCATACGTCATTCCTGCCATCCCAGGTATCAGTCTGGTGAATCTTCGCTGCACTCCCTCCATGGCAAGAACATCCTTCCTCAGATATGGCGACCATTCGGGTGAGTACTTTCATTAATAAATCACGTTTACAGGAATTAAAATCCCTCTATTCTTTCTGCCGAATCTCAGGCCCAGTATTGTTGGGCCATTGCTATTGGGAACCATTCACAGTGCAAGGGTTCTTAGCAGTGGTTTTAGCAAATAGCAGCACCCAAATCAAATCTGATCGGAATTTAGAAATGAGCAATGTCTTAACTGTGCCAGCAGCATGTCTTCAAAGAGGCTTGAGCACATAATCCAGGCAGACACCCCGGTGCAGTGCTGAGGGAGTGCTGCACTGTCGGAGGTGCTGTCTTTCCGATGAGATGATAAACCGAGGCCCTGTCTACCCTCTCGGGTGGATGTAAAAGATCCTATGGCATTATTCAAAGAACAGGGGAGTTATCCCTGGTGTCCTAGCCAATGTTCATCCCTCAACTAACATCACTAAAACAGATGATCTGGTTATTTATCATACTGGTGTTTGTGGAAGCTTGCTGTGCGCCAATTGGCTGCCGCGTTTCCTACCTTACAACAGTGACTACGCTTCAGAAAAGTATTTCAATGGCTGCAAAGCGCTTTGGGACGTCCTGGGGTCGTGAAAGGCGCTATATAAATGCAAATCAATCTTTCTTTCTTTCGTTCTTTTTCTTTTATTTAATGAGACTTTGCAAAGCAGATTATGCCATTTTTTTAAATAATTAACAGACATAAGGCAATGTGTTATTTTCTGTTGCAATGGGGAGTTCATGTAAGAGCTGCGCTAATTTGCATTTTGTGTCAACATGATTTTTCTTTTGCACCATTAGCTTCGGTTTTCTGTGGACCCTCCATCCCACAGTGTAGCGCTAATTAGTGGGTGGCAGTGGGAAGTCAGATGGAGATCCATTACATCAGATCCCAGCCCACTCCAATTTCTGCCTTGATTTCCGAAAGCTGACAGGTGGGTACATGCCAATAAGACAGGACAGACACATCCCGTGGTGTCATACCTACAGTTTCCGCATTCCTGCCATTAATGAGGAACCGATTCAATCTTTACATCTGAAAACTAATAGAACGTGAGTCCTCCGCACCAATTCACCAAGTAGTAGGAAGGGCAGCCCTAAATGATTATTTAAAAAAAGTTAATTACAAATAAATTATAGTCCAATTCCTTGTTAACACCTTTAAGGCAAAGACACAAGTGTGGCTACAGCATCAAATATGTATCACCCATCAACCTTTAAGCAAGAACAGTACTCATTCATAATTGATTGCAGAAGGGCCCTGCAAAACCTAAACAACCAGAATACCAGATGATAAGAGTTCAGATTTGGGCTATATGAGCCTGTCAGAGTGCTCAGATGAAATAAAACATACTGGTTGTGATTCTGAGGGAGAAACCAGAAGCGGAGTAAGGCTTACCGATGACCCAGTTAAGAGTTTGAAAAAATCTGGAAAACAGCACATCGAGGTCCTCTTAGGCAGTCCCTCGGAACCGAGGATGACTTGCTTCCACATTAAAAATGAGTTCTCAGGTGACTGATGAGTCCAATGCGGGACTTACAGTCTCTGTCACAGGTGGGGCAGACGGTGGTTGAAGGGGGCGGGTGGGTGGGGTGCTTGGATTGACGTGCGCTCCTTGCGCTGCCTGCACTTGGCTTCCACTTGCTCCTGGCGAAGAGACTCGAGGGCCTAGAAATTCACTTTGGGGCGGCCAGCTCGCTCGCGCCCAAAAGTTAGCGCTGGGCGGGGAGCCATTAGCGATCGTCAGATATTCAGTGTTTGCGCCCCAATTCGGAACCGGGCGCTATGCCAGGGTGTGCCCGCCTCCGCTTGGGGCGCTGACACTGAATTTCAGCGCTCTTGGCGCCGCTGCGCCAGCCGCTGCGGAGCGGCAGGCTGCGGTACTGCAGGCCTCCTCCTTCTCTTAAGGGGGAGCTGCCTGCAACGGGGAGATCGCCGCTGGAGAGTGCCGGCAAATGAGTCTGGCACCACGGAGAAGTGCCGGGTTCGCGGAAAGCAGCCGGCAATGCCGCGGGGGGGTGGGAGGAGGAGGCCGGGGAAGGAGGTGCAGGCAGGCGGCCGCCGAAAAAGCGGCCGGCCGCACCTTCCCCTTTAAAGCGCCCCACTAAGGCTACAGCACGGCCCCGTTTTCTGGTCGCTGTTTGCGGCCACTTCGGAGGAGGCGGCCGCTACTAAATATGGGGATCGGGCCAGTTTCGGGGCGGAACCGGGGCACTGCGCACACCGATGACGTCGTCGGTGCCGGCGCAGCGCTAACGGCTACCGCCGCCAATACCGCTGCGCTGAATATCAGCGCAAACTCATTTTTGGCGCAGAAGCCCTCTTTAGGCGGTAACTGGCCGCAAAGCTGGCAGTGCCTTAATGAATTTCTAGGCCGAGGTGTTCGGCGCCTTCCCGGATGCTTCTCCTCCACTTTGTGCGGTCTTGGGCCAGGGATTCCCAGGTGTCGATGGGGATGTTACACTTTTTCAAGGAGGCTTTCAGGGTGTCCTTGAAGCATTTCCTCTGCCCACCTGGGGCTCTCTTGCCGTGCCGGAGCTCCGAGTAGAGCGCTTGTTTTGGGAGTCTCGTATCAGGCACGCGGACAATGTGACCCGTCCATCGGAGCTGATTGAGCTTCGATGCTGGGGATGTTGGCCTGAGCAAGAACACTGACGTTGGTGCGCCTATCCTGCCAATGGGTTTGCTGAATCTTGCGGAGGCAGCATTGGTGGTACCTCTCCAGTGCTTTGAGGTGCCTGCTGTACATGGTCCATGACTCTGAGGCATACAGGAGGGCGCGTATCACTACTGCTCTGTAGACCATGAGCTTAGTGCCGGGTTTGAGGTCCTGGTCTTCAAACACTCTCTTCCTCAGGTAATACATGAGGGTCAGACCACTGCAGCCTCCACTTTAGGAGCATCGATGAAATGGTGGCTGAGTTGGGTGCCAAGTTAGTGTTAACCAGTCTTTGCAGAGTGGCCTCCAATTGGCCTCAGTCTCTCCTAGGACGAGGAGCAAATCAGCGGGATTGCTGGTCCTGACTGCTATGCATGGCCTGTGCTGGAAAATAAGTGTGTGCCTAAGTCTGGATGTCCGGGTCAGCTTGGCCGTGATGCTTCCAGAGTTGAATATCCCGTTGATGCTCACTGGGGATGATTCTAACTTGCCCTGTAAATATCTCCGTAGGGCAATGTAGAAGTATCCATGTTTCAGAGTTATACTAATTCAGGGACCCCAGAGAGTAGAAGGTTTGAAACAGACAGGCGTGGATCTGCGTGTGTGGGGGAATGTTCTCACCTTTGTGCTAATTAAGACTCAATTATTTATAACTCCGTGGGGGTGAAATTGGGTGTGACCAGAATCTCTTCTGCCGCCCGTTGAAGGACACTCCCAATTTTCGATTCAAGATGGCGACCGAGGCGGTCCGGAGCTAAGCGCTCTCCTGCTTCGGACAGCCCGCACCCCCCGCCGCCCGCTCCCGATGCCGGAGCGATGTGTTCGGCAAGTCGGGCGGAGGCAGCACAGCAGCGGGAAGCGGCAGCAGCAGCCACGAAGACACGCTTCGGCACGTCGCCCGGCAGCTCCTCGTCGTGAATTTCTGTTTCGGACTAGGAGGAGGGGAGCCGGACGTGAGCGTGAGAGGCAGGCCCCGGGCCGTTGCAAATTTGAACCGGCGACAGTGCGGGAAAGCAGCTCGCAGTTCGAGGGGAAGGAGGGAGAGCCGGGCATGGAGACCTGAGGCCAGACGGTGAGCGTGAGAAGAAGGACACCATATTGTGGAGCCGGCAACAGGGAGGAGGAGTCCGCGGAGACGGAGCGGCTGATGGACATCGCGTTCCCACTGCCATTGGACGCAATTGAATTGACTTTTACTGAACATGGCGCTGTAGAATAGCGACGTGTCTCTGTGAGCTCCCACAGCCTATTGTGGAAGTGATCGGGGAGTAAAAACATTCCATTGTAGTAATACATATGGCAAATAAAATTGATTGATTGATTGATATTGAGTTCAATTGTTATAAGGAGTTCAATAAGGAGTTCAATCAGGATGTGAAGGCCTTAGAGAGGGTGCAGAAAAGATTTACAAGAATGGTTCCAGGAATGAGGGACTTTAGTTACGTGGATAGACTGGAGAAGCTGGGGTTGTTCTCCTTGGAGCAGAGAAGGTTGAGAGGAGATTTGATCGAGGTGTTCAAAATCATGAGGGGTCTGGACAGGGTAGATAGAGAGAAACTGTTCCCATTGGCGGAAGGGTCGAGAACCAGAGGACACAGATTTTTTTTGGATTTTTAAAAATTTGTTTTATGGGATGTGGGCATCGCTGGCAATGCCAGCATTTATTGCCCATCCCTAGTTGCCCTTGAGAAGATGGTGGTGAGCCGCCATCTTGAACCGCTGCAGTCCGTGTGGTGAAGGTACTCCCACAGTGCTGTTAGGGAGGGAGTTCCAGGATTTTGACCCAGCAACGATGAAGGATCGGTGATATACTTCCAAGTCAGGATGGTGTGTGACTTGGAGGGGAACTTGGAGGTGGTGCTGTTCCCATGCGCCTGCTGCCCTTGTCCTTCTAGGTGGAAGAGGTTGCGGGTTTGGGAGGTGTATAGTGATTGGCAGAAGAACCAAAGGCGACATGAGGAAAAACTTTTTTACGCAGCGAGTGGTTAGGATCTGGAATGCACTGCCTGAAAGGGTGGTGGAGGCAGATTCAACCGGGGCTTTCGAAAGGGAATTGGGTAAGTACCTGAAGGAAAGAAATTAGCAGGGTAATGGGGGAAAGGGCGGTGGAGTGGGACTAGCTGAAGTGCTCTTGCAGAGAGCCGGCACGGGCTTAACTGGCCAAATGGCCTCCTTCTGTGCTGTAACCATTCTATGATTCTATGATTGTAAGTCACTGGAACTGAATGTCAGGCGGGGCGTGTAACGGGCGACCACAATGTGACACCGCCTGTTTTACATCCCCGTCCATGTCTAATTCCACCCCCCATGCTTTTGTGTCGGGCTAAAGGAACCCACAACACCAGGGGCGCCTTCGCTGCTATCCATCTGTTTGACAGATGCGCACATGACTCTGCACTGTAAGGATCTCATAAGAATACAACCACAGAGGAAATTCCACCCCCAGTTTACACTGTGCTGCTTCGAATTCACTCCAGCATAATGCTGTGCATGTCAGGCTGCATTGGGAGCATTGCAACAAAAAGTAAGAGTCAGATTTTAGCAAAGGCTGGATTTATTCTGATGTGAAAAAGAGAATGCAAATGAGCGAATGACTGCTGGAGGCTTTTAGCGGAACAGGATTGAGAGAGAGGAAAAGTGGAAAATCAGTGAAAGCAGAAGCAGCTATCTATCTGATCCAACCGAGATTCAAGTATCTAGCCATTTCTAGGTATACCAGGCCCAAGCCAGGGGCCATCCAGCAAACTAAAGGCCTAGTCAGTCAGTCGTTGGCCTTGAACTGAAGCTGAGAAACTCATAGCTCTTAGCCGTTTACTGTCGTTTGTTTACTCAGAATAGACCTTGCTGGTGCCTAGACCAACAACTCTCGACTCGTCAACAAGAGAGAGGTGAACAGGCAGGCATAAAAACAGAAAATGCTGGAAACACGCAGCAGGTCAGGCAGCATCTGTGGAGAAAGAATCATAGAATCATAGAAATTTACAGCGCAGGAGGGGGCCATTCGGCCCATCGTGTCTGTGCTGACTGAAAAAGAGCGCTCCAGCCTAATCCCACTTTCCAGCTCTTGGTCCGTAGCCTTGTCGGTTGCGGCACTTCAAGTGCATATCCAAGTACTTTTTAAATGTGATGAGGGTTTCTGCCTCTCCCACCCTTTCAGGCAGTGAGCTCCAGACCCCCACCGCCCTCTGGGTGAAAAAAGTTCTCCTCAACTCCCCTCTAATCCTTCTACCAATTATTTTAAATCTATGCCCCCCTGGTTATTGACCTCGCTGCTAAGGGAAATAGGTCCTTCCTATCCACTCTATCTAGGCCCCTCATAATTTTATACACCTCAATCAAGTCTCCCCTCAGCCTCCTCTGTTCCAAAGAAAACAACCCCAGCCTATCCAATCTTTCCTCGTAGCTAAAATTCCCCAGTCCTGGCAACATCCTCGTAAATCTCCTCTGAGCCCTCTCCAGTGCAATCCCCTCTTTCCTGTAATGTGGTGACCAGAAGGAAGGTAGAGTTAACGTTTTAGGTCGATGACCTTTTGTGAAGCCACTGAAAAATGAATTAAAACTTGGGGCATACTGGGTAAGTTCATCTCCCCTGCCCCCCCCGCCCCCCAGTGTGGTATTAAGCTACGCAGAACAGGAAGGTTCCAGGTTCTATCCCCAAACTATGTTGAGTTATCTGATCTCAGCCAGGCTGTAGTGCAGATGCTACAATTCTCCTCAGCTCTTCTGGGCCAGGGAGGAGAAAAAAAATCAACCAGCTTTCCCACTCCTGATTACTATTCAGTGACCCATAGTTAAGGTAGACATGTGTGGATGTCCGTCAAGGGTAGGACTGGCCTCACACGGTTTAAATAGCCTACCAAAAACTCACCTCGCAAGGCCCGTCCTGCACGTGGGTGGGCATTTGCGTGAGGTGTTGGAGGGCTGCTGCCAACCATCAAACTATTAGCACAGTAGGGGTTCGCACATTGAAGAAAGGATGGGCGAAAGAAAACAACAGGGACAGTATGCAGTAGTAAGACATGGCTTCAATCTGTGATTCCCAACACAGTGAATTCCCAGTCTCGACTGTGGAGAGATGCCTAAGAGAAACTGTGGTTATTCTTACTTATCTGAGGAACAGGCCGAAAAAGGTTTGCAACGTCCGTCATGACTGGGGCCGCAGCGTAACGGGACTTCAAGAAGAAAAAAGGCATCAGAATATAATAAAATAATGACTGAGGGTGGATTGGATGGATGCAATGTGCCAGCACACGAGGGGCAGTTCCACCGATGCTGCGCTCAGGGAGTGGATCCACGTACTCCCTGCTCATTCATTGTGAAATCAGGTAGGGAGGCTGACCACACAATGCTCCCAATTCCCTCACATAAAAATGTTGCAGTTTTTTGCAGGCTACACTGAGCATGTGCACGGGCCTCATTACAACACTGAATTTAATGGAAATGAAGTGAGGTACGACCCACGAGAAATTCCCTATGTTTTGAAACATCTTGGTGCTCTGTTCACCCGTAGAAAACAGACGCTTCCCAGCTTCCGCGCTGCTCACTTCAGAACTTGCATTCTTAAAGTTGGAACTGAGATATTTTTGGCAATTTGGATTTTGCTGCATTGATTTTTTTTTCGTACTCTTGTTATTAAGATTTTTGCCTTACTTTTTTCTGTTGTTTGCTATTGAATTTTTGCAGCCCGGACTGCCCCTTTCGCACAGATCCGTAGGTAAAGCATTGTTCCAGCCACCCACTGCAAACATAAGAACATATGGAATAGGAGCAGGAGTGGGCTGCCCTTCGAGCCTGCTCCGCCATTCAGTAAGATCATGGCTGATCTTCTACCTCATCTCCACTTTCCCGCACTATCCCCATATCCCTTGATTCCCTTAATATCCAAAAATCTATCGATCCCTGTCTTGAATATACTCAACGACTGAGCCTCCACAGCCCTCTGGGGTAGAGAATTCCAAAGATTCACAACCCTTTGGGTGAAGAAATTTCTCCTTAACTCAGTCCTAAACGGCCGACCCCTTATCCTGAAAATGTGAGCTAGTTCTAGACTCCCCAGCCCGGGGAAACATCCTCTCAGCATCTACCCTGTCAAGCCCCTTAAGAATTTTATATGTTTCAATGAGATCACCTCTCATTCTTTTAAATTCTAGGGAATATAGGCCTAGTCTCAATCTCTCACAGGACAATCCCTGCATCCCAGGAATTAGTCTGGTGAACCTTTGTTGCACTCCCTCTAACCACACTGTTCAGCATGGGCAATCCACTGGGCCTGCCACTGGCTGTCATGGACTTGGAGGAGGAAGAGGAGTTCAGGCAGAGGGACAAAGAGGCAGTTAGGAACATAGGGACAGGAGTAGGCCATTCAGCCCCTCGAGCCTGTTCCGCCATTCAATGAGATCATGGCTGATCTGCGATCTAACTCCATCTACCTGCCTTTGGTCCATATCCCTTAATACCTTTGGTTAACAAAAAGCTATCACTCTCCGATTTAAAATTAACAATTGACCTTGCATCAATTGCTGTTTACGGAAGAGAGTTCCAAACTTCTACCACCCTTTGTGTGTAGAAGTGTTTTCTATTTTCACTCCTGAAAGGTCTGGCTCTAATTTTTAGACTGTGCCCCCTGGTCCTAGAATTCCCAACCAGCGGAAATCGTTTCTCTCTATCTACCCTATCTGTTCCCCTTAACATCCTGAAAACTTCGATCAGATCACCCCTTAACCTACTAAATTCTAGGGAATACAACCCTAATTTGTGTAATCTCTCCTCGTAACTTAACCCTTGAAGTCCTGTTCACCTGGTACCTCAGGCATCTGACACCCACTCAGGAATTAGCCCAGGAACCATGTATTCAAAGCTGGACACACTCACTTGGGTATGTCTGAGGCAACCTCCCTTCACCATCTCCACTTCATGAGGGAGGCTACAATTGAGTTATGCTGTCTACTGGAGCCTGATCTAGCACAGTCCAGGACAGTCCTGTCTACTGGAGCCTGATCTAGCACAGTCCAGGACAGTCCTGTCTACTGGAGCCTGATCTAGCACAGTCCAGGACAGTCCTGTCTACTGGAGCCTGATCTAGCACAGTCCAGGACAGTCCTGTCTACTGGAGCCTGATCCAGCACAGTCCAGGACAGTCCTGTCTACTGGAGCCTGATCCAGCACAGTCCAGGACAGTCCTGTCTACTGGAGCCTGATCCAGCACAGTCCAGGACAGTCCTGTCTACTGGAGCCTGATCTAGCACAGTCCAGGACAGTCCTGTCTACTGGAGCCTGATCTAGCACAGTCCAGGACAGTCCTGTCTACTGGAGCCTGATCTAGCACAGTCCAGGACAGTCCTGTCTACTGGAGCCTGATCCAGCACAGTCCAGGACAGTCCTGTCTACTGGAGCCTGATCCAGCACAGTCCAGGACAGTCCTGTCTACTGGAGCCTGATCCAGCACAGTCCAGGACAGTCCTGTCTACTGGAGCCTGATCTAGCACAGTCCAGGACAGTCCTGTCTACTGGAGCCTGATCTAGCACAGTCCAGGACAGTCCTGTCTACTGGAGCCTGATCTAGCACTGTCCAGGACAGTCCTGCCTGTTGCTTTGAAAGTCACCACAGCATCAAACTTTTATGCAACTGGATCCTTTCAAGCCACCACTGGTGAGGGAGTGGGCCTTTGGCGTAGCGATAGCATCCCCGCCGCTGGGCCAGAAGGCGTAAGGTTTCGAACCCCGCTCCAGACAGTCCCGGCAAGTGGAGTCGGAGCTCTGGCTCTAAATTCTGGGTTGACATCCAGCGGCATACTTGCGTCCGTGGGTGTGGGTGGCCCCCCCATCGTATGGGTTGTGGGAGCCCGTAAAACCCTCCCGCCATAGGACTAACCACCCTAATGGCTGGTACAAAGATGGTTACGGTCATGGAAGGAGCGTTAATCGCGGCCAGAAATCCTTCCACCACTTCATACAGTTCTCCAAAGGGAACAGTATGAAGACACGTACGATGACGACCACTGGTGACATTTGCAGCATTAGTTAGAGTTTGGTCCACCAGTGCATCATGCAGGTTGCAGAGTATTGTTTTCCAGGGGAAACACTTTTGTCCATTACTCCACGGAACGGAACGGAGGCAACAGTGTGAAAAGGCGCAGCACTTTGCCAGATGACAGGCTTCCCTGAAGAGCAAGTGGCCCCCACATAGCCATCAAGGCCCCTATTAACTTCCTCATAGCGTAAAAGACAGAAAAGATTTTCAATCAGTCCAAGTGCAGGTACCATCCACAGGGACACATTAATACAAGTGTGTGCACAGCAGCCACAATGCCTCGGTTTGGCACCTGTCCACTGTGTCGGCATTATTTTAAGGAGCAGACAATCTGGACAGATGGCTGGCAAGAGGCCATGGCTACATTACCTACATTACATCACCTATGTTTCCTACATTATACCAGTGACTACACTTGAAAAGCTTTATTAGAATCTCGGTCCCAGAGACACTTGGACAGTAGGGCAATTAGAAACATAGAAGATAGGAGCAGGAGTAGGCAATTCGGCCCCTCGAGCCTGTTCTGCCATTTAATGAGATCATGGCTGATCATCCAAATTCAGAACCCTGTCCCTGCTTTCTCCCCATATCCCTTGATCCCTTCAGAACATGGTTTGAAGATTATGGCACGGGGTGGAGTGAGGATTTGGCAAGATCAACTCAGTTAAATAATTGTAATGCAGTCCCAGCATGTTTCCCACTATTCTTTGTCCATTAGCTGAAAGGTTTCTCCATCTGGATAAAGCTCATTGGCTGTAAAGCGCTTTGGGACGTCCTGAGGTTGTAAAAGGTGCTATAGAAATGCAAGTCTTTCTTTCCTTCTTACCTCACTGACAATACAACTGATTGAAAAGCAGACTGGAGAAGCCAGACAGTAGTTTCATTGCAGACTCCAGAACTTGGGAGCAGAGCACATACCTCTGAAAATCTAGATCAGTTCATTATCAAGAATTCCAGTCTTACCTTTACTGGCATTTCTAAATTGGCATGTGTAGTGAAATTCAGAGTGCTCCAGTTGTCAGTTAAACTGTAGACTGACTGTGTATCAAACCCATGCTATACCTGACCTGGATGTACTTGATATTCAGAGCAATGTGAGCATTGCCTCAAACAGCATCTTAATTATGAAGTTGCTGAAATGGGTATCAGATGGTTTCTTGATCGGTCTTGCAGTACTTAGAGAATATTTAATGTCTGGGTATGTGTTAAAAGACTCCAGAACTCTCAGGTATTTTGGATGATATTGCTTTGAATATGATGCTTTGGAGCGATTTATAGCCTTTCACACACTCTGATACATACTGCATATTTTACACCGACATGATTGTTACCATTTCTAAGCTTCTCTGTTCGAGTGTTACCATTGAAGTTCTGTGTCTTCCACCGCCATCATCTTATTTTCCTTATTAAAACACTCAAGATTTGCAGAGCTGCTCAAGCCTCATGTCACATTATTGGAACATGAGTGTTTACAAGCATTAGCACCAGGTCTGGATTGTGGCAAGATCAATTGACAAGGAAAACAAATCTAATCTACAGATATTCCTGTGTGTACTTTGCATAAATTATAAACTGCAGTTGAATATTACTTAAATTCGGTTTTGGTGATACAGTAAATTGGAATATATTTCACAAATATTTGATTGCAGTATAATGCTCGCTGGAACCCTTCCTTCATTTGTTTTAAAATGAGTGGTAGTTCAATTTGAATGTCTGTTTTTTGACATGAATAAAATGGGCTCCCAGATAGATTATTCACTTAACAGAAATTAATGCAATATATTTGTAATGCAGAATGCAGCAAGATTTGACTGATGTTTGCAATATTCCTCCTATGTAGGTCGGCAGAAAAACTTTGGTGATTACAGCCTTTAGGTGTAGCACATTACAGACAACTAATCAATTAGGTATCGCAATAATAAAATATTTTTTGTGTACCAAAGGGTGTTTCTGATTGGACTGTAATTCCCTTTACAAATTGTACAGTGCTTTAATAAATACAATTCATTGCTGATAAAATATTCTTTCACGGGGGAAGCGCTCAGTGTATATTAAAAGTTAAGAACTAAATTCATTGTCTCCATTTAATGAGTGTGTCTTCACTAATTCTGTAATTGTGATCAGCTACATTTATAATGATAGCTGCAAAATAAAGCAACAGAAAATGATCCTGAAACTAACTGCTAATGTTTTATTAATATTAAGTTTACAATTCCCTTTTAGCTGGACATAGCCAGACATTTTTCTAACTCTTTACTTAAGTATGTAGTAAGGAGAATATTTAGCTTTGTCTATCTAATTCATAGAATCATAGAACAGTACAGCACAGAAGGAGGCCATTCGGCCCATCGAGTCTGCGCTGGCTCTTTCGAAGAGCAATCCCGTTATTCCTGCTCCCCCTGCTTGTTCCCAATATCCCTGCAATTTTTTCCATTATTTATCCAATTCCCTTTTGAAGGCTAGCATTGAATCTGTATCCGCCGCCCCATCAGGCAGTGCGTTCCAAATCCTAACCACACGTGGCATAAAAAAGTTTTCCCTCATGTTACCTCTGGTTCTTTTGCCAATCACGTTAAATCTGTACCCTCTGGTTATCGACCCTTCAGCCATTGGAAACAGTTTCTCTTTATTTACTCTACCTAAACCCTTCATGATTTTAAACACCTCTATCAAATCTCCACTTAGCCTTCTCTGCTCTACGGAGAACAATCCCAGCTTCTCCAGTCTATCCATGTAACTGTAACAGCCCTGGAACCATTCTAGTAAATCTCTTCTGCACCCTCTCCAAAGTCTTCATGTCCTTCTTAAAGTTTGGTGCCCAAAATTGGACACAGTACTCCAGCTGGGGCCGAATTAGTGTTTTTATACAGGTTCAGCATAACTTCCTGACTGTTGTACTCTGTGCCTCCATTTATAAAACCCAGGACCCCATATACTTTATTAACTGCTTTGTTAACCTGTCCTTCCACCTTCAACAATTTGTGTACAAACACCCCCAGGTCCCTCTGTTCTTGCACCCCCTTTAACATTGTACCATTTAGCTTGTATTGTCTCTCCTCATTCTTCCTACCAAAATGTATCACCTCACACTTTTCTACGGTGAATTTCATCTGCCATGTGTCCACCCATTCCACCAGCCTGTCTATGTCCTCTTGAAGTTGATTACTATCCTCCTTCCTCCTCGCTGCTTACTGCATTTCCAACTTTCGTGTCATCTGCAAATTTTGAAATAGTGCCCTGTACCCCCAGGTCCAAGTCATTAATGCATATCAAAAACTGCAGTGATCCCAGTGCTGAATCTTGGGGAATTAATGGAGAATTTTGAACTTAATCTATCGTAATATATATTTTTTTAAATGAAGGGATTGATTGATACTTAGTGATTCGCTACCTGGGATAAACATCATCACTTTTCAGTCTGGCCATTAGATGGAGCATCTTGTTGGTGCACCAATTAATGTGATTAAGCTTCTAATCAATAAGCAATTAGTGCTTTTTTTCACCAGGCCTGTTTTTGGATACCTTAGCTGCCTATTGATGTCTGCAGTTTAGTAATTAAGACTCCTCAGGGCAAAACTAATTGTGCGATGTGAGAAAACGTAGGTAAAACCTTTTTTTTGTATATATAGAGCGAGAGAGAGATCCATCAAAATAATTCCTGTAATGACAGAGGGAGGACAGGGTGATAAATTGGGGCATGGCTGGATCAGGGTTTGAACTGTTTTCAGGGAGTTCTGGGCCAATTGCTCTCTGATCTCCATGGTTCACATTGAAGACGTGCCATTTTTTTTAAAGAATGAACAGCTGGCAACCGCTGGCGGTCTGAGTTCATGCGTCGCCATCAGCACAACTCGCAGCTCTGGGCTCTCCCACAGGGTCCACCTGCAGCTCCGGGCTCTCCCACGGGGTGTGCACCTGGTCACTGCTGTAAACGCTTGTTTTAGGTCAAGATTTTTTCAGCATTTTAGAATCTGAAATCAATTCATCTGTCCGTCACCCCGGCCGCATGGCCAAACCGGAAAGCTGAATGGCAAGGGGCATTGAGACATGCAATGAGACACTGCCTCTATTCAGGATGCACTTAATATTGCTCATTAACATTCTACTCCAGCTTCCTGTTAAAGTGTGAACAAAGCAGGTAGACAGCACGGTCCGACAGTCACAAGTCAGTTATGCATGGGTAAGGGATAGAGGTTCTTCACTCTAGTCTGACTCTATGGCAGCTGTAGCTACTATGACCGGAAAGCCCTGCAGCGGGTAGTCAAAACTGCCCAACGCATTACCGGCACCCAGCTACCGACCATAGAGCACATATACCAGAAACGCTGTCTACGGAGGTCACGGTCCATCATCAAAGACCCTACCCACCCCAGCCACAGTCTGTTTGCCCTCCTGCCATCTGGGAGATGCTACAGATGCATTCGCACCCGTACGACCAGATTTAGGAACAGCTTCTTTCCCAGGGCTGTCATCCTACTGAACTCCACAAATAAACTCTAAAGCCTGCACATCTGCCAATGCACTTTATTATGGTTATGTTTATGTTAATATACTACAAGCCAAATGTATGTTGAATGTTTAAATGTCTTAATCCAAATGTACACTCTCGGGAGCCGCAAGCCTACATTTCGTTATACTGCACTTGTGCACTAACAATGACAATAAAAGTTGATTTGATTTGTTGATGAAATATGGACGGGTCGCTGAGTCTGACATCCTTATATTGTTACAGCACACAACCGACACTCCAAACCTTACTTTGTCACAGCATAAAAACAACCAACCGTGATTCATACCACTGATCTTTTTTCCTTTTTCTTTATTGTGTAAAAATAAAATTGACAGTACATGTCACATTTGCATTAAATGAAAAAAGCATTGATGACATAAAAACATAGCGCTTTTGTTAAGAAATGGTTGTATAATGTCGTCTCTAATCATTACACTATCCAGCAATGAGATTTACTGATAGTATGGGGATCTGGAGTTGAAATATTTACAGCTTTGGTTTGAATGTGACAGTCTCTGGTACATATACCTTCCTCATATTGTACAATATTTACATCTATAAAGACTTTATTTTACTTGCAAAGAACCAATGTTTGGCAAAAACAATAGTTTATATCATCCAAATAATTTTGGGGAAAAAAATCCTCACTCATGCATCAAATTTAATTTTAAAATGTACGTTTGCAAAATTTCCTTTTGAAAAAATAATCCTTTTCACTAGAGGGCGCAAGGTTACGTTTATTTATTTTTCTCTGGCAATCTGCAGTCGGAAGAACTGCTCTTCAGAAATGAATTACAAAAGAACCGCACATAATAATATGTTCTAAGTTGCCATGCCGTAAGCAGATGATGTGATATGATGGACCGTTTTTTAAAAAAAAGCACCCACGTTATTCTACACCTTCAGTTTACCAATACGTGTTCAGCATTTATAGCCGTAGCTTCCTTAATACTTGAGTGTATTTTTGAAGTAAAGCATACAAGTCATAGCAATTTTTTTTTAACAAGACATGTTCGTATAACGCAATTATCTCAAATAATGTGTTTATTTTTTGTGTGTGTGTTTGAATTATGCAAACGGAAACGAGAGAAAAAACTACTTGTATTTTGCACTTGCCAAAGGCACTCAGGCTAATTGGCATCAAGTAAACACACCATCAGATACTTAAAAGCACGTGGCTTTCCTCAGGTACTGCTCGCTGTCAGTTAAAGTTCGAGAAGAGAATCCTTAATGATGCTCCGTCAATATTACGCCTGAGTAGCATGATCCAGTGGTCATGACAAGATATTTTGTAAATATTTTACGAACTTAAGTAACTTTTTTTTTTGCACGAGAATTCTTTTTTTTTTAAGTTTCGTTCCTGAAAAAAAGAAATTTGATTTTTGGAGCCGTCAAAGATCGTCCCTTTCGGTGATTTAATTGATCTGTCGGCAGGCTTCAAATGTCCACTTGGTCGCTCCGCCATAGATGTCGACGTTGGCCTCAGTCCATGCAATGACATTGCCAACCAGGGTCTTGGCGCTGCAATTTGCCAGGCTGTAGACTTCTCCCGGAGTTAGCACTCGATCCCACATGTGAAAGTGGGACATCTCGCCCACAAAGGCCTGTGTGGCATCGAACCCACCTCCTAATGTGTCCTAATAATAGAAGGGAAATAAAAGAACAATTTCAGCGCCTGCAATGTTGTCTCTGCCCGCTTGTCCGCCACCCCCACTCCGTTCCTGGGCCTGAGACAGCGGGAACCAGGTCGACAAGAATGGCCCCAGATGGTCGGTGCTGCTGATTTCCCTCCCTCACTCTGTGCCTGACCCTCACCCAGCCTGTCCCACGCCTCTCCCAAGTACACACAAAAAAAACCCGTCCTGCTCCTCCACGATAATAATACTGCGCAGTGAACCAGTTATTGAGATAATGTTTACATGTAATTGCCCCACCACAATATACAGTTAAATCATTTAAAATGCATCTCAACCGCTGTTAGAGAAACGGCTGATCCCCCCCGCCCCCCCCCCCCCTTCTACTACAATGGTCAAGAATCCATTCGTTTGCTCTGAGCTGTTTATTATTTATTGTTGATCAGTTGGAGAGGTTTCACCATGGAACATCGCTACAGAGCAAGGAAGTTTGTTTACACAGCACAACTCCCACCCTAACTGCAGTTACCAGCAGGGGACGAGTAACTCTGTATACTAGTATCTGGGCAGGATCTCAACGTTGCTTCCAAAAGGAGAGACAGAAGAGCAGAAGGTTTGCTAAACTTATAAACCACTCAAACTACCTTGGTTTATGAATGCCATTGGAATCCAAGACTCCATTCCGCCCAGACATTTTTTTGAAAAATCATCTTCATTAGTTAATCTTATTGAAATGTGACAATTGAGAACAGACTAGGCGAAATGCAGGAACATCACCAGAACTTACATCTAATTTATTTTACTTACCTAACCCATAATAGGTTGGAGAATGCACACACAGATCACATTGCTGGGTGATTCAGGAAATTGGATCCAGCTTCCGCTTGGGGTGCTAGAACCCGTTTGTGAATTTGCCACTGCGAGTTAATAGGCCAACCCATTCATTGCTGCACTGTCAGCCTGCACTATTCCTGGTTACCCTTTCCATAGACTCAGTGTTGTGTGTGTTTGATTCTCTTTTGTGGCAGTGTAGCCAATTTCTTCTGCTTCTTTCAATACTGCGAACTGCCCTCTGCCGTTGGGCTAACCTTGTAGCTGGAGGTGACTCGGGACAATTGTGACATTTGCAGGGGACACAGACAGTACACGTGTGGAGCAATCCGGCTGGGTGGCCGCTCAGCTCATTGTTTTAGTCCAACATCTGACTGCGTTGATGGCGCTCTTTATTATCCTGTTATTTTCTATGTCGGACACCCACCTGTTCTTGGCCCAAAACCATGATTCCACCTGGTTTAATGGGATGCCACGGGGCTAGATTTTCACCGTTCCCCCTCTTCAGTCCGTCCTGGTAGGCCTCCCACACGCCGTCTCTTGTAGACCAAGTCACGCAGATATGATGCCATTTCCCATCATTAATAACGAAAGGGAGTTTTGCCACCTGCAAAACATGAAATTGTAAAATGTTGACATGTGTTGTTTCTCCATGCCCACCTTGAATTGCGGCTGTAATTGACAAGTGCTATTCACAGGGGCCATAAAGTGCAGGATTACCAGCCGACTCCAGCCCTGGTATAAATATAACCCTCTGAACCGCGGATGCTGCACAACAGGGAAGTCCTACATGCCTGTGGAGTTAAGTATATCAGAATCGGTAGGAAACTGCAAGGGTCGAGATAATTGGTGTCCTAATTAAGAAAATGTTATAATTTTAGATTACGGGCCAGTGTACAAAAGACGAACAACCAGTATTCATTCATTTAATTAAGCTGCTTGAAATATATGGAACTTCAGCCGAATATTTTCTGCACAGAGTCAGGATGATGGTTTTTCAATAGAGATCAGAGATGAACTCACTGAACGGCGGGACAGGCTCGAGGGGCTGAATGGCCTACTCCTGTCGCTATGATTTATCACCTCACAGCTAAATATCGCCATCAAAGCGGCACATGATACACCTCAGCTCACGGGTCACCGCTCCTCTACCTTATCGTTGATAAGAATCTCCATCGGGTTATTCCCCCACTCGATGAGAACCAGCTCGTTAGCTTGTCCTGGGACCGCATAGGAGAACGGGGTCCCAACCCCAGGGGAAGCGTTGGACTTCAGCCACATACAGACGGTCATGGCATACATCTCAGGCAGGCTCTTCTTCACCTTCGCGTACATGTAGTTCGTTCTCAAAGGAAAGGTGATCTGGAATTTATCAGTCGGTCTTGAATTTCTTTGCCCTGCGTTAAGAAATACGGAATGCACTGCATTTTAATGGGTCGCCGTTATGATACTTAAGTCATGAAACTGGAATCTAACCCGTTGTGAAAACGGTGCATCTGAAGCAATACCTACTCCTTGTTTGGACTGCCTGCTATATAGAGAGAGCCTGTGTTTTTGTGTGGTTCCAGTGCATTATTCCGATACTGGATCACGAGCATTTCTTATATAACTACCACTCCAGATTAATTCCCATCAACGCATCCCGCAGTATAATCCCAGTCATGTGAGCGGCGTCCTGGGACACCTTTCATTCCATTATAGTAGGAGACCGCTGCGCAATCCATATTGCAGCAGCACGGGGTTGGAGGAGGCGGTCGCTGCACTCGGCCATCCGGATGAAGTTTTGTTGAAACAGATTGCTTACTGAGCCGGAATACTGCCGTAGTGCGCCTGTAGCTCAGTCACAGCTCAGCACTGAAGGCTGTAGCGCCGCTTCCGCCACCGCATCCCCCCTCCCCACACACACACACAACCCGACTGCGGCCAACGGGCTAAATGTAGGCTCTCGCCGTACGCAATAAGGGCAACAGAAGGAGTTAAGGAGGCGGACTGGCAATGCTGAATGTCAGCACAGCCCCCGTCGTTGTATTAACGACCCTTTAATCTTCATCAAATGAGATCGCAATCTATCCGACTTGCAGTAATGCACAAGAATTTGATATTAATATCGAGCATCACTCATTGGGTATAATATTACAATATCTCTATAGTTTCCCCTATACGCTGGGCTTCCTCCCACCAGTGTCCTCTTAACCAAAAATCTGGATTTTCAGACCATCTCCCAACGCCCCTACCCCATCCTATATATAGCACATCGCATCTGGGAATCCTCTAGCCTTTACAACTTCTAAAATAGAATATAAAACAATCAAGACTTCTGTCCATGCATTACTCTTTACAAAATGAAACTTCATCGGCTGTAGCGGTGAGGGGGTTGAGTTCCGAGAGACTCCGAATCAGCAACCTACCTTTCTCCAAGTCACTGATCCTCTGATGTAGGGAATTTAGGGCATTTTCAATTTTGCCTCGGTTTTCCGTACTGTCGTTTTTCACCACGTTTTTGGTTTCTTCCAAACTGTTGACTCTGGTCAGAACCTGTTTTTCTAGATCATCTATTTTGTTCTGCAGGAGATCTTTCAAGGAATTTGTCTGCGCGGAAGTATTGGCTCGGTTGTATTGCTGTTGTCATACCGAGGAAACACACACACACACACACACACACAACAAAAAGAAACACAAATGTGTAAGAAGCTAGTTACAGGAGGAAGATACGCCCAGGGCAAACAGACTGCATCGTGAACATTGCACTGACCGGCACTAACCTGATTATTACAGCGTGTATTTCTGAAACCCACCCACTTGTATCTTACTAATGTAAACAACAGCTGGTCAGTCTCCGAGATAAAAAGGAATGGTAATTGCAACTTAATACAGTCAGCTCGAAGTTTCATTGCCAGTAACTTGGACAAACGTTTTGCAGGGACTCTCTAAAAATCCTATATATTTGATAAGGGGACTTCTCAATCTAATGCAATCGGTCATTGTATTAATTAATGCCCGATTGGGTCGTCTCAGCATTTTTTTTTCTAATCTGGTTTGACGACATTTAGAAGTTTAATTTCTACTTATATTTACCTCTAAATTCTCCAGGCGTGTTTTTGAGTGATTGTAAAGTTTGCCCAAGTTGATTTAGTGTATCCGCTTGAGCTAGAGAGAGATCTCCCAAGGTATGTCTACTGTTCCCTGACTGCTGGCTGCCGAATCCCTGCCTGGGTTTGCTTTCACTCACCGAGGGCTCGAACAAACTCTGACTCTCGCATCGGTTAAGCTTGGCGGTGAGTTCCCTGATGGTCTCTTTTTGATTCATAATGGTTTCTTTCTGTTGCAGTATGGTCTCCCGGAGCTGGAGTATGGTCCCCTTGATGTCCTCCACCGGACCGCTGTTCTGCATCGGGGCAGAGCACATCGGGTCCATGTCCAGGGGGATGGACGTGCAGATAAACCGCGTCTGAGCGAAATCTTGGGCCGCCGCTTCGGCCACCAGGCTGGCGAGGAGGAGGAGGCAAAAGGCTCGGCGGGACATGGTCTGGGACAGGAGCAAACTGCTGCCTGCGGTCCGCGGGTTTACAGGAGCGCTTTCAGCACCAAGGAACTGTCCACCAAAAAAACAAAGTGAGGCGGCGCACGGAGCGGCGGTGCCTTTTATAGAGCCGGGGGGCGTGCATCACACTGCCACGTCAGGAATGGGTGGAATCCCACTTTAATTGCTCCGCCGCTTGCCTGGTGACCACGTCAATCGTGCTAACATTTAACATTCGCTCCCAGCAGAGAGAGGGAGAGTGAAGAGGGCTTTCTGTGCGTGCACGTCTTCAGAAAAGCGAAGGCAATCCCACAGCACTTTGAAGTTGAGTTATAAATTCTTTATAAGTCTGGCCTTTATTTCGCGTTGGACTTCGAAGTTTTTCCAGATTTAAGTGCGTCAAGGCTGCAGTTTTACGTCAATGTTGAAAGCTCAGAAAGAAAGCTGATGCATTTTTAAATACTCCATATATTAATATTACAGGTCCACAGGCGATATTAATTGGCCGCCCCGAGATTGAAGGGGTATCTGAAATCGCTTGTAAAAATCATGCGGGTTCAAACTCTCCCATCGCTGCCATTATTTGGAGGGGAGAGACAGAGATCTGACAAAGCTGATTCCTTCAGCTGTTTTTCCTATCCGAAAAGTTGCATCCCTCCTTTCACCGTTTTTCTTTTAAAAATAATACTGCACCCTTAAAGGTACAGCTTCTGGGGATAGATGGCAATACATCAGTCAGAAAAATAATCCAGAGATCAGATTGAAAACAGCGACATTGACAAAACGATTCATTTGGGACAAACTACAGCTAGGTTTTTTTAAAATAAAATAAAAGTATATATGGAAAATTGTGAGCTTCTTTAACTATTAAATGTGGTTTAGTAATACATGTCTGGGAATATTAGTCATTCAAACATCAAAGGTCCGTCTGTTTGAATTATTTGTACTAAAGTGGCCGAATCGAGTCATACATTACGCTGTCTCAACCTCCACACTGCCAAATCCCAAATCCAGGGAGAATTCCCGCTTCATTTACTGACATCTAAAATGCCTAGAGGTAAAAGGTGGTTTATTCGGCGGAAGTTGTGACTAATGGCTTTGCGGCCCTTGCATTTGTATGTGCCTTTTAACTTGTCATTTCCGCGTCTGCCTCATGAATATTTATAATAGGCGGGACTGAGGGCATTCATGCCGATTTATCACGTGCCTTCTGATGTTGAACTGGCCGTGGTCATTTCCCGCAACATACACAGACCCACACACACAACACAGCACACAGAACACTCACAACACACGCACAACACAACACACCAACACACACAACACACACAACACACAACATACACAGAACACAGCACAACACACACAAGCACACACAACACAGCACACACAACACTCACAACACACGCACAACACAACATACAAAGCACACCAACACACACAACACACAACATACACAGAACACAGCACAACACACACAGAACACAGCACACACAACACTCACAACACACGCACAACACAACATACAAAACACACCAACACACAACACACACAGACACAATACAGCACACACAACACACAGCACACAAAACACACCAACACACACAGACACAACACACACAACACTCACAACATACACAGAACACAGCACAACACACACAGAACACAGCACACCGAACACACTCAACACACGCACAACACAACACACAACACACACAACACACACACAGACACAACACAGCACACACAACACACAGAACACAACACTCACAACACACAGAACACAGCACACACAACACACAAAACACCCCAACATGCACAGAACACTCACAACACAGCACACAAAACACAACACACAGCACACACAACACAACACACAGCACACACAACACAACACACACACAACACAGATCACACATACACAGAACATACACATACACAGAACACACACATACACAGAACACATGTGCACAACACACACACATAAGAACATAAGAAATAAGACCAGGAGTAGGCATACGGCCCCTCGAGCCTGCTCCGCCATTCAATAAGATCATGGCTGATATTCGACCTCAACTCCACTTTCCCACCCGATCCCCATGTTCCTTGATTCCCTTAGTGCCCAATAATCTATCGATCTCAGCCTTGAATATACTCATCGACTGAGCATCCACAGACCTCTGGGGAAGAGAATTCCAAAGATTCACCACCCTCTGAGTGAAGAAATTCATAGAAACAGAAGATAGGAGCAGGAGTAGGCCATTCGGTCCCTCGAGCCTGCTCCGCCATTCAATGCGATCATGGCTGATCATCCAAATTCAGTACCCGGTCCCTGCTTTCTCCCCATACCCCTTGATCCCTTTAGCCTTAAGAAATATATCCAACTCCTTCTTGAATATATTTAATGAATTGGCCTCTACTGCCTTCTGTGGTAGAGAATTCCACAGGTTCGCCACTCTCTGGGTGAAGAAATTCCTCCTCATTTCTGTCCTAAATGGCTTACCCCTTATCCTTAGACTGTGACCCCTGGTTCTGGACTCCCTGACCATCGGGAACATCCTTCCTGCATCTAGTCTGTCCAGTCCTGTCAGAATTTTATAAGTTTCAATGAGATCCCCTCTCATTCTTCTAAACTCCAGCGAGTATAAGCCCAATTGACCCAATCTCTCCTCATACATCATTCCTGCCATCTCAGGTATCAGCCTGGTGAATCTTCGCTGAACTCCTTCCATGGCAAGAACATCCTTCCTCAGATAAGTCAACCAAAACTGCACGCAATACTCAAGATGTGGTCTCACGAAGGCCCTGTACAACTGCAGCAAGACATCTTTGTTCCTGTACTCAAACCCTCTCGCTACGAAGGCCAACATACCATTTGCCTTCTTAACTGCCTGCTGCACCTGCATGCTTACCTTCAGCGACTGGTGCACAAGTCATCCTCATCCTCCTCATCTTGATCTTAAATGGCTTACCCCTTATCCTGAGACTATGACCCCTAGTTCTAGACACTCCAGCCAGCGGAAACAACCTTTCAGCATCTACCCTGTCAACCCCCTTCAGAATCTTGTATGTTTCAGTGAGATCACCTCTCATTCTTCTAAACTCCAGAGAGTATAAGCCTGTTCTACACAATCTCTCATCACAGGACTGCCCTCTCATCCCAGGAATCAATCTAGTGAACCTTCGTTGCACCGTCTCCAAGGCAAGTATATCCTTCCTTAGATAAGGAGACCAGAACTGTGCACAGTACTCCAGGTGTGGTCTCACCAAGGCCCTGTACAATTGCAGCAAGACTTCCTTACTCTTATAATCCAACCCCTTGCAATAAAGACCAACATGCCATTTGCCTTCCTTATTGCTTGCTGTACCTGCATGCTAGCTTTCTGTGTTTCTTACATGAGGACACCCAAATCTCTCTGAACACCAGAATTTAAAAGTTTCTCACCATTTAAAAAATATTCTGTTTTTCTATTCTTCCTTCCAACGTGAGTAACCTCACATTTCCCTACATTATACTCCATCTGCCACCTTATTGCCCACTCACTCAGTCTCTCCATATCCCTTTGCAGACTCTTTGTGTTCTCCTCACAGCTTACTGTCCCACCTAGTTTTGTATCATCAGCAAACTTGGATACCTTACACTTGGTCCCTTCATCTAGGTCATTAATATAGATTGTGACTAGCTGAGGCCCCAGCACTGATACTTGCGGCACTCCACTAGTTACAGCCTTCCAACCTGAAACAGACTCATTTATCCCTACTCTCTGTTTTCTGTCCATTAACCAATCCTCTACCATGCTACTATATTAACCCCAACCCCATGAGCCCTAATCTTGTGTAACAACCTTTTATGTGGCACCTTATTGAATGCCTTTTGGAATTCCAAGTATACTACATCCACTGGTTCCCCTTTATCTACCCTGCTAGTTACATCCTCAAAAAATTCTAATAAATTTGTCAAACACGATTTCCCTTTCATAAAACCATGTTGACTCTGACTAATCCTGTTATGATTTTCTAAGTGCCCCATTACCACTTCCTTAACAATGGATTCCAGCATTTTCCTGATGACTGACGTCAGGCTAACTGGCCTGTAGTTCCCTGTTTTTTCTCTCCCTCCTTTCTTGAATAGCGGTGTTACATTTACTACCTTCCAAACCACTGGGACCATTCTAGAACCTAGGGAATTTTGGAAAATTAAAACCAATGCATCCACTATCTCTTCAGCCACCTCTTTTAGAACCTTAGGATGTAGGCCGTCAGGTCCAGTAGATTTCTCAGTTTTTAGTCCATTTAGTTTCTCTTATACTTTTTCTCTACTTATATTAATTACATTAAGTTCCTCACCCTCATTAGACCCTTGGTTCCCCACCATTTTTGGTATGCTTTTTCGTGTCTTCTACTGTAAAGACAAATACAAAATATTTGTTTAACATTTCTGCCATTTCCTTATTCCCCATAATAATTTCTCCTGTCTCAGCCTCTAAGGGACCAACATTAACTTTTGCTACTCTCTTCCTTTTCACATACTTGTAGAAGCTCTTACAATCTGATTTTATATTTCTTGCTAGTTTTCTCACACACAATACAACACACACAGCACACTCTTCAATGGCAAAGCTCCCACTTGCAGCTCACTGCTGTGATCACCGCTCTTCTCAAAGGGACCAATTCAACCAGTTTCACAGGTTTACAGCTATTTCCCCCGCCACCCCCACCCCCTGGCCTAAAGCTGAAAAGAAATGAAGCATGAAAGAAAAGGTACTGTAACTTTGCAGACAACGAAGAGTGGCTGTAGATGCCACGTTCTGTGTTGAGCACTGTGGAAACTGGTGAATGAAAATCAGATGGTCTCTGGAATTGGGTCTGGGCCTGGCTGAAATAGAGGGACAAGGAACAGCGAAAACAGTCACCATCCTGGCTGTCTCTCTTTGGATTGTGTGAGCTCGCCAACGAGAGCAGCTTAAATGTTACCGGTCGCTCCCTTTCCCCCGCTTGGTAAGATCCAAGCAACAACCTAAACCAGCATGTGTTGGGCAGACTGTTCGGAGAGAGTGTGTTGATTGGGATGAATGACTCGGCGGCGGTGCCAATGATCAGTGGCCAAGTTAACGGGCTGTTCTACAAACAGAGTACGTAGACAACACCGAGCAGAGCCTCGGGCAACGACTGGCGTCTACTCCCTCCGACATCCGACCTACACCACTTCCTTCTAAAGGCAGAATGT